>NC_139227.1:82641239-83241239 GCF_055691185.1 Crinia signifera | reverse complement strand
ATGGCAACAAGCATGAAACCCCCTGTGCCAACAATCACAAAACTCCTGGCATAGAGCACGCAGCTCCTGGCAACTAGCATGTAGGTAAGCGGCACTTATGTGACATAATATGTAATAGGCATTACGGTGTGTGACATAATGACATGTAATGGGCATAATGGCATGTGGTTTAATAAGTAATGGGCATTAACGTGTGGTGCATAATGTGAAGTGGACTGTAACTAGACTCCCTTCATACACCTCAGAGATTACTAGACTGCCGGATGACAGGAAGTTTATTGTCATTAAGTCCTAAAACAGCGCAGTTGGAGGCTGATTCAGGATCGCACGTATCGATCCGAGGGGGTGATTCAGGAGTGATCGTCCCCAGTGTACTGATGGTGCTGCTCTGCATGCTTATGGCCAATTATACGCAAGTGCAGGGACGCTGTGCGAACGCTTTCGACACCTGTCAAAGGTGAGGTGCTTGCACGGGTAGGGGAGGAGGCGGGCAAAGGCCGGAGCACGGGAACGTTCAGCGTTTTATAAGCGTCCCCATGAAAATGCTGGCCGTTCCCTGAGAACGCAGGTGGGCCGGCGGCTGACCCCACATGATGTCAGCGCCCACCCCCTCTTTGGCGAACTCAGACGGAAAAGAAAGTCAGTTTATAAGAGGAGAGAAATCATTTGATGGCCGCATGTGAGGGGATATGTTCGCGTACATCCCCTCGCATGTTACCGATAGGATTCGGTGGCAGGGGGCGCGTGTTATGCCGCTCACTAAGTAGCAATTGACCACTGCTTAGCGAGCGATACTGAATCAGGCCTTGAATTCGGAACCAGCCCTGATGGTCGGGGTTTGCGCATTTCCAATCCCTGACACCGAACGACTTTGGCGGGCCGGATTGGGGGGGAGGGGGTATGTATCCCCAGTCCCCCCTCTCTGAAAGGGTCCCCGTTCAAACCAGCTAAAAAAATTTTTTTTATATATACAGCTGAGCTGTGGGGAATACATGGAGACAGTTTTGGGTGTAATGTTGTAGAGTTTCAGATAGGTGGCGCTGCAGCGCACAGTTCCTCAGCTTTCAGGCAGCTCCTCTCTCTCTCTACACCTCACAGGGCTGTGAGATAGAGCTGCTTCTGTCCTGGTGAGGCTGACTCCCCAGGTATGTGTGCTTTGTTGTTGGTGCCAGCAGAAGGGGCATAGGCAGTGGGGTGAGGAGTGTAAGAACCATTAATACATCACTGTATGCTGGCCCAGTGAGCACTGTGATGTCTTGGTAGCAGCAGTGTGGGTGTGATTGCTTGTGGGGCTTATTTGCTTTAATAATGTCTATAGCTTGTGTGTTGTTATAAACATAGTGTGTGTTTATGTCACATGTGTATGCATGGTATGTGTGTGTGTATGTCCTGTGTATATGTATGGTTTATGTACATATATGCCCTGTGTCTATGTATGGTATGTGTCTGTGTATGCCCTATAGGCTATGTATATACATATATATGTATGTATACTCTTATATTATTTATGAAATACATGCAGATGACTGGTGGTGTAGATGCCGGCAGTCAGAATACAGATGCCATCATCCTATCCCTCCTTGCTAGTGCCTAACCTTCGTGCCCCACAGCCTAACCCTAACCCCCCTTCTTTCTAGTGGCCAAACCCTCCTGCCCACAGCCTAACCCCA
The DNA here is from genome assembly GCF_055691185.1 of Crinia signifera. NCBI lineage: Eukaryota > Metazoa > Chordata > Amphibia > Anura > Myobatrachidae > Crinia > Crinia signifera. The sequence goes on along the minus strand of NC_139227.1, from coordinate 83,239,569 downwards.
ACTCCGCCACTATTGCCTAAACCTAATTTTCTTCCAGCCTGACGCTAGCCTGCCCCACATACTTATGATTGGGATCAGGGGGTAACTAGAACTTTCAGGGCCCCATAGCAAAATCTTGAAATGGCCTCCAACCTCCACCTTTGTCACTACAATGCTTCTATGGGGGGTGGGTCAGGTGCTAAAAAGAGAAGGTGGAGAGGGGGAGACAGAGAGCAGCAGGAGTGAGATAGAGAGGGGGTGAGGTGATGGGCGGGCGAGAGCTAGTGAGGTGACTAGGGATGATGAGGGGGAGGAGAGGATGCAGGTCAGGGGTGAGGTGACGGGGCGAGAGGTGGTCAGGTGACATGGGATGATGAGGGGGAGGAGAGGATGCAGCTCAGGGGTGAGGTGACGGGGCGAGAGGTGGTCAGGTGACATGGGATGATGAGGGGAAGAGAGGATGCAGGTCAGGGGTGAGGTGACGGGGTGAGAGGTGGTGAGGGGAGTGATTGTGAGGGGTGTGGCAGGGATAGAGTTGGTGAGGTGATGTGACGAGGTGAGGTTACAGAGGGTGATGGGGGAAGAGGAGAGGATGCATGTCTTGATTTCACTAGCAATGGAGGGTCTTACATTCACAGCGCTGGCAGCCGCAGGCCTCCTCCTCCTCCCACAGCTGCAGTAACTTTTCTCCTCCGGTGCTCCTGCAGCCGCTGGGTCTTCTCCTTCCCCTGCTGCCACAGTGACTCACATGTCTCCTCAGGTGCTGGCAGCCAGATGAGAGGGGGTAAGGTGACATGCCGCCACGGTGCCACTGGTCTCTTGAGAGCCGGCAGCCACTGGGCTTCCTGCTGCTCCCACCCACCATAGTGACAGAATTAGTCCTCATATAGGCTCCTGCAGCCGCTGTGTTTCCTGCTCCCATTAAAAAAAAAAATCAACTTAAAATAGGGTGTAGGGGATTGCCCCCGTGCCCCACAGCAGTTGCATCCCCTGCACCCTCTGTAGTTACACCACTGATTGGGAGGTCTGCATTGATATTCTGACTGCCGGCATCCCATTACATCCCCCTGCTGAGGGACAGGAATGAATTCAGACCACGCATGGCACTGCAGTATTAAACCATTATATTACATTGCATTTATTAAACAGCATATTTGCAACATTTCTGGGTCACACAGGCTCTAATATGTCAATAAAAGATATGTATGTGTACACACACACACACACACATGCATACACACACACATGTATACACACACACACTCACACACACACATGCATACACACACACACACGCACACACACACACATACATATATACATATATACATACATGCATTCACACACACGCATACACACACACAAACATGCATACACACACACATGCATACACACACACACAAATTTGTAATATGATTTTAATGTTAGACCTCAGGGCCCCCCTGTCAAAAGTCCCCTGGGCCCTCCAGAGCCTTAACCCAGCTGTGTGCGAGGGGCTGTGTGTGAGTACACTCACTCGCATGGTACTGACGGAGCGTTCGGATGGTTGTTATGAGCTCGCCAAGCAGCAGTTGACCCCTGCTTACCGAGCCTTGCTGAATCAGGCCCTTAGTGTGAATTGCTGCAATATAAACTACCAGACAATTACACTGAGAGGAGTGCATAGTTATTTTAAAAAGATTCATTAGGGTCGTACCCACGTGACCTAGGTAACGCCCATTACGACGCCTGCAGGTAACACCTCTTAGCCCACTAAAAAAAAAGTAAAACCATAGATATACACTCTCCCGCCCCCATGCTTTAGTGCCGCACATTGCCCCGCTGCTGGCCGCTGCCCCGTCACTTCCTCGAGACCTCACCATACATATACAGTAACATATATCAGTTCCTGACCGCACAGTGCCCAGCTGCTGGATGCACCTGCCTCCTCCTGCCCGCTGTCCTCTTCTCTCATCGCTGCCCCACCTCCTCCCGCCCTGCCTCCTAGGGCGTAGGTGTAGGTGGGTGTAGGTGGGCAGGCTGACATGGGGGGAGAGGAGGATGCTGCTAGAGCAGGGGTGTAGGTGGGCAGGCTGACATGGGGGGAGAGGAGGATGCTGCTAGAGCAGGGGTGTAGGTGGGAAGGCTGACATGGGGGGAGAGGAGGATGCTGCTAGAGCAGGGGTGTAGGTGGGCAGGCTGACATGGGGGGAGAGGAGGATGCTGCTAGAGCAGGGGTGTAGGTGGGAAGGCTGACATGGGGGGAGAGGAGGATGCTGCTAGAGCAGGGGTGTAGGTGGGCAGGCTGACATGGGGGGAGAGGATGCTGCTAGAGCAGGGGTGTAGGTGGACAGGCTGACATGGGGGGAGAGGAGGATGCTGCTAGAGCAGGGGTGTCAGTGGGCAGGCTGACATGGGGGGAGAGGAGGATGCTGCTAGAGCAGGGGTGTAGGTGGGCAGGCTGACATGGGGGAGAGGAGGATGTTGCTAGAGCAGGGGTGTCGGTGGGCAGGCTGACATGGGGGGAGAGGAGGATGCTGCTAGAGCAGGGGTGTAGGTGGGCAGGCTGACATGGGGGAGAGGAGGATGTTGCTAGAGCAGGGGTGTAGGTGGGCAGGCTGACATGGCGGGAGAGGAGGATGCTGCTAGAGCAGGGGTGTAGGTGGGCAGGCTGACATGGGGGAGAGGAGGATGCTGCTAGAGCAGGGGTGTAGGTGGGCAGGCTGACATGGGGGGAGAGGAGGATGCTGCTAGAGCAGGGGTGTAGGTGGGCAGGCTGACATTGGGGGAGAGGAGGATGCTGCTAGAGCAGGGGTGTAGATGGGCAGGCTGACATGGGGGGAGAGGAGGATGCTGCTAGAGCAGGGGTGTAGGTGGGCAGGCTGACATGGGGGGAGAGGAGGATGCTGCTAGAGCAGGGGTGTAGGTGGGCAGGCTGACATGGGGGGAGAGGAGGATGCTGCTGGAGCAGGGGTGTAGGTGGGCAGGCTGACATGGGGGGAGAGGAGGATGCTGCTAGAGCAGGGGTGTAGGTGGGCAGGCTGACATGGGGGGAGAGGAGGATGCTGCTAGAGCAGGGGTGTAGGTGGGAAGGCTGACATGGGGGGAGAGGAGGATGCTGCTAGAGCAGGGGTGTAGGTGGGCAGGCTGACATGGGGGGAGAGGATGCTGCTAGAGCAGGGGTGTAGGTGGACAGGCTGACATGGGGGGAGAGGAGGATGCTGCTAGAGCAGGGGTGTCAGTGGGCAGGCTGACATGGGGGGAGAGGAGGATGCTGCTAGAGCAGGGGTGTAGGTGGGCAGGCTGACATGGGGGAGAGGAGGATGTTGCTAGAGCAGGGGTGTCGGTGGGCAGGCTGACATGGGGGGAGAGGAGGATGCTGCTAGAGCAGGGGTGTAGGTGGGCAGGCTGACATGGGGGAGAGGAGGATGTTGCTAGAGCAGGGGTGTCAGTGGGCAGGCTGACATGGGGGGAGAGGAGGATGCTGCTAGAGCAGGGGTGTAGGTGGGCAGGCTGACATGGGGGAGAGGAGGATGTTGCTAGAGCAGGGGTGTCGGTGGGCAGGCTGACATGGGGGGAGAGGAGGATGCTGCTAGAGCAGGGGTGTAGGTGGGCAGGCTGACATGGGGGAGAGGAGGATGTTGCTAGAGCAGGGGTGTAGGTGGGCAGGCTGACATGGCGGGAGAGGATGATGCTGCTAGAGCAGGGGTGTAGATGGGCAGGCTGACATGGGGGGAGAGGAGGATGCTGCTAGAGCAGGGGTGTAGGTGGGCAGGCTGACATGGGGGGAGAGGAGGATGCTGCTAGAGCAGGGGTGTAGGTGGGCAGGCTGACATGGGGAGAGAGGAGGATGCTGCTAGAGCAGGGGTGTAGGTGGGCAGGCTGACATGGGGGAGAGGAGGATGCTGCTAGAGCAGGGGTGTAGGTGGGCAGGCTGACATGGGGGAGAGGAGGATGCTGCTAGAGCAGGGGTGTAGGTGGGCAGGCTGACATGGGGGGAGAGGAGGATGCTGCTAGAGCAGCGGTGTAGGTGGGCAGGCTGACATGGGGGGGAGAGGAGGATGCTGCTAGAGCAGGGGTGTAGGTGGGCAGGCTGACATGGGGGAGAGGAGGATGCTGCTAGAGTAGGGGTGTAGGTGGGCAGGCTGACATGGGGGAGAGGAGGATGCTGCTAGAGCAGGGGTGTAGGTGGGCAGGCTGACATTGGGGGAGAGGAGGATGCTGCTAGAGCAGGGGTGTAGGTGGGCAGGCTGACATGGGGGTGAGGAGGATGCTGCTAGAGCAGGGGTGTAGGTGGGCAGGCTGACATGGGGGAGAGGAGGATGCTGCTAGAGCAGGGGTGTAGGTGGGCATGCTGACATGGGGGAGAGGAGGATGCTGCTAGAGCAGGGGTGTAGGTGGGCAGGCTGACATGGGGGGAGAGGAGGATGCTGCTAGAGCAGCGGTGTAGGTGGGCAGGCTGACATGGGGGGGAGAGGAGGATGCTGCTAGAGCAGGGTTGTAGGTGGGCAGGCTGACATGGGGGAGAGGAGGATGCTGCTAGAGCAGGGGTGTGGGTGGGCAGGCTGACATGGGGGGAGAGGAGGATGCTGCTAGAGCAGGGGTGTGGGTGGGCAGGCTGACATGGGGGGAGAGGAGGATGCTGCTAGAGCAGGGGTGTAGGTGGGCAGGCTGACATGGGGGGAGAGGAGGATGCTGCTAGAGCAGGGGTGTAGGTGTGCAGGCTGACATGGGGGGAGAGGAGGATGCTGCTATAGCAGGGGTGTAGGTGGGCAGGCTGACATGGGGGGAGAGGAGGATGCTGCTAGAGCAGGGGTGTAGGTGGGCAGGCTGACATGGGGGGAGAGGAGGATGCTGCTAGAGCAGGGGTGTAGGTGGGCAGGCTGACACGGGGGGGGGAGAGGAGGATGCAGCTACAATAGTAGAGTGGGTGAAGAGTCTGGAATGGAATAGAATGACTTAGAATGGGCACTAGGGGCCGTGCGCATGTGCAGTTTATGAAGAATCGGCTGATATGCAAATTCGCAGCCACGTGATCAGGTCTGAATTAGCCCCAAGGAGATGGGGTGATACTCTATTGATGTATTTTATCACGCTGTTTGTGCTCATTAGGTTTAGCCACGCAAAGCCACTGCTCACTTATTTCAGCCCGTCCCTCCCCGGCCGGTGCAGCGGCCAACAACGCACCGGATGGAGGAACTGTATTATAATCATCTTCTAATAAATCAGTATTTTAGTTGGTTTAGCATCTGTTCTATAAGGAGACCCTGGTTTCTGTATTTCCCCCGGAATGCCCTGTATACTATCTGATCACTCTCCCTCTCAGGGTTGGGCTACTTGGGCTACTTCAGGTGGGTACTTACAGAGCTCAATATACATTACACGGTTCCCAGGCGTCAGCTCGTCGCACTGACTATTCTTCACCTGTTACATTGGCCGGCGGCTATAATCAGTTTCCAGCTTATTTACAATGTGATCGTTCCACTACTTTGAATTACATATATTGTTTTTTACAGTATCTGCTCCACGCTTTACTATTATTTGCATGTCATGTAATACATAGATTTAACAGCATTTAATGTATGATAATTGCGAAAAAGACATTTCAGGGCTCAGTCAGAGAAATGATATCAGTGATTCCCCCCTTTTCATAGACTCCAATCCATGCTGGTCCGCACTCCCGGAATGCACAGGGGACTCTGGAATTTAGAGGTGATGTTCTGACTTCCAGAAGTGCATCCCGTTACATCTGCTGGAATTCCCGCACCCCCTACCCCTGGTATCCCGGAGGGCACCATTTAATAGCAGGTGAGTATGTGATCACTTCCTGTCTTGTAATTTACATATAGGGGATTATTCTGGTTGATTCGCAAGGCTGTAAATTTGCCGCGTTGTGATTACACCAAAGCCCGCCTTGTGAATGGTTGGCTGTTGCAGTAACATCCACAAAGTAACATCCATTCACAGGCCAGGGGGGAATGGCCACATCTTTTGATGGTTGCCGACCATTGAATGATGTGGTGCGTGCATGCAAATAAAAGTGACTTTCAAAGCACTTACATATGTGGGCACACTGGGAAGGAAATGGGGGGGCAGCTGACATCCGGTGATGTCAGCAGCTGCCCACCCCCCGCATCATGGCCTCATTAGCATGAGAACGCCCTGAGTTCTTATAGGAACGTCCATGAAACACTCCCATATGCTAATGGGGCCACCCCCGCCCGCTGTCCTGCTTGCGTATGCACAGTGCCACCACCGTTCCCTGCGTGGCAACCAGAATAAGGGCCGTAATGAGTTTTACATTCACATTTGCTGGAATGTAAGTAGAGATTTGTCCATAGGAGTTTTGTAGACACTACCATTTACATACTGAACAAATGACATCTGCATAGAAAATGGGGTCTACAGACCATATATAAGGTGTGCCCAAATGAAAAGGGAGACTACGGTTGTATGTAAACAATATTTTAATCAAAGAATATTTAATTACAGTTCATGTGTAACATTACAACTACACATAATTGACATTGATGCAATGATCCAGCGCGTAACAAGGGAGTGGATGGATTCAGTGTAGAAACTCCTTGGTTGCTGATGAATCCAGGTTTCCACGGTCTCCTGCACCTCCTTGTCACAGGGGAACCGTTCATCTTTACGTGTTTGTTTTTTAAGTGGCCGAAGATATTAGAGTCACATGGGGAGATAACTTCACCATGCAGCGTAAATGTATATTTATAGAGAATATAACATCAGTTCTGGCCTCCATCCGCCCCAAGTTGCCAGCCTTTGATGTTATATTTTATATAAATTCAGCTTCGGTCACATATGATAAGTTGTTCACAGCAGCTGATCATGTGGGATCCTCAAGCAATGCAAATGCAGGAGGAGGTGCTTACCACCCCCTGCTGGCATTTGTGATCATATCAAACTGCGATGCAATGGCAGTGTAGCGGGTCATTGCGACCATTGGTCGGGGTGTTCCTATACGACTACAGCTTAAGTAAGTCTCATCTTACTCAGTCTTGCAGTCGCAGGCTGGCTTGCGAGGTGAAGAAAACTTCACCTTGCAGCGTAAGTGTATATTTATATAAAATATAACATCAGTTCTGGCCTCCATCCGCCCCAAGTTGCCAGCCAATCACTCACCTTTGATGTTATATTTTATATAAATTTAGCTGAGCTTCCGGTACGGGGCGGAGAAAGGGCGCCATGACGGCGGAGGGGAAGGACGGATGGCGGCACGGTGACTACTCCCCCCCCACCCCGGCCGGGGAGGGCGCACTGCAACGGCAGGAGATGCACGGAGATGCGGCACTGGATGACGCCACACTGGACCAGGCCGCAGCCAGCGGCGCACAGCTCACCCCCGGGTACGGCACCATAGGCTCAGGACCCGGCCATAGGCACGGTCCCCGGCATGATGACCCCCGAGGCGATGGTGGCCCCCATCGGCACCTGGAGGCGGCTTCCGGCCAGGACAGGGAAAAGATCAGGCCCAAGCTGCTGTCCATCAGCAGATGCAGGAGTCCGCAGCGACCAGTGGCGCCTCATATGGCTGCCTAGGCGCTGTGCAGCTCAGCGGGTATGTGTTCCCTGTGTGATACTGTACTGTCCCGGCTTATATTGTTACATACCTGGCTGCTGCAACGACCAGTGGTGCCGCTGATGGCTGCCTAGGTGCTGTGCAGCTCGGCAGGTACTGTATGTGTTCCCTGTGTGATACTGTACTGTCCCGGCTTATATTGTTACATACCTGGCGGCTGCAACGACCAGTGGTGCCGCTGATGGCTGCCTAGGTGCTGTGCAGCTCGGCAGGTATGTGTTCCCTGTGTGAAAACTGTACTGTCCCTGCTTATTAGTGTTCACTCTAGCAGTTAGAGAGGGAAGGGCGCCGGGGGCGGACCGGGCCGCCAATGTCACAAGAGGGGCATGCCCGGTCCGCTGCCGTCATCAAGGGGGGCGGGCCCGGCCACCGCCGTCACCAAAGGGGTCGGGCCCGGCCCCTCCGAAGTCGGTGTGCTGCTGAGGAAGCGCTGGGCATCGCCATCTACGGCGGCACTTTGCATCCCCGTGAGGCTGTTTTAGCGGGGCGCTGCTAGAGCTAAAGCAGCCTAGCGAGAACACTACTTATATCGTTACCTACCTGGCTGCTGCAGAGACCAGTGGCGCCACTGATGGCTGCCTATGCGCTGTGCTGCTCGTCGGACATGTGGTCCCCGCATGTAATGTCTCAATGTAATGTATGTAATGCCTCCCCCCCCCCCTTATCCATGCTTGATGCTGCACTGTAAATCCCCAAAAAATTCCTAGTGTGCGCAAGCACACATGGCCAATAAAGTTAATTCTATTCTATTCTATTCTTGGGTCGCAAATGATAAGCAGCTTATCATGTGGGATCCTCAAGCAATGCAAATGCAGGAGGAGGTGCATACCACCCCTTGCCGGCATTTGTGATCAAAGCAAACTGCGATGCAATGGCAGTTTAGAGGGACATTGTGACCATCGGTTGCAGTGTCCCTCTATGGCTACAGCTTAAGTAAGTCTCCCCTTACTCAGTCTTGCAGTCGCAGGCTGGCTTGCAAGGCGAAGAAACTTCACCTTGCAGTGTAAATGTATATTTATATAAAATATAAAATCAGTTCTGGCCTCCATCCGCCCCAAGTTGCCAGCCAATTCCTCGCCCTTGATTTTATATTTTATATAAATTCAGCTTGGGTTACATATGATAAGCTGCTCACAGCAGCTTATCACGTGGGATCCTCAAGCAATGCAAATGCAGGAGGAGGTGCATACCACCCCCTGCCGGCATTTGTGATCATATGAAACTGCGATGCAATGGCAGTTTACAAGGACACTGCGACCATCGGTCACGTTCACCCTCTATGACTACAGCCTAAGTAAGTCTCCTCTTACTCAGGCTTGCAGTTGCAGGCCGGCTTAATTTTTGGACTGCACTTGATGCGCGCGATGTATTGCACGTTATAGATAGAAAGTTAGAGCATGTGACATGTGTCCTGTGTGTTGAGGTACCAGGAGTACCTTACTGTGTGAAGAAGCCGATGGTCCATGGTCCCGGACTGCTACGGCCGTACCGTTCGCACAAGCTGATCTACGTTCTTCCTAGGTCAGTGTCCTGTACACTCTCACGTGGTGACAGCCGCATGCAGCTGGCAGTCATAGACATTGCTGGGGTGCGATGATTTAGGCAGGCTGTCAGTACGTTTAAAGTGCAGACATGCAGCAAGTTGGTATCACAGATGTGCAGCAGGTTGGTGTCACAGGTGAGGCGGGAATCCTTTGGAATCCTTTGTCAACCTGGCTAAAGTGCTCAGATTTTAAGAGGCTTTAGAGAGTTGATGTTCCGGTCTCTCGGTCTCCAGTACTTGATGGACAGACCAATCCTTGGGATGCGTTTCGCCGCACTCAGGGTTGCTTTTTACAGGACGCCTCCCCACTTAAGCGCTGCAGACACCATTTATTTCCCAGCATAGAGAACAGGTCTGAATCAGGCTCTCAGTTTGGATTGCATATGATAAGCTGCTTGCAATAGTTTATCATGTGCAATCCTTAAGCAATGCAAATGCAGGAGGAGGTGCATTCCACCCCCTGCCTCCATTTGCCATCGGATCAAACTGTGATTGCAGTTTAGAAGAACATCGGTACCATCGGTGGCTGTGACCCTTTGCGACTGCAGCCTGAGTAAAGGGGCATACACACGTAGAGATCTGTGCTAAGCAATTTTTCTAAGCAATTTTGCTAAGCAACTTTGCTGGTGTCGATCTCCCATGGGGAGCACATATACACGCAGAGATTTGTGCTAAGCAATAATAGTGGGTGGATATTACCAGAGGGGAGGTTTTGTTTTCTTTTTTTTTCTCATATTTTACTGATGTCGTATGCATTCTTATTTTTTCAATACGAATTTGTATTTATCAGCCATTAAATACTAATTCGTATCAGCAGAAGCCTACATGGATCATTCAGATCCGTGCAAGTGTCAGTGTAAAAAATAAATATTTTTAAAAAAATGTCATCAAAGGGTGCGGGTCCAGCCGCCGCCATCATCAAAGGGGGCAGGCCTGGCCCCTCCGAAGTCGCTCCACTGCCTTGTAAGTGCCGGGTATCGCCGTCTGCGGCGGCGCTGGGCTTCCCCAAGAGGCTGTTTAAGTGGGGCGCTGCTAGAGGGGCAGGGCGAATTTTGCCCTTTAAAAATGTGGTCCCCGCATGTAATGTCTCAATGGAGGTTATTCTGGTCGGTGCGTACATTCCCGAAATCTTTCGGAGCGGGCCGCACGCCATGCTGTGCGGTCATCGTCCGAAGAAACGCCCACCGGACCTCCACATACGGACGGACTCACACTGGAACAACAGGGCGTATTTACAGACGACATCCAAACCTTGCGTGTGCGGTGGAAACACACATATTCTGCACGGTCTTACCTCGTCAGAACGGACGGGAACCTGCCCGTACGCGCCGATGCGGTGTATTTACATCCCCAAATGTGTGGTTTAATTGGTAAATGTAGAAGTGACATGTATATTTATATTAGTGATAGTAAGTTCTGTCCATTGGTTGCAGTGTAAATGTGTGTCCAAACTGCAGCATATATGTGTGTGTTTAGTAATGGTCCATTTAAGCTGCAATGGTTCCAATTGAAGCAATGAGAAGAGTAATTAATGAGTAATGAGTAAAGGAGTGGATTGTATTGTGTTGAGCTGACGTTGGTTGAGGTGCGCCCGTAGTGATTAGGCGTTCCGATTGCCTAGCGCATGACCGAGTGGTGTCCGCAAAGAAATACTTGCTTATGAACACTGCATATTTCTAGCCTTTTGGTTCGCGTGCATTCGGTGTGCTGTCCGCATGCACGCCTACCAGAATGAGTGCACTCCCTCGTGTACGCCCATGTTTACGCACAGTTTAGCCCACTTTGAAACTACGCCCCTGTGTAGTACCGAATGACGCCCATAAGATGCCCATATTTCCAGAGTGATTGCTGTGCACATTTCTGTACGGTATTAGTGAGAACAAGTACGGAGACCATGCATGGCACATGCGCATAGCGTTGCCCACGCATGCGCAGACGGCTAAAAAACGCCATCCGTAAGAATTCAGGAAAGTACGCACAGACCAGAATAAGGCCCAATGTAATGTATGTAATGCCTCCCCCCCCCCCCCCCCTTATCCATGCTTGATGCTGCACTGTAAATCCCCCAAAAATTCCTAGTGTGCGCAAGCACACATGGCCAATAAAGTTGATTCTATTCTATTCTATTCTTGGGTCGCAAATGATAAGCAGCTTATCATGTGGGATCCTCAAACAATGCAAATGCTGGAGGAGGTGCACCCGTTGCCGGCATTTGTGATCAAATCGAACTGCGATGCAATGGCAGTTTAGAGGGACATTGTGACCATCGGTTGCAGTGTCCCTCTATGGCTACAGCTTAAGTAAGTCTCCCCTTACTCAGTCTTGCAGTCGCAGGCTGGCTTGCAAGGCGAAGGAACTTCACCTTGCAGCGTAAATGTATATTTATATAAAATATAAAATCAGTTCTGGCCTCCATCCGCCCCAAGTTGCCAGCCAATTCCTCGCCTTTGATTTTATATTTTATATAAATTCAGCTTGGGTCACATATGATAAGCTGCTCACAGCAGCTTATCACGTGGGATCCTCAAGCAATGCAAATGCAGGAAGAGGTGCATACCACCCCCTGCCGGCATTTGTGATCATATCAAACTGCGATGCAATGGCAGTTTACAAGGACACTGCGACCATCGGTCACGTTCACCCTCTACGACTACAGCCTAAGTAAGTCTCCTCTTACTCAGGCTTGCAGTCGCAGGCCGGCTTAATTTTTGGACTGCACTTGATGCGCGCGATGTATTGCACGTTATAGATAGAAAGTTAGAGCATGTGACATGTGTCCTGTGTGTTGAGGTACCAGGAGTACCTTACTGTGTGGAGAAGCCGATGGTCCATGGTCCCGGACTGCTACGACCGTACCGTTAGCACAAGCTGATCTACGTTCTTCCTAGGTCAGTGTCCTGTACACTCTCACGTGGTGACAGCCGCATGCAGCTGGCAGTCATAGCATTGCTGGGGAGCGATGATTTAGGCAGGCTGTCAGTACGTTTAAAGTGCAGACATGCAGCAAGTTGGTATCACAGATGTGCAGCAGGTTGGTGTCACAGATGAGGCGGGAATCCTTTGGAAACGCGTTTCGAGCGCTCAGGCCGGCTTTGTCAACCTGGCTAAAGTGCTCAGATTTTAAGAGGCTTTAGAGAGTTGATGTTCCGGTCTCTCGGTCTCCAGTACTTGATGGACAGACCAATCCTTGGGATGCGTTTTGCCGCACTCAGGGTTGCTTTTTACAGGACGCCTCCCCACTTAAGCGCTGCAGACACCATTTTTTTCCCAGCATAGAGAACAGGTCTGAATCAGGCTCTCAGTTTGGATTGCATATGATAAGCTGCTTGCAATAGTTTATCATGTGCAATCCTTAAGCAATGCAAATGCAGGAGGAGGTGCATTCCACCCCCTGCCTCCATTTGCCATCGTATCAAACTGTGATTGCAGTTTAGAAGAACATCGGGACCATCGGTGGCTGTGACCCTTTGCGACTGCAGCCTGAGTAAAGGGGCATACACACGTAGAGATCTGTGCTAAGCAATTTTTCTAAGCAATTTTGCTAAGCAACTTTGCTGGTGTCGATCTTCCATGGGGAGCACATATACACGCAGAGATTTGTGCTAAGCAATAATAGTGGGTGGATATTACCAGAGGGGAGGTTTTGTTTTCTTTTTTTTTCTCATATTTTACTGATGTCGTATGCATTCTTATTTTTTCAATACGAATTTGTATTTATCAGCCATTAAATACTAATTCGTATCAGCAGAAGCCTACATGGATCATTCAGATCCGTGCAAGTGTCAGTGTAAAAAATAAATATTTTTTAAAAAATGTCATCAAAGGGTGCGGGTCCAGCCGCCGCCATCATCAAAGGGGGCGGGCCTGGCCCCTCCAAAGTCGCTCCGCTGCCTTGTAAGTGCCGGGTATCGCCGTCTACGGCGGCGCTGGGCTTCCCCGTGAGGCTGTTTAAGTGGGGCGCTGCTAGAGGGGCAGGGCGAATTTTGCCCTTTAAAAATGTGGTCCCCGCATGTAATGTCTCAATGGAGGTTATTCTGGTCGGTGCGTACATTCCCGAAATCTTTCGGAGCGGGCCGCACGCCACGCTGTGCGGTCATCGTCCGAAGAAACGCCCACCGGACCTCCACATACGGACGGACTCACACTGGAACAACAGGGCGTATTTACGGACGACATCCAAACCTTGCGTGTGCGGTGGAAACACACATATTCTGCACGGTCTTACCTCGTCAGAACGGACGGGAACCTGCCCGTACGCGCCGATGCGGTGTATTTACATCCCCAAATGTGTGGTTTAATTGGTAAATGTAGAAGTGACATGTATATTTATATTAGTGATAGTAAGTTCTGTCCATTGGTTGCAGTGTAAATGTGTGTCCAAACTGCAGCATATATGTGTGTGTTTAGTATTGGTCCATTTAAGCTGCAATGGTTCCAATTGAAGCAATGAGAAGAGTGTAATTAATGAGTAATGAGTAAATGAGTGGATTGTATTGTGTTGAGCTGACATTGGTTGAGGTGCGCCCGTAGTGATTAGGCATTCCAATTGCCTAGCGCATGACCGAGTGGTGTCCGCAAAGAAATACTTGCTTATGAACACTGCATATTTCTAGCCTTTTGGTTCGCGTGCATTCGGTGTGCTGTCCGCATGCACGCCTACCAGAATGAGTGCACTCCCTCGTGTACACCCAAGTTTACGCCCAGTTTAGCCCACTTTGAAACTACGCCCCTGTGTAGTACCGAATGACTCCCATAAGACGCCCATATTTCCAGAGTGATTGCTGTGCACATTTCTGTACGGTATTAGTGAGAACAAGTACGGAGACCATGCGTGGCACATGCGCATAGCGTTCCCCACGCATGCGCAGACGGCTAAAAAACGCCATCCGTAAGAATTCAGGAAAGTACGCACAGACCAGAATAAGGCCCAATGTTATGTATGTAATGCCTTCCCCCCCCCTTATCCATGCTTGATGCTGCACTGTAAATCCCCCAAAAATTCCTAGTGTGCGCAAGCACACATGGCCAATAAAGTTGATTCTATTCTATTCTATTCTTGGGTCGCAAATGATAAGCAGCTTATCATGTGGGATCCTCAAACAATGCAAATGCAGGAGGAGTTGCATACCACCTCTTGCCGTCATTTGTGATCAAATCAAACTGCGATGCAATGGCAGTTTAGAGGGACATTGTGACCATCGGTTGCAGTGTCCCTCTATGGCTACAGCTTAAGTAAGTCTCCCCTTACTCAGTCTTGCAGTCGCAGGCTGGCTTGCAAGGCGAAGGAACTTCACCTAGCAGCGTAAATGTGTATTTATATAAAATATAAAATCAGTTCTGGCCTCCATCCGCCCCAAGTTGCCAGCCAATTCCTCGCCTTTGATTTTATATTTTATATAAATTCAGCTTGGGTCACATATGATAAGCTGCTCACAGCAGCTTATCACGTGGGATCCTCAAGCAATGCAAATGCAGGAGGAGGTGCATACCACCCCCTGCCGGCATTTGTGATCATATCAAACTGCGATGCAATGGCAGTTTACAAGGACACTGCGACCATCGGTCACGTTCACCCTCTACGACTACAGCCTATGTAAGTCTCCTCTTACTCAGGCTTGCAGTCGCAGGCCGGCTTAATTTTTGGACTGCACTTGATGCGAGCGATGTATTGCACGTTATAGATAGAAAGTTAGAGCATGTGACATGTGTCCTGTGTGTTGAGGTACCAGGAGTACCTTACTGTGTGGAGAAGCCGATGGTCCATGGTCCCGGACTGCTACGGCCGTACCGTCCGCACAAGCTGATCTACGTTCTTCCTAGGTCAGTGTCCTGTACACTCTCACGTGGTGACAGCCGCATGCAGCTGGCAGTCATAGCATTGCTGGGGAGCGATGATTTAGGCAGGCTGTCAGTACGTTTAAAGTGCAGACATGCAGCAAGTTGGTATCACAGATGTGCCGCAGGTTGGTGTCACAGATGAGGCAGGAATCCTTTGGAAACGCGTTTCGAGCGCTCAGGCCGGCTTTGTCAACCTGGCTAAAGTGCTCAGATTTTAAGAGGCTTTAGAGAGTTGATGTTCCGGTCTCTCGGTCTCCAGTACTTGATGGACAGACCAATCCTTGGGATGCGTTTCGCCGCACTCAGGGTTGCTTTTTACAGGACGCCTCCCCACTTAATCGCTGCAGACACCATTTTTTTCCCTGCATAGAGAACAGGTCTGAATCAGGCTCTCAGTTTGGATTGCATATGATAAGCTGCTTGCAATAGTTTATCATGTGCAATCCTTAAGCAATGCAAATGCAGGAGGAGGTGCATTCCACCCCCTGCCTCCATTTGCCATCATATCAAACTGTGATTGCAGTTTAGAAGAACATCGGGACCATCGGTGGCTGTGACCCTTTGCGACTGCAGCCTGAGTAAAGGAGCATACACACGTAGAGATCTGTGCTAAGCAATTTTTCTAAGCAATTTTGCTAAGCAACTTTGCTGGTGTCGATCTCCCATGGGGAGCACATATACACGCAGAGATTTGTGCTAAGCAATAATAGTGGGTGGATATTACCAGAGGGGAGGTTTTGTTTTCTTTTTTTTTCTCATATTTTACTGATGTCGTATGCATACGTATTTTTTCAATACGAATTTATATTTATCAGCCATTAAATACTAATTCGTATCAGCAGAAGCCTACATGGATCATTCAGATCCGTGCAAGTGTCAGTTTAAAAAATAAATATTAAAAAAATGTCATCAAAGGGTGCGGGCCCAGCCTCCGTCATCAAAGGGGGCGGGCCTGGCCCCTCCGAAGTCGCTCCGCTGCCGGGTAAGCGCCGGGTATCGCCGTCTGCGGCGGCGCTGGGATTCCCCGTGAGGCTGTTTAAGTGGGGCGCTGCTAGAGGGGCAGGGCGAATTTTGCTCTTTAAAAATGTGGTCCCCGCATGTAATGTCTCAATGTAATGTATGTAATGCCTCCCCCCCCCCCCCCTTATCCATGATTTACGCTGCACTGTAAATCCCCCAAAAATTCCTAGTGTGCGCAAGCACACATGGCCAATAAAGTTAATTCTATTCTATTCTTGGGTCGCAAATGATAAGCAGCTTATCATGTGGGATCCTCAAGCAATGCAAATGCAGGAGGAGGTGCATACCACCCCTTGCCGGCATTTGTGATCAAATCAAACTGCGATGCAATGGCAGTTTAGAGGGACATTGTGACCATCGGTTGCAGTGTCCCTCTATGGCTACAGCTTAAGTAATTCTCCCCTTACTCAGTCTTGCAGTCGCAGGCTGGCTTGCAAGGCGAAGGAACTTCACCTTGCAGCGTAAATGTATATTTATATAAAATATAAAATCAGTTCTGGCCTCCATCCGCCCCAAGTTGCCAGCCAATTCCTCGCCTTTGATTTTATATTTTATATAAATTCAGCTTGGGTCACATATGATAAGCTGCTCACAGCAGCTTATCACGTGGGATCCTCAAGCAATGCAAATGCAGGAGGAGGTGCATACCACCACCTGCCGGCATTTGTGATCATATCAAACCGCGATGCAATGGCAGTTTACAAGGACACTGCGACCATCGGTCACATTCACCCTCTACGACTACAGCCTAAGTAAGTCTCCTCTTACTCAGGCTTGCAGTCGCAGGCCGGCTTAATTTTTGGACTGCACTTGATGCGCGCGATGTATTGCACGTTATAGATAGAAAGTTAGAGCATGTGACATGTGTCCTGTGTGTTGAGGTACCAGGAGTACCTTACTGTGTGGAGAAGCCGATGGTCCATGGTCCCGGACTGCTACGACCGTACCGTTAGCACAAGCTGATCTACGTTCTTCCTAGGTCAGTGTCCTGTACACTCTCACGTGGTGACAGCCGCATGCAGCTGGCAGTCATAGCATTGCTGGGGAGCGATGATTTAGGCAGGCTGTCAGTACGTTTAAAGTGCAGACATGCAGCAAGTTGGTATCACAGATGTGCCGCAGGTTGGTGTCACAGATGAGGCAGGAATCCTTTGGAAACGCGTTTCGAGCGCTCAGGCCGGCTTTGTCAACCTGGCTAAAGTGCTCAGATTTTAAGAGGCTTTAGAGAGTTGATGTTCCGGTCTCTCGGTCTCCAGTACTTGATGGACAGACCAATCCTTGGGATGCGTTTCGCCGCACTCAGGGTTGCTTTTTACAGGACGCCTCCCCACTTAAGCGCTGCAGTCACCATTTATTTCCCAGCATAGAGAACAGGTCTAAATCAGGCTCTCAGTTTGGATTGCATATGATAAGTTGCTTGCAATAGTTTATCATGTGCAATCCTTAAGTAATGCAAATGCAGGAGGAGGTGCATTCTACCCCCTGCCTCCATTTGCCATCGTATCAAACTGTGATTGCAGTTTAGAAGAACATCGGGACCATCGGTGGCTGTGACCCTTTGCGACTGCAGCCTGAGTAAAGGGGCATACACACGTAGAGATCTGTGCTAATCAATTTTTCTAAGCAATTTTGCTAAGCAACTTTGCTGGTGTCGATCTCCCATGGGGAGCACATATACACGCAGAGATTTGTGCTAAGCAATAATAGTGGGTGGATATTACCAGAGGGGAGTTTTTTTTTTTTTTTTTTATATTTTACTGATGTCGTATGCATACGTATTTATTCAACACGAATTTGTATTTATCAGCCATTAAATACTAATTCGTATCAGCAGAAGCCTACATGGATCATTCAGATCCATGCAAGTGTCAGTGTAAAAAATTAATATTTTTTAAAAAATGTCATCAAAGGGTGCGGGCCCAGCCGCCGCCGTCATCAAAGGGGGCGGGCCTGGCCCCTCCGAAGTTGCTTTGCTGCCGGGTAAGCGCCGGGTATCGCCGTCTACGGCGGCGCCGGGCTTCCCCGTGAGACTGTTTAAGTGGGGTGCTGCTAGAGGGGCAGGGCGAATTTTGCCCTTTAAAAATGTGGTCCCCGCATGTAATGTCTCAATGTAATGTATGTAATGCCTCCCCCCCCCCTTTATCCATTCTTGATGCTGCACTGTAAATCCCCCCAAAATTCCTAGTGTGCGCAAGCACACGTGGCCAATAAAGTTGATTCTATTCTATTCTTGGGTCGCAAATGATAAGCAGCTTATCATGTGGGATCCTCAAGCAATGCAAATGCAGGAGGAGGTGCATACCACCCCTTGCCGGAATTTGTGATCAAATCAAACTGTGATGCAATGGCAGTTTAGAGGGACATTGTGACCGTCGGTTGCAGTGTCCCTCTATGGCTACAGCTTAAGTAATTCTCCCCTTACTCAGTCTTGCAGTCGCAGGCTGGCTTGCAAGGTGAAGGAATTTCACCTTGCAGCGTAAATGTATATTTATATAAAATATAAAATCAGTTCTGGCCTCCATCCGCCCCAAGTTGCCAGCCAATTCCTCGCCTTTGATTTTATATTTTATATAAATTCAGCTTGGGTCACATATGATAAGCTGCTCACAGCAGCTTATCACGTGGGATCCTCAAGCAATGCAAATGCAGGAGGAGGTGCATACCATCCCCTGCCGGCATTTGTGATCATATCAAACTGCGATGCAATGGCAGTTTACAAGGACACGGCGACCATCGGTCACGTTCACCCTCTACGACTACAGCCTAAGTAAGTCTCCTCTTACTCAGGCTTGCAGTCGCAGGCTGGCTTAATTTTTGGACTGCACTTGATGCGCGCGATGTATTGCACGTTATAGATAGAAAGTTAGAGCATGTGTCCTGTGTGTTGAGGTACCAGGAGTACCTTACTGTGTGGAGAAGCCGATGGTCCATGGTCCCGGACTGCTACGGCTGTACCGTCCGCACAAGCTGATCTCCGTTCTTCCAAGGTCAGTGTCCTGTACACTCTCACGTGGTGACAGCCGCATGCAGCTGGCAGTCATAGCCATTGCTGGGGAGCGATGATTTAGGCAGGCTGTCAGTACGTTTAAAGTGCAGACATGCAGCAAGTTGGTATCACAGATGTGCAGCAGGTTGGTGTCACAGATGAGGCGGGAATCCTTTGGCTAAAGTGCTCAGATTTTAAGAGGCTTTAGAGAGTTGATGTTCCGGTCTCTCGGTCTCCAGTACTTGATGGACAGACCAATCCTTGGGATGCGTTTTCGCCGCATTTAGGGTTGCTTTTTACATGACGCCTCCCCACTTAAGCGCTGCAGACACCATTTGAGGGGGGAGATAGAGGGTGAGGGCAGAGACTCTGAGGGGGGAGTTATAGAGAGGGTGAGGGCAGAGACACTGAGGGGGGGGGGAGTTAGAGAGAGGGTGGCAGAGATGCTGAGGGGGGGAGTTAGAGATTGGGTGAGGGCAGAGACACTGAGGGGGGAGTTAGAGAGTGGGTGATGGCAGAGAGGCTGACTGGGGGTTAGAGAGAGCGTGAGGGCAGAGACGCTGAGGGGGGAGTTAGAGAGAGGGTGAGGGCAGAGACGCTGAGGGGTGAGTTAGAGAGTTAGTGAGGGCAGAGAGGCTGAGGGGGGAGTTAGAGAGAGGGTGAGGGCAGAGACGCTGAGGGGGGAGTTAGTGAGGGCTGAGGGGGGGAGTTAGAGAGAGGGTGAGGGCAGAGACGCTGAGGGTGGAGTTAGAGAGAGGGAGAGGTCAGAAACGCTGATTTGGGAGTTAGAGAGAGGGTGAGGGCAGAGACGCTGAAGGGGGAGTTAGAGAGTGGGTATGGGCAGAGAGGCTGAGGGGGAGTTAGAGTGAAGGTGAGGGCAGATATGCTGAGGGGGAGTTAGAGAGAGGGTGAGGGCATTAACGCTGAGGGGGGAGATAGAGGGTGAGGGCAGAGACTCTGAGGGGGGGAGTTATAGAGAGGGTGAGGGCAGAGACACTGAGGGGGGGGAGTTAGAGAGAGGGTGAGGGCAGAGACGCTGAGGGGGGGAGTTAGAGAGTTAGTGCGGGCAGAGAGGCTGAGGGGGGAGTTAGAGAGAGAGGGTGAGGGCAGAGACACTGAGGGGGGAGTTAGAGAGAGGGGGGAGTTAGAGAGTGGGTGAGGGCAGAGAGGCTGAGGGTGGAGTTAGAGATAGAGGGTGAGGGCAGAGACGCTGAGGGGGGAGTTAGAGAGAGGGTGAGGGGGGAGTTAGAGAGAGAGGGTTAGGGCAGAGATGCTGAGGGGGGAGTTAGAGAGTTAGAGCTGAGGGGGGAGTTAGAGAGAGGGTGAGGGCATTAACGCTGAGGGGGGAGATAGAGGGTGAGGGCAGAGACTCTGAGGGGGGGAGTTAGAGAGAGAGGGTGAGGGCAGAGACACTGAGGGGGGGGAGTTAGAGAGAGGGTGAGGGCAGAGACGCTGAGGGGGGAGTTAGAGAGTGGGTGAGGGCAGAGACACTGAGGGGGGAGTTAGAGAGTGGGTGATGGCAGAGAGGCTGAGGGGGGGGGTTAGCGAGAGGGTGAGGGCAGAGACGCTGAGGGGGGAGTTAGAGAGTTAGTGAGGGCAGAGAGGCTGAGGGGGGAGTTAGAGAGAGGGTGAGGGCAGAGACGCTGAGGGGGGAGTTAGAGAGACGGTGAGGGCAGAGATGCTGAGGGGGGAGTTAAAAAGTCAGGGCGGGATTCTCTAAGCTAAAAATGCGGTAAAAACCCCGTTATCGGGGTTTTTACCGCATTTTGGGATGCTGTAAGCATCCCCCGCCGGGTTATCGCGGCGGGGGGCATCGCCAGAAAAATCTGGCGATGCCCCAAGAAGCCTATCGCAACCCTCCGCCGCCCCGCGCCGACCCCCCGCCGCCCTGCATCGCCCCCTCACCTGTGTCCGGGCAGCACAGCGCAGTGCTGCCCGGACCTGTGACCTCCTCCCTGCACTAATCCTCTTCCGGGTGCAGGGAGGAGGAGAGCCCGGTGCAGCAGCAGCAGCGCCGGGTGTGGGAGGGAGGGGAGAGCCGCCGGGACCTGCTGGGACCGCAAAGGACAGCTCTTAACGCAAGAGCTGTCCTTTGCCTTAATTATCGCATATGTTACAGCATATGCGATAATTAAATATGCGATGCGCGGCGAAGGGGGGCGGAGATTCTTAGAGAATCTCCCCCTTAGTGAGGGCAGAGGGGCTGAGGGGGGAGTTAGAGAGAGAGGGTGAGGGCAGAGACAATGAGGGGGGAGTTAGAGAGAGGGGGGAGTTCGAGAGTGGGTGAGGGCAGAGAGGCTGAGGGGGGAGTTAGAGAGAGAGGGTGAGGGCAGAGGCGCTGAGGGGGGAGTTAGAGAGAGGGTGAGGGGGGAGTTAGAGAGAGAGGGTGAGGGCAGAGAAGCTAAGGGGGGAGTTTGAGAGTTAGTGAAGGCAGAGAGGCTGAGGGGGGAGTTAAAGAGAGGGTGAGGGCAGAGAGGCTGATGGGGGAGTTAGAGAGAGAGGGTGAGGGCAGAGATGCTGAGGGGGGAGTTAGACAGAGGGTGAGGGGGGAGTTAGAGAGAGAGAGGGTGAGGGCAGAGAAGCTGAGGGGGGAGTTAGAGAGTTAGTGAGGGCAGAGAGGCTGAGGGGGGAGTTAGAGAGAGGGTGAGGACAGAGAGGCTGAGGGGGGAGTTAGAGAAAGGGTGAGGGCAGAGATGCTGAGGGGGGAGTTAGAGAGTTAGTGAGGGCTGAGGGGGAAGTTAGAGAGAGGGTGAGGGCAGAGACGCTGAGGGGGGAGTTAGAGAGAGGGTGAGGGCAGAGACGCTGTGGGGGGAGTTAGAGAGTGGGCAAGGGCAGAGAGGGTGAGGGCAGAGATGCTGAGGGGGGAGTTAGAGAGTTAGTGAGGGCAGAGAGGCTGAGGGGGGAGTTAGAGAGAGGGTGAGGGCAGAGACGCTGAGGGAGGAGTTAGAGAGTTAGTGAGGGCTGAGGGGGGGGAGTTAGAGAGAGGGTGAGGGCAGAGACGCTGAGGGGGGAGTTAGAGAGAGGGTGAGGGCAGAGACGTTGTGGGGGGAGTTAGAGAGTGGGCAAAGGCAGAGAGGGTGAGGGCAGAGACGCTGAGGGGGGAGTTAGAGAGAGGGTGAGGGCAGAGACACTGAGGGGGGGGGAGTTAGAGAGTGGGTGAGGGCAGAGACACTGAGGGGGGAGTTAAAGAGTGGGTGATGGCAGAGAGGCTGAGGGGGGGGGGGTTTAGAGAGAGGGTGAGGGCAGAGACGCTGAGGGGGTAGTTAGAGAGAGGGTGAGGGCAGAGACGCTGAGGGGGGAGTTAGAGAGTTAGTGAGGGCAGAGAGGCTGAGGGGGGAGTTAGAGAGAGAGGGTGAGGGCAGAGATGCTGAGGGGGGAGTTAGAGAGAGGGTGAGGGGGGAGTTAGAGAGAGAGGGTGAGGGCAGAGAAGCTGAGGGGGGAGTTAGAGAGTTAGTGAGGGCAGAGAGGCTGAGGGGGGAGTTAGAGAGAGGGTGAGGACAGAGAGGCTGAGGGGGGAGTTAGAGAAAGGGTGAGGGCAGAGACGCTGAGGGGGGAGTCAGAGAGTTAGTGAGGGCTGAGGGGGGAGTTAGAGAGAGGGTGAGGGCAGAGACGCTGAGGGGGGAGTTAGAGAGTTAGTGAGGGCAGAGAGGCTGAGGGGGGAGTTAGAGAGAGAGGGTGAGGGCAGAGATGCTGAGGGGGGAGTTAGAGAGAGGGTGAGGGGGGAGTTAGAGAGAGAGGGTGAGGGCAGAGAAGCTGAGGGGGGAGTTAGAGAGTTAGTGAGGGCAGAGAGGCTGAGGGGGGAGTTAGAGAGAGGGTGAGGACAGAGAGGCTGAGGGGGGAGTTAGAGAAAGGGTGAGGGCAGAGACGCTGAGGGGGGAGTCAGAGAGTTAGTGAGGGCTGAGGGGGGAGTTAGAGAGAGGGTGAGGGCAGAGACGCTGAGGGGGGAGTTAGAGAGAGGGTGAGGGCAGAGACGCTGTGGGGGGAGTTAGAGAGTGGGCAAGGGCAGAGAGGGTGAGGGCAGAGATGCTGAGGGGGGAGTTAGAGAGTTAGTGAGGGCAGAGAGGCTGAGGGGGGAGTTAGAGAGAGGGTGAGGGCAGAGAGGCTGAGGGGGGAGTTAGAGAGAGGGTGAGGGCAGAGACGCTGAGGGGGGAGTTAGAGAGTTAGTGAGGGCTGAGGGGGGGAGTTAGAGAGAGGGTGAGGGCAGAGACGCTGAGGGGGGAGTTAGAGAGAGGGTGAGGGCAGAGATGTTGTGGGAGGAGTTAGAGAGTGGGCAAGGGCAGAGAGGGTGAGGGCAGAGATGCTGAGGGGGGAGTTAGAGAGAGGGTGAGGGCAGAGACGCTGAGGGGGAGGAGTTAGAGAGTGGGTGAGGGCAGAGACACTGAGGGGGGAGTTAAAGAGTGGGTGATGGCAGAGAGGCTGAGGGGGGGGGGGTTTAGAGAGAGGGTGAGGGCAGAGACTCTGAGGGGGGAGTTAGAGAGAGGGTGAGGGCAGAGACGCTAAGGGGGGCGTTAGAGAGTTAGTGAGGGCAGAGAGGCTGAGGGGGGAGTTAGAGAGAGAGGGTGAGGGCAGAGACACTGAGGGGGGAGTTAAAGAGTGGGTGATGGCAGAGAGGCTGAGGGGGGGGGGTTTAGAGAGAGGGTGAGGGCAGAGACGCTGAGGGGGGAGTTAGAGAGAGGGTGAGGGCAGAGACGCTAAGGGGGGCGTTAGAGAGTTAGTGAGGGCAGAGAGGCTGAGGGGGGAGTTAGAGAGAGAGGGTGAGGGCAGAGACACTGAGAGCGGAGTTAAAGAGAGGGGGGAGTTAGAGAGTGGGTGAGGGCAGAGAGGCTGAGGGTGGAGTTAGAGAGAGGGTGAGGGCAGAGATGCTGAGGGGGGAGTTAGAGAGAGGGTGAGGGCAGAGACGCTGAGGGGGTGGAGTTAGAGAGTGGGTGAGGGCAGAGACACTGAGGGGGGAGTTAAAGAGTGGGTGATGGCAGAGAGGCTGAGGGGGGGGGGGTTTAGAGAGAGGGTGAGGGCAGAGAGGCTGAGGGGGGAGTTAGAGAGAGGGTGAGGGCAGAGACGCTAAGGGGGGCGTTAGAGAGTTAGTGAGGGCAGAGAGGCTGAGGGGGGAGTTAGAGAGAGAGGGTGAGGGCAGAGACACTGAGAGCGGAGTTAAAGAGAGGGGGGAGTTAGAGAGTGGGTGAGGGCAGAGAGGCTGAGGGTGGAGTTAGAGAGAGAGGGTGAGGGCAGAGACGCTGAGGGGGGAGTTAGAGAGAGGGTGAGGGGGGAGTTAGATAGAGAGGTTGAGGGCAGAGATGCTGAGGGGGGAGTTAGAGAGTTAGAGCTGAGGGGGGAGTTAGAGAGAGGGTGAGGGCATTAACGCTGAGGGGGGAGATAGAGGGTGAGGGCAGAGACTCTGAGGGGGGGAGTTATAGAGAGGGTGAGGGCAGAGACACTGAGGGGGGGGGAGTTAGAGAGAGGGTGAGGGCAGAGACGCTGAGGGGGGAGTTAGAGAGTGGGTGAGGGAAGAGACACTGAGGGGGGAGTTAGAGAGTGGGTGATGGCAGAGAGGCTGAGGGGGGGATTAGAGAGAGGGTGAGGGCAGAGACGCTGAGGGGGGAGTTAGAGAGTTAGTGAGGGCAGAGAGGCTGAGGGGGGAGTTAGAGAGAGGGTGAGGGCAGAGACGCTGAGGGGGGAGTTAGAGAGTTAGTGAGGGCAGAGAGGCTGAGGGGGGAGTTAGAGAGAGGGTGAGGGCAGAGACAATGAGGGGGGAGTTAGAGAGAGGGGGGAGTTAGAGAGTGGGTGAGGGCAGAGAGGCTGAGGGGGGAGTTAGAGAGAGAGGGTGAGGGCAGAGACGCTGAGGGGGGAGTTAGAGAGAGGGTGAGGGGGGAGTTAGAGAGAGAGGGTGAGGGCAGAGAAGCTGAGGGGGGAGTTAGAGAGTTAGTGAGGGCAGAGAGGCTAAGGGGGGAGTTAGAGAGAGGGTGAGGGCAGAGAGGCTGAGGCGGGAGTTAGAGAGAGAGGGTGAGGGGGGAGTTAGAGAGAGGGTGAGGGGGGAGTTAGAGAGAGAGGGTGAGGGCAGAGAAGCTGAGGGGGGAGTTAGAGAGTTAGTGAGGGCAGTGAGGCTGAGGGGGGAGTTAGAGAGAGGGTGAGGGCAGAGACGCTGAGGGGGGAGTTAGAGAGTTAGTGAGGGCTGAGGGGGGGAGTTAGAGAGAGGGTGAGGGCAGAGACGCTGAGGGGGGAGTTAGAGAGAGGGTGAGGGCAGAGACGCTGTGGGGGGAGTTAGAGAGTGGGCAAGGGCAGAGAGGGTGAGGGCAGAGACGCTGAGGGGGGAGTTAGAGAGTGGGCGAGGGCAGAGAGGGTGAGGACAGAGACGCTGAGGGGGGAGTTAGAGAGAACAGCAGTGTGGGCATGGACGATGGGGGGTGGTGCGAGTGATGGTAAGGCAGGAGAGAGTGGGGGTGCGCTGTTAGGCTATTGACCCGGGGGTGGTATGTGTATAACGCTTAATCCTCAATCCTTAAGCAGTGCAAACACAGGAGGAGGTGCATTCCACCCCCTGCCTCCATTTGTGATCATAACAAACTGCAATTGCAGTTTAGAAAAACATCACGACCATCGGTGGCTGTGACGCTGCGACTGCAGCCTGAGTAAGTCTCATCTCTCTCAGGCTTGCAGGTGTAGTTCTGGCCTCCGTCCTCCCCAGATAAGCCAGCCAAACCCTCGCCATTGATGTTATATTTTATATACATTTTTAGAAGATGCCTGATTCAGTTTGGATTGCACATGACAAGCTGCTCACAGCAGCTTATCATGTGGGATCCTCAAGCAATGCAAATGCAGGAGGAGGTGCATTCCACCCCCTGCCTCCATTTGCGATCGCTGGCTGCTCTACATCGCAAGCACCTCTGCAATCAGCAGAGGTGTTTGTTGTTCTGCGATGTGATTACATGTGCAGAAACCAAACATTGCGCATAATATGGGTTGGACTGGAGTTGGAGTGTGAGGGCAGAGACGCTGAGGGGGGAGTTAGATAGAGGGGGAGAGTTAGAGAGTGGGTGAGGGCAGAGATGCTGAGGGGAGAGTTAGAGAGAGGGAGAGGACAGAGACGCTGAGGGTGGAGTTAGAGAGAGGGTGAGGGCAGAGACGCTGAGGGGGGAGTTAGAGAGAGGGTGAGGGCAGAGACACTGATGGGGGAGTTAGAGAGAGGGTGAGGGCAGAGCCGCTGAGGGGGGAGTTAGATATATGAGGGCAAAGACGCTGAGGGTGGAGTTAGAGAGAGGGTGAGGGCTTTGACGCCGAGGGGAGAGTTAGAGAGAGGGAGAGGGCAGAGACGCTGATTTGGGAGTTAGCGAGAGGGTGAGGGCAGAGACGCTGAAGGGGGAGTTAGAGAGTGGGTATGGGCAGAGAGGCTGAGGGGGAGTTAGAGTGAAGGTGAGCGCAGAGACGCTGAGGGGGGAGTTAGAGAGAGGGTGAGGGCATTTTCGCTGAGGGGGGAGATAGAGGGTGAGGGCAGAGACTCTGAGGGGGGAGTTAGAGAGAGGGTGAGGGCAGAGACGCTGAGGGGTTAGTTAGAGAGTGGGTGAGGGCAGAGACGCTGAGGGGGGGAGTTAGAGAGTTAGTGAGGGCAGAGAGGCTGAGGGGGGAGTTAGAGAGAGGGTGAGGGCAGAGACACTGAGGGGGGAGTTCGAGAGAGGGTAAGGGCAGAGACGCTGAGGGGGGAGTTAGAGAGTTAGTGAGGGCAGAGAGGCTGAGGGGGGAGTTAGAGAGATAGGGTGAGGGCAGAGACACTGAGGGGGGAGTTAGAGAGAGGGGGGAGTTAGAGAGAGAGGGTGAGGGCAGAGAGGCTGAGGGGGGAGTTAGAGAGAGAGGGTGAGGGCAGAGAGGCTGAGGGGGGAGTTAGAGAGAGAGGGTGAGGGCAGAGACGCTGAGGGGGGAATTAGAGAGAGAGGGTGAGGGCAGAGACGCTGAGGGGTGAGTTAGAGAGAGGGTGGGGGCAGAGACGCTGAGTGGGGAGTTAGAGAGAGAGGGTGAGTGCAGAGACGCTGAGGGGGGAGTTAGAGAGAGGGTGGGGGCAGAGACGCTGAGGGGGGAGTTAGAGAGAGCAGCAATGTGGGCATGGATGATGGGGGGTGGTGCGAGCGATGGTAAGGCAGGAGAGAGTAGGGGTGCGCTGTTAGGCTATTGGCCCTGGGGTGGTATGTGTATAATGCTTAATCTTCAATCCTTAAGCAGTGCAAATGCAGGAGGAGGTGCATTCCACCCCGGCCTCCATTTGTGATCATAACAAACTGCGATTGCAGTTTAGAAAAACATCAGGACCATCGGTGGCTGTGACGCTGCGACTGCAGCCTGAGTAAGTCTCATCTCTCTCAGGCTTGCAGTTGTAGGTCGGCTTGCAAAACCAAGGAAACTTTGCCTTGCAGCTTAAATGTATATAAGATATAACATCAGTTCTGGCCCCCGTCCTCCCCAGATAAGCCAGCCAAACCCTCGCCATTGATGTTATATTTTATATACATTTTTAGAAGATGCCTGATTCAGTTTGGATTGCACATGATAAGCTGCTCACAGCAGCTTATCATGTGGGATCCTCAAGCAATGCAAATGCAGGAGGAGGTGCATTCCACCCCCTGCCTCCATTTGTGATCGCTGGCTGCTCTACACCGCAAGCACCTCTGCAATCAGCAGAGGTGTTCGTTGTTCTGCGATGTGATCACATGTGCAGAAACCAAACATTGCGCATAATGTGGGTTGGATCGTACTTACCCAATCAGTAAGAGAGTTGATGTTCCGGTCTCTCGGTCTCCAGTACTTGATGGGCGTTGGAGAACATACCGTAGTTGTTAGTTGAGGGGCGATGTTCTGCCACCTTGTGTAATTCGGGCTGACGGAGAAGCCAGGTGTTCTTCTGGAAGCTGGACGTTGTTATGTGGCTACTGATGGAGGTATCGGCTGCTCCTGTGTGAGATGATGTTATACCTCCTGCACCTGGGGAAGTGATGTTACCTTCACTGTGGCGGCTGCAGGGAGAAGCTGGGAGTGAATGGGTCCTGCAGGTGTTCTAACTTCTCCCAATCGATTCCCGTGAAGAATGGATGTTCTCTGATGTTGCCGTTCTCACCCAGGCGCATCTCAGGGTCACCACACAGGAGCTGGAAAGAGGAACGTGAGGGCAAATAAGTTTCTGTTCAGCTGCAGTCTGATTCCTTACAGCACATATTTGGGAGACATATTTCTCAAATGATTTTTAGCCTCAAAGAAAAGAAGCATTATTTTCCCCTAATCAGAGGATGTGTGTCTATGTAGTTTAGTATTCTTTCCCCCAACCTCTAGCAGGTTACTGCTTATCATGGTACCATTGGGGGTCATTCACTGGACTTGATTTGCTTACATTTGAATAGAAACAGGGAAAATGCCGGTGCTGTATAACATGACCAGTAGTGTATGTCAGTGGTACAGTGACTCCTGCAGCAGGCATTGCTCTGGCTTGGAGTTTCCTTCAGCCAACACTTATTTGTGTGTGTCAGGGAGGTGGAGCCAGTAATGTAATCTGACGTATGTAACTACATATAGCTTCCCTATGTACAGCTACATGACCGCTCGTAGAACAACTACATGGCTGATACTAGAGAATGGGGGTTCTGTATAAATAACAGACGCTGACACATTGTTTATGGCCTCTTTGTTACTTGGTGAAGAATGCTAAGTAGGGTCTGACACTCACCTCTTCAATGATGTTTCTTGTATTCGGGCACAGATGACAGCCCGCCAAAGCCGAGATGTGGCACTCCTCGGGGGATTTTCCTGTTGTCATCTCGAATAGCACCACACCGAAGGAGTACCAATCCACTCCCGCATCATATGGCTCTCGCTTGATGATCTGTCAATAAAAGGTAACAGTTCACTAAATAACACTTTATAAACAGGAGAGCAGATCTGGGCACAATACGCCTGCCATCAGATGTTACACTGACAAAGACACATCTGGCACCCTGGTTGGGACACATGATATATTTCATACATACAGGCAGAGGCAATGATTTATATTGTTCTTTTATGCAGTGTGTTCCATTAGCCTTACTTACGTCACAAGATAATTGGTTTATTACAATAATACTATGAGACCCAGTTATTATTTACTCAATACAAAATATTCCACTTTTATTCATCGTAGTGTAAGTTAACCCCTTCAGTGGTGTTTTTTTGGGGAGCGCTTCTCAACACCCCCCCCCCCCCCCCCCCCACCCCCACTGCATTACCCAGAGCCGAGCAGTGCCGCTGGGCATTCCATCAGCCGCTGCCCGGCCCTGAACCTGGCTGTGTGCGACATGACATTACAAGGTCACACCGCACACAGCCGGGGGAAGGAGGCAAGGCTGGGCAGCTGCTGAAGCCGAGCGTAGCACTGATCTCACCGTGAACTGGAGCATAACCCGTAAAATTCTTGGGAGTGCCAATGAAGGAGTCAAAGGTATAAATCAAACCTGAAAAATCCCCATAGATACAAAAGTTCACTATGAACAACCCCTGCAAAATGATAAGAGGGATTGCCCTGGCTCTGCATTACCCAGCCAGCCACTCATAAACCACCAGTGTAGGAAAACACCTGTGATTGGCTGTCAGTGAAGGCAGATCATGATTAGATGCCATTTAGAACATAAAGCCGCTATTGTTTGTAGCATGCACCTTTATACTGTACAGCCGACCTCTAATTTATTATAGCCTCACCTCTGGGGCAATGTAGCCACGTGTTCCAGCGTAGCCAGAGGTTTTGGGTGTGTTCTCCAACGCCAGCCCGAAGTCGGCGATTTTAATATGGCCGTCATGAAGCAGGATGTTCTCTGGTTTGATGTCTCTGTAATAGGAACAATTTCTTCATTAAGTACTTGTTTGCATGGACAGTATATGAAATACATAATACAGTAAGTGACTAAGGCTGCAGATATGTCCTCAGACACATATTAGGGCAAAGTCTCCTGGCGCATCTTAGTTGTGTTATGTTGTGACTAAGAGGCATTTGCTGGCAGATGCTGGATGCTGGCAGAGTTGCACGGGACCTGGGGTCTCACTGGCACTTAAGGCCCCCATACATTAGGCCGACTTGTCCTAGGGACAAGTCGGACCCAATTTACCTGCGAGCCGCCCGGCAGCTCCCCGGGAGGCTCACATACTTTGGCACTTGATGTGCCATTTTTACATGGGATAAATCGCATGCGATTTATCCCATGTAAAAAAAAACCCGGGGAGCTGCAGGGCGGTGAGCAGTAGTGGGGACGGGCAGCGGTGGTGGGGGCGGCCAGCGGCGGTAGTAGGGGCGGGCAGCGGCGGCGGGGACGGGCGGCGTGTGCGGTGAGCGCAGTGTACTTACACATAGCAGCAGCAGCGGGGACGGGACGCGCAGTGGCGGCTATTATATTTTTAAAATACTTGTCAAATGACCGGCCGCTCTCTGATTGGCCGGAGAGCTCTCAGCCGATCAGAGAGCGGCCGGTCATTTGACAAGTATTTTAAAAATATAATAGCCGCCACTGCGCGTCCCGTCCCCGCCGCTGCTGCTATGTGTAAGTACACTGCGCTCACCGCACACGCCGCCCGTCCCCGCCGCCGCTGCCCGCCCCCGCTGCCCGCCCCCACTACCGCCGCTGGCCGCCCCGACCACCGCTGCCGCTGGCCGCCCCCACTACTCCCCCGGTGTCTGTATGCATATGCCTGTCAGGTGGCAGGCATATGCATACAGGGAGGTCGGACGTGATCGTATGTATAGACCGTCCGACCTCCCTGATCCGGTCCGATGCGCACGGGACCGCGCATCGGATCGGATCAAATGTCACATACCTACGATTTTGGGCCGATTTCATCCGATTATCGGCACAAAGTGCCGAAATCGGATGAAATCGTCCCAAAATCACATAGTGTATGGGGGCCTTTACTCAGCATGGCGGATTGAGGCTGGCTATATGACGATACATCGGGAAATGTAGAAAAGTGCATCTGCCAATTGATAAATGCCTGTTCCACATGGCCAGACCAGGGTGCAGTGTGTGCTATGAACAAGGTCCTAAAGCTGAGGGGGCACCAGGCTGCCCCTTATGCTCACCGAGCATGGATGACTGGAACGCCATATGTCTTCCCCAGAAATATGGAGTTTGTGTCTGTGCAGAATATAGCAAATATTATGGCATCAGTGCCAGTTCTTCTGCACATGGGTCTTCTGTGCAGGCAGTAAAATATCTTAACATACCTCTTATTTCTCAGTGCACATATTAGCACTGAATGCATCGCAGAGTAATGTTATGTTTATAAGGGTGTAACTACTATGATTTATTTCCCACAATAAGAACAAGTACTAATGCAGCCCTTGTATTTTATGTTTATTTAAACAAGGAAAGAAAGTTAGTTACCGATGGATGAAGCCCATCCTGTGGAAGTGCTGGAGACCGGACACGATCTCGGCAGCGAAGACTCTGTTAAAGAAGAAATGTATCAATATTGTAACATCCCAAATCAGCCGTAGTGTATGGGCAGGATAGAGAGATACAGTGTAGGATGGGGAATAGTGTAAAGGTGCCCATACACTAGTCCGAATTTGGCTACTTTTCACCTGATTCGGACGGATCGGGCTTAGAAATTGTATAAAAGTGGCCAAATCGGGTGTGTTTGACATCTGATCCGATACGCGGTCCACTGTGCATCAGATCAAAGGTCGTACCTGCTGCATGTCCGACCTCCAACTAGGACCCACTGCGGGGAGCGGGGTCGCATGTGATACATCACATGTCAAAGGATCGTATGCGATACATCACATGCGATCCTCATGGGAAGGTTCCGGCCGAAGGGATTGGATGGCCATACTCTGCTGCAAGAAGAAGCGCATGGCCACCTCAAGAGCTATAGAAACGGCAAAAGAAAATACAGGTAGGATAAAGTCATAGTAGGAAAAGGCAAATGGGTAGTTGTATGAGCAGTGATAAGGGAGGAGCAATGAGCCAGAGGAAAATTGGTCTATGGCAACCAATCCGCTACTCTGTATAATTTCATACTATGCAAATTACAGGCGTTAAGGTGCGTACACACGGTACGATTTATGTTCCGTATGATATTGTATACTATTTCCCAGGAAAGTCCCAGTGGTCAGAAGCATAAGATTTGTGCTTATAATAACGTACAATGTGCATAAGATATCACATACGATATGACGTCACAGCTATACTACACTATACATCTTATGCTTTCTAGCCAGAATTGAGTTGCATGTTCACCCGAGCAGCTCCCTGCCAGACGACCGGTGGGAGCGTGCATCGTACGTCAGATAGTGCGTACACACGGGAAGATATAGTGCACTATCTAGCATGCTATTCACAACTAGCTAGCTAGATTGTGCACTATATCTTACCGTGTGTACGCACCTTTACTACAGTGCTGATTGGTTGCCATGGGCCACTTCTCTTCTGGCTCACTTCCTTATCACTGCTTCATACCTATACCCCAAAGTGATGGGAATCCAACAAGGAATAACATATATTGTACAGTGAATGTAAGTATGTGTGTTTGCTCATTTCCTAGACTGTAAGCTCCTATAGGATTTTGTCTTGCACACAGTCACACAGTTATACACCAGATTATGAATAGATCTTACGTTGCAGCTGTAGGCTCAAGACGCCCTCTTGATTGCAGCAGGTCGAATAAGTCTCCTCCGTTGGCGTAGTCCATGACGAATGCCAAGATGTTCTCGGTCTGGAAGGTCAGGAGGCCATGTACTAAGAAGGGGCTCCCAGATGTTGATTGTAGGGCCCTGGTCTCAATCCTTGTCTTCTCTTTTTCTCTCTCTGACAGTCCCTCGTTGTTCACGACCTTTATGGCGACATCCGTCTTGGTGGAGATCTCACGCGCCAGCAGGACCACTCCATAGCCGCCCTCTCCTAACTCACGGCTGATCTTGTACCTGTCCATGAAGAGAGGTTCCTCCTTGTCTGGTGGTGAGACGCTGCTTGGTCCTTGTGGAGTAAAGTAAGAGACATTATGAAATTATTGTTTAACAGCTAAAGACACAGTAATATGATGATAACTGAAGTCGGAATACTAGGACCACAACATAAAACACACTGTAGGGTTTTACAAAGCTGAATATACTTATAGCTAATCGGAAACGCCAGACATCATTGTACAGTAACCTCAAGCTCCTAACTACACTTTTAATGTACACAGTGGGGCAGATGTATGATGGAGGCCATAACATTTTTTAAATAATGGGTCTCGCTTCTCCTGCATAGCGTGGAGAAGCGGCCACCATTATGGGCAAATGTATTAATCCCCCCCAGGCGATAAGGAGAGCTGTTGTGCCCAGCTCCACAGGCAGACCTGCACATGCGCATGTCTGGTCCGGCCTCTCTGCCCTTCCCCTGTCTGGTCCGGCCTCTCTGCCCTTCCCCTGTCTGGTCCGGCCTCTCTGCCCTTCCCCTGTCTGGTCTGGCCTCTCTGCCCTTCCCCTGTCTGGTCCGGCCTCTCTGCCCTTCCCCTGTCTGGTCCGGCCTCTCTGCCTGGTCCTGCCTCTCTGCCCTTTCCCTGCCTGGTCCGGCCTCTCTGCCCTTCCCCTGTCTTTTCCGGCCTCTCTGCCCTTCCCCTGTCTGGTCCAGCCTCTCTGCCCTTCCCCTGTCTTTTCCGGCCTCTCTGCCCTTCCCCTGTCTGGTCTGGCCTCTCTGCCCTTCCCCTGTCTGGTTCAGTCTCTCTGCTCTATCCCTGCGTGGTTTGGACTCTCAAGCTCTGTCTGATCCAGGCTCTCTGCCCTTCCCTTGTTAACAGCAGTGCATTAGCCCTTTCCTCTTCTTGTGTCGGCTTTCTGTCCTTCTACACCTACCACCAATGTTTTCTATGTGCCCTCAGACTTCAGACACAGTATTGCCCTGCACCTTGATCACTTTTGAGTTTAATAATTTTGTTGCGTAACTGAATAGTGCCTATTTGATATTGTAGGAATGGAGCATGTTCATTTATGTGTTTTAAGGAACTGGTAGTGATGCATTCTCATGCAAATTTAAGCAGGGAAATGATTGCTAGTGATCAAAAGGATTGCCTGGGGTTCTAGTGACCAAGCCAATTCCTCTGAGCTAATCCTGTAGTTACTGGCCATACCGTTCTGACACTAATCACATCGCCTGTAGTACATTTGTAATGGCATTGAGCTACAATAGATGCCAACCATTACATTCGCCTGATGGGCCCTTCATGTCCAAGTTTGACACTGGATATAATGCGTTTTGTTGTATTACTTTTTATAACCTACCAAAAGGTCCTATAAAAACAGCATGAAAGGGTTTGCATCTGTATTCCTATATGTGAAATTATTTTTAACATACATTACTTTAGATTAAATATCTAATATTGTACCAAGTCCATAATTAAATGAAGGGAAAAAAACGCCATGACACCATGGGGGAGGGGGGGGGGGGATTTACTAAGATGTGTATTCTATGGGCAACCAATCAGATCATGCCTTTTAGAGGATGCTAAATAAAGAAGAAGTAGATTCTGATTGGTTGCCCATAGCAACATCACATGTGAAGTAGCATGCACATCTTAGTAAATTTCCCCCCACGAGTCATTACACCGGGTGACACCAGCCCTAGTGATAACTCTGGGGGAACATTCTCCAGTTGGCACCATGGCTGCCTTCCCCAGGGGGGTTGGGCTGTCACGTATAAATGCAGGCACCGCCATCCTGGGTATTACCACCTTTAGTGCCAGTAAACCTAGATCTATTCTGTAAACCCCCTGATATTTGGGTGTGGGGTTAATAAAGTAATAATCATAGTAATGTTAGGATTAGGCTAGGTAAAGGTAGAAGAACATTCATACTGTGTTTTCATTGTGTAAATGACACTGCGAATGCCGGCATATGCCTGTCACCAAACTGAGCTATACTGTAGGTTACAGCACCTTTGTAGTTGTGCACCTTTCTCCATAAATATTACAGTAGTTTTACTAATCCATTTTTTTAAGACTGTCTTTATCTGAATAACTGTAGTAACCAATGAAGTGAATATAAATTACATATAAAACATTATTAATATTTTTTTTATATAAACAATATTCAACTTTGCCAGTGTGAAAATGAACTTCAGTGCAAGGACATCCAACTACATTTCCGCTTACCTGGTCTTGGCTGATCTTCATCCGGGTCTTTAGCCTCGCTTGCTGCTCTCTTTCTCTCTTCCAGCGATTCCTCCTCTCTGGATTTTCTTGATGAAGTGTTGTTCACTGTCTTCTGGTCTTTCTCCTGCATCTTGCTGCTGGACTCCTCAGGTGCTTCCTTTTCAGGCTTTCTTGATGTCTCCTTCCTGCACCTCTTCTTTCCGGCCATCTCCTCTGTGTTCTGGTCTGTCTTCTGTATCTTGCCGCTGGGTTCCTCCTCAGGTGCTTCCTTTTCAGGCCTTCTTGAGGTCTCCTTCCTTCTCCTCTTCTTCCCGACCATCTCCTCCATCTTCTGATCCGGCTCCTGCATCTTCCGACGGGTACACCTGATCCAATATGTCAACTTACCTCTCCTGATCCGGCTCCTGCGTCTTCTGACGGGTACACCTGATCCAATTGGTCGATTTACCTCTCCTGATCTGGCTCCTGCGTCTTCCGACGGGTACACCTGATCCAATAAGTTGACTTACCTATCCTGATCTGGCTCCTGCGTCTTCCGACGGGTACACCTGATCCAATTGGTCAATTTACCTTTCCTGATCTGGCTCCTGCGTCTTCCGACGGGTACACCTGATCCAATTGGTCAATTTACTTTTCCTGATCTGGCTCCTGCGTCTTCCGACGGGTACACCTGATCCAATTGGTCAATTTACTTTTCCTGATCTGGCTCCTGCGTCTTCCGACGGGTACACCTGATCCAATTGGTCAATTTACCTTTCCTGATCTGGCTCCTGCGTCTTCCGACGGGTACACCTGATCCAATTGGTCAATTTACCTTTCCTGATCTGGCTCCTGCGTCTTCCGACGGGTACACCTGATCCAATTGGTCAATTTACCTTTCCTGATCTGGCTCCTGCGTCTTCCGACGGGTACACCTGATCCAATTGGTCAATTCACCTTTCCTGATCTGGCTCCTGCGTCTTCCGACGGGTACACCTGATCCAATTGGTCAATTTACCTCTCCTGATCTGGCTCCTGCGTCTTCCGACGGGTACACCTGATCCAAGGAGTCGATTTACCTCTGCTGATCTGGCTCCTGCGTCTTCCGACGGGTACACCTGATCCACTGAGTCAATTTACCTCTCCTGATCTGGCTCCTGCGTCTTCTGACGGGTACACCTGATCCAATTGGTCAATTTACCTTTCCTGATCTGGCTCCTGCGTCTTCTGACGGGTACACCTGATCCAAGGAGTCGATTTACCTCTGCTGATCTGGCTCCTGCGTCTTCCGACGGGTACACCTGATCCACTGAGTCAATTTACCTCTCCTGATCTGGCTCCTGCGTCTTCCGACGGGTACACCTGATCCAATTGGTCAATTTACCTTTCCTGATCTGGCTCCTGCGTCTTCCGACGGGTACACCTGATCCAATTGGTCAATTTACCTTTCCTGATCTGGCTCCTGCGTCTTCTGACGGGTACACCTGATCCAATAAGTCGATTTACCTCTCCTGATCTGGCTCCTGCGTCTTCCGACGGGTACACCTGATCCAATGAGTCGATTTACCTCTGCTGATCTGGCTCCTGCGTCTTCCGACGGGTACACCTGATCCACTGAGTCAATTTACCTCTCCTGATCTGGCTCCTGCGTCTTCCGACGGGTACACCTGATCCAATTGGTCAATTTACCTTTCCTGATCTGGCTCCTGCGTCTTCCGACGGGTACACCTGATCCAATTGGTCAATTTACCTTTCCTGATCTGGCTCCTGCGTCTTCCAACGGGTACACCTGATCCAATTGGTCAATTTACCTTTCCTGATCTGGCTCCTGCGTCTTCCGACGGGTACACCTGATCCAATTGGTCAATTTACCTTTCCTGATCTGGCTCCTGCGTCTTCCGACGGGTACACCTGATCCAATTGGTCAATTTACCTTTCCTGATCTGGCTCCTGCGTCTTCCGACGGGTACACCTGATCCAATTGGTCAATTTACCTCTCCTGATCTGGCTCCTGCGTCTTCCGACGGGTACACCTGATCCAAGGAGTCGATTTACCTCTGCTGATCTGGCTCCTGCGTCTTCCGACGGGTACACCTGATCCACTGAGTCAATTTACCTCTCCTGATCTGGCTCCTGCGTCTTCCGACGGGTACACCTGATCCAATTGGTCAATTTACCTTTCCTGATCTGGCTCCTGCGTCTTCCGACGGGTACACCTGATCCAATTGGTCAATTTACCTTTCCTGATCTGGCTCCTGCGTCTTCTGACGGGTACACCTGATCCAATAAGTCGATTTACCTCTCCTGATCTGGCTCCTGCGTCTTCCGACGGGTACACCTGATCCAATGAGTCGATTTACCTCTGCTGATCTGGCTCCTGCGTCTTCCGACGGGTACACCTGATCCACTAAGTCGATTTACCTCTCCTGATCTGGCTCCTGCGTCTTCCGACGGGTACACCTGATCCAATAAGTTTACTTACCTCTCCTGATTCGGCTCCTGCGTCTTACGACGGGTTCACCTGATCCAGTAATTTGCTTTCTGTCTCCTGAAATCGCTTTTTCTCCCCTTCTCAATCCTCTGCTTGGGCTCCTGCTTCCTCCTCTAATGCTGTCTGCTGCAGAGATGCCAGTTGGAAAATAACTGCCACTCTCAGCTATGAAAGTGTATAGCTTGGGTCATGTGACCAGCTTGCTGCTCTCCCATATACACTCTATAGTATCCATGCTAATGGGTCTAATTTTATTTTTAGGATTTCTAAGTTGCTATAGCTTACCCTGTTAATGTTATTTGTGCCTAATTTCAGTGAGATCCTATGTACAGGTACATGTTCCTAATTTATAATCTAACTGCAGGAAAGGAACAATAAATGTACATAAATGTATGGCTGTAACTATTTCACCAACATAATACAATAGAATACAGTTCTGCAACTTGCTATCGATAGTGCTAAACTATGCAATGATGACCATCGATATTTTTACATATCGATGGTCATCCATTGTGTTTGATTGATTGGCCTGTGGGCCAATCAAAACACGGGGGACGGGGCTTCGCTGGTGTCAGGGGGCAGAGCTATGCTCTGTGTCCCGGCGCTTTAAAAAAAAGGCAAACATCGTTTTGCTGTTCCATCGATGGAGGGAAACCATCTGGTTCTCCCCCATCTATGGCTAAAGTATTCAACATTGGCCATGAACCATCAATGATTTGGAATCATCGATGGTTAATGGCCATCCGTACTGTTTTACTTTTGTCTGTATTGACATGTTAGATAGGAGTTAGGGATGGGAGTGGGGGAATAACAGATCCCCCAGCACGACCCCTTCCATCAGCTACAAGAGGATCTTGGGCTTCCCCCTGTTTATGATTGTAGTCACCTGTGTTGAACTAGATAATTAATGAGAAAGCTGTTTCACTGCAGGTAACTGCACCTGGGAAGTCCGGGAGCAGAGCTTTCTGTACCTGATGGAAGGGTCCTATTGGACGGTCTGGGTACAAGTGTATAGTGTTCTTCCTGTAACTGGGAAAGTGCTGCTTAAGCGGATAGCCTTTGGTGACCAGTGAGCCAGTCAGAGGGCTTTGTGTCTGACTGAAGTGATTTGGCATAGATGGATTATTGAGAGATATTTTACATAACACATATAACACATCACCATCTCTACACTTAGGCCCTGATTCTGGTTGACTCGGTAAGCTGTGAAACTCGCAGCGTACCGAGTCCCAGAGGGCCTGCCCCTGCCGAATCGCCACCGTATCACCTTGCAACCATGCGAGGGGAAGTGTCACGAATACACATACCCTCTCATGTGCCCGCAGCAGGAGAAATCATTTGATGATCACCGACCATCGAATGACTTATCCAGGCCACGCAAATATGACGTCATCCGCCTGCCCGACATCATGTGACGTCAGCTGTCCAACCCTGGCACACCATCTGCTGCACGCAATCCCATGGGGACGGCCATGAAATGCTGAGCGTTCCCATGGTCGACACCCTACTCTGCTGCCCCACTCCCCTGGCCCACATTGGTCAGTGTGAACTGATCAGTCGATGAGTTCAGTCGCCCAGGGACCCTGCATATGCGCATAATTCATTATGTGCATGCACGGAAAAAACCCATCGCTGGACCACGTGGGGGGTGCAAATGAACAATATGACCCCCTTACTGTAACATTCATTTCTTATAGAGGAGCATTGCTTCCCATTTCCAGTGCTTGGGACAAGCTAACGTCGCACAATTTACAGGTCTCCTCACAGAAACACAAGTGAAATCCTAAGAATCATCTGTAGATATTTCATAATGTGTCAGTGAGTAATGAATATGCCTGTGCTCCAGCAAGGAAATATGGAAAACATGCACTGCCAGTGTATGCAGAGGACTGCATCTGAGAACACTATAGTAAAGGGATTGTGCGCCCCTCTGTCCCTGTTTCCCATTTCAGTTTGCACATATAAAATGCTGAAAGGGTGTTTCTTACAAATATCCATGAAAAAAAGATGATAAATTGGTTAAAAATGTATTTTATTATTACATATAAAGCAGTTGGGAAGAGTGAGGTAGAAAGTATTTTTAAGTCCCAGATATTAGTCACCTTTCTCTGATGGTGGCAATAAGTGAGTTTCTGTTGCCCCAATAATAGGTAATAGACAATCCACATTATTGCTGCATGTTAGTACAGTAACTAGACCCCTAGGTTGTGCACTATAGTCAGTATTGTGTAAATAGTGCAGTAATAACCTTTATCTATGTTACCCAGGTCTACTCGAGTACAGCGGGTGAGCAGCCGGTCACCTATGTGTACACCGAATATGTGCTGCACCTGGACCTGTTCTAGCATTATATCAGAGGTGAGTTGTTAGGTAACATATAGGTTTTCTGTGTCCTTCTTCCCTCCTGTCTCCTTACCCCTCACAGCCATTAACCTGGGGCAGAGGGAGAGTGTGTGAGATCTGTAGAGAGAGAGATGGCGACCATGAGCACAGACCGATAAAGGGCCTGATTCAGTCCTGTTCGCTAAGCTGCATATACTTCCAGCCTAGCAAACAGGTAAGCGCCGGCTGTCGGACAGATCAAAAATAAATATGAGCCGTCTGTGGCGGATATGATACTGAGACCTGCCAATGCAATGGTTAAGGAAGATCAGAAGAAGACAGAATGAAAATCAGTGACAACAATTGTTTCCCCTCAAACAATACATTTTTATTTCGTTGATTTTCTTCTGCAAAAGTGTGTACCAGCCAGGATTATTGAGCCAGCAATTGGGGCGTTACAGAGTCAGGCGGGGAATTCATGTGTTCCGTTTGCTGCCTGCTTATGCCGACAAGTGTGTCCAGTCTCTCTCTCTCTGCCCCAACTCTCTCTCTCTCTCTCTCTCTCTCTCTGGACGGAATGTACAAAGCATTGGCGGTACATCCCACTGACCATCGCATATGTAGATGATGTAGTTTGGAATGTCCATTCGGTTTCTTGCCTGCTCCCCCTAATAGTTCACTTCATCAGAGCATCAAGTGCTGTCACGCACCGGAGGATGTTTCTCCTCCATGAAAGTGGCATGGGCGTCTCTATGAAATGCTGGGCATTCCCATGGGAACGCAGCCAGGCCGATGCCTACTTGGGGTTCTCTATGTTTAACCATTGTTTCTGCCAGGGCTACACTATTCTTGCACCCATTAATAAGCAGTATGGCCCTTATTCTGGTTGGCTCGCAAAGCAGTGTTATTTTGCTTCTTTGTGAGCTTTGTAGCACCGCCCAAATGCCCACACCCCGCTATTCGCATATTTTCCCCAAATCATTCGATGGTCGATTTCTGAAGCGCTCACTCCCTGGTGACTTTATTTAGTGGCACCCTGCTCCGTGAACATTGTGGGCAGCTGACATTCGGTGACGTCTGCTGCCGGCCCCCGGAAGGCAAGTAGCCACCCCCGTTCACTTGCTGATGCCCAGCATTTCCTGGGTGCATCCAATATTTTTGTGAGTACGCCCAGGAAACCCTGCGAAGGCCCCCTGCCCGCCTACTGTATGCCCACCCCGCTACGAGCACCTCGGAGACTATGCAAATCTCCGAGGACGCCCGCAGAGAAGAACGACTGATTAGATGTTTACTTAAAGTAAACAAATGTATTCTACAATTCTACTGTATTATGTTACAACCAATGAACATTCTTATTGTACTCTTAATTAATCACATTCAAATATCTGTACCATTTAATAACTCTCTATTCAACCTTTTGCTGTAACACCTAAGTGCTTAAATATCTATATTATTGCTCAATAATATGCAAACAAACTTACAAATCTTAAACGCTAAATAAGCGCTTTTGCCCTTTTTTTAGCCCTGACCCAATGTTCACAGTTCCGTAAAGCTGCAAGCAACTCAGAGTATGCTAAAGTGCAGATGAAGGTAAGTTTTAGGCTGTTCAACAGAGCTGTCACTTAAGTTTCTATGCTCCGCTACACACAAGGTGAAATGGTTCTCCCAAATATATCATAGACCATGGATCTTCAATGGCCCCCCAGATGTTGTGAAACTACATGTTCCAACATGCATTGCCACATTTTTTTCCTATAAGAGCATGCCAAAACTGTCAGGGCATGCTGGGACATGTAGTTCCACAACATCTGGAGGGCCACAGGTTGAAGACCTGTGTCATAGACCATTGTAAGTCTCCGGCCTGTGCTGAGCACCCTAGGGCTAGCTAGACAGCATATGGCAAGGGTCCTAAAGCCGCCAGATTCCTGCTATGGTACCATAGACCCTGGCTGCTACAGGCATTTGCAATAGCATGATCAGAGACTATAAGCTGCTAATAAAATGTAGTATTATATGTATGTACACTTGGTAGTAAGTGTAATGGGAGTTGATGGAAACTTTTTCTCTCCCCCAGGTCTCTGGAGCGTGCACCCAGCCGATCCCATCATCGTACCACTTATGGTCTCTCCAGTTGTTTCCTTCCCAGGATTTCACCTTTCACCTGCAGGTGTCACCTCCGGTAAGCTGTTCTGATCTACTCACCAGTGTCCTTAGTGCATTTACAACCAATACGCAGCCATCAGCTTGGGTTACACTGCGCCAGTCTTCCCAGAATCCAGACACCGATTATAATACATTGCCAGTATTAGTTTAAGGTCATTAGACAATAAATGCGCCTTCTAGCACCTGACATCCCCCTCTGTTGTCTGATACTTGTGCAGTGTTCATGCCTCATACGCAGGAGTCTTCTCTAACTGTCCCTCTTTCTGTCTCTCAGGGAGCAGCAGGATGCTATGACACTTCTCTGGATCCTTCACAAGTTACAGACTATTATTTCAGTTTTTACCGACTCTGCGACTGACGCGCTCGTTAAACAGCTGGAAAAAAAAAACACATTTCTCTTTTTTTTTTTTTTATTGGGCACAGAAAACGTGCCCGTGCCCCTCCCCCTCCACGCCCCCGAGACTGTGGGCAGCCGCGGGGTGACCCAAACTCCTCACTGGATGTTCAACACTGGACCAAACCAAGCAGCACTGGAATCAACTGGGCACAACTGGAAATCAGTAAACCATCACACTGGAGACACAGGGAACGATCGCCACACAAGAAAAATGTGATTTCCCTTGTCCAATAATGGGGAATGTAAAGGCTGAGGATGGGTGCAGCTTCTCCCCCCATGCTAATGATTTTCTGTATGTTACGTGTTATGTCTGATTCTGTTACAAACCTTCCCTCTATCTGTGACCCTCCCAATCCTTGATTGAAGTTACCAGGAAGACCCCATCTCCGATAGTTGTTAACCATCTCCGCAAGCTGTGTAGCTCAGCAGTCTGACCTGTTAGCTGCTGCCGCTAAGCCAGAGGCTGCACAAGCCGTTTTACGTTACTGAGATATCTTTGTGCTTTATTGTATTTTATGTGAATCCTTTTTTTTTGGTTCTTGTTTGTTTTGTATTTAATTCTCTAACCACAAAAGTGCACTTAATCTTAACATGGCGCGAGGACCAATATTGTGCCTCAAAAAGAAGGGGGGCAGTGATTAGTGCCAGATGTTGAATC
The DNA here is from genome assembly GCF_055691185.1 of Crinia signifera. Lineage (NCBI taxonomy): Eukaryota > Metazoa > Chordata > Amphibia > Anura > Myobatrachidae > Crinia > Crinia signifera. Next base: position 83,196,486 of record NC_139227.1, on the reverse strand, counting down.
AGCGCTCCCTAAACTGGGCACTCGGCGCGCCAGCGCTGTGCAAACAGATGAAGTGGTGACTTTATTATTAAGGACCCAGATACCAGACCCCCAATCGGTCTTTCTGGCGTCATTTCTGCTCTTAATGTTACAATCCTGTAAGTATGGTTTTCTTACAGTAAATAAGACACTAATCGCATTGTAGCATTTTAACCCTTCCATGACTGGAGGTCCAGGCCTATAGTATTGGAAGGGTTAAACTGCCATTTTATCTGGACCTATGAGCTCAAAGCATTTTTAATATTTGTTTTTATTAAATTTACCAATTTGTATTTATATTTCCCTTGTTACTCTCCTTGCACTGTTATCCCCTTCCTCTTACCCTGTTCTTTGGGTCTGAAGTAAAAAAAATATATATATATCTTGTCTGCATATAAATCCCCAAAATATAAATAATTATTTGTACTCTGACTGGTGTTTTGTGACTGCAGAAACATTGATTTTGGAGGCACTGTAGACGGACACCACATAACACTACAGATAAAGGGGTTATTCTGGTTGGTTCGCAAGGCTGCAAATTCACAGCCTAGCGAGTCCACCAAACCCGGTCTTGCAAATGGTGGCCCGGCCACCACCCATTCGCAAGGGCTATTAGCTCGCAGGGCCTGCAAATGGCTGTTACACAGTAACATCCATGCGCAGCCTACTGTAATCCACTCACATCATTCGATGGTTGGCGACCATCGAATGATGCCGAAGGTGCACGCATGTAAAAGTGACTCACACTTACATATGCGCGGATGCTCGGGAGTTAGCGGGCGGTCAGCTGACCCCCACAAGGGAGAATAGCCGCTGCCCGTCTGTCAGGGGTTTAGCAGTCGGGATTCCGACGTTGATGTAATTACTGTCGGAATCCTGACTGCCGCTCAGTCATCCGGCACCTATAAAGACAACCTGGTGCCACTGGGGAACAGAATATAAATCAGAAGCCACAGAATGTTGCTGGGACCCCTTACTGCGCCAAGCCATCACCCTGCCAGAATAAGCCTTGTAGGCTTGGGTTTGCTCTGCTTACCTGAACCAGTTGCTGCTGATGTTGTTGCTGTTGATTGTAGGTTACAATTATTCTTATTGCGTAGATTTTTGATAGACTTATACAATAATGAGTTTATCATATGTATGACTTTGAGTATAAATAACCCTGTTCCAATATAAACAGGAGATTGTTATCTGATATACTGTAATACAATATTCATTTTAATAATGGTACTTGTTTCCTAGCAGGGCGCCAGCGATTTTAATTGCATCCATCGGGATCCCAAAAATTGTGTCGATCGCATCGCATGCAACCAAATCGCATGCGATGTGATCGACGCGATCAACGCGATTTTTTACATTGGAACCAATGTAAAATGGTCCCTGAGACCCGATTTTACATTGGCCCCAATGTAAAATGCCCCCCAGACTCCAATTTTCATTGTATACCCACCCTCATGGGTGTAATGCCCCTCTATTGTTAACGGCACCCCACGATCAACCCCAACCCGAAGCGTGGCGAGCATAGCGAGCACATGAGGGGCGGCGGTACGCGTCCTCCGACCTTTTCATACCCCCACTATCCACGTCGGCGTGGAGTTGACTTTATACAGTGTGGCGAGCGCAGCGAGCCACCGAGCCCTAAGCGTGGCTAGCGGACGCACATTACTTCACAGGTATTACGCGTCCCCTCGCGGGGTATGAACAGGTCGTAGGACGCGTACCGCCTCCCCTTGCAGGCTCGCTATGCTCGCCACGCTTCGGGTTGGCGTTAATCGTGGGTTCCCATTAACAATGGGGGGGCATTTAACATACACATTACACATTAGGGTGCCTATACAATCAAAAATCTGGACCATTGGCCCATTTAACATTGTTCCCTAAGTAAAATCGCGTCTGTCGCATCGCATGCCATTATAATACGATGGACGCGATCAACGCGATTTTGTAATAGCCGGCTAATTTAACATTGCTCCCTACGTAATATCGCGTTGATCGCGACGGTCGAACGCGTGCCATTATAATGGAATGCGATGGACGCGATCAACGCGATTTTGTCTTTGCCGGCAATAAAGGCTAAAAATAGCCAAATATCACATCGGTGGCGCCAATCGCATACCCTAAGTTACCTTAACTTAAGGTATGTGATCACCCACGACTCAGCTACAATGGGCCAGATGTATCAATCTTCAAACGGGATAAAACAGAGAGTGATAAACAGCCAGCCAATCAGCTCCTACCTGCCATGTAACAGGCTGGGTTTGAAAAATGACAGGTTGGAGGTGATTGGCTGGCTCTTTACCACTCCCCACGTTATCACATTTTTGAAGCTTGATACATCTGGCCCAATGCGAGATAAGGTTTTGTGGTCCCATGAGACAACAATTAAGCTTTGTTTCCTCATCTCTAAAGCTCTGGGTGGCACACAGCAAATGAATTGCAGATTCCTCAGCAAGCACCATCCTAACTGTGACTTATGGGGTGGGGATATACTGCAGGGTTGCCGAACCTCCCGGAATTTCCGGGAGTCTCCCGAAAATCGTGTCCCCCTCCCCGCCCCTCGGAAGGGTGGGCAACCCTCCCGGATTCAGGGGGGACCCCCGCTGACCCCCGGATCGCGGCATTAAAATGCAGCAATCCTCGGGTCTCAGAGGAGGGGGCGGAGCTAAAACGACACAAACGCGTCATTTTAGCCCCGCCCCCTCCACGGAGATCCGTGAATTAGCTGCTTTAACAGCATTGGGGCAGGACTTAGTGATGTCACTCGCAAGCCCCGCCCCCTGAGTGGCTGCTGAATCTCTCCTCTCCAGGCTTCTCCCGGAGAGGAGAATCTTAAAGTCGGCAACCCAGATATACTGTATTGTCATGGGGATGCGTTTCTTTAGTGAGGACTGGTACATTGGCTTCCTCTTACACTTTTACACTGTGTGTTCTAGGAGCAGGAGAGATGTGACAGGGGAACCATTTGCAGCCATGAGACTGTATGTTCTGTAACCCGATCACACCAGTGCAGTGAAGAACAATTGGCACGAGCAGCAGTGATATAACTGGCTGCAGCCCTGGACTCACAAAGGTAGTTCAGCAGCATCCTGCAATGTCCTGGCCAGTCAGGATGGCTACCTAAATGACGATCGCAACCGGCTGCTGACAAGAGTGCAGGGACTGGCTGGAGTAGGTGCAGTGGTGCAAGTAAGGGGGGGGGGGGTACGGAGTTGTACGGCGCACCTTTAAGAAATATGTTGCTGATACACCGTATCACCCTGCATTCCCTGCTGCACTTCTCCCACCCCTCGGGTAGGTGCTGTTGATGAGAGGTGAAGGAGAGAGTAGAGCAGCACCACAGGTTCCCCCACCCCTCCAGCGCCTCTGCCGCTGCCACTGAGAGACTAGAAGAGTGGAGCGCAGCGCCGCAGGCTTTCCTCACCCCTTCAGCGGCTCTTGGCCATTTCAAATATAGTGCAGGTCTGGTGCCAATCAGAGCTCGCGTACAAGCAGCCATGTTGATGTCTGCCTGTTCACGAATTCTGATTGGCTCATGTATCGGCACCATATTTGAAATGGCCGAGAGCCGCAGGAGGGGTGAGAGAAGCCTGCTGCATTGCGCAGCCTGGGGTCAGGGGCCCAGGAGGGGCATGAGCCGACATGGTTGGAGGGAGCCCCCTGAGCAACAAGCATGTAATCCCCCCGCCTTGGGCAACAAGGATGTAAACCCTTTTTCATCCCCTGGGCAATGAATGTGTAATCACCCCATGGCAACGAGCATGGAACCCCCATGGCAGCAAGCATGTAATCCTCTCATGGCAACAAGCATGAAACCCCCTGTGCCAACAATCACAAAACTCCTGGCATCGAGCATGCAGCTTCTGGCAACTAGCATGTAGGTAAGCGGCACTTATGTGACATAGTATGTAATTGGCATTATGGTGTGTGACATAATGACATGTAATGGGCATAATGGCATGTGGTTTAATAAGTAATGGGCATTACTGTGTTGCGCATAATGTGAAGTGGAATTTACGGTGTGGGATATTATGTGTACTAGGCATTACCTTGTGGGGCATAATGTGAAATGGGCATTACGGCATGTGTCATAATGTGGCCATACCCCTTTTGTCCTGTAAACACTCGTTTAGTTTCATATGACCACGCCCCATCATGACACATGGCCACGCCCACTTTTAGCGCACTCGCTTAGAGTACTGATAAATCAATTCTACTTGCGCCACTGGGTAGGTGCCAGAGGGCAGAGGAAGTTCAGAGATTCGCCAGTCTCTGTGGAGAAGTCTGCCCTGATTCAGAGGAGCTGTCCTGGTGCAGAAAGAGGATCAGACGTACAGGTCTGTAACTAGACTCCTCATACACCTCAGAGATTACTAGACTGCCGGATGACAGGAAGTTTATTGTCATGAAGTCCTAAAATAGTGCAGTTGGAGGCTGATAGTGGATCGCTCGTATCGATCTGAGGGGGTGATTCAGGAGTGATCGCCCCCAGTGTATACGCGCCGGGGACCGATGGTGCTGCTCTGAGGATGCTTATGTCCAATTATACACATGTGCAGGGCCGCTGTGCGAACGCTTTCGACGCCTGTCAAAGGTGAGGTGCTTGCACGGGTAGGGGAGGGTACAGGAAAAGGCCGGAGCATTTTATAAGCGTCCCCATGAAAACGCTGCCCATTCCCTTGGAACGCAGGTGGGTCGATGGCCGGCGGCTGACGCCACATGATGTCAGCGCCCACCCTCTCTTTGGTGGACTCTGACGGAAAAGAAACTCAGTTTATTTCTTAAGAGGAGAGAAATCATTTGATGGCCGCATGTGAGGGGAAATGTTCACGTACATCCCCTCGCATGTTACCGACAGGATTCGGTAGCAGGGGTGTCAACAGAGGGGTGTGACCTACAGATGACCCAAGTGTTTTTGGTCTGGCCCAACGCTGACTTGGGCATGAAGTACATGGGCAAAATGGGCACATAGATATGAGACATGTCTCATTTTGAATAAGTAGCTGTAGTTTTGCAAGGGTTAACAAGTCCTAGGCCACAAATTTGCCACCTGAAATCAAGAGACGGGTGACAATAGCATATGGTCCAAGTGTATTTTGCCTGGCCCAACGCTGGTTTGAACATGAATATCGGGGAAGCCCGGCACCGCAGTATATAGCGGTGCCCGGAGCTTCCCCGGCAGCGGAGAGCCTTTGGTGCGGCCGGGCCTGCCCCCTTCAATGACAATGCTGGCCGGGCCCGCCCCTATTCCTGACGACGGTAGCCGGGCCCGCCCCTTTTCGTCACTACGCGGCCCGGTCCGCCCCCTTGACGATGCCCCCCTTGCAGCGGCGCCCTGCCTGCCCCGGTTCCTAGAAGGAACACTAACAATGCTATGGGGTGGAGGAATGCTATGGGGCAGAGTGGGCGGAGGAATGCTATGGGGCAGAATGGGCAGCGGAATGCTATTGGGCGGAGTAATGCTATGGGGCAGAGTGGGCAGTTGTATAGTATGGGGCAGACTTGGCAGCTGAATGCTATGGGGCAGAGCAGGTAGCGGAAGATCTACAGGGCAGAGCGGGCAGCGGAATGCCATGGGGCAGAGTCGGCAGCAGAATGCCATGGGGCAGAGTCGGCAGCGGAATGCTATGTGGCAGAGTGGACAGCGGTATGTTATGGGGTGAGGAATACTATGGGGGTAGGGAATGCAATGGGCAGAGTGGGCAGCTGAATGCTATGGGGCGGAGGAATGCTTTGGGGCAGAGCAGGCAGTTGTATAGTATGGGGCAGACTGGGCAGCTGAATGCTATGGGGCAGAGCGGGTAGCGAAAGGTCTACAGGGCAGAGTGGGCAGCGGAATGCCATGGGGCAGTCGCCAGCAGAATGCCATGGGGCAGAGTCGGCAGCGGAATGCTATGTGGCAGAGTGGACAGCATAATGCTAGGGGGCGGAGAAATGCTATGGGGGGAAGGAATACTATGGGCCGAGTGGGCAGCAGAATGCTATGGGGCGGAGGAATGCTATGGGGCAGAGTGGACAGCGGAATGCCATGGGCAGAGTGGGCAGCGTAAGGACTATGGGGCAATATCAAGAAGGAGGGGCACAAGCACCCGGGATAAGGGGGTACTCACTGCCACCTGTAGCGCTTCTGCATCACAACTCCTTCTGGACTCGCTCCACAGCAGGTGAGGCTTTGTTTTGTGTCCTCAGCTCCTGCAGCAGGAGGTGCTGGGTCATCCTCGGCTCCGCCTGTCGTGCTGTTCTGGGTTGGCCTATGCAAGTTCCACCACCGGCTCCTACCAGGCTAGGGATCTTCCTAGGTCCTCTCCTACGCTCTGCTGTCTCCTGTCCTCCCCGCGGCTCTTGTCCTTGATGTTGCCTCAATGGGTGGTATTCAATGAGCCTGATTCGCCATCTTTTTATGGCGAATTTGTGCTGTTTGGCGAATTTCTGACTAAAACGGTGAATCACCCTATTCAATGACCACATGGCGAATACATTTCAAGGTTTTTTTCACCATGATTCACCGAGTAGCAATCGCTATCTTTTTATGGTGAAGTGGAATGTGAACTTTTAAAATAAAGTGTTTTGTTTTTTACATTTGGTGTAAAAAAATCAGGAATTTTATTCTGAGGAGGGGCATGCTATTTTTATTCATGTGCTGTAAGCACATTAATATATATTTAATTTTTGCACAGCAGCCAGCAGGGGGCGCCGGAGCCGAGCCGCTCATTACATATTCATGTATTCACTGCACCCGATCGTTACGATCGGGTATAGTGAATATACGGTCCCCTGCTGGCACCCCCGGGGGGCAGCCTGTGCTGCCTGGCACCCGGGGAGCCCACCTACCCCCCACAAAGTTCTGGGGCAGGCAGAGAGACTTCCATCTCTTTGCCTGCCACCGTCCTCAGGCTCCCTGCGGCAATCGCCGCAGGAGCTCATATTCGCCAGTCAGGGGCAGCGAGCCCCTGACACGTTGAATACCGGAGCCCGCCGGCTCCGGAACGTGGCGAATGTGCAGCGAATCCTAAAAAGGATTCGCTGCACCTCGCAGGTATTCTCATTGAATACCGCCCAATGTGTCTTAATGTGTCTTGATGTTGACAATGCTATAGGGCAGAGTGGGCAGTCGAATAGTATGGGGCAGACTGGGAAGCTGAATGCTATGGGGCAGAGTGGGCAGTCGAATGCTATGGGGTGGATGAATGCTATGGGGCAGAGTGGGCAGTGGAATACTATTGGACAGAGTGGGCAGTGGAATTCTATGGTGTGGAGGAATGCTATGGGGCAGAATGGGCAGCAGAATGCTATGGGGCGGAGGAATGCTATTGGGCAGAGCAGGTAGCGGAATATCTACAGGGCAGAGTAGGCAGCGGAATGCCATGGGGCAGAGTGGGCAGCGGAATGCTATGGGGCAGAATGGGCAGCGGAATGCCATGGGGCAGAGTGAGCAGCAGAATGCTAGGGGGCAGAGAGGGCAGTGGAATGCTAGGGGGCAGAGTGGGCAGCTTAATCAGGGTTGCCGACTTTTTAATGCTCCTCTCCGGGAGAAGCCCGGAGAGGAGACTTTCCTTACCCAATCGGGGGGCGGGGCTTGACGGTGATGTCATTAAGCCCCGGGAAATACAGTACAGGAAATACAGTAGTAGAAATGACTGATATCCATGGAGGGGGCGGGGCTAAAATGACGCGATTGTGCCATTTTAGCTCCGCCCCCTCCTCTGAGACCCGCGGATTGCGGCATTTACATGCCGCGATTCGGGGGGCTCAGGGGGGTCCCACAGATTCCGGGAGGGTTTCCGACCCTTCCGGGGGGGCCGGGAAGGGAACCCGATTTTCGGGAGACTCCCGGGAATTCCGGGAGGGTCGGCAACACTGAGCTTAATGCTAGGGGCGGAGGAAGGGAAGGAATACAATGGGCAGAGTGGGCAGTGGGAGAGGTCTGCCAATGGAGGTTGTACCTCCATTCAACTACAGACTGGTGAGTGCTGCTTATTCTTTCTGAGAGAGAGAGAGAGATGAACGAAGAAAGCGGCATTCAGAGACTGTATTGTTTGTAGAAAAGGTAGGACAAATTTTAATCCATAGGAGATGGGGGGCCGCAGCCCCCGTCTTCAGGATCAAATAACAAATACAAAACTACATATATATATATCATAGAGTACATTTAACACTTACCCTCCACCCGTGATGAACTCGGGATACGGTCGTATTATCGACCACAGTTAAGTCGACAGTAATTAGGTCAACACTGTTGGGTCGACAGGCAGCAAGGTCAACATGGATGAAGGTCGACAGGTGTCTAGGTCGACATGGGTTAGGTCGATATGGGTTTTTACACTGTTTTTTGTGCCGACAGGTGGTATTTCATGCCCTACCATCCACTAGGGTATGGTGGGAGAGTAAAATAGTGTGCCGAGCGCAGCGAGGCACCGTGCCCGAAGCAAGTGATGCGAGGGGCTGCAGTTGTCTTCCAACTGCGTCCATGTCGACTGGGTCGACATTTGGGTAAAAAAAAAGTGAAAAAAACCCATGTCGAACTGTCGACCTAACCCATGTATACCTAATGCATTTGTCGACCAAAACCCATGTCGACCTTGTCCCATGTCGACCTAGACACCTGTTGACCTTCACACATGTCGACCTTGCTACCTGTCGACCCAACGGTGTTGACCTAATGACTGTCGACCTAAGTGTGGGCAGTGGAATGCTAGGGGGCAGAGTGGGCAGCATAATGCTAGGGGCGGAGGAAGGGAAGGAATACTATGGGCAGTGGAATTCTATGGGGCAGCCTCGTGGGGCGGAGGAATGCCATGGGCAGAGATGGCAGCGTAAGGACTATGTGGCAATATCAGGAAGGAGGGGCACAAGCACCCGGGATAAGGTGGTACTCCCCGCCACCTGTAGCGCTTCTCTGTCTCACCCACAACTCCTTTTGGACTCGCACCACAGCACACCCGGGATGCTGCGCATCGCACCAAACCACTGTAACATGAAGTTTGCAAGTGCGGTGTAATGACTGTGGCTGCTCCTCTGCTAGGTAGGTATAGATCCCCTTCAATTACAATTACTGCATTGTGTTACAGAACTTTTTAATTATCCCAGATAGTTCCTCTTCTGTAAATCAGTGACAGTTACTTCTCTGCTAGTTGTGTCTTCGGCTCCTGACCTGCAGCAGGAGGTGCTGGGTCGTCCTCGGCTCCGCCTGTCGTGCTGTTCTGGGTCGGCCTCTGCGTCCACCCCCGGCTCCTATCAGGCTGGGGATCTTCCTCTGTCCTCTCCTCCGCTGGGCTGTCCCCTGTCCTCTGAGCGGCTCTTGTCCTTGATGTTGCATCGTGTTCAAAGCTCACTTTCGGGCAGGCATCTCACAGGGCAGCTCCGCACCACTGAGGGAGCTTCCACAGGTCTCTCCAGCTAGGGGTCCTTTGCGTGTCCTCACACTTCTGGTTCCTCGAGAGAGGGTGTCCTCCGCGGTGCCTGCGCGCCTTGGTCTCCACTTGCTGCGTCCTCTATCTTCTTCGGAGCAACCCCGGGGGAATCCTCCGGCTGGGTGTGCTCCTAGGTAATTTACCCCCTCAGCACCTTCTTCCTTGAGGTTCTAGTCTTTAATCTCTCAGCTCCTCCACGGGCAGGCACTATGTAGGACACCTCGGCAGCACAAAACATCATTCTGTTCTCTCCGGGTTTGGGGCTCCTCCTGTGGTTGGCAGCTAGTGGGGGCAGCGCGGTTCCCTTCCCTCTGGCGGCTGGCCGGCAGCAGTAGGGGACTTGGAGGAGCCTGGCTCTCCTGGCGCCATTCCTGGTCACACAGCTGCGCAGCCTCCGCTCCTTACAGGTCAGCAGCTCACAGCAGGGGCGGAACTACCGTGGGTGCAGGGGATGCAGCTGCTATGGGGCCCGGCGAGTTGGGGGGCCCGAGGCACAGCAAGCAATCCCCTGCACAGTTTTGTATGATTTTATTATTAATATTAGAGTACTGACTGACTGACTGAGTTCGATCCGGGCAGGAGGCGTATAGCACCAAGCGGCTGTGGGAGCAGGTCATCATAGAGCACCGAGCGGCAGTGAACATAATAGAGCGCCGAGCGGGAGCGGGTCATAGTAGCGCACTGAGCGGCAGGGGGAGAAGATTAGAAGAGTAGTGCGCAATGCAGGAGCTGGGGTAGCGTAGCGCGATGGACGGAGAGAGCAGAGCCGGAGCAGCGTGCTGGGTGGAGGGATTGGTGCCCCAAGGGAAGTAGTGGAGCTGATGTATTACTTCGTCTGCCAGAGCCCCAGGAGCCTTCTTGGTATATTAACTAAGCGCTGCATGTCAAGCCTGGCGCCTGCTTATTCTGAAGAGAGAGACAGGCTGAAGATGTCCAGAAGTCTGCAGTGTGAGTGAGTCCTGCATCTGCTGGTGAGCTGGGCAACATGTGGCTACTAGTCCTTAATAAGTGTAGCATATGCTATTGTTTTTTTTTTTCAAAAACGTTTTATTGAAAAGTCACATACCAAAACATGTCATAAATCAAGGTGACAAATCACTCCTTGTTAGACAGAAGTACACCGCGCAGGGTGACCACATTTTCATTATTTCCTCTTCAACATATTACAAACATACAAAAATGTAAACATACAGAATTGTGTAGGCTTAGGCGTATGAGAATATAGAGCCATAATAGGCACATATTTATCAGTACATAATGCTTTTACTTTAAATGGCACTAAATATATTGCTTGCCTTCAATTCCAATTCCATATAATATAAAGACTAATACTCTAACTTGGACAAACTAGACAGGACAAAGGGAAGGAGTTGGGGAGGGTGGGGAGTGAGGCTACTGCGTTTAGATTCTAAAAGATATTTCTAGAAGTGGTACTATGCTTTGCTCTATAATTTCAAACCACCTTCTTCCATCTGTATTGGTTGAATAGGCTGATCATGTATGGCTCAGTTGTCGCACCAAATACCATGATGTGTTTTCATACATGCTCAAAATTTGTGTTTGTGTGAGGCTGGGTAAGGTCTCGATGTAGGGTCCCCATTTACGATAAAACCTCAAAACGCCTGTTTCTATGTCCGGTAATGTGGCCTGTCTCTCCATGTATAAAATACTTATTATTGTGTTCTTTGTTTCAAGAATGGAGGGTGCTGCTCTTTTGATCCAGTATTTCATAATTAGTTTTTTTGCTATTCCTAAGATCACCGTTATCACAGGCAACAAGGATTTTTTTCGACCTCCCCAATCCCAATCTTTCAATACTAGGAGTAGACAGGCCATAGGATTTTTAATTACATTCAACTGAAAGGTATTATTTATGAACATTATCAGTTTATTCCAATATGTGGATATCTTGCCACACTGCCAAAGATTGTGAAAAAAGGTGGCCCTTCTCTGACCACATTTGGTGCAAGAGTCTGGTGCATCAGGCATCATGTGTGCTCTCTGTATTGGGGCCACATATGCCCTGTTTAGTATTTTCCAGTGCACCTCCTGGAGAGATGCTGAATGTAAATATTTCATGGTCTGTTGGCAGTGTTTCATGACCTCCCCATATTCCGGGATCGAAGGAATCTCCAATTTCCAGGCATCTAAAGTTTTATTCCATTTCTTACCCCCATCTGTGACTTCTGCTACTGCGTAATAGTATCTAAGCCTGTAAGTTCCTGTATGAGCCAGTGACATGATGGTGGCAATTGGGTCAGTCTCCGCTCCCTCCGGACCAGCCGGGGGTAGGGACTGAGTCATGTGCCTTATTTGTAAATACATGAAAAAGTGATTTTGTTGTAATTTATACTTTTCCCTTAGATCTGCGAACGACATAAGATGGCCTCCCGGGTCGTACACATCCCTGATTGCCGCCAAACCAGCTTTCCTCCAAGCCAGAAACTGGGGGTTGTCCATTCCGGGGGGGAACCCGGGATTACCCCAAAATGTTATAAATCTTGAAACCTGGGGGGATCTCCTCAGTGTTTTGTTCGTGTATAGCCATGCCTTGTAAGTGTCTCTAAATAAAATGTTATCTCTTATGTCCTGACTGATCATCTTCCTTGGTGTGTGTAGTAGTGCTGTTGGTGAAAATGGGGCAAATAGTGCTTCCTCAAGGGCTCGGTTGGTGAAGGTTGAGTGCAGCCAGCACCAATCTGTTATATATCTAAAGAAGACTGCCCTGCTAACTGTTGCCGGGTCTGGAATATTGAGTCCTCCCTCGGACCTAGGAAGCTGCAATTTTGCGTAAGCAACTCTCGGTTTTTTGCCAGCCCATAAGAACTTAGAAAAAACAGTCCTGACTATGGCGCAGTCTTGTTTGGTAAGGGATAGTGGTATCATTTGCAACAGGTATGCTAACTTAGGGAATGCTATGCTTTTGATGACCGCTGCCCTTCCCATCGTTGAGAGGGGAAGGGTGGTCCACCTATGGAGCAGTGCGGAGATTTCCGCTATTACAGGGCGAAAGTTGGCCGAATATATTTCGGATACAGAGTGAGGTATGCGGATGCCTAAATATTTCATTGTGTTCCTTACTATAGAGAATTGGGCTAATGGGGAGTCTATGGTTGGCGAAAGTTTGGGGCCAGAGAGAATCATCACCTCAGATTTATTATAGTTTACCTTAAAACCGGAAAATGATCCAAATTGTTCTATCAAGGGAATTATCACGGGAATAGTCTCCTTTGGGTTTGATAAGAAAACCAACATGTCGTCGGCGAAGAGGGCTAATTTAGCCTCTTCTCCACCAACTTTGATTCCAGTATATGCAGGGGATGCTCTAAGGGCTATGGCCAGTGGTTCCAGAACCAGGGCAAATATTAATGGGGACAATGGGCAACCCTGTCGGGTGCCACGTTTTGTATAAAATGGTTGTGAAAGGAAACCATTGTTGAGGATTTGCGTGGCTGGGTTTGTGTATAAAGTATTGAGTAGAGTCATAAATTGAGGGGGGGCACCAAATCTGTGGAGTGTTTCGAATACATGATCCCATGTAATTAGGTCGAAAGCTTTCTCCGCATCCAGGGACAGAACTACGTTCTGCTCCCCAGATGGGTGAGTTCGAAGCCACTCCATTACAACCAGTAATTTTCTAATGTTCACCACCGACTGACGACCCCAAATAAATCCGGACTGGTCTGGGTGGACCAGATGGGGAAGGATCAGCTTAAGCCTGTCCGCCATAACCTTGGTAAGTAACTTGTAGTCGCTGTTTAACAGTGATATAGGGCGGTAGGAACTGGGGTCCTCCGCATCTCTACCCGGTTTGGGTAGGAGTCGTACTACTGCCGAATTAAAATGTAAAGGGAGGGCTTTCCCTGCCATGATTTCATTAAACATTGCTGTCAAGGGGAGGGCCAATTTAGGCGCCAATATTTTAAAGTATTCGTTGGCGAACCCATCTGGTCCTGGGGATTTTCCAGTCTTAAGTCCCACTATTGTCGATTGGATTTCCTCTGTTGTCACGGGGGCAACCAAGGATTCCTTTTGGGCCTGGGAAAGGATGGGTATTTGGAGATTTGTCCAGAAGCTATTTTTGGCCTCTATGTCTATTGTAGGAGCGGCATAAAGGGAGGAGTAAAAATCAAAAAACACCTTAGATATGTCAGCATTTGATTTTTTTAGTGTTCCTATTGAGTCTTTGATAGATTTCACTATCGTGGGTGGGCGTCTACCTGCTAATAAATGTGATAGCAACTTCCCTGCCTTGTTGCCAAAGCGGTGAAATTTACTGTTTCTATAAAAACTGAATTTCTTTTCTATGCCCGCCAGAACATTGTCAAATGTCATTTTGTCTTTATAATAACATGTTTTGTTGGCCCCTGTAGGGTTATTTTTAAAGTTAGAGTAGGATTGAGTCAGTTGGGATTGGGCTTCTAGGTAGTTTTTGTCTAGGTCTCTATCTCTTTTCTTACAGTAGGACATAATATTGCCCCTTAGCACAGCTTTAGAAGTTTGCCAAAATAACAAAGGATCTGCGGTTTCCAGATCTGCATGATTGTGTTTGAAGTCCATCCACGCCGCCTCCAGCATGGCTCTGAATTGTATGGAGTTTGCCAGGTAGGCTGGGAAGCGCCATTGGCGGATCGGGCCTTTGTCAACCTGGGCGGCAAGTTGGACCCAGCACAAAGCATGGTCAGAGATGCTAATTGTTTCTATCTTTGTGTCAGCAACCTTAGGGAACATATGACGAGGGATCAATATGTAGTCTATTCTGGAAAGGGTACCATGAGCGGCAGATAGACATGTGTAGTCCCTTTCCACTGGATAACATGATCGCCAAGAGTCTATCAGCTGAAATTGGTCACATAGGGAAGCTATAGTGTTATCTGGGTGACGGTTGTGTTTGGAAATGGGCGTATTCCTATCTAATGTTTGTGATGCCACCACGTTGAAGTCCCCCCCCAGGATCAGAGAATGGGTTTGCATAGATTCAAGCTTGGCAACCAGGGATGTGTAGAACCCACGGGGGTTAGTATTGGGGGCATAAATGTTACACAGAGTATATGGTACATCCTGCACTGTTACATTCACAATTACATATCTACCATTTTCATCAATCTCAGTCGACGTTATTGTATGGTTAATAGCATTCCTAATAAGAATCACCACTCCCCGTGATTTAGAGTTAAATGATGCCGATGCCATCACTGACCATCTTAGCATATTAAGTTTTAGTATCTCACGTGGGATAAGGTAAGTTTCCTGTAGGAAGGCAATATCTAAGGACATTTTGTTCAAATATGTTAATATTTTCCTGCGTTTAGCAGGGGTATTGAATCCGCCCACATTCAGTGAGCCTACTTTAAGCATTAGCATCACATAGCTTTACACATTTCTCTGTTGCAGCACCTCATACCCTAAAAGCACCAGGGAAAGACACATAGAGGAAAAGAGACATACTGGGGAAAGACAAAACACAAACATCACAAAAAACACAAAAACAGCAAGACCTCCCATCATGGAGCAGTGGCTCCCGTGGGGTCCAAAAAATACTCTAATCAGAACTTCCGTACCCAACACCCTCCAATCTAACGATATCTCCTAATGAGATCCCCTTCCCCTCCCATCCCCCCCAAAATCCCCCCATAAATCTCCCCCATAATAACCTAGGTTAACTAACAGTGTTATATACCTTTAGAACCTCATTCCAACTATATCAATGGAACTACGTATATGATGAATAGGTAGGCAACCAAAAGTGCTTGTACTAAGTAGTTTTGTGTTATGTCTGGTAGCTTCCCTTATCTATGTAGGCTACAAGTATTATTTTTTTTTTATTTTTTTTTTTATTTTTCCCCCCCCCCAAATATTCTCATCCAGGATACTCTATAACATAACTTATAATTTGACGCATTGTTAATGTAAATTTAGAGGGCAATGTTTCAATTCTATCAACCGGCATTATAGTTTGATAAGTGCCCCAAAGTATGAGAGTCTGCCTTGTGGTTTAGCAGATCTTAACTAACCATACGTGTTTCCCATCAGCCCTCAGTCATAACTACTTTACCGAACTTATTAGTTCCCAGAGGTGGATGTCCCCTGGGAATCAGGACCAGTCTCTGGTGCATTTTCCTGTTCAGTGAGGTAACGGTCTGCGTCAGCAGCTGAGGTGAAGTCCTTGACTTTGTCCCCCTCGAATATTCTCAGTCTGGCTGGATAGAGAAGCGCGAATTTCTTTTTTGCGTTGAATAATTTTGTGCATATTGGGGTGAACTCCTTGCGGGCCCGAGTGACTTCCGCAGAGTAGTCCTGGAATATGAATATCTTGGCGTCATTCCATGTCAGGTCTCGGTGTCTTCTGGATGCCGACCATATAGCGTCCTTGTGTAGGTAATTTAGACATCGAAATATTACAACCCTCGGTCTATTTCCCCTCGTGGTGCGTGTCGGGCCCAGGCGGTGTGCTCTCTCGACCACCATGTCACCGCACTGGTCCGATATCTGTAACATCTCAGGCAGGGAGATTTGTAGAAATTTATATAAGTCAGGGCCTTTTATGCTCTCATCCAGCCCCACGATCCTCAGGTTGTTCCTTCTCGATCTGTTTTCAAGATCGTCGATCTTATTTTGAAGGTCATAACAAGTTTGCTGGAGGCTGGAAGAGGAGTCTTTGAGTGTAGATACATCTTGAAAAAGCTCCCCCACCCTGCATTCAGTGGCGTGTTGCGTCTGTGCTACTTGTTTCAACTGTGCTGTAACGTCTTTGATAGCGATGTTAAATTTGGCAGCCTGTGCCTCCATCAGGGGGCCCATAGTTTCTTGTATAGCCTTTACCACTTCAGAATAAGTGACAGGGGGTCCCTCTTGGGTGTCAGAGGTTGGGGAGAACAGTACTTGGGACGCTGAGTCTCCTGTCTTGTCGCGTGCAGCGGCCATCTTGGATCTGGATACTGACTGTGATCTGGAGCTAGATTTGGCCCTCTTTTCTTCTGGTTTTTGTGACCTCCTCGGCATCTGTGGGGAGAGGAATCTCTCCATCCACCTCCTGAGGTGGGTATATGAATGCTGTATAGGCCTGATTTTGTGGCCTGTTATGTCTTGTCCAGCAGGCTCTGCCCTCTGTAGTGGTCTGGATCTATGGGCAGTCTGTCCTCAGTGAGAGAGTTGTCAGCGTTTTCTATTAGTAATCACTGTTACTGTTTCTGCTGCCAGGTCTTTCTGCAGATCGTGGGAAGGCCTTTATATATGATATGTGGCCCTAACAGGTAGCCAGCTGTGCGTATTGGTGGAGGGTAAGTTTGGCGTCTAATGGCCGTCGGGGTGTGGGGCAGCGTGTCCCCTGCACGTGAGTTGTATATTGTGGCAGTGCGGCTCTATGGTTAGCGGGGCCGCCACCGCCAGTCTGGGGTTGCTGGCGAGGGGCTCTGTGCGCTGCGTGTACCTGTGTGGTGAGGCCGGGTGCACGCGCTGTGTCCGGTGCCCAGCGCGGCGCGTCTCTGCACAGGCCGCAGCTCGCCGCGGCGTCTCGTGCTGTGAGTGATGGCCGCGATCGCGCGGCTCTCTGCTTGGCGGGGGCTTCTCGGCTGGCTCCGGAGTCAGGTAGAGGGATTCTCTGATGCTCGGGGGGAGCAGGGGGATGGTTGGCGCCGGGGATGCAGCGGAGGTCTCGCTAGCCGCAGCCGCCTACATCGGGACCGGAACCGGAAGTCAGCATATGCTATTGTTAAGATGATTTATTTACAGAATAGTATATAAAATATTTGTTTAATATATGTTTTTAGTATATAGAGAAGTAGCCATGTGAATGTTTCCTGCGACACGGCATACTGTGCCAAGCTGTGACTATTCGCAGGCGGTGATAGCTCCATTAGGATTTAAAGAAGCAATCACCGGCTGTGAATAGTCACAGCCCAGCGTAGCATGCTGCATCGCAGGAAACATTCACAGGGCTACTTCTGTATAAATTAGAAACATACCGGTATATAAAAAATAAAAAAACACCACATGGCAAATATTCAACAAATACAAGTGACTGGAAATGCATATGGAATGTAATTCACTTGCAGCTTGACTTACAGGAAGCCAGAATCCCTAGTAAGTGCCTAACCCTAAACCCCTCTCCCTTCAGCTAACCCCCCCCCCTCCCCCGATCTTCCTCCCTCCCATCCCCTGTTTTCATGGAGTGCAGGGGGGCCCCTTTCAAAATGTTGCTATGGGGCCCACAAAGGTCTAGTTACGCCTCTGGCTCACAGCACTGCACAGGCCCTTGTCCTCTCCAGGGATCACCCTTCCCGGTGCCGGCACTCTCTGCTGTGGGTTATGCATCGCTGCAGGACCGCCTCTGCTCCCCCTGCCCTACCTCTCTATAGTCCCTGTCACTGGCTCCCTCGCCATAGCCTGTACTGGCTGTATCATATATTTTTATATTTCTTTTTACTCAAAGGCTATATATCCCCCTTCCCACACAGATTTAAGTTGACGAGGCTGAAGTTGGCTTCTTATTCACTTCTTATTCAAGCTCCAGCTTCTTATTCAGAAAAATCCCTCTTGCGAGGGTTAATGAGTATTGGGACACACATTTGACACCTAAAATCATCAGAGGGGGCCACTTACAGATGACCCAAGTGTATTTTGCCTGGCCCAACACATACTTGCCTACCCTCCCGCATTTAGCGGGAGTCTCCCGCTTTTTCAATCCTTCTCCCGCCCCCCGCAAATCCCTTGGTTCCTCCCGGTTTTTTGTCCCCTTTGCAAAAAAAACCCCGGTACTTGTGGAGTATCACGGCTCCCATCGCATGCCATCGCATGCCAAATGTAGTGGCATGAGATGGCATGCGATGGGATGCGATTTTTACAGTTTTTGAGCTATTTTTAGCAAAAATCGCATGCAATCAAATCGCATGCGATGCGATTGCATGCTTTTTTGCACTGAAATGCATCCAAATGCATAGAAATGTGCAGCAAACATGTTAAATGCCCCCAAACGTCATTTTTTGGAGTGTCCCACGCCCACTATCAACACAAACCCGAAGCGTGGCGAGTGTAGCGAGCCCGCGAGGGGCGGCGGTACGCGTCCTACGACCTTTTCATACCCCCACTATCCACGTCGGCGTGGAGTTGAGAATAGAATAGTGTGGCGAGCGCAGCGAGCCACCGAGCCCGAAGCGTGGCGAGGGGACGCGGACACCTGTGAAGCCCGCGAGGGGACGCGGATACCTGTGAAGGTATCCGCGGCCCCTCGCGGGGCTCGCCACGCTTCGGGCTCGGTGGCTCGCTGCGCTCGCCACACTATTCTATTCTCAACTCCACGCCGACGTGGATAGTGGGGGTATGAAAAGGTCGTAGGACGCGTACCGCCACCCCTCGCGGGCTCGCTATGCTCGCCACGCTTCGGGTTCGCGTTGATAGTGGGGGTGGTACACTCTAAAAAATGACATTTGGGGGCATTTAACATGTTTGCTGCACATTTCAATGCATTTGAATGCATTTCAGTGCAGAAACGCATGTGATCGCATCGTATGCGATCGCATCGCATGCGATGCGATTTTTTAGCATGCGATGCCCATCGGGGGAGCCGTGATACTCCACAAGTACCAAAAAACCTGAGTGCGCGAACGCGATGTTGCGGGGGCGGGGCCTGAATGCGTGGGGTTGTGACGTCATTATGACGGCCACCGCGGGGCTGTGTGGGTAGTGCTGGCCGTGCAGCAGGAGAATGGGCGGGAGCTTGGAAGCGGCAGCGGACTGTGAGCGGGGAGCACGAGTATCAGGAGCGGAAGCTGCAGTAAGTATAACTCTGTTATACAGCAGCCTGACTCACCAGGGGAAACCTGTGGTGATCAGACCGGTGCCCCGCATCTCCTCTCTGGCTCCTGAGCCTCATTGCTGCCAAGCTCCGCAAGTTGCTGGGCTGTTCTCTCCGTCCCTCCTCCTTCTCCTCCCTGGTGTGTCTTACTCTACTGTCTCACACATACGTACAATGAGCTGCTCCTATGTCATTGTACCCAGCCTACGTACACTGCACCTTACACCGTACAGTTTCTATTTAAAATAAATAATTGTTCTAGCCACAAAAGTAAAATTGAAATGTCCATCCTAAGCACCACACCTTTTTGTTATGTGTAGTAAGGTCACAGAATAGTCAGGTCGTTATGGTTTCTCTTCTTAAATAAATAAAACCTCGATTGTCCTGTATAATCTAGATTAAATTGACTAATCCAGCCACCAGGAGCTGTACCTAATTAATTCTATAAATATTGTCATTTATTAAGCTTGAACTCCTTCCTTTTGATGTTTCGTTTAATATCTGCCCTGTTACACAGTAAAATTCTTTACAGCACAACAAGTGTTAATCGGCCATCTTTAGTTAGTACACCAATTAAGTATAGAATGGTCATGGATAGACCAGGTCTGTATAATAAAATTCCTGCTTCCCAATAAAAGTTTTAAGGCGCCTATTGAATTATGTTG
This sequence comes from Crinia signifera, assembly GCF_055691185.1. Taxonomy (NCBI): domain Eukaryota; kingdom Metazoa; phylum Chordata; class Amphibia; order Anura; family Myobatrachidae; genus Crinia; species Crinia signifera. The sequence continues at coordinate 83,176,603 of NC_139227.1, read as the reverse complement.
TTGTTAACTCGTACCATTACTTAACTCTTATGCCTAGAAATAAATGACACAAACACCTTATCTAAAAATAACGACACTGACACCAACTGCGTAAGGTTAAAAAGGTCATAGTTGTTTATTTAAGTGGTATGACCCCTATTTGTATAAGGGATGGCAAAGAAAGCGCTTGAGACCAGCACCATAAACGCGGGTGTTGCCATGGTAGCGACCTCAGCGCCCGCCAATGGCCACACCCCTTCTTGTGGGTACAGCCTGCGCTGTGACGGATATACCGCCCCCTTCTATTGCATGACGTGGACCTTCCATGAAGGCCAACGCCCCCAGCCGGAACTGGGGACTCGCCCGCCTTCTTGGCAAAGGGGGGGGCAATACCGCACAGAGACCACCTGACACCCCACCTGCTTGCTGGTCGAGAGCGCCTTCTCGCCGATTGTTAACTAAAGCTATGGAAATAGAGAACCAAATTTGGTGGAAATGGCTTGATGCCAGGTAGCACAGAGAGAAGGGTAGGGAGGGTGGGGATCCAGAATCAAAGAGGCTCACTTCCTGTCTCTGATCACTGATATAACCCTCTCTGGCTGCCGCCCCCCTGCTACCTGATTGGCAGAACTAACTGCCACTCCACTACTATTTCCATAGGGCTTCACACAGATGCTTCTGCTGTACATTGCTTGTGGACAACAAATTCACAGGCTCTTAATCTCCCTCCAGCCTATGCGGCCCTCGCTCTGTCTAAGGCGCCTATTGAATTATGTTGTTGTTAACTCGTACCATTACTTAACTCTTATGCCTAGAAATAAATGACACAAACACCTTATCTAAAAATAACGACACTGACACCAACTGCGTAAGGTTAAAAAGGTCATAGTTGTTTATTTAAGTGGTATGACCCCTATTTGTATAAGGGATGGCAAAGAAAGCGCTTGAGACCAGCACCATAAACGCGGGTGTTGCCATGGTAGCGACCTCAGCGCCCGCCAATGGCCACACCCCTTCTTGTGGGTACAGCCTGCGCTGTGACGGACATACCGCCCCCTTCTATTGCATGACGTGGACCTTCCATGAAGGCCAACGCCCCCAGCCGGAACTAGGGACTCGCCCGCCTTCTTGGCAAAGGGGGGGGCAATACCGCACAGAGACCACCTGACACCCCACCTGCTTGCTGGTCGAGAGCGCCTTCTCGCCACAGCCTGTGTTACAAAGACCCCGCAGGGTCACCACGCGTAACCAGGCCCCGCCATACCAAACAAATAACAACCTACGCTAAACTAACCTAAACTAGAGAAAATATCCTCCAAAAACCTGCCATGCCTGAGTCAGGAAGATGTACGCCATCTGGCCTGTACAAACCCACAGAGTCCTTAACAATAGTAGGATGTCTAAAAGCCTTGCCGCCCCGAGCCACAACATGCCTAGACACCGCATGGTTCAACCTCCTCATGGCCCTCTCGATTGCTGACACATTCCGGCAACCCCGCCAGTTAATGCGGGGAATTATGTCAGACCACACAATCCTCACACCGGGCCAGAGGTCCACCAGACGCACAAAGTCTGTCTTAATCTTAATGGTGAGCTCGATGCCCGTCCTCTTGACCAGGTCATTGCCACCTAAATGAATCACCAGAACATCGGGGCGGCCCCACTTACGGGCTTTGGCGGATAACAGCTCCCATAGACTATCCCAAAGGAGACCCATGTCTCCAAACCAGCTAACAGCGAGTGCCTTCTCCAGAACAGGAGCACTGGAGGCTAGTGGGTGCCTAGCAGCCCAAAAATTAAAAGAGTGCCCTACGAACCAGACCCTACCCAGAGCCATATCGGAAGGGGGAGGGGCTGAAAAAGAGAAAACCTAGTGGTTAGCATCATGATATACTTTAACACAACAAAATGCATACTACGGCCCAAGTGAAGGTGAAAAACTTAAAAAACCTTCTGTGAACTTTAGGGGACAGCCAATTGAATTAGTCCACAATGAAGGAAAAAGTAAAAAATTCCCTTCACACCGTCGATTCCGGAACGCTAGTCATTCCAGAACCGATTGTAAACAATCGTTTTTGAGCCGGCGCAACAGGCGCTTGAACTACAACTTATCTAACTTATCTATTCTTACATAACTCTTATAAGCGGAGGATTTCCACCTGCCAACTGCCTGAATGGCAGAAGGTGATACTCCTGCCGCTGCTGCGCAAGTAGCAGCCCCAATTCGAAAAGAATGCGTTCCGAAATCCTGCTCCCGCAGACCCAATTCTACCAAACATTGCCGAAACACAGCCGCAAACTGGAATCGGGTCAGCGGTAGCCCATCAACGTGCGCCAAAAACTGCAAGGCGGCCTCTGGTCTGCGGGAGCTAAATTCCTTAGCTAAGGAAACCGGACACACAGCCGCTTCAGCCTGTGCATTAAGGGTAACTCAGTGGCCCCTGCCCATCTGATCCGTTTTGGACCGCTTAATCTCGCATAGCACTTGTCCTTCACGGAATACTACATCCTCCCCTAGAATGCCAGTGCGGGAGAGTTTGCTGGCTGCCACCAGCTCGCTGATGCGAAAAACGCCATGAAACGCAAATGTAAATGCAACCTTAAACAGTGCAACTCCGTATTCGCTCTCAGCAACCTTAGCCAAACAACCCCCCAGGTCCCCCAGCATACTCATGTCTATGGGTTTGCGTGAATCCGGGGGAACTGGACGCACCCGTGTCCAACCCTTCATGGCTTTGGACAATACAAAAGACCTCGTGGGGTCGGGATCGCCGCGTAAGCGCGAATAGAAAGCGATGCCTGCCAAACGCCGCCGCCATAGCCGACTTTGACATGCCCCGCCTATGGTGACCCCAAACAAAAGCGAGTACCTGGTCCTCGACCGACTCACCGCTAGCCTCGGGGGAGCCCTGAAACCCAGTACTGCCATGCGGCCCCATAAGTTCTACGAGTGGAAGGGGCCAAGGACAGAAGAGCCAGGTCTGTCATGCCGGCTCTATGACCTGCCACACAAAAGGGGGGACAATTAAGCCCAAGTGCCGAAGCCTCAGGGGCCAACTCGCGAAACTTAAACCTCAAAAGGCCTTCCGCTATGTTGTTATCCACCCCCGGGACATGCCTGGCCCTGAACTGTATGTTATGCCGTAAGCAAAGCAGAACTAAGTGCCGTAGCAGACGCAAAGCCTTGGGGAAGTCGCCCTCTGATTTTTAATGGCATGCACCACCCCAAGGTTATCACACCAGAACACTATGTTCTGGTTAGCTAGCAGGGAGAACCTTTTTCAGCTCTGCAGAAACTATAAATCGGGAAAAGCTCAAGAAGCATCAGGTTGACCGTGAAACCACGATCAACCCACGACTGAGGCCACTTCGAGGCGCACCACTCCCCATGGAAGTACGCCCCGAAACCCGTGGATCCCGCCGCGTCAGTGAACAGCTGCAGTTCAACATTGGAGGCGGGGTCAGAAGGCCAGATGAGCTCCCTATTGACTGCTCGCGAAAAACTGACCAAACTAAAATGTCGTCCCGCATCTCCCCACATAGTCTGACGGTGTGATGAGGGTGCCTAACACCCGCCGTGGACCTTTCTAGCTTATGGCAAAACACCCTACCCATTGGAATAATGCGACATGCATTAATTAAATTGAAAGAGCCCAGTAAAGATTGTATAAGCTGCAACCAGACTCTTCTTTTCCCTGCATTCAGTAATGAGAGCCTGCAGCTTGCAAACCTTGTCCTCAGGGAGCCGGCAGCAACCTGCTGCAGTGTCTATCTCAATGCCCAGATAAGACAGAACCGTGGCAGGGCCCTCCGTCTTATCTGCGGCAATGGGGACCCCTAAAGACGCCGGGACATTGATGGCGGATGCCAGGATGTTTGCACACGTGCCCTGCCCGCCTGGCCCCACAAAGAGAAAATCATCCAAATAATGCGGCACGCCACTACAGCCTGTGACGTCATGAATGTACCAGTGCAGAAAGGAACTGAATTTCTCAAAGTAGGAGCAGGATACCGCGCATCCCATGGGCAAACACTTGTCAATAAATATACCCCCGTCTCAATGGAAACCCATGAACCTGAAGGACTCTGGGTGTAGGGGGAGGAGCCTGAAAGCCGACTCTATGTCCGATTTAGCCACTAGGGCCCCACTGCCAAAGCCCCGGACCATGCCTAGAACCTCATCGAACAACTTGGTAGTGGACGCTACAATGTTGCTCGGGGATGGCGTCATTGATGGACGCCCCATGGGGTTAAGAAAGGTGCTGAATCAGTCTATATTTGCCCGGGGTTTTCTTAGGGACCACCCCCAGAGGGGAGAAACAAATCCCAATCAGCGGGTCAGACTGGGAAAGGCCCCGCCATTCTGCCCCAATAGATTCCCGCCAGCACCTTTTGGTCTCGTCACCTTCGGCTGCCAGTGCCGACCCCGCCCTGATCTGCATTGCTTGCGGCAGGTCTATAAAATTTTTTGGGGTGACCTGCCCCACATAAACTACATTTTGCCCCTTGGTCACACTTGCCGTCATGAAAGGCAAAGCGCTTCTCTTTGCTGCCGGATCTCACCCCGTGTTTCCCCCTTGTAAAGGGCTTCTTGCCTAGAGGCTACACCGAAGGCAGGCCCCTACCTATGATCCCAGCTGAATGTCAACGTGTTTGCACCCTTTAAGATGGGTTTGGACCCCTCGTGAGTATGACAACACTTTACATAGTCATCACACCATGCGCTGTCCTTGTCATTATGAACGTGACGTTAACCGGGAACAAGTAACGTAGTATGTTCACGACTTCATAGGGCCTGGTGCTGAGGTAACACGAGGCTAGTAACAGGCAACCCCCTTTAAGCCAATTGCTAAAACCCTGGCAAGCGAACTCACCCTTGGCTGAGGACCGTCTGGCCTTGCAAAGTCTTTTCCTGCATATGTGGTTAGTGTGAAAAGGTCTACCAAAAACTGTCCCCTTCTAATTATGTATTTTGACCTCCCTCAACCTGATGGGGCCTTCCCACTCTGGGTGCACTTGGACCCCCAACCTGCTTAGCTACAGCGCGCGCCACCAACCTCGCAAATTCGTGCGGGCGCTAGGGGGACCCAAATTCCCCGCTGCTAGCGGAAGAGTGTAGAGGGGATGCTGCACACACAGAAAATTCAGTGTTCTCACCATCGATGGAGGAGCCTCCGTGCTCGTCAGCAGACGTAGCCGGGATTTCTGATTCGGCTGAAGGTAAAGGAGCCGGCATGCCGGATCCACGCTCTGCGAGGCCGGTACCCTCAGCCGCCGGGGATATCCCCCTGCTTGACATGGCCGCTTTGGGGAGTGCTCGCAGCTGCCGTGGTGTGGACTCTGTGGAGCATCTGCGGACTCCGCCCCTTGTTCGACTGCTGACATCACCCGGGTAACTGCAGCCTCCGACACGGCAGGCACCGAAGTCCAGTGGTGATGGATTAGCCGCAGAGGAAATACGATCTGCACCAACTGTGACCTCGAAAGAAAAACACAGGCATGAGACATCACAGCGCTAAAGACCCTGGGAAAGAACATGGTGGGATGTCACCTCGACTGACCCACGGCCCTCAGGGCGGGTGGGCACATTGGGAAACTAGGGGAATGTGTAGAGACCCTAGCTGAAGGGAAACTAGCCCAGAAAAGCTTGAGAATGAGCCAGACTACCAAACGAGGGACTGCAGCGGGGATGTGCCAGCCCACACAGGTACGTACAGGGGCGTATTTCTGATATGCAGCCTGCTGCAATGGAAAAGCCCGGAAACCAAACTACTGTAAGCCAGTATAAACAACTAGGTGCCCAGCGGTCAGAGGTGAGGTAAACAACCATGTATTCTGCAAACTGGTGACCCACCAGCAACAAAAACATTACTGGTAAACTCGTGGTAAAATTTAAGAGGCATAAGGCCCTTTAAGCAAGGCTGCTCAGACTGGGACCTGGCTATGCCAGTAGGCAGGGAGGCCACATGGAGTGAGCCCTGGAGGGCATGCTGGTTCCTGTAGTGCCACAAGGAGGATTTAGGGGTAACTCCTGATAGGCTGGCTCTCAACTCAGATATATTAAGTGCTGTTATCATGTAGCCTTACAGTAAGACAATTATATCGAGTGTAGGACTTCCGGCATCAGAGAAGCCGTGACAAGGCCTGGAAGCTTATCATATCTTTTGCAAAATATATGTAACTAAGCTCTCTGAATCACCCTCTATTATGTTGGTTTTTCATATCTTATTACTAATGCCCTTTGGTGTGCTGGGGGTTAAACCCCCCTCCCTTGCAGCACCTGGGGGGCATTACTAGTTTCATTGAGCAGCTCTCACCACTGTTTTAGCTAACAGGGAGGGCAGAAATGGTGGCCAACTGTAACAGGCATGGCTGCACCCTCCCAAGTGAGGCAGGGAGCCCACAGACAGAAAGCATTGTGCCTCAAAGACACCCCCATATTAAATGCCACAAGTGAAATAAAACCTAGTAACCAGGGCACCAGCAAGTGGTGCTGTAGTATCACCACTGCCAGCATGGAAATCCCCAGCCCTGACACTGTCTACATGTGGCTGTGATACAGGACAGGGTATTCTGTGCAAGCAGGAGCAGATAAGGTACACAGACAGAAAAAGCAAGCTGTACAGGGAGGAATGAGAGAGAATGTGAGCAATTGAAAAGTTACTTATCCTGCTTCAAGATTTTGCTGTTCTGCTTCCAGACTGATCCAGAATCAAAGAGGCTCACTTCCTGTCTCTGATCACTGATATAACCCTCTCTGGCTGCCGCCCCCCTGCTACCTGATTGGCAGAACTAACTGCCACTCCACTACTATTTCCATAGGGCTTCACACAGATGCTTCTGCTGTACATTGCTTGTGGACAACAAATTCACAGGCTCTTAATCTCCCTCCAGCCTATGCGGCCCTCGCTCTGTCTTCTGTACAGCATAGCAAGGGTTAATCGGCCATTTTGGTTTTAGTGCATTACGGCCGTGTATAGACTAGGTCTGCACAATTAGTATCCAAATCCTCTTTGTATACATTTTAAGAAATTAGGTGACACTATTGAAAGATTGTAACGATTTACTGATTATCTTTATTGCACAACATTCAATTACCGGAGAACACAGCCAGCTATAAAACAGATAACATTCTTTGCATTACCACAACACTGACATTCTCAATGGGGATTATTAAAGTTGTGGATACCAGTGCTATATTTATTCTTCTTTTTTGAATGTTATATCAATATTATGTTTATACTTTTGTTCATGTTCTGTAATGTTTTCTAGGTACTTGTGAGTTATCCGGGCTGCCGATTTTTTCATCGCGCCCGAAATCGTGGGCATCGCGTCGGTCGTGGCCGTTATAAGGAGCCGCGACGCGATGCCCACGATTTCCCATAGACAGTAATGTTAAAAGACACGATGGACCCGATTTCCGACACGATTTCCCATAGACAGTAATGTTAAAAGACGCGATGGACCCGATTTCCCATAGACAGCAATGTTAAAATAAAATTACAATGTGAAATTGGGCAATATGTTTTTAAAAAAAATGTTTCATGGCCCCCCACCACCGTTAACGCCACCTCGCTATTGACACCAACCCGAAACGTGGCGAGCGGCGGCGGTACGCGTCCTCCGACCTTTTCATGCCCTACTATCCACTAGGGCGTGGAGTGAGAATAGAATAGTGTGGCGAGCGCAGCGAGCCACCGAGCCCGAAGCGTGGCGAGCGCACGCGGACACCTTCACAGGTATCCGCGTGCCCTTGCGGGCTTCACAGGTGTCCGCGGGGCTCGCCACGCTTCGGGCTCGGTGGCTCGCTGCGCTCGCCACACTATTCTATTCTCACTCCACGCCCTAGTGGATAGTAGGGCATGAAAAGGTCGGAGGACGCGTACCGCCGCCCCTCGCGGGCTCGCTGCGCTCGCCACGCTTCGGGTTGGCGTCAATAGCGGGGTGGCGTTAACGGTGGTGGGGGGCCATGAAACATTTTTTTAAAAAACATATTGCCCAATTTCACATTGTAATTTTATTTTAACATTGCTGTCTATGGGAAATCGGGTCCATCGCGTCTTTTAACATTACTGTCTATGGGAAATCGGGTCCATCGTGTCTTTTAACATTACTGTCTATGGGAAATCGTGGGCATCGCGTCGCGGCCCCTTATAACGGCCACGACCGACGCGATGCCCCCGATATCGTGTCTTTTAACATTACTGTCTATGGGAAATCGGGGGCATCGAGTCGCGGCCCCTTATAACGGCCACGACCGACGCGATGCCCCCGATTTGGAGCTAAATCGTGGGCATCGCGTCGGTCGGGTGTCCTTAAGTTAACCAAACTTAAGGACAAAATCGGCAGAACGGATAACTCACATGTACCGTTTTCTATATATTATGATCACTTTTTTAATGTATTAACCCTCAGAGTATATTCTTGTCATAGAGATGAGATGTCCATAATCTATGACGTCACACACACACAGAGGGGGGTGTTCACGTGTTTGTTCACTTCCTGATGGTTCCTATAAAAGAAAGCACTGTTTCACAATTTTGTATTCCTGATAACGTAGAGATATAAGAATAAAGAGTGATTTCTTTATTGTTTAGTCCTGGAGTGCCGCTTAATCTTCTAGAATATATATATGTGTTGTGTTCCCGCTAGGCTTATTTCACAGGGCACTGCGCCGTGCCCCTTTAAAAACCGACAAATTCCACCCTGCCCGTTTTTTTGCTGCCCTGCAGTAAATAGCAGACTCTGACAAATTAAGGTCTGTGGGGGCCCTGGGAGGAAGGTGGTACCTTGGTAGTGGGGTCCGGCCAGTGCAGGTGGGCAGAGGTCCCTGCGGCGTATGGGCAGTCAGCGGCGGGTTCCCTGCGGCGGATGGGAACTAGTTCTCATCCGCCACTGATTGTCCATGCACCGCAGGGACCTCCTGCCGCCCATGCTGCCTGGACCCCACTGCCCACCCACGCTGCCCAGACCCCGCTGCCCAGGTGCCCGGCTGCTGGGGGGCCCGCGGGCCCAGAAAGCTACCCCCTGCACCATTCACATGTTTGTTATATATACACTGCCACAGCGCCAGTGAATGGGAGGCCCGACAATACTGGTAAGAACTAGACCTGCCTCCCCTCGCCCCTGTCACCTCAACCCGTTGCCCCTTCACCTCGCCCCCATCACCTCACCTCCTCCCCCCATGTCACCTTAACCCCTCTCACCTCCTCCCCCTCATATCCTCTATTGACTGTTACCCTCTCCCGTCACGGGGTCTGTCAGCTGTCAGTAGAAGCAGGAAGCGCGAAGATGGCGGATTCAGGGTTGCTGATAGGGTGGTGCGTTTTTGGGCTAGTGCTCCTGGCATGTGCATTGTCCTGGGGTGGCTGTAGCTGGGGGTGCAGCATATGTGCAGCGGGTAGCAGCATATGTGTGTATATAGGTGACGTGCACATGGCACGGCTAGGCTTGCTGCCAGCATGTACTGATGTGCCCACAGCTTTCTGTATGTGCGGATAAGCAGCACTTGTGTGGCTGTGTTTACAATTCATGTTGGAGGGGAGCTGCCAAGCTTACCCGTATACAACAGTTGGCTTTTGTATTTTCATTTTTATAGAATGAAGTTTATAAATGTCAGCTAGAAGCTGTGGACAACCTTTCATCTTTACAAGGCTTGGTACATGAACAGCATACAGTACTTGGTGCAGTGGTAAATGGAGGGCACTTCTATTGGATCAGGTGTAGGATATACTGTACCTCTCCTGAGATCATTGCATCGGAGTAGATCATCATTTTCCTACAACTAGTAAGTTTATTGCTAAGTCAGTGCTGTATGTAGTGTACACACTTTTCTGTGCACAGACTGGCTGGTTATAGTAGTGCAGACTTTGCAAGATTTCAGTCACCTATAAAGGTGCATACACTTTACGATTTGCTCCTGTGCGATGTCATCTTTTCCCTCTAATCTGCTGGGCCAACCATGTAGTGCATATGCACTGAACTATATCGTTGACGAATGTCATCGGTTCTCCGCTATGTGCATGTAGTCATTGTTGACATGTCAATTGAGCTGTGTGTACAGATGACAACGGGTGGTCGGTAAAACCAGCGGGAGCGTGTATTGTTTGTAGTGTACATGCTGGGCGATATTTTAAACAATGCTACAATCCTGGCATTGATATGGTGTTTTGCAACAGTGTGTGGCATAATGTGTTGTGGGCATTACGGTGTGCGTTATAATGTGTAATTTGCATTTTACGGCATGTAGCATACTGTGTCATAGGCATTAAAGTGTGTGGTATAATATGTAATGAGTATTATGGTGGGGAGCCGTGGGCCCTGCCTATTGTCTCTGTCCTGGGCCCCACAATTTCTGATGGCAGCCCTGCCTGCAGTCTCCCTAGCTGCGCTGACAGTCCCGCCCTTCTAAGCCTTGGCGGCCATATTTACACAACTTCTCAGTGGGCCTTATTTTGGTTCATTCTTTCTGACAAAATCCTTCTTAGATGGGCAAAACCATGTGCACTGCAGGTGGGGCAGGTGTTACTTGTGCAGAGAGAATTAGATTTGGGTGGGGTTTTACTTCAAAGTGAGATCTATATTGCAGTGTAAAAATAAAGCAGTAAGTATTTTCCCTGCACAGAAACAAAATTACTCACCCAAATCTAATTCTCTCTACACATGTTACATCTGCCCCCCCCTGCAGTGCACATGGTTTTGTCCATCTAAGAAGGATTTTGTCAGAAAGAATGAACCAAAATAAGGCCCAGTGTATGGTGGGTCAGGTTGTGTCAAGAGCTTCACCCCCTCTGTGTCCTGGGCTAATAAGTATGTAGTAATAATGCTACATACCTCCCAACTGTCCTAATTACTGCAGCGCAGTCCCACTAATTGGAGACTGTCCTGCTGTTCCTCCTTTGGGTGGCAGTGTCCAGCGTGCTGGGGCAGAGCAGGGAGCTGGAGATCTCAGCTGACCTACCAAGGAGCCAGTGATCGCTGAAAAGATTCCATGCACATGTTCAAGGCATCTCCAGTGCAGGGAGAAAGCCAGGGGATGCTTAGGGGTGTTGGGCAAGCCCCTAAAGTGACTAAACAGGGTTGTGGTGCTAAGCCCCAGACCTGTCCATAGACCACACCCCTTTCATCGGAGACACATCCAATTTCAAGTTGGCCGCGCCTTCGGCGCGGCAGATTGCAACTTCTATAACGCCAAACTAGGGAGGCATGCTGCTATGTCTTTCTGTGCCCATGTGCCTTTCTATTATAATTTTTCAGCCTGACTGAAAACATGAACTTATTTATATGAAAATATTTCATGACCATTGAACACATTGCAACCACACATAATCGCTGGTTTCAATTATACAGCTTCTGTTCGTAGGTTGCCCATATACAAACTTGTTCTGGTGGTATGCGGCTCTTCATATTATTTTTTCACCAGCCACTGCAGGACACACCCCTGGGTGGAAATAGATACGCCCATATGTGTCACTAGACACGCCCTTTGGTTGAACTATGACACTCCCCTTCAATGGTGCGCGACGCTGCGCTTGGTGCATTTTGCTAGCATCTAAAATCTCCCTCAAACTGCTTTTCAAAAGTAGGCAAGTATGGCCCAACATTAATTTGTGCATGAAATATGCTGGCAAATTGGGCACGAAATATGCTGGCAAAGTGGGCACATGCACCATATTTAACGATTTTGAATAAGTAGCTGCAGTTTTTTAAGGGTTAACGAGTCTTGGGCTACAAATTTGACACCTAAAATCAACATAAGGGTGTCACCTACAGATGAGCCGCTTGTATTTGGCCTAGCCCAATGCTGATTTGGGCATGAAATACACAAGCAAAATGTTCACAATGTCATAATAATGTCTCATTTTGAATAAGTAGCTGTAGTTTTGCAAGGGTTAACGAGTCTTGGGCCACAAATTTGACACCTGAAATCAGCAGAGGGGTATCACTTACATATGTGACCCAAGTGTATTTTGCCTGACCCAACGCTGGTTTGGGCCAAAGTGGGCACCCGGACCATTTTATCATTTTGAATTAACTACGGTTTTGCAAGAGTTAACAAGTTTTGGGCCACAAAATTTACACCTGAAATCAACAGAGGGGTGTGACCTACAGATGACCCAAGTGTTTTTGGTCTGGTCCAACGCTGACTTGGGCATGAAGTACATGGGCAAAATGGGCACATAGATATGAGTCATGTCTCATTTTGAATAAGTAGCTGTAGTTTTGCAAGGGTTAACACAGGGCTCGACAAATTTGTCTAAAATCTAGGAGCCAGCATGAAAGTGTAGGAGCCAGACAAACTAAAATACTAAATCACCCCCCCCCCCCCAAAAAAAATACTTCATTCTAGAAATGCAGCATAGATAGATAGATATATATCTATCTATCTCTTGCAGCAGCACATAATGATAATAATTGACTTTACATTAATAATTGCTCATTTGACTACTAGGTCAGAGAAGGATGTAATATGGTGATCCTCCACCCCTCCAGTCCTGATTCCTTTCCTTCTGGGGCAGGATCTATATTGCGGGTAGTATGGGCAGGATCCATGCAGAGTGGCCTGGTCTGGGTATGCAGGTGGGGCAAATATCTCCTGCTAGTCAGTCGTTGCTGGGGGAGAGCCTAAAATATGTCAGGCAGCAGCGGCCCCTGTAGCCCAGTGAGACGCATTCGAGTAGCCTGTGACGCTGCCAACGCCCTGCATCCATCGCCCCAAATATCTGTCCTACTTGCTGGACACCCTCCGTGCACCCTGCCCCTGTGGGCACCTTCCCCCTAGTCACCCATTCGCAGACAGGGGGACAAGGGGACCATCTGCCGCCGCACATGAGCAGATTACAGCCAGGGATGGGACCGCCCAGCGGTCTCCCCGCTCACCTTCTTCAGTGGAAGTGCAGGCACGGGAGAAGAGAGCCGCCCAGCCCGCACTCAGCTGCTGCAGCCTGATCTGGTGAGCTGCCTGGGGTTACCGGGCTGCATCGTCCCGCTGTCCCCGGCGCTCACCTTCCATCCTGTGGGACCAGCACTGCCCGGCCGTCCCGCGGCACCTATTGGCGTCAGTGCTGACTCCACACTGATGACCGGGGCAGTCATGGACGCCGCATCTCTTACTGCCGCCACTCACCAGCAGCAGAGTCCCCCGCTCTAGCAAGCTGCCTGCCCTGGCGCCTCCTCACCGCTCACTTGCTCCGGGTGCTCAGCACTGCAGGTGGGTGCGCTGGCTGGAGGTTTGGAAGAGCCGCGCCGCCGCCGACACATCTGCAGCTTCCGGAGATTGGGGGCGTGGCTTCCCTACGTGTGTCAGGCCCTACGTGTGTCAGGCGTGTGAGAATGCTATGGGGCAGAGTGGGCAGTTGTATAGTATGGGGCAGACTGGGCAGCTGAATGCTATGGGGCAGAGCAGGTAGCGGAAGATCTACAGGGCAGAGCGGGCAGCGGAATGCCATGGGGCAGAGTCGGCAGCAGAATGCCATGGGGCAGAGTCGGCAGCGGAATGCTATGTGGCAGAGTGGACAGCGGTATGTTATGGGGTGGAGGAATACTATGGGGGTAGGAAATGCAATGGGCAGAGTGGGCAGCTGAATGCTATAGGGGGGAGGAATGCTTTGGGGCAGAGTGGGCAGTTGTATAGTATGGGGCAGACTGGGCAGCTGAATGCTATGGGGCAGAGCAGGTAGCGAAAGGTCTACAGGGCAGAGTGGGCAGCGGAATGCCATGGGGCAGTCGCCAGCAGAATGCCATGGGGCAGAGTCGGCAGCGGAATGCTATGTGGCAGAGTGGACAGCATAATGCTAGGGGGCGGAGAAATACTATGGGGGGAAGGAATACTATGAGCAGAGTGGGCAGCAGAATGCTATGGGGCAGAGGAATGCTATGGGGCAGAGTGGACAGCGGAATGCCATGGGCAGAGTGGGCAGCGTAAGGACTATGGGGCAATATCAAGAAGGAGGGGCACAAGCACCCGGGATAAGGGGGTACTCAGTGCCACCTGTAGCGCTTCTGCATCACAACTCCTTCTGGACTCGCTCCACAGCAGGTGAGGCTTTGTTTTGTGTCCTCAGCTCCTGCAGCAGGAGGTGCTGGGTCATCCTCGGCTCCGCTTGTCGTGCTGTTCTGGGTTGGCCTATGCAAGTTCCACCACCGGCTCCTACCAGGCTAGGGATCTTCCTGGGTCCTCTCCTACGCTCTGCTGTCTCCTGTCCTCCCCGCGGCTCTTGTCCTTGATGTTGCCTCAATGTGTCTTAATGTGTCTTGATGTGTACTTGATGTTGACAATGCTATAGGGCAGAGTGGGCAGCTGAATGCTATGGGGCAGAGTGGGCAGTCGAATGCTATGGGGCAGAGTGGGCAGTGGAATACTATTGGACAGAGTGGGCAGTGGAATTCTATGGTGTGGAGGAATGCATTGGGGCAGAATGGGCAGCGGAATTTTATGGGGCGGAGGAATGCTATTGGGCAGAGCGGGTAGCGGAATTCTATGGGGAGGAGGAATGCTATGGGGCAGAGTGGGCAGCAGAATGCTATGGGGCGGAGGAATGCTATTGGGCAGAGCAGGTAGCGGAATATCTACAGGGCAGAGTAGGCAGCGGAATGCCATGGGGCAGAGTGGGCAGCGGAATGCTATGGGGCAGAATGGGCAGCGGAATGCCATGGGCAGAGTGAGCAGCAGAATGCTAGGGGGCAGAGAGGGCAGTGGAATGCTAGGGGGCAGAGTGGGCAGCTTAATCAGGGTTGCCGACTTTTTAATGCTCCTCTCCGGGATAGGAGGGGCGGGGCTTGACGGTGATGACGGCTTTACCCGATCGGGGGGCGGGGCTTGACGGTGATGTCATTAAGCCCCGCCCCCATTACGGGAAATACAGTAGTAGAAATGACTGATATCCATGGAGGGGCGGGGCTAAAATGACGCAATTGTGCCATTTTAGCTCCGCCCCCTCCTCTGAGACCCGTGGATTGCGGCATTTACATGCCGCGATTCGGGGGGCTCAGGGGGGTCCCACAGATTCCGGGAGGGTTGCCCACCCTTCCGGGGGGCCGGGAGGGGGACCCGATTTTCAGGAGACTCCCGGGAATTCCGGGAGGGTCGGCAACACTGAGCTTAATGCTAGGGGCGGAGGAAGGGAAGGAATACTATGGGCAGAGTGGGCAGTGGGAGAGGTCTGCCAATGGAGGTTGTACCTCCATTCAACTACAGACTGGTGAGTGCTGCTTATTCTTTCTGAGAGAGAGAGAGAGATGAACGAAGAAAGCGGCATTCAGAGACTGTATTGTTTGTAGAAAAGGTAGGACAAATTTTAATCCATATGTATACCTAATGCATTTGTCGACCAAAACCCATGCCGACCTTGTCCCATGTCGACCTAGACACCTGTTGACCTTCACACATGTCGACCTTGCTACCTGTCGACCCAACGGTATTGACCTAATGACTGTCGACCTAAGTGTGGGCAGTGGAATGCTAGGGGGCAGAGTGGGCAGCATAATGCTAGGGGCGGAGGAAGGGAAGGAATACTATGGGCAGTGGAATTCTATGGGGCAGCCTCGTGGGGCGGAGGAATGCCATGGGCAGAGATGGCAGCGTAAGGACTATGTGGCAATATCAGGAAGGAGGGGCACAAGCACCCGGGATAAGGTGGTACTCCCCGCCACCTGTAGCGCTTCTCTGTCTCACCCACAACTCCTTTTGGACTCGCACCACAGCACACCCGGGATGCTGCGCATCGCAACAAACCACTGTAACATGAAGTTTGCAAGTGCGGTGTAATGACTGTGGCTGCTCCTCTGCTAGGTAGGTATAGATCCCCTTCAATTACAGTTACTGCATTGTGTTACAGAACTTTTTAATTATCCCAGATAGTTCCTCTTCTGTAAATCAGTGACAGTTACTTCTCTGCTAGTTGTGTCTTCGGCTCCTGACCTGCAGCAGGAGGTGCTGGGTCGTCCTCGGCTCCGCCTGTCGTGCTGTTCTGGGTCGGCCTCTGCGTCCACCCCCGGCTCCTATCAGGCTGGGGATCTTCCTCTGTCCTCTACTCCGCTGGGCTGTCCCCTGTCCTCTGAGCGGCTCTTGTCCTTGATGTTGCATCGTGTTCAAAGCTCACTTTCGGGCAGGCATCTCACAGGGTAGCTCCGCACCACTGAGGGGGCTTCTACAGGTCTCTCCAGCTAGGGGTCTTTTGCGTGTCCTCCACACTTCTGGTTCCTCGAGAGAGGGTGTCCTCCGTGGTGCCTGCGCGCCTTGGTCTCCACTTGCTGCGTCCTCTATCTTTTTCGGAGCAACCCCGGGGGAATCCTCCGGCTGGGTGTGCTCCTAGGTAATTTACCCCCTCAGCACCTTCTTCCTTGAGGTTCTAGTCTTTAATCTCTCAGCTCCTCCACTGGCAGGCACTATGTAGGACACCTCGGCAGCACACAACATCATTCTGTTCTCTCCGGGTTTGGGGCTCCTCCTGTGGTTGGCAGCTAGTGGGGGCAGCGCGGTTCCCTTCCCTCTGGCGGCTGGCCGGCAGCAGTAGGGGACTTGGAGGAGAATGGCTCTCCTGGCGCCATTCCTGGTCACACAGCTGCGCAGCCTCCGCTCCTTACAGGTCAGCAGCTCACAGCACTGCACAGGCCCTTGTCCTCTCCAGGGATCACCCTTCCCGGTGCCGGCACTCTCTGCTGTGGGTTATGCATCGCTGCAGGACCGCCTCTGCTCCCCCTGCCCTACCTCTCTATAGTCCCTGTCACTGGCTCCCTCGCCATAGCCTGTACTGGCTGTATCATATATTTTTATATTTCTTTTTACTCAAAGGCTATATATCCCCCTTCCCACACAGATTTAAGTTGACGAGGCTGAAGTTGGCTTCTTATTCACTTCTTATTCAAGCTCCAGCTTCTTATTCAGAAAAATCCCTCTTGCGAGGGTTAATGAGTATTGGGACACACATTTGACACCTAAAATCATCAGAGGGGGGCCACTTACAGATGACCCAAGTGTATTTTGCCTGGCCCAACACATACTTGCCTACCCTCCCGCATTTAGCGGGAGTCTCCCGCTTTTTCAATCCTTCTCCCGCCCCCCGCAAATCCCTTGGTTCCTCCCGGTTTTTTGTCCCCTTTGCAAAAAAAAAAAAAACCTGAGTGCGCATGCGCGAACGCGATGTTGCGGGGGCGGGGGCCTGAATGCTTGGGGTTGTGACGTCATTATGACGGCCACCGCGGGGCTGTGTGGGTAGCGCTGGCCGTGGTGCTGCAGCAGGAGAATGGGCGGGAGCTTGGAAGCGGCAGCGGACTGTGGAATGTGAGCGGGGAGCACGAGTATCAGGAGCGGAAGCTGCAGTAAGTACAGTATAACTCTGTTATATAGCAGCCTGACTCACCTGGGGAAACCTGTGGTGATCAAACCGGTGCCCCGCATCTCCTCTCTGGCTCCTGAGCCTCATTGCTGCCAAGCTCCGCAAGTTGCTGGGCTGTTCTCTCCGTCCCTCCTCCTTCTCCTCCCTGCTGTGTCTTACTCTACTGTCTCACACATACGTACAATGAGCTGCTCCTATGTCATTGTACCCAGCCTACGTGGGATGCAGTCATCTATTAGAATGAACTTAGGTCTACAGTCATTAGGTCGACCCCACTAGGTCGACTGGCAGGAAGGTCGACCTGACTTAAGGTCGACATGGGCCAAGGTCGACACAACTTAAGGTCGAATTTGCATAAAGGTCGACATGAGGAAGGTCGACTGGTCATAAGGTCGACATGGGGTTTTTCACTGTTTTTTGAGCCGACATGTGCCGACAGGCGGTATTTCATGCCCTACCATCCACTAGGGCATGGAGGTGGTTATTAAAGCTGTGGCGAGCGAAGCGAGACACCGCGCCCGAAGCATTGCGAGCGATGCGAGGGTCCGATACTCATTGCCAACTGTGTCCATGTCGACCGTGTCGACATTTGGATAAAAAAACTGTGAAAAACACATGTCGACCTTATGACCAGTCGACCTTCCTCATGTCGACCTTTATGCAAATTCGACCTTAAGTCATGTCGACCTTGGCCCATGTCGACCTTAAGTCAGGTCGACCTTCCTGCCAGTCGACCTAGTGGGGTCGACCTAATGACTGTAGACCTAAGTTCATTCTGACAGATGTACCGATTCCATGTATTTACATATATATGTATGTATGTATACTCGTATATTATTTATAAAATACATGCAGATGACTGGTGGTGTAGATGCCGGCAGTCAGAATACAGATGCCATCATCCTATCCCTCCTTGCTAGTGCCTAACCTTCGTGCCCCACAGCCTAACCCTAACCCCCCTTCTTTCTAGTGGCCGAACCCTCCTGCCCACAGCCTAACCCTAACTACGCCACTATTGCCTAAACCTAATTTTCTTTCAGCCTGACGCTGGCCTGCCCCACATACTTATGATTGGGATCAGGGGGTAACTAGAACTTTCAGGGCCCAATAGCAAAATCTTGAAATGGCCTCCAACCACCACCTTTGTCACTACAATGCTTCTATGGGGGGTGGGTGCTAAAAAGAGAAGGTGGAGAGAGGGGTGACAGAGAGCAGCAGGAGTGAGATAGAGAGGGGGTGAGGTGATGGGCGGGCGAGAACTGGTGAGGTGACTAGGGATGACGAGGGGGAGGAGAGGATGCAGGTCAGGGGTGAGGTGACGGGGGCGAGAGGTGGTCAGGTGACATGGGATGATGAGGGGAAGAGAGGATGCAGGTCAGGGGTGAGGTGACGGGGATGAGAGGTGGTGAGGGGAGAGATTGTGAGGGATGTGGCAGGGATAGAGTTGGTGAGGTGATGTGACGAGGTGAGGTTACAGAGGGTGATGGGGGAAGAGGAGAGGATGCATGTCTTGATTTCACTAGCAATGGAGGGTCTTACATTCACAGCGCTGGCAGCCGCAGGCCTCCTCCTCCTCCCACAGCTGCAGTAACTTTTCTCCTCTGGTGCTCCTGCAGCCGCTGGGTCTTCTCCTTCCCCTGCTGCCACAGTGACTCACATGTCTCCTCAGGTGCCGGCAGCCAGATGAGAGGGGGTAAGGTGACATGCCGCCACGGTGCCACTGGTCTCTTGCGAGCCGGCAGCCACTGGGCTTCCTGCTGCTCCCACCCACCATAGTGACAGAATTAGTCCTCATATAGGCTCCTGCAGCCGCTGTGTTTCCTGCTAACAGGACAGGACAGTAACAGGACAGTGGCGCAGCCTCTGCCAAGGCGGCACTACTATTTAACTATTTAAAAAAAAATCAACTTAAAATAGGGTGTAGGGGATTGCCCCCGTGCCCCACAGCAGTTGCATCCCCTGCACCCTCTGTAGTTACGCCACTGATTGGGATGTCTGCATTGATATTCTGACTGCTGAGGGACAGGAATGAATTCAGACCACGCATGGCACTGCAGTATTAAACCATTATATTACATTGCACTTATTAAACAGCATATTTGCAACATTTCTGGGTCACACAGGCTCTAATATGTCAATAAAAGATATGTATGTGTACACACACATGCATACGCACGCATACATACACACACACACACACACATGCATACACACACACATACATACACACACATACATACACACACACATGCATACATACACACACACACACACATGCATACACACACACACACGCATACACATGCATACACACACATGCATACATACACACACATGCATACATACACACACATGCATGTGTGTGTATACATGCATACACACACATGCATACACACACATGCACACATACAGACACATACAGACATATACATACACACACACACACAAATTTGTAATATGATTTTAATGTTAGACCTCAGGGCCCCCCTGTCAAAAGTCCCCAGGGCCCTCCAGAGCCTTAACCCAGCTGTGTGCGAGGGGATGTGTGTGAGTACACTCCCTCGCATGGTACTGACGGAGCGTTCGGATGGTTGTTATGGGCTCGCCAAGCAGCAGTTGACCCCTGCTTACCGAGCCTTGCTGAATCAGGCCCTTAGTGTGAATTGCTGCAATATAAACTACCAGACAATTACACTGAGGGGAGGGCATAGTTATTTTAAAAAGATTAATTAGGGTCGTACCCACGTGACCTAGGTAACGCCCATTACGACGCCTGCAGGTAACACCTCATAGCCCACTAAAAAAAAAGTAAAACCATAGATATACACTCTCCCGCCCCCATGCTTTAGTGCCGCACATTGCCCCGCTGCTGGCCGCTGCCCCCGTCACTTCCTCGAGACCTCATCATACGTATACAGTAACATATATCAGTTCCCGACCATCCTGCCCGCTGTCCTCTTCTCTCATTGCTGCCCCACCTCCTCCCGCCCTGCCTCCTAGGGCGTAGGTGGGTGTAGGTGGGCAGGCTGACATGGGGGGAGAGGAGGATGCTGCTAGAGCAGGGGTGTAGGTGGGCAGGCTGACATGGGGGGAGAGGAGGATGCTGCAAGAGCAGGGGTGTAGGTGGGCAGGCTGACATGGGGAGAGAGGATGATGCTGCTAGAGCAGGGGTGTAGGTGGGCAGGCTGACATGGGGGGAGAGGAGGATGCTGCTAGGGCAGGGGTGTAGGTGGGCAGGCTGACATGGGGGGAGAGGAGGATGCTGCTAGAGCAGGGGTGTAGGTGGGCAGGCTGACATGGGGGGAGAGGAGGATGCTGCTAGAGCAGGGGTGTAGGTGGGCAGGCTGACATGGGGGGGAGAGGAGGATGCTGATAGAGCAGGGGTGTAGGTGGGCAGGCTGACATGGGGGGAGAGGAGGATGCTGCTAGAGCAGGGGTGTAGGTGGGCAGGCTGACATGGGGTGAGAGGAGGATGCTGCTAGAGCAGGGGTGTAGGTGGGCAGGCTGACATTAGGGGAGAGGAGGATGCTGCTAGAGCAGGGGTGTAGGTGGGCAGGCTGACATGGGGAGAGAGGGGGTTGCTGCTAGAGCAGGGGTGTAGGTGGGCAGGCTGACATGGGGGGAGAGGAGGATGCTACTAGAGCAGGGGTGTAGGTGGGCAGGCTGACATGGGGGAGAGGAGGATGCTGCTAGAGCAGGGGTGTAGGTGGGCAGGCTGACATGGGGAGAGAGGGGTTTGCTGCTAGAGCAGGGGTGTAGGTGGGCAGGCTGACATGGGGGGGGAGAGGAGGATGCTGCTAGAGCAGGGGTGCAGGTGGGCAGGCTGACATGGGGGGAGAGGAGGATGCTGCTAGAGCAGGGGTGTCGGTGGGCAGGCTGACATGGGGGGAGAGGAGGATGCTACTAGAGCAGGGGTGTAGGTGGGCAGGCTGACATGGGGGGGGGAGAGGAGGATGCTGCTAGAGCAGCGGTGTAGGTGGGCAGGCTGACATGGGGGGAGAGGAGGATGCTGCTAGAGCAGGGGTGTAGGTGGGCAGGCTGACATGGGGGGAGAGGAGGATGCTGCTAGAGCAGGGGTGTAGGTGGGCAGGCTGACATGGGGGGGAGAGGAGGATGCTGCTACAATAGTAAAGTGGGTGAAGAGTCTGGAATGGAATAGAAGGACTTGGAATGGGTACTAGGGGCCGTGCACATGTGCAGTTTATGAAGAATCGTCTGATATGCAAATTCGCAGCCACGTGATCAGGTCTGAATTAGCCCCAAGGAGATGGGGTGATACTCTATTGATGTATTTTATCACGCTGTTTGTGCTCATTAGGATTAGGTTTAGCCACGCACAGCCACTGGTCACTTATTTCAGCCCGTCCCTCCCCGGCCGGTGTGAGCTGAAATGCCGCCTCCAGCGGCCGACAACGCACCGGATGGAGGAACTGTATTATAATCATCTTCTAATAAATCAGTATTTTAGTTGGTTTAGCATCTGTTCTATAAGGAGACCCTGGTTTCTGTATTTCCCCCCGGAATGCCCTGTATACTATCTGATCACTCTCCCTCTCAGGGTTGGGCTACTTGGGCTACTTCAGGTGGGTACTTACAGAGCTCAATATACATTACACGGTTCCCAGGCGTCAGCTCGTCGCACTGACTATTCTTCACCTGTTACATTGGCCGGCGGCTATAATCAGTTTCCAGCTTATTTACAATGTGATCGTTCCACTACGTTGAATTACATATATTGTTTTTTACAGTATCTGCTCCACGCTTTACTATTATTTGCATGTCATGTAATACATAGATTTAACAGCATTTAATGTATGATAATTGCGAAAAAGACATTTCAGGGCTCAGTCAGAGAAATGATATCAGTGATTCCCCCCTTTTCATAGACTCCAATCCATGCTGGTCCGCACTCCCGGAATGCACAGGGGACTCCGGAATTTAGAGGCAATGTTCTGACTTCCAGAAGTGCATCCCGTTACATCTGCTGGAATTCCCGCACCCCCTACACCTGGTATCCCGGAGGGCACCATTTAATAGCAGGTGAGTACAGATGGCGCCGGCCTTATTATTGCTGGCGGAGCGCCAGGACCGTGTCCCTGGCGATCCGCCAGCAATCTGGCGCTCTGGCTGAATGAGACGCTCGTGCGTTTCCCACGCACGAGCGTCTCAATAGCCGGGCGGCGAGGCGGCGCGGCGGGTGCAGTCCTGCCCGTATCCAGCTTCAGGGAGACGGGCAGGGCTGCGGGGGGCTGCGGGGGGGCGGTGTGGACCGGCGGGGACCCGGGGAAGCCGGCGGGGACCCGGGGAAAAGCACCGTCGGAACGGGACGCGCGTGCACCTCGTGCACGCGCGTCCCCTTCCGACATACAGATGGCGCGGGGCGGGGGATGGCGGGTGGCGAGTCCTCCGCCATCCCCAGCAAAGACAAGCCCGGCGCCATCTGTATGTGATCACTTCCTGTCTTGTAATTTACATATAGGGGGTTATTCTGGTTGATTCGCAAGGCTGTAAATTTGCCGCGTTGTGATTACACCAAAGCCCGCCTTGTGAATGGTTGGCTGTTGCAGTAACATCCACACAGTAACATCCATTCACAGGCCAGGGGGGGACGGCCACATCTTTTGATGGTTGCCGACCATTGAAGGATGTGGTGCGTGCATGCAAATAAAAGTGACTTTTGCATATGCACTGTGCCACCACCGTTCCCTGTGTGGCAACGGTGTAGGTGGGCAGGCTGACATGGGGAGAGAGGGGGTTGCTGCTAGAGCAGGAGTGTAGGTGGGCAGGCTGACATGCCATACGATGCGATTAAACATTGTATAAGCACCCTAATAGGTGCTTATACAATGTTAAGCACCCTAATGGGTGCTTACAATGTTAAATGCACCCCCACGCCACCCCCCACTATAAACGTGAACCCGAAGCGTGGCGAGTGGCGGCGGTACGCGTCCTACGACCTTTTCATACCCCCACTATCCACGTCGGCGTGGAGTTGAGAATAGAATAGTGTGGCGAGCCACCGAGCCCGAAGCGTGGCGAAGGGACACGGATACCTGTGAAGCCTGCGAAGGGACGCGTTTACCTGTGAAGGTATCCGCGTCCCCTTGCGGGGCTCGCCACGCTTCGGGCTCGGTGTCTCGCTGCGCTCGCCACACTATTCTATTCTCAACTCCACGCCGACGTGGATAGTGGGGGTATGAAAAGGTCGTAGGACGCGTACCGCCGCCCCTCGCGGGCTCGCTGCGCTCGCCACGCTTCGGGTTCACGTTTATAGTGGGGGAGTGGCGTGGGGGTGCATTTAACATTGTAAGCACCCATTAGGGTGCTCAACCCTTTAAGGTGCTTATGCGATTTTTCATCGCATAGGGGGTAAAAATCGCGTCGCATCGCATGCCATCCGGTACATGGCATGCGATGCGACGCGTTCATCGTGCGATGTACATCGGGGGCGCCGCTATAATACACAAGTACCGAGTTTTACAATCACATTTGCTGGAGTGTAAGTAGAGATTTGTCCATAGGAGTTTTTTGTAGACACTACCATTTACATACTGAACAAATGACATCTGCATAGAAAATGGGGTCTACAGATCATATATAAGGTGTGCCCAAATGAAAAGGGAGACTACGGTTGTATGTAAACAATATTTTAATCAAAGAATATTTAATTACAGTTCATGTGTAACATTACAACTACACATAATTGACATTGATGCAATGATCCAGCGCGTAACAAGGGAGTGGATGGATTCAGTGTAGAAACTCCTTGGTTGCTGATAAATCCAGGTTTCCACGGTCTCCTGCACCTCCTTGTCACAGGGGAACCGTTCACCTTTAAGTGTTTGTTTTTTAAGTGGCCGAAGATATTGGAGTCACATGGGGAGATAACTTCACCATGCAGCGTAAATGTACATTTATAGAGAATATAACATCAGTTCTGGCCTCCATCCGCCCCAAGTTGCCAGCCAATCACTCGCCTTTGATGTTATATTTTATATAAATTCAGCTTGGGTCACATATGATAAGCTGTTCACAGCAGCTTATCATGTGGGATCCTCAAGCAATGCAAATGCAGGAGGAAGTGCTTACCACCCCCTGCTGGCATTTGTGATCATATCAAACTTCGATGCAATGGCAGTGTAGCGGGTCATTGCAACCATCGGTCGGGGTGTTCCTATACGACTACAGCTTAAGTAAGTCTCATCTTACTCAGTCTTGCAGTCGCAGGCTGGCTTGCGAGGTGAAGAAAACTTCACCTTGCAGCGTAAGTGTATATTTATATAAAATATAACATCAGTTCTGGCCTCCATCCACCTCAAATTGCCAGCCAATCACTCACCTTTGATGTTATATTTTATATAAATTTAGCTGAGCTTCCGGTACGGGGCTGAGAAAGGGCGCCATGACTGCGGAGGGGGAGGACAGATGGCGGCACGGTGACTACTCCCCACCCCACCCCGGCCGGGGCGGGCGCACTGCAACGGCAGGAGATGCACGGAGATGCGGCACTGGATGACGCCACACTGGACCAGGCCGCAGCCAGCGGCGCACAGCTCAGCCCCCGGGGACGGCACCACAGGCTCAGGACCCGGCCACAGGCATGGTCCCCGGCATGATGACCCCCGAGGCGACGGTGGCCCCCATCGGCACCAGGAGGCTTCCGGCCAGGACAGGGGAAAGATCAGGCCCAAGCTGCTGTCCAGCAGCATCAGCAGATGCAGGAGTCCGCAGCGACCAGTGGCGCCTCTGATGGCTGCCTAGGCGCTGTGCAGCTCGGCGGGTATGTGTTCCCTGTGTGATACTGTACTGTCCCGGCTTATATTGTTACATACCTGGCTGCTGCAACGACCAGTGGTGCCGCTGATGGCTGCCTAGGTGCTGTGCAGCTCGGCAGGTATGTGTTCCCTGTGTGAAAACTGTACTGTCCCTGCTTATTAGTATTCACTCTAGCAGTTAGAGCGGGCAGGGCGCCGGGGGGCGGACCGGGCCGCCAATGTCACAAGAGGGGCATGCCCAGGCCGCTGCCATCATCAAAGGGGGCGGGGCCGGCCACCACCGTCACCAAAAGGGGCGGGCCCGGCCCCTCCGAAGTCGGTGTGCTGCTGAGGAAGCGCTGGGCATCGCCATCTACGGCGGCACTTTGCTTCCCCGTGAGGCTGTTTTAGCGGGGCGCTGCTAGAGCTAAAGCAGCCTAGCGGGAACAATACTTATATCATTACCTATCTGGCTACTGCAGAGTTCAGTGGCACCACTGATGGCTGCCTATGCGCTGTGCTGCTCGTCGGACATGTGCTCCCCCCCAAAGTGCTTGATGCTGCACTGTAAATCCACAAAATATTCCTAGTGTGCGCAAGCACACATGGCCAATAAAGTTGATTTTATTCTATTCTATTCTTGGGTCGCAAATGATAAGCAGCTTATCATGTGGGATCCTAAAGCAATGCAAAATGACAGTTTAGAGGGACATTGTGACCATCGGTTGCAGTGTCCCTCTACGGCTACAGCTTAGGTAAGTCTCCGCTTTCTCAGGCTTGCAGTCGCAGGCCGGCTTGTAAGGCGAAGGAACTTCACCTTGAAGCATATATTTATATTTATATAAAATGTAAAATCAGTTCTGGCCTCCATTCGCCCCAAGTTGCCAGCCAATCACTCGCCTTTGATGTTATATTTTATATACCACAGTCTCAGGACCCGGCCACAGGCATGGTCCCCGGCATGATGACCCCCAGAGGTGACGGTGGCCCCCATCGGCACCTGGAGGCGGCACCCGGCCAGGACAGGGGATATATCAGTCCCACAGAACCAAGCCGCTGTCCCCCAGCATCAGCAGATGCAGGAGCCATCTATCCTGTGGCAGCACCCCCCGTTCCCCCCAGGGAGGATGTATGATTAGACTATAGGGGGCAGAGGTGTGGAACTCAGCCCAGGGAGGGCCCAACTCCAGCCCCAGACCTCATTGTCTCTCCCCAGGCCTCAGTGACTCTATCCCCCCCCCCCCCACCACCACTGTCCTTGCTTATATCGCTACCTACCTGGCTGCTGCAGCGACCAGTGGTGCCTCTGATGGCTGCCTAGGTGCTGTGCAGCTCGGCAGGTATGTGTTCCCTGTGTGATAACTGTACTGTCCCTGCTTATTAGTGTTCACTCTAGCATTTAGAGCGGGCAGGACGCTGGGAGGTGGACCGGGCCCGATGATGTCAAAGCTGGGGGCGGTCCCGGGCCGCCAACGTCACAAGAGGGGCGTGCCCGGGCCGCAATGACATCAAAGGGTGCGGGCCCAGCCCCCGCCGTCATCAAAGGGGGTGGGCCTGGCCCATCCGAAGTCGCTTCACTGCCGGGAAAGCGCCCGGTATCGCTGTCTAAGGCGGCGCTGGGCTTCCCCGTGAGGCTGTTTTAGTGGGGCGCTGCTAGAGGGGCAGGGCGAATTTTGCCCTTTAAAAATGTGGTCCCCACATGTAATGTCTCAATGTAATGTATGTAATGCCTTCCCCCCCCCCCCCCCCTATCCATGCTTGATGCTGCACTGTAAATCCCCAAAAAATTCCTAGTGTGCGCAAGCACACATGGCCAATAAAGTTGATTCTATTCTATTCTTGGTTCGCAAATGATAAGCAGCTTATCATGTGGGATCCTCAAGCAATGCAAATGCAGGAGGAGGTGCATACCACCCCTTGCCGGCATTTGTGATCAAATCAAACTGCGATGCAATGGCAGTTTAGAGGGACATTGTGACCATCGGTTGCAGTGTCCCTCTATGGCTACAGCTTAAGTAAGTCTCCCCTTACTCAGTCGTGCAGTCGCAGGCTGGCTTGCAAGGCGAAGGAACTTCACCTTGCAGCGTAAATGTATATTTATATAAAATATAAAATCAGTTCTGGCCTCCATCCGCCCCAAGTTGCCAGCCAATTCCTCGCCTTTTATTTTATGTTTTATATAAATTCAGCTTGGGTCACATATGATAAGCTGCTCACAGCAGCTTATCACGTGGGATCCTCAAGCAATGCAAATGCAGGAGGAGGTGCATACCACCCCCTGCCGGCATTTGTGATCATATCAAACTGCGATGCAATGGCAGTTTACAAGGACACTGCGACCATCGGTCACGTTCACCCTCTACGACTACAGCCTAAGTAAGTCTCCTCTTACTCAGGCTTGCAGTCGCAGGCCGGCTTAATTTTTGGACTGCACTTGATGCGCGCGATGTATTGCACGTTATAGATAGAAAGTTAGAGCATGTGACATGTGTCCTGTGTGTTGAGGTACCAGGAGTACCTTGTTGTGTGGAGAAGCCGATGGTCCATGGTCCCGGACTGCTATGGCCGTACCGTCCGCACAAGCTGATCTCCGTTCTTCCTAGGTCAGTGTCCTGTACACTCTCACGTGGTGACAGCCGCATGCAGCTGGCAGTCATAGCCATTGCTGGGGAGCGATGATTTAGGCAGGCTGTCAGTACGTTTAAAGTGCAGACATGCAGCAAGTTGGTATCACAGATGTGCAGCAGGTTGGTGTCACAGATGAGGCGGGAAACCTTTGGAAACGCGTTTCGAGCGCTCAGGCCGGCTTTGTCAACCTGGCTAAAGTGCTCATATTTTAAGAGGCTTTAGAGAGTTGATGTTCCGGTCTCTCGGTCTCCAGTACTTGATGGACAGACCAATCCTTGGGATGCTTTCGCCGCACTCAGGGTTGCTTTTTACAGGATGCCTCCCCACTTAAGCACTGCAGACACCATTTTTTTCCCAGCATAGAGAACAGGTCTGAATCAGGCTCTCAGTTTGGATTGCATATGATAAGCTGCTTGCAATAGTTTATCATGTGCAATCCTTAAGCAATGCAAATGCAGGAGGAGGTGCATTCCACCCCCTGCCTCCATTTGCCATCGTATCAAACTGTGATTGCAGTTTAGAAGAACATCGGGACCATCGGTGGCTGTGACCCTTTGCGACTGCAGCCTGAGTAAAGGGGCATACACACGTAGAGATCTGTGCTAAGCAATTTTTCTAAGCAACTTTGCTGGTGTCGATCTCCCATGGGGAGCACATATACACGCAGAGATTTGTGCTAAGCAATAATAGTGGGTGGATATTACCAGAGGGAAGGTTTTGTTTTTTTTTCTCATATTTTACTGATGTCGTATGCATACGTATTTTTTCAATACGAATTGGTATTTATCAGCCATTAAATACTAATTCGTATCAGCAGAAGCCTACATGGATCATTCAGATCCGTGCAAGTGTCAGTGTAAAAAATAAATATTTTTAAAAAAATGTCATCAAAGGGTGCGGGCCCAGCCGCCGCCGTCATCAAAGGGGGCGGGCCTGGCCCCTCCGAAGTCGCTCCGCTGCCGGGTAAGCGCCGGGTATCGCCGTCTGCGGCGGCGCTGGGCTTCCCCGTGAGGCTGTTTAAGTGGGGCGCTGCTAGAGGGGCAGGGCGAATTTTGCCCTTTAAAAATGTGGTCCCCGCATTTAATGTCTCAATGTAATGTATGCAATGCCTTCCCCCCCCCCCTTATCCATGCTTGATGCTGCACTGTAAATCCCCCAAAAATTCCTAGTGTGCGCAAGTACACATGGCCAATAAAGTTGATTCTATTCTATTCTTGGGTAGCAAATGATAAGCAGTTTATCATGTGGGATCCTCAAGCAATGCAAATGCAGGAGGAGGTGCTTACCACCCCCTGCCGGCATTTGTGATCATATCAAACTGCGATGCAATGGCATTTTACAAGGACACTGCGACCATCGGTCACGTTCACCCTCTATGACTACAGCCTAAGTAAGTCTCCTCTTACTCAGGCTTGCAGTCGCAGACCGGCTTAATTTTTGGACTGCACTTGATGCGCGCGATGTATTGCACGTTATAGATAGAAAGTTAGAGCATGTGACATGTGTCCTGTGTGTTGAGGTACCAGGAGTACCTTGTTGTGTGGAGAAGCCGACGGTCCGTGGTCCCGGACTGCTACGGCCGTACCGTCCGCACAAGCTGATCTCCGTTCTTCCTAGGTCAGTGTCCTGTACACTCTCACGTGGTGACAGCCGCATGCAGATGGCAGTCATAGCCATTGCTGGGGAGCGATGATTTAGGCAGGCTGTCAGTACGTTTAAAGTGCAGACATGCAGCAAGTTGGTATCACAGATGTGCAGCAGGTTGGTGTCACAGATGAGGCGGGAATCCTTTGGAAACGCGTTTCGAGCGCTCAGGCCGGCTTTGTCAACCTGGCTAAAGTGCTCATATTTTAAGAGGCTTTAGAGAGTTGATGTTCCGGTCTCTCGGTCTCCAGTACTTGATGGACAGACCAATCCTTGGGATGCGTTTCGCCGCACTCAGGGTGGCTTTTTACAGGACGCCTCCCCACTTAATCGCTGCAGACACCATTTTTTTCCCAGCATAGAGAACAGGTCTGAATCAGGCTCTCAGTTTGGATTGCATATGATAAGCTGCTTGCAATAGTTTATCATGTGCAATCCTTAAGCAATGCAAATGCAGGAGGAGGTGCATTCCACCCTCTGCCTCCATTTGCCATCGTATCAAACTGTGATTGCAGTTTAGAAGAACATCGGGACCATCGGTGGCTGTGACTCTTTGCGACTGCAGCCTGAGTAAAGGGGCATACACACGTAGAGATCTGTGCTAAGCAATTTTGCTAAGCAACTTTGCTGGTGTCGATCTCCCATGGGGAGCACATATACACGCAGAGATTTGTGCTAAGCAATAATAGTGGGTGGATATTACCAGAGGGGAGGTTTTGTTTTCTTTTTTTTTCTCATATTTTACTGATGTTGTATGCATACGTATTTTTTCAATACGAATTGGTATTTATCAGCCATTAAATACTAATTCGTATCAGCAGAAGCCTACATGGATCATTCAGATCCGTGCAAGTGTCAGTGTAAAAAATAAATATTTTTTAAAAAATGTCATCAAAGGGTGCGGGCCCAGCCGCCGCCGTCATCAAAGGGGGCGGGCCTGGCCCCTCCGAAATCGCTCCGCTGCCGGGTAAGCGCCGGATATCGCCGTCTGCGGCGGCACTGGGCTTCCCCGTGAGGCTGTTTAAGTGGGGCGCTGCTAGAGGGGCAGGGTGAATTTTGCCCTTTTAAAAATGTGGTCCCCGCTTGTAATGTCTCAATGTAATGTATGTAATGCCTCCCCCCCCCCCCCCCCTTATCCATGCTTGATGCTGCACTGTAAATCCCCCAAAAATTCCTAGTGTGCACATGGCCAATAAAGTTGATTCTATTCTATTCTATTCTATTCTTGGGTCGCAAATCATAAGCAGCTTATCATGTGGGATCCTCAAGCAATGCAAATGCAGGAGGAGGTGCATACCACCCCTTGCCGGCATTTGTGATCAAATCAAACTGCGATGCAATGGCAGTTTAGAGGGACATTGTGACCATCGGTTGCAGTGTCCCTCTATGGCTACAGCTTAAGTAATTCTCCCCTTACTCAGTCTTGCAGTCGCAGGCTGGCTTGCAAGGCGAAGGAACTTCACCTTGCAGCGTAAATGTATATTTATATAAAATATAAAATCAGTTCTGGCCTCCATCCGCCCCAAGTTGTCAGCCAATTCCTCGCCTTTGATTTTATATTTTATATAAATTCAGCTTGGGTCACATATGATAAGCTGCTCACAGCAGCTTATCACGTGGGATCCTCAAGCAATGAGAGGTTTTGTTTTCTTTTTTTTTTTCTCATATTTTACTGATGTCGTATGCATACGTACTTTTTCAATACAAATTTGTATTTATCAGCCATTAAATACTAATTCGTATCAGCAGAAGCCTACATGGATCATTCAGATCCGTGCAGGTGTCAGTGTAAAAAATAAATGTATATTTTTTTTAAACCGGCGCCCCCCCCCCCCCCCCCCCCCCCCCCCCCCCCGAACAAGTAAGGGTTCCCCGTATTTTTTTAAACCAGCACCAGGCCCAATGGCCGGTCCTGGTTTCCAAAATAGAGAGGATAAAACGAATGGGGTCCCCCGTATTTCAAGAACCAGGCCCAACCAGCCAGCAGGGTAATGCCACAGCCGGGGAGGCGAGGGGAGACTTTTTCTACAATTCCCCCCCGGCGAAAGCATTCATCCCTCCAACCGGTCAGGGGTCCTGGGGAAGTGGGGACCCCACCGATAAAGGGGTCCCCCCTTCCAGAACTTACCTGGCCAGGCAGTCCCAGTACCCCTGGCCTGTGAGGGGTGTGGTATGGGGTTCCGACAGTCGGGATCCGGACAGCCGGACTCAGACAGCATGGCGAGCGCATAAAAACCCCTTGCGGGGGGGATTCTATTCTCCCTCTATGGGGGTCGTGGACCCCCACAAGGAAAAAAAGCGGGTGGCCGTTGGGCTGTCGTTGTTTTGACAGTCGGGATCCCGACGTCTGGTAAATGACTGTCGGGAACGCGTCTGGCACCCCCAGTGGGTACCGAGCTGATTCAAGTGTAAAAATTTGAATAAACCATTGGGTTTTGCTGTGGAACTATGAGTTCCAGCAAGCCTGGAACGCATACTGGGACTTGGAGAACCACAAGTCCCAGCATGTGGCCCATTTAAGAGCTTGCTGGGCTCATAGTTCAAAAGCAGAACCAATAGTTAAATAAAAACACAAACACACATGAAAAATAAAACTTTATTACATTCAGAGCCCTTTCATCTGAATACTTACCTATCTTGACACGTAGGTAGGTCTCTTCCATCCATCTGTTGGTCCCTAAGAAATCCTGTTAGGTTACCTGGGGAAAGAAAGCATACTCACCAGGGTTCGCCGTTGTAGATGGCTCTGGCAAGGTTTGGAATAACTTTGTTCCATCTGTATAGACAGAAATGTCCTGCCTGTAGTATAATGTGGAAGCACCCAGCACAGGGGCGTAACTAGATCTCTCTGGGCCCCATAGCAAATTTTGAAAAGGGCCACCCCACCCCTTTGTACAGGGTGACACATGGACGGGCAGTGTGGGGATAAAAGGTGTAAAAAAAATCATTCACCCTGGGTAGGAGGGTACACAATGTGATATATGTGATATGCAGGAGGGGGGATGTTTGGAAAGTACAGGGTGTCAATATGCATACACAGAGGCAGGAGGTAAGACACACAGGGGTAGTGGCCGACAGGAGGGTCAAACACAGAGGAAGGTGGTACAGTACTACAGGGGGTCACAGTGGGGGTAGGGGCAAGAAGGTGTCACACAGGCATAGTGGGTTCAGGGGGTCTTACACAGAGGAAGGATGTGGAGAGTGGGGAAGATGACACATACAGGGGATGTGTGGTACAGGAGGGTTAAAGACCAGGGATGAGGGTGGAAGAGGGTCAAGGTGTCATACAAGAGAATAGGGGGAAATACACCAGGGGTGATGGGGGGTGAAAAGGGTCACACACAGAGGAAGGGTGTAGGTGGCTCATAAGGTTTCATACACACACACACACGCACACTGGGTACAGAAAAGAAGGTACAGTGCTCCAAGGGCACTTACCAAGCAGGGGGTGAGCTCCAGGCACAGGGTCAAGTGGAGACCGGCGGCAGGGGAATTCATGCTGGACAAGGCAGCAGTGTCATCCCTGTGCGGATGCTGGAGGCAGGCCCAGCACTGTGTTCCCATCATGATGCAGCTACTGGAGAGGAGGTGGGTGCAGGGACTGCTAGGCGGGGGTCAGGGTCACGCAATATCTCCGGCGTCTGGGGGGTAGGCAGTGCGGCGGTGGGACACACATCTCTAGCATCTAGGAAGAGGGTGGGGGACCCGGGAGGTCGCAGGGCGCATCACCGGCTATTGGTGGGGCGTGGGGCGGTGCAGGACACACGCACATTTCTGGCTCCTGAAATGGGGGTGGGGGGGGGTCAGTGCAGGCCAGGGTACATCTCCGGCTGGCTATTGAGGGGCGAGGCAGGACCCAAAATGATCTCTGGCGTCTGAGGGGGGGCAGAGGGTGTCGCTGCAGTGGGTGCCACTGCCTTTTTTTTTATAGGGTGCAGGGGGAGCAGCGGTCCCTACCGACAGCTCGGGACCTGTAGCAGCTGCACCCACAGTAGTTACGCCACTGACCCAGCAGATAGCAGGCTCCCCGTGTACTGCAGGATGTCTCATTCAGTGTATGTACACCTTATGCAGCATGTGCTGTAGCAGTGGGGGTGTGCTATACATGGGGACAGAGGGGTGACTGGGCATTAGGGTGTGCTATACATGGGGACAGAGGGGTGACTGGGCATTAGGGTGTGCTATACATGGAGACAGAGGGATGACTGGGCATTAGGGTGTGCTATACATGGGGACAGAGGGATGACTGGGCATTAGGGTGTGCTATACATGGGGACAGAGGGGTGACTGGGCATTAGGGTGTGCTATACATGGGGACAGAGGGGTGACTGGGCATTAGGGTGTGCTATACATGGGGACAGAGGGGTGACTGGGCATTAGGGTGTGCTATACATGGGGACAGAGGGGTGACTGGGCATTAGGGTGTGCTATACATGGGGAAAGAGGAGTGACTGGGCATTAGGGTGTGCTATACATGGGGACAGAGGGGTGACTGGGCATTAGCGTGTGCTATACATGGGGACAGAGGGGTGACTGGGCATTAGGGTGTGCTATACATGGGAACAGAGGGGTGACTGGGCATTAGGGTGTGCTATACATGGGGACAGAGGGGTGACTGGGCATTAGGGTGTGCTATACATGGGGACAGAGGGGTGACTGGGCATTAGGGTGTGCTATACATGGGGACAGAGGGGTGACTGGGCATTTGGGTGTGCTATACATGGGGACAGAGGGGTGACTGGGCATTAGGGTGTGCTATACATGGGGACAGAGGGGTGACTGGGCATTAGGGTGTGCTATACATGGGGACAGAGGGGTGACTGCGCATTAGGGTGTGCTATACATGGGGACAGATGGGTGACTGGGCATTAGGGTGTGCTATACATGGGGACAGAGGGGTGACTGGGCATTACGGTGCGCTATACATGAGGACAGAGGGGTGACTGGGCATTAGGGTGCGCTATACATGGGGGCAGAGGGGTGACTGGGCATTAGGGTGTGCTGTACAAGGTGACAGAGGGGTGACTGGGCATTAGGGTGTGCTATACATGGGGACAGAGGAGTGACTGGGCATTAGGGTGTGCTATACATGGGGACAAAGGGGTGACTTGGCATTAGGGTGTGCTATACATGGGGACAGGGGGTGACTGGGCATTAGGGTGTGCTATACATGGGGACAGAGGGGTGACTTGGCATAAGGGTGTGCTATACATGGGGACAGAGGGGTGACTGGGCATTAGGGTGTGCTATACATGGGGACAGAGGGGTGACTGGGCATTAGGGTGTGCTATACATGGGGACAGAGGGGTGACAGGGCATTAGGGTGTGCTATACATGGGGACAGAGGGGTGACTGGGCATTAGGGTGTGCTGTACAAGGTGACAGAGGGGTGACTGGGCATTAGGGTGTGCTATACATGGGGACAGAGGAGTGACTGGGCATTAGGGTGTGCTATACATGGGGACAGAGGGGTGACTTGGCATTAGGGTGTGCTATACATGGGGACAGGGGGTGACTGGGCATTAGGGTGTGCTATACATGGGGACAGAGGGGTGACTTGGCATAAGGGTGTGCTATACATGGGGACAGAGGGGTGACTGGGCATTAGGGTGTGCTATACATGGGGACAGAGGGGTGACTGGGCATTAGGGTGTGCTATACATGGGGACAGAGGGGTGACAGGGCATTAGGGTGTGCTATACATGGGGACAGAGGGGTGACTGGGCATTAGGGTGTGCTATACATGGGGACAGAGGGGTGACTGGGCATTAGGGTCTGCTGTACATGGGGACGGAGCGGTGACTGGGCATTAGGGTGTGCTGTACATGGGGACAGAGGGGTAACTGGGCATTAGGGTGTGCTATACATGGGTACAGAGGGGTGACTGGGCATTAGGGTGTGCTATACTTGGGGACAGAGGGGTGACTGGGCATTAGGATGTGCTATACATGGGGACAGAGGGGTGACTGAGCATTAGGGTGTGCTATACATGGGGACAGAGGGGTGACTGGACATTAGGGTGTGCTATACATGGGGACAGAGGGTTGAATGGACATTAGGGTGTGCTGTACATGGGGACAGAGGGGTGACTGGGCATTAGGGTGTAGTTTACATTGGGACAGAGGGGTGGCTGGGCATTAGGGTGTGCTATACATGGGGACAGAGGGGTGACTGGGCATTAGGGTGTGCTGTACAAGGTGACAGAGGGGTGACTGGGCATTAGGGTGTGCTTTACATGGGGACAGAGCGGTGACTGGGCATTAGGGTATGCTATACATGGGGACAGAGGGGTGATTGGGTATTAGGGTGTGCTGTACATGGGGACAGAGGGGTGACTGGGCATTAGGGTGTGCTGTACATGGGGACAGAGGGGTGACTGGGCATTAGAGTGTGCTGTACATGGGGACAGAGGGGTGACTGGGCATTAGGGTGTGCTGTACAAGGTGACAGAGGGGTGACTGGGCATTAGGGTGTGCTGTACAAGGTGACAGAGGGGTGACTGGCATTAGGGTGTGCTATACGTGGGGACAGAGGGGTGACTGGGCATTAGGGTGTGCTATACATGGGGACAGAGGGGTGACTGTGTATTAGGGTGTGCTATACATGGGGACAGAGGGGTGACTGGGCATTAGGGTGTGCTATACATGGGGGCAGAGGGGTAATTGGGCATTAGGGTGTGCTATACATGGGGACAGAGGGGTGACTGGGTAATAGGGTGTGCTGTACAAGGTGACAGAGGGGTGACTGGGCATTAGGGTGTGCTATACATGGGGACTGAGAAGTGACTGGGCATTAGGGTGTGCTGTACATGGGGACATAGGGGTGACTGGGCATTAGGGTGTGCTATACATGGGGACAGAGGGGTGACTGGGCATTAGGGTGTGCTGTACATGGGGACAGAGGGGTGACTGGGCATTAGGGTGTGCTGTACATGGGGACAGAGGGGTGACTGGGCATTAGGGTGTGCTATACATGGGGGCAGAGGGGTAATTGGGCATTAGGGTGTGCTATACATGGGGACAGAGGGGTGACTGGGCATTAGGGTGTGCTATACATGGGGATAGAGGGGTGACTGGGCATTAGGATGTGCTGTATAAGGTGACAGAGGGGTGACTGGGCATTAGGGTGTGCTATACATGGGGACAGAGGGGTGACTGGGCATTAGGGTCTGCTGTACATGGGGACAGAGCAGTGACTGGGCATTAGGGTGTGCTATACATGGGGATAGAGGGGTGACTGGGCATTATGGAGTGCTGTACATGGGGACAGAGGGGTGACTGGGCATTAGGGTGTGCTGTACATGGGGACAGAGGGGTGACTGGGCATTAGGGTGTGCTATACATGGGGATAGAGGGGTGACTGGGCATTAGGATGTGCTGTACAAGGTGACAGAGGGGTGACTGGGCATTAGGGTGTGCTATACATGGGGACAGAGGGGTGACTGGACATTAGGGTGTGCTATACATGGGTACAGAGGGGTGACTGGGCTTTATTGTGTGCTATACATGGGGACAGAGGGGTGACTGGGCATTAGGGTGTGCTATACATGGGGACAGAGGGGTGACTGGGCATTAGGGTGTGCTATACATGGGGAAAGGGGGGTGACTGCGCATTAGGGGGTGCTATACATGGGGATAGAGGGGTGACTGGGCATTAGGATGTGCTGTACAAGGTGACAGAAGGGTGACTGGGCATTAGGGTGTGCTATACATGGGGACAGAGGGGTGACTGGACATTAGGGTGTGCTATACATGGGGACAGAGGGGTGACTGGGCATTAGGGTGTGCTGTACAAGGTGACAGAGGGGTGACTGGGCATTAGGGTGTGCTATACTTGGGGACAGAGGGGTGACTGGGCATTAGGGTGTGCTATACATGGGGACAGAGGGGTGACTGGGCATTAGGGTGTGCTGTACATGGGGACAGAGGGGTGACTGGGCATTAGGGTGTGCTGTACATGGGGACAGAGGGGTGACTGGGCATTAGGGTGTGCTATACATGGGGGCAGAGGGATGACTGGTCATTAGGGTGTTCTGTACATGGGGCAGAGCGGTGACTGGGCATTAGGGTGTGCTATACATGGGGACAGAGGGGTGACTGGGCATTAGGGTGTGCTGTACATGGGGACAGAGGGGTGACTGGGCATTAGGGTGTGCTGTACATGGGGACAGAGGGGTGACTGGGCATTAGGGTGTGCTATACATGGGGGCAGAGGGGTAATTGGGCATTAGGGTGTGCTATACATGGGGACAGAGGGGTGACTGGGCATTAGGGTGTGCTATACATGGGGATAGAGGGGTGACTGGGCATTAGGATGTGCTGTATAAGGTGACAGAGGGGTGACTGGGCATTAGGGTGTGCTATACATGGGGACAGAGGGGTGACTGGGCATTAGGGTCTGCTGTACATGGGGACAGAGCAGTGACTGGGCATTAGGGTGTGCTATACATGGGGATAGAGGGGTGACTGGGCATTATGGAGTGCTGTACATGGGGACAGAGGGGTGACTGGGCATTAGGGTGTGCTGTACATGGGGACAGAGGGGTGACTGGGCATTAGGGTGTGCTATACATGGGGATAGAGGGGTGACTGGGCATTAGGATGTGCTGTACAAGGTGACAGAGGGGTGACTGGGCATTAGGGTGTGCTATACATGGGGACAGAGGGGTGACTGGACATTAGGGTGTGCTATACATGGGTACAGAGGGGTGACTGGGCTTTATTGTGTGCTATACATGGGGACAGAGGGGTGACTGGGCATTAGGGTGTGCTATACATGGGGACAGAGGGGTGACTGGGCATTAGGGTGTGCTATACATGGGGAAAGGGGGGTGACTGCGCATTAGGGGGTGCTATACATGGGGATAGAGGGGTGACTGGGCATTAGGATGTGCTGTACAAGGTGACAGAAGGGTGACTGGGCATTAGGGTGTGCTATACATGGGGACAGAGGGGTGACTGGACATTAGGGTGTGCTATACATGGGGACAGAGGGGTGACTGGGCATTAGGGTGTGCTGTACAAGGTGACAGAGGGGTGACTGGGCATTAGGGTGTGCTATACTTGGGGACAGAGGGGTGACTGGGCATTAGGGTGTGCTATACATGGGGACAGAGGGGTGACTGGGCATTAGGGTGTGCTGTACATGGGGACAGAGGGGTGACTGGGCATTAGGGTGTGCTGTACATGGGGACAGAGGGGTGACTGGGCATTAGGGTGTGCTATACATGGGGGCAGAGGGGTAATTGGGCATTAGGGTGTGCTATACATGGGGACAGAGGGGTGACTGGGCATTAGGGTGTGCTATACATGGGGATAGAGTGGTGACTGGGCATTAGGATGTGCTGTACAAGGTGACAGAGGGGTGACTGGGCATTAGGGTGTGCTATACATGGGGACAGAGGGGTGACTGGACATTAGGGTCTGCTGTACATGGGGACAGAGCAGTGACTGGGCATTAGGGTGTGCTATACATGGGGATAGAGGGGTGACTGGGCATTATGGTGTGCTGTACATGGGGACAGAGGGGTGACTGGGCATTAGGGTGTGCTATACATGGGGACAGAGGGGTGACTGGACATTAGGGTGTGCTATACATGGGTACAGAGGGGTGACTGGGCATTAGGGTGTGCTATACATGGGGACAGAGGGGTGACTGGGCATTAGGGTGTGCTATACATGGGGACAGAGGGGTGACTGGGCATTAGGGTGTGCTATACATGGGGAAAGGGGGGTGACTGCGCATTAGGGTGTGCTATACATGGGGACAGAGGGGTGACTGGGCATTAGGGTGTGCTATACGTGGGGACAGAGGGGTGACTGGGCATTAGGGTGTGCTATACGTGGGGACAGAGGGGTGACTGGGCATTAGGGTGCGCTATACATGGGGGCAGAGGGCTGACTGGGCATTAGGGTGTGCTGTACATGGTGACAGAGGGGTGACTGGGCATTAGGGTGTGCTATACATGGGGACAGAGGGGTGACTGGGCATTAGGGTGTGCTATACATGGGGACAGAGGGGTGACTTGGCATTAGGGTGTGCTATACATGGGGACAGGGGGTGACTGGGCATTAGGGTGTGCTATACATGGGGACAGAGGGGTGACTTAGCATAAGGGTGTGCTATACATGGGGACAGAGGGGTGACTGGGCATTAAGGTGTGCTATACATGGGGACAGAGGGGTGACTGGGCATTAGGGTGTGCTATACATGGGGACAGAGGGTTGACTGGGCATTAGGGTGTGCTATACATGGGGACAGAGGGCTGACCGGGCATTAGGGTGTGCTATACATGGGGACAGAGGGGTGACTGGGCATTAGGGTCTGCTGTACATGGGGACAGAGCGGTGACTGGGCATTAGGGTGTGCTATACATGGGGACAGAGGGGTGACTGGGCATTAGGGTGTGCTGTACATGGGGACAGAGGGGTGACTGGGTATTAGGGTGTGCTGTACATGGGGACAGAGGGATGACTGGGCATTAGGGTGTGCTGTACATGGGGACATAGGGGTGACTGGGCATTAGGGTGTGCTATACATTGGGACAGAGGGGTGACTGGGCATTTGGGTGTGCTATACATGGGACAGAGGGGTGACTGGGCATTAGGGTGTGCTATACATAGGGACAGAGGGGTGACTGGGCATTAGGGTGTGCTATACATGGGGACAGAGGGATGACTGGGCATTAGGGTGTGCTATACATGGGGACAGAGGGGTGACTGGGCATTAGGGTGTGCTATACATGGGGACAGAGGGGTGACTGGGCATTAGGGTGTGCTATACATAGGGACAGAGGGGTGACTGGGCATTAGGATGTGCTATACATGGGGACAGAGGGGTGACTGTGCATTAGGGTGTGCTATACATGGGGACAGAGGGGTGACTGGGCATTAGGGTGTGCAATACATGGGGACAGAGGGGTAAATGGACATTAGGGTGTGCTGTAAATGGGGACAGAGGGGTGACTGGGCATTAGGGTGTACTGTACATTGGGACAGAGGGGTGGCTGGGCATTAGGGTGTGCTATACATGGGGACAGAGGGGTAACTGGGCATTAGGGTGTGCTGTACAAGGTGACAGAGGGGTGACTGGGCATTAGGGTGTGCTTTACATGGGGACAGAGGGGTGACTGGGCATTAGGGTATGCTATACATGGGGACAGAGGGGTGATTGGGTATTAGGGTGTGCTGTACATGGGGACAGAGGGGTGACTGGGCATTAGGGTGTGCTGTAAAAGGTGACAGAGGGGTGACTGGGCATTAGTGTGTGCTGTACAAGGTGACAGAGGGGTGACTGGCATTGGGGTGTGCTCTACGTGGGGACAGAGGGGTGACTGGGCACTAGGGTGTGCTATACATGGGGACAGAGGGGTGACTGGACATTAGGGTGTGTTATACATGGGGACAGAGGGGTGACTGGGCATTAGGGTGTGCTATACATGGGGGCAGAATGGTAATTGGGCATTAGGGTGTGCTGTAAAAGGTGACAGAGGGGTGACTGGGCATTAGGGTGTGCTGTACAAGGTGACAGAGGGGTGACTGGGCATTAGGGTGTGCTATACATGGGGACAGAGGGGCGACTGGGCATTAGGGTGTGCTGTACATGGGGACAGAGGGGTGACTGGGCATTAGGGTGTGCTATACATGGGGACAGATGGGTGACTGGGCATTAGGGTGTCCTGTACATGGGGACAGAGGGGTGACTGGGCATTAGGGTGTGCTGTACAAGGTGACAGGGGTGACTGGGCATTAGGGTGTGCTATACTTGGGGACAGAGGGGTGACTGGGCATTAGGGTGTGCTATACATGGGGACAGAGGAGTGACTGGGCATTAGGGTGTGCTATACTTGGGGACAGAGGGGTGACTGAGCATTAGGGTGTGCTATAGATGGGGACAGAGGGGTGACTGGGCATCAGGGTGTGCTGTACATGGGGACAGAGGGGTGACTGGGCATTAGGGTGTGCTGTACATGGGGACAGAGGGGTGACTGGGCATAAGGGTGTGCTGTACATGGGGACAGCGGGGTGACTGGGCATTAGGGTGTGCTATACTTGGGGGCAGAGGGGTAATTGGGCATTAGGGTGTGCTATACATGGGGACAGAGGGGTGACAGGGCATTTGGGTGTGCTGTACAAGGTGACAGAGGGGTGACTGGGCATTAGGGTGTGTTGTGTTGTGTGTGCCCATCACCCAGTGATGCCGGCAGCAGCATCCTCTCTCACACAGCTGCAGGGAGCACACAATTACGGGCCAGATGATGAGTGAGAGCCGGGTGTGAGCGGCTGCGCCCAAACCCATCTGCCTGCAGCAGCCCCTGTTTCCCTCCTCCCGGGCTGCCGGCATGCCCCCTGCCCCCCTGTGCCTGCTCTGCTCAGGCCTCCTGGTTCTCCTCCTGCACCTCGCCCGCTGCTTCTCCCCACCAGGCTGCCTGCTGAAGACAGTCACCGCGTCCACGCTGCCGGCGCTCAGGGAGCAGGAGCCACTGTGTCCTCCGTGCATCCCTGAGCGGGGGATTCCCGGCTTCCCCTACACGTCCAAAGCGAGGCACACAGGAGCATGCCCGCGAGGGACGACCTGCACAACACCGAGTGGCCCTACCACACACCCTGGGTGAGGGACCAGGGAGATGGGGGGCTTGCACGCTGGAGAACAATGGGAGGGGACAAGTGATGAGGGGGGAGTGGATTCAGGACGCGGAAGTGGTCGCGTCCTGTGTACACACGCAGTGAGACATGCAGATATTCTAAGCAATCTTACTAGATTGCGTCTGCATGCACTGACTTACTAATCAGGCGATCCCGATGTGCGGGACCGCGCATCGGGATCGCCAGGAGCAGACACATGGTGAGATTTGTGCTCAGTTTCTAAGCAATCTTAGCACAAAATGCTCCGTGTGTACACCAGTCTCATCAGGCTTGCAGATGCAGGTTGGCCTGTGAGACCAAAGAAACTTTGCCTTGCAGCTTAAATGTATATAATATATAACATCAGTTCTGGCCTCCGTCCTCCCCAAGTTGCCAGCCAAACCCTCGCCATTGATATTATATTTTATATACATTTTCAGTAGATGCCTGATTCAGTTTGGATTGCACATGATAAGCTTCTCGCAGGAGCTTATCATGTGCAATCCTTAAGCAATGCAAATACAGGAGGAGGTGCATTCCACCCCCTGCCTCCATTTGTGATCGCTGGCTTCTCTACACCGCAAGCGCCTCTGCAGTAAATATGGCAGAGGTGATTGTTGTTCTGCGATGTGATCGCATGTGCAGAATGTAAACATTGCGCATAATGGGCCTTATTCAGATTTCATCGGTACTGTGCGCATTCGCACGCAGTACCGATGTTGTGCGTCTGCGCATGTGCAGGCGTGTTTCTGCGCATGTGCAGGCGCATGGTGCGTGCACCCACGGCGACCTTTCGGGTCGCCGGGTGCACGCACCCATAGCAGCGAGGGGGGGGGGGAGCAGAGATGGGCGGGGAGCGCCGGGCTGCCCCATTACCATATGGGAACGCCCAGCGTTCCATGGGCGTTTTCATGGGCGTTTCCATGAGAACGCTGGGCGTTCTCATGGTAATGAGGAGGTGACGCGGGTGTGTGGGCCGAGTAGCTGACGTCACCGGATGTCAGCTGCCCGCCCATATCCACGCCAGCGCGCACGCATATATATGCAACTGAAAAGTCACTTATATATGCATGCACGCTAAACATCATTCGATGGTCACCGACCATCGAATGATGTGGGCGGACACCCCAGCAAAGCGAATGGATGTTTATGCAAAACATCCATTCGCTGCTGTGCGGGCGAAGCCGCGCTTTGCTGGGTGGCGGAGGGGCATGCGTTCGCCGGGCGGGGTTTGGTGGACTCGCAAGGCTGCAAATTCACAGCCTTGCGAATCAACCTGAATAACCCCCAATGTGGGTTGGATCGTACTTACCCAATCAGGAAGAGAGTTGATGTTCCGGTCTCTCGGTCTCCAGTACTTGATGGGCGTTGGAGAACATACCATAGTTGTTAGTTGAGGGGCGATGTTCTGCCACCTTGTGTAATTCGGGCTGACGGAGGAGCCAGGTGTTCTTCTGGAAGCTGGACGTTGTTCTGTGGCTACTGATGGAGGTATCGGCTGCTCCTGTGTGAGATGATGTTATACCTCCTGCACCTGGGGAAGTGATGTTACCTTCACTGTGGCGGCTGCTGGGAGAAGCTGGGAGTGAATGGGTCCTGCAGGTGTTCTAACTTCTCCCAATCGATTCCCGTGAAGAATGGATGTTCTCTGATGTTGCCGTTCTCACCCAGGCGCATCTCAGGGTCACCACACAGGAGCTGGAAAGAGGAACAGGAGTGTAACTAAGGGGGTTATTCTGCTTGGTGCGGTGGGACCGTACACGGTCGGTTCAGGTTTTTTTTGCATCTGCGCATACGTAGCTTTCGCTATGCGCATGTGCGGCGACCTCACACCGCTCACGAACAGGTCTCCCCGTGCGAAAAAACCTGTCCGCAAGAGTCCGGTCATTGTGGGCGGCATGTGGGCGTTTTTATGGGAGCGGCCGGAGTAATGAGGAAAACTGGGCGTAAACATGGGCGTACACGGGGGTGTGCACACAAAATGTACGGTGCCACAACTGTCTCGATCGGCGAATGCACCGTGCATTTTGGGTCAAAAACAGGCGGACGCCAAAGAGTGCTCCTGACCACTCTTAGAGCTACCGCATGAGAGCGGACGCCTGGGTCTGCTAATTAATGCCGAATACAAGTAAATTACATACACCTGAATGCAATAAGCAATGCTGCAATAACCATCTCACCCATTCAGAAAGTGTTTTTGTATACTTTAAAAAGCAGGACACTCAATTCACAGAAGTCGACGTGTGTCAACTTTTTTACTGTAACACAAACATACCAGTTTTTTATTTGGAAAAAGACACATAAACCACATCTAAGAGCAACAATGATGTTTTTGGACTCAATTTCTACTTGCACTGTGGCGTACGTTCAGATATACGGAAGGTGACGGTGTGAAAACGAACGAGACCCATCCGTAAACGGTGGCGTACACTCTGATGTACGCCAGGTGTCAGTGGCTAAGAGGGAGATCCGTCTCAAGTGTACGCCACTCCCCATTGTCGGCGTTTGTGACCTTCCGTGTGTGGCTGTTCTGTGGGCGGACTTACGCTCACCGTGGGCGTACGGGAAACGTACGGTGTGATGGACCGTACGCGCGTTTCACCGATTAGACTAAGGCCCTAAGTTTCTGTTCATCTGCAGTCTGATTTCTTACAGCACATATTTAGGAGACATGATTTTAGCATCAAAGAAAAGAAGCATTATACTGTATTGCCCTAATCAGAGGATGTGTGTCTATGTAGTTTAGTATTCTTTCCCCTAACCTCTAGCAGGTTACTGCTTATCATGGTACCATTGGGGGTCATTCACTGGACTTGATTTGCTTACATTTGAATAGAAACAGGGAAAATGCCGGTGCTGTATAACGTGACCAGTGGTGCATGTCAGTGGTACAGTGACTCCTGCAGCAGGCATTGATTTGGCTTGGAGTTTCCTTCACTTATTTGTGTGTGTCAGGGAGGTGGAGCCAGTAATGTAATCTGACGTATGTAACTACATATA
The DNA here is from genome assembly GCF_055691185.1 of Crinia signifera. NCBI lineage: Eukaryota > Metazoa > Chordata > Amphibia > Anura > Myobatrachidae > Crinia > Crinia signifera. Next base: position 83,131,639 of record NC_139227.1, on the reverse strand, counting down.
GATTCCCCATGTACAGCTACATGACCGCTCGTAGAACAACTACATGGCTGATACTAGAGAATGGGAGTTCTGTATAAATAACAGACGCTGACACATTGTTTATGGCCTCTTTGTTACTTGGTGATGAATGCTAAGTAGAGTCTCACACTCACCTCTTCAATGATGTTTCTTGTATTCGGGCACAGATGACAGCCCGCCAAAGCCGAGATGTGGCACCCTTCGGGGGATTTTCCTGTTGACATCTGGAATAGCACCACACCGAAGGAGTACCAATCCACTCCCGCATTATATCGGTCTCCCATGATGATCTGTCATTAAAAGGTAAGAAGTTCACTACATTACACTTCATAAACAGGAGAGCAGATCTGGGCACAATACGCCTGCCATCAGATGTTACACTGACAAATAATTCCATACATGTGAGATGAATGAGAAATCAGATCATGTTTATCATATATAGGCATGCTGGGCACACAGTTCCCAGGACCGACATGCTGGGCACACAGTTCCCTGGACCGACATGCTGGGCACACAGTTCCCTGGACCGACATGCTGGGCACACAGTTCCCAGGACCGACACTGGGCACACCATTACCAGGTCAGACATGCTGGGAACACCATTACCATCTCAGACACGCTGGGAACACCATTACCAGGTCAGACACGCTGGGAGCACCATTACCGGGACAGACACGCTGGGAACACCATTACCGGGACAGACACGCTGGGAACACCATTACCGGGACAGACACGCTGGGTACACCATTACCGGGACAGACACGCTGGGAGCACCATTACCGGGACAGACACGCTGGGAACACCATTACCGGGACAGACATGCTGGGTGCACCATTACCGGGACAGACACGCTGGGAACACCATTACCGGGACAGACACGCTGGGAACACCATTACCAGGACAGACACACTGAGAACACCATTACCGGGACAGACACGCTGGGAACACCATTACCGGGACAGACACGCTGGGTACACCATTACCGGGACAGACACGCTGGGAGCACCATTACCGGGACAGACACGCTGGGAACACCATTACCGGGACAGACACGCTGGGAACACCATTACCGGGACAGACACGCTGGGAGCACCATTACCAGGACAGACACGCTGGGAACACCATTACCGGGACAGACATGCTGGGAACACCATTACCATGTCTGACACGCTGGGAGCACCATTACCAGGTCAGACACGCTGGGAGCACCATTACCGGGACAGACACACTGGGAACACCATTACCAGGTCAGACACGCTGGGAGCACCATTACCGGGACAGACACACTGGGAACACCATTACCGGTACAGACACGCTGGGAACATAATTACCGGGACAGACACGCTGGGAACACCATTACCGGGACAGACACGCTGGGAACACCATTACCGGGACAGACACGCTGGGAACACCATTACCGGGACAGACACGCTAGGAGCACCACTACGGGACAGACACGCTGGGAACACCATTACCTGGACAGACACACAGGGAGCACCATTACGGGACAGACAAGCTGGGAACACCATTACCGGGACAGACACGCTGGGAACACCATTACCGGGACAGACACGCTGGGAACACCATTACCGGGACAGACACGCTGGGTACATAATGGGAATAGAAATTTAATTTATTTATGTACAGATTAATGCTGGGGCTTTGGTAGTAAGAATGGAAATGTGACATTGTCTCCTCCATATCCACCTTATCACATAGCCCCTCATATTTATTATAGCCTCACCTCTGGGGCCATGTAGCCACGTGTTCCAGCGTAGCCAGTGGCTCTGGGTTTGTTCTCGATCGCCAGCCCGAAGTCAGTGATTTTAATATGGCCGTCATGAAGCAGGATGTTCTCTGGTTTGATGTCTCTGTAAAAGGAACAATAAGTATTTTGTCATTAAGTACTTGTTTGCATACATCATAAGTGACTAAGGCTGCAGATACGTCCTCAGACACATATTAAGGCAAAGTCTCCTGGTGCATCTTAGGTGCATTGTGTTGCGAATAAGAAGTGTTTGCTGGCAGATGCTGGATGCTGGCAGAGTTGCTGTCCTTCCTGTATATTTGCACTTGCATGTATATAATCTTATAATCAGATCCACATATACACCGCTAGCATTGCTCCCAATGTCTGAGATTGACTTGAGCTGTCTCCATTTGCTGGCTCTGCCCTGATGCCATGATTGGGACTGCATTATCCCAGGTGTCTGGCAGTTGGGATGTATTTCCCTGTGGCCCAGATAGAAGTGGGTGTGGTAGTGACAGGGTGGTAGGAGGGGCTTTGGAGGGATGTAATGGTCAGGCTAGAGCTGCACACAAAGGGGTGTATATATATAGGAATCCCAAATTATCTTTTCTTCTATGTTTATTTAAATGAGGAAAGAAAGAAAGTTACCGATGGATGAAGCCCATCCTGTGGAAGTACTGGAGACCGGACACGATCTCGGCAGCGAAGACTCTGTTATAGAAGAAATGTAACAACATTGTAATATCCCAAATCAGCCATTGTGTATGGGTAGGATAGAGAGATACAGTGTGGGATGGGGAACAGTGTAAGAGCTGTAGGAACAGGAAAGGAAGACAAATACGGGTAGAATAGAATCCTAGCAGGAAGACACAAATTGATGGACGTCCAACAAGGAATCTTGGTACTTATGTATTATCTGGACTCCCATGTTAAATGCACCCCATTTTTTCATACCCCTACTATCCAACTACGCATGGAGTTGACTTTCTATAGTGTGGCGAGCGCAGCGAGCCACCGTGCCCGAAGCGTGGCGAGCGCAGCGAGCCCCGCGAGGGGACGAGGTCTCATAAGAAAAACGTGAGTCCAGATATTACATAAGTACCGGAATCCTATATCACACAGAGTTATACACCAGATTATGCATAGATCGTACGTTGTAGCCGTAGACTCAAGACGCCCTCTTGATTGCAGCAGGTCAAATAGGTCTCCACCGCTGGCGTAGTCCATGACGAATGCCAAGATGTCTTCATTCTGGAAGGTCAGAAGTCCATGTGCTAAGAAGGGGCTCCCAGATGTTGATTGTAGGGCTCTGGTCTCCATCCACACCTTCAGTTCTTCTCTATCCGACAGACCGTTGTTGTTTAAGAGTTTAATGGCGACATCCGTCTTGGTGATGTTGTCGTGCGCTAGCAGGACCACTCCGTATGTGCCTCGGCCTAACTCCCGGCGGATGTCATATCTCTCCAGGAATTGAGATTCGTCCTCGGGGCAGTCTGGTGAGATGCTGCTTGGTCCTTGCGGAGTAAAATAATAGATTTGGAATTTATTATTCAACAGATAATGAGATAGGGCATGATTCAATCTTACAGCGTAGCACACTATAGGGTTTTACAAAGCTACTTCTAGCTAATTAGAACCACCAGGCCTCATTGAACAGTAAGCCCAAGCTCCTGAATACACCTTTAATTAAGTATTCCTATGTGGGGCACTCCAGTCTCTCTGCCCTTCTCCTGTCTGGTCAGGCCTCTCTGCCCTTCCCCTGTCTGGTCAGGCCTCTCTGCCCTTCCCCTGTCTGGTCCGGCCTCTCTGCCCTTCCCCTGTCTGGTCCGGCCTCTCTGCCTGGTCCTGCCTCTCTGCCCTTCCCCTGCCTGGTCTGGCCTCTCTGCCCTTCCCCTGTCTCGTACAGACTCTCTGCCCTTCCCCTGTCTGGTCCGGCCTCTCTGCCCTTCCCCTGCCTGGTCCGGCCTCTCTGCCCTTCCCCTGTCTGGTTCAGTCTCTCTGCTCTATCCCAGCGTGGTTTGTACTCTCGGGCTCTGTCTGATCCAGGCTCTCTGCCCTTCCCTTGTTCCCTTGCAGTGCCTTAGCCCTTCCCTCTGCTTGTGTAGGCTTTCTGTCCTTCTACACCTACCACCAATGTTTTCTATGTGCCCTCAGACTTCAGACACAGTATTGCCCTGCACCTTGATCACTTTTGAGTTTAATAATTTGGTTGCGTAACTGAATAGTGCCTATTTGATATTGTAGGAATGGAGCATGTGCATTTATGTGTTGTAAGGAACTGGTAGTGATGCATTCTCATGCAAATTTAAGCAGGTAAATTATTGCTAGTGATCAAAAGGATTGCCTGGGGTTCTAGTGACCAAGCCAATTCCTCTGAGCTAATCCTGTAGTTACTGACCATACCGTTCTGGCACTAATCACATCGCCTGTAGTACATTTGTAATGGCATTGAGCTACAATAGATGCCAACCATTACATTCGCCTGATGGGCCCTTCATGTCCAAGTTTGACACGGGATATAATGCGTTTTGGGTACTTATGTAATATCTGGGCTCCCGTTTTTCTTATGAGACCGCGTCCCCTCGCGGGGCTCGCTGCGCTCGCCACACTATATAAAATCATCTCCATGCGTAGTTGGATAGTAGGGGTATGAAAAAATGGGGTGCATTTAACATGGGAGTCCAGATAATACATAAGTACCGCGTTTTGTTGTATTACTTTTTGTAACCTACCAAAATGTCCTATAAACAGCCTGAAAGGGTTTGCATCTGTATTCCTATATGTGAAATTCATGTTAACATACATTACTTTAGATTAAATATCTAATATTGTACCAAGTCCATAATTAAATGAAGGGAAAAAAACCGCCATGACACCATGGCGGGGGGTTTACTAAGATGTTTATTCTACTTCACATGTGATGTTGCTATGGGCAACCAATCAGATCCTGTCTTCTAGAGGATGCTAAATAAATACGAAGTAGATTCTGATTGGTTGCCCATAGCAACATCACATGTGAAGTAGCATGCACATCTTAGTAAATTTCCCCCATGAGTCATTACACCGGGTGACACCAGCCCTACATTCTCCAGTTGGCACCATGGCTGTCTTCCCCAGGGGGGTTGGGCTGTCACGTATAAATGCAGGCACCGCCATCCTGGGTATTACCACCTTTAGTGCCAGTAAACCTAGAGCTATTCTGTAAACCCCCTGATGTTTGGGTGTGGGGTTAATAAAGTAATAATAATAGTAATGTTAGGATTAGGCTAGGTAAAGGTAGAAGAACATTCATACTGTGTTTTCATTGTGTAAATGACACTGCGAATGCCGGCATATGCCTGTCACCAAACTGAGCTATACTGTAGGTTACAGCACCTTTGTAGTTGTGCACCTTTCTCCATAAATATTACAGTAGTTTTACTAATCCATTTTTTTAAGACTGTCTTTATCTGAATAACTGTAGTAACCAATGAAGTGAATATAAATTACATATAAAACATTATTAATTTTTTTTATATATAAACAATATTCAACTTTGCCAGTGTGAAAATGAACTACAGTGCAAGGACATCCAACTACATTTCCGCTTACCTGGTCTTGGCTCATCTTCATCCGGGTCTTTAGCCTCGCTTGCCGCTCTCTTTCTTTCTTCCAGCGATTCCTCCTCTCTGGATTTTCTTGATGAAGTGTTCTTCACTGTCTTCTGGTCTTTCTCCTGCATCTTGCTGCTGGACTCCTCAGGTGCTTCATTTTCAGGCTTTCTTGATGTCTCCTTCCTGCACTTCTTCTTTCCGGCCATCTCCTCTGTGTTCTGGTCTGTCTTCTGTATCTTGCTGCTGGGTTCCTCCTCAGGTGCTTTCTTTTCAGGCCTTCTTGAGGTCTCCTTCCTTCTCCTCTTCTTCCCGACCATCTCCTCCATCTTCTGATCCGGCTCCTGCATCTTCCGACGGGTACACCTGATCCAATATGTCAACTTACCTCTGCTGATCCGGCTCCTGCGTCTTCCGACGGGTACACCTGATCCAATTGGTTGGTTTACCTTTCCTGATCTGGCTCCTGCGTCTTCCGACGGGTACACCTGATCCAATTGGTCAATTTACCTTTCCTGATCTGGCTCCTGCGTCTTCCGACGGGTACACCTGATCCAATTGGTCAATTTACCTCTCCTGATCTGGCTCCTTCGTCTTCCGACGGGTACACCTGATCCAATTGGTCAATTTACCTCTCCTGATCTGGCTCCTGCGTCTTCCGACGGGTACACCTGATCCAATTGGTCAATTTACCTTTCCTGATCTGGCTCCTGCGTCTTCCGACGGGTACACCTGATCCAATTGGTCAATTTACCTTTCCTGATCTGGCTCCTGCGTCTTCCGACGGGTACACCTGATCCAATTGGTCAATTTACCTTTCCTGATCTGGCTCCTGCGTCTTCCGACGGGTACACCTGATCCAATTGGTCAATTTACCTTTCCTGATCTGGCTCCTGCGTCTTCCGACGGGTACACCTGATCCAATGAGTCGACTTACCTCTCTTGGTCTGGCTCCTGCGTCTTCCGACGGGTACACCTGATCCAATAAGTCGATTTACTTCTCCTGATCTGGCTCCTGCGTCTTCAGACGGGTACACCTGATCCAATAAGTTTACTTACTTCTCCTGATCGGGCTCCTGCGTCTACTGACGGGTACACCTGATCCAATAAGTTTACTTACCTCTCCTGATTCGGCTCCTGCGCCTTACGACGGGTTCACCTGATCCAGTAATTGGCTTTCTGTCTCCTGAAATCGCTTTTTCTCCCCTTCTCAATCCTCTGCTTGGGCTCCTGCTTCCTCCTCTGATGCTGTCTGCTGCAGAGATGCCAGTTGGAAAATAACTGCCACTCTCAGCTATGAAAGTGTATAGCTGGGGTCATGTGACCAGCTTGCTGCTCTCCCATATACACTCTATAGTATCCATGCTAATGGGTCTAATTTTATTTTTAGGATTTCTAAGTTGCTATAACTTACCCTGTTAATGTTATTTGTGCCTAATTTCAGTGAAATCCTATGTACATGTTCCTAATTTATAATCTAACTGCAAGAAAGGAACATTAAATGTACATAAATGTATGGCTGTAACTATTTCACCAACATAATACAATAGAATACAGCCCTCCGGGGTAGTGACAATCAGGTGCCTATGTTATTTCACTTTTAAATACATCTACTAAAATATCTGTTTTATAGGGATGGCCGTTGTTGCCATTGCCATCGATGGCAATTCTGCGGTATCCGGACTATTGTTAGACAGCACTTACATCGACAGCCATTACATCGACACCATTAGTTCGACAGCTCAATAGGTCGACATGGTTTTAGGTCGACATACCATTAGGTCGACATGTCATTAGGTCGACAGCTCATTAGGTCGACAGCTCATTAGGTCGACATGTTTTTAGGTCGACACTACCATTAGGTCGACATGTTTTTAGGTCGACACTACCATTAGGTCGACAGTGTCTATGTCGACAGTCAAAAGGTCGACATGGGTTTTTTCACTGTTTTTTGAGCCGACATGTGCCGACAGGCGGTATTTCATGCCCTACTATCCACTAGGGCGTGGTGGGAGAATAAAATAGTGTGCCGAGCGCAGCGGTACACTTCAAACTGTGTCCATGTCGACTGTGTCGACATTTCGGCCAAAAAAACAGTGAAAAAAACCATGTCGACCTTTTGACTGTCGACATAGACACTGTCGACCTAATGGTAGTGTCGACCTAAAAACATGTCGACCTAATGAGCTGTCGACCTAATGACATGTCGACCTAATGGTATGTCGACCTAAAACCATGTCGACCTATTGAGCTGTCGAACTAATAGTGTCGATGCAATGGCTGTCGATGTAAGTGCTGTCTAATATCCGTCCCAGACCCCAATTCTGCAACTGGCCGTCAATAGTGCTAAACTATGCAATGGATGTCCATCGATATTTTTACATATCGATGGTCATCCATTGTGTTTGATTGATTGGGCTGTAGGCCAATCAAAACACGGGGGACGGGGCTTCGCTGGTGTCGGGGGGCAGAGCTATGCTCTGTGTCCCAGCGCTTTTAAAAAAAAAAGCAAACATCGTTTTACTGTTCCATCGATGGAGGGAAAGCATCTGGTTCTCCCCCATCGATGGCTAAAGTATTCGACATTGGCCATGAACCATCGATGATTTCGAATCATCGATCGTGAATGGCCATCCCTACTGTTTTACTTTTGTCTGTATTGACATGTGAGAGGGGAGTTAGGGATGGGAGTGGGGGAATAACAAATCCCCCAGCACGACCCCTTCCATCAGGTACAAGAGGATCTGCTCTTGGGCTTCCCCCTGTTTATGATTGTAGTCACCTGTGTTGAACTAGATAATTGATGAGAAAGCTGTTTCACTGCAGGTAACTGCACCTGGGAAGTCCGGGAGCAGAGCTTTCTGTACCTGATGGAAGGGTCCTATTGGACGGTCTGGGTACAAGTGTATAGTGTTCTTCCTGTAAGTGGGAAAGTGCTGCTTAAGCGGATAGCCTTTGGTGACCAGTGAGCCAGTCAGAGGGCTTTGTGTCTGACTGAAGTGATTTGGCATAGATGGATTATTGAGAGATATTTTATATAACACATATAACACATCACCATCTCTACACTTAGGCCCTGATTCTGGTTGACTCGGTAAGCTGTGGGCCTGCCCCTGCCGAATCGCCACCGTATCACCTTGCAACCATGCGAGGGGAAGTGTCACTAATACACATACCCTCTCATGTGCCCGCAGCAGGAGAAATCATTTGATGATCAACGACCATCGAATGACTTATCCAGGCCACGCAAATATGTCAGTGGCCGGCCGAAACCAGGACGGACAGCTGACGTCATGTGACATCAGCCGTCCAACCCTGGCACACCACCTGCTGCACGCAATCCCATGGGGACGGCCATGAAATGCTGAGCGTTCCCATGGTCGACACCCTACTCTGCTGCCCCACTCCCCTGGCCCACATTGGTCAGTTCGAACTGATCAGTCGCTGAGTTCAGTCGCCCAGGGACCCTGCACATGCGCATAATTCATTATGCGCATGCACAGAAAAAACCATCGCTGGACCACGTGGGGGTGCAAATGAACAATATGACCCCCTTACTGTAACATTCATTTCTTATAGAGGAGCATTGCTTCCCATTTCCAGTTCTTGGGACAAGCTAACGTCGCACAATTTACAGGTCTCCTCACAGAGGGCCAGATTCTGTAAGCTTCAATAGTGATAAAATGAAGAGTGATAAACAGCCAGCCAATCAGCTCCTACCTGCCATGTCACAGACTGTGTTTGAAACATGTCATGCAGGTGCTGATTGGCTGGCTGTTTATCACTCTTCATTTTATCACTTTTGAAGCTTACAGAATCTGGCCCAGAAACACAAGTGAAATCCTAAGAATCATCTGTAGATATTTTATAATGTGTCAGTGAGTAATGAATATGCCTGTGCTCCAGCAAGGACATATGGAAAACATGCACTGCCAGTGTATGCAGAGGACTGGATCTGAGAACACTATAGTAAAGGGATTGTGCGCCCCTCTGTCCCTGTTTCCCATTTCAGTTTGCACATATAAAATGCTGAAAGGGTGTTTCTTACAAAAATCCATGAAAAAAAGATGATAAATTGGTTAAAAATGTATTTAAAGCAGTTGGGAAGAGTGAGGTAGAAAGTATTTTTAAGTCCCAGATCTTAGTCACCTTTCTCTGATGGTGGCAATAAGTGAGTTTCTGTTGCCCCAATAATAGGTAATAGACAATCCACATTATTGCTGCATGTTAGTAACTAGACCCCTAGGTTGTGCACTATAGTCAGTATTGTGTAACTAGTGCAGTAATAACCTTTATCTATGTTACCCAGGTCTACTCGAGTACAACGGGTGAGCAGCCGGCCACCTATGTGTACACCGAATATGTGCTGCACCTGGACCTGTTCTAGCATTATATCAGAGGTGAGTTGTTAGGTAACATATAGGTTTTCTGTGTCCTTCTTCCCTCCTGTCTCCTTACCCCTCACAGCCATTAACCTGGGGCAGATGGAGAGTGTGTGAGATCTGTAGAGAGAGAGATGGCGACCATGAGCACAGACAGATAAAGGACCTGATTCAGTCCTGTTCGCTAAGCTGCATATACTTCCAGCCTAGCGAACAGGTAAGCGCCGGCTGTCGGACAGATCGAAAATAAATAGGAGCCGTCTGTGGCGGATATGATACTGAGACCTGCCAATGCAATGGTTAAGGAAGATCAGTCAAAGACAGAATGAAAATCAGTGACAACAATTGTTTCCCCACAAACAATACATTTTTATTTCGTTGATTTTCTTCTGCAAAAGTGTGTACCAGCCAGGATTATTGAGCCAGCAATTGGGGCGTTGCAGAGTCAGGCGGGGAATTCATGTGTTCCGTTTGCTGCCTGCTTATGCCGACAAGTGTGTCCAGTCTCTCTCTCTCTGCCCCAACTCTCTCTCTCTCTCTCTCTCTCTCTCTGGACGGAATGTACAAAGCATTGGCGGTACATCCCACTGACCATCGCATATGTAGATGATGTAGTTTGGAATGTCCATTCGGTTTCTTGCCTGCTCCCCCTAATAGCTCACTTCATCAGAGCATCAAGTGCTGTCACGCACCGGAGGATGTTTCTCCTCCATGAAAGTGGCATGGGCGTCTCTATGAAATGCTGGGCATTCCCATGGGAACGCAGCCAGGCCGATGCCTACTTGGGGTTCTCTATGCTTAACCATTGTTTCTGCCAGGGCTACACTATTCTTGCACCCATTAATAAGCAGTATGGGCCTTATTCTGGTTGGCTCGCAAAGCAGTGTTATTTTGCTTCTTTGTGAGCTTTGTAACACCGCCCAAATGCCCACACCCCGCTATTCGCATATTTTCCCAAAATCATTCGATGGTCGATTTCTGAAGCGCTCACTCCCTGGTGACTTTATTTAGTGGCACTCTGCTCCGTGAACATTGTGGGCAGCTGACATTCGGTGACGTCTGCTGCCGGCCCCTGGAAGGTAAGTAGCCACCCCCGTTCTCATTCCTGGGTGCATCCAATATTTTTGCGAGTACGCCCAGGAAACCCTGTGAAGGCCCCCTGCCCGCCTACTGTATGCCCATCCCGCTACGAGCACCTCGTAGACGATGCAAATCTCCGAGGACGCCCGCAGAGAAGAACGACTGATTAGATGTTTTCTTACAGTAAACAAATGTATTCTACAATTCTACTGTATTATGTTACAACCAATGAACATTCTTATTGTACTCTTAATTAATCACATTCAAATATCTGTACCATTTAATAACTCTCTATTCAACCTTTTGCTGTAACACCTAAGTGCTTAAATATCTATATTATTGCGCAATAATATGCAAACAAACTTACAAATCTTAAACTCTAAATAAGCGCTTTTGCCCTTTTTTTAGCCCTGACCCAATGTTCACAGTTCCGTAAAGCTGCAAGCAACTCCGAGTATGCTAAAGTGCAGATGAAGGTAAGTTTTAGGCTGTTCAACAGAGCTGTCACTTAAGTTTCTATGCTCCGCTCCACACAAGGTGAAATGGTTCTCCCAAATATATCATAGACCATGGATCTTCAATGGCCCCCCAGATGTTGTGAAACTACATGTTCCAACATGCATTGCCACATTTTTTTCCTATAAGAGCATGCCAAAACTGTCAGGGCATGCTGGGACATGTAGTTCCACAACATCTGGAGTGCCACAGGTTGAAGACCTGTGTCATAGACCATTGTAAGTCTCCGGCCTGTGCTGAGCACCCTAGGGCTAGCTAGACAGCATATGGCAAGGGTCCTAAAGCCGCCAATTCCTGCTATGGTACCATAGACCCTGGCTGCTACAGGCATTTGCAATAGCATGATCAGAGACTATAAGCTGCTAATAAAATGTAGTATTATATGCAGTGGCGTAAGTTCGTCCCAGGCACCCGGAGGCAAGCAGAATGTTCGTGTGCCCCCCCCCCCCCCCCCCCACACCACACCACCACACACACACACAGCGTGGAGAATAGAATTGACCCCGAAAAGGGAGGGCAAGTGAAAGAGTGTGTGGTCAGATAAGAGTGAGTGAGGGTGTCAGCAGTACCTGCTGCAGCTGCAGGGGGATGGGGGGCAGCTTCAGGAGGCTCCTGCGGGTGGACAGCTGGGAACTGCATATTCTGCCGTCGCCGCTGCTGCTTGTCAATCAGCGGTGGCCGGCAGCAGCAGACAGAAGCAGCGTGTTCAGAAGAGCAGGGAGAGCACATCGCCTGTGTCGGGCCTCCCCTGCTTTGCGATCCGCCAGTTCCGGCAAGCACCCATGGGCAACCTCCGACACCGGAAACGAATCCCCCGCACTTTGCATACAGCTCGCTCTCCACATCCTTGCATAATAAGGGAGCGGAGAACGGGGCACTGTATGCACTGCATAGTGCTGGGGATTTGCTTCCGGCATTGGGGTTTGCAGACGCCGCTGGCCTCACATAAAGCAGGAACCAGCGGATCACCGCTGACTTGCTGGTGTAGCTGCACGTGCATGCTGAAAGACAGGGGGGGGGGAACCGCCACTGGTAGCCTAGCCAGGCACAGGTCATCCAGGCTACTGAATGCACTCACGCGGCACTGCGGGTGACGTCATCACCTCTCAGCACACCGCGCTGGAGCCGCCGGGCATCTATGCACTGCGTGCAGTAGCAGAGAGAAAGATAAGAGGAGAAGCGGGGCGAGCTGCTAGCCTAACATCCAGCGCAGCAGACGCCCGGCTAGCTACAGCGGTGAGCTTGCCGGGTTGGGGCACTCTAAGTTTATCCCATAAGCCACCCATCAACCCCTTCTGGCCAGGAGCCCGGCGGCAAATGACTCCATTGCCTCCTGGAGTTCCGCCACTGATTATATGTATGTACGCCTGGTAGTAAATGTAATGGGAGTTGATGGAAACTTTTTCTCTCCCCCAGGTCTCTGGAGCGTGCACCCAGCCGATCCCATCATCGTACCACTTATGGTCTCTCCAGTTGTTTCCTTCCCAGGATTTCACCTTTCACCTGCAGGTGTCACCTCCGGTAAGCCGTTCCGATCTACTCACCAGTGTTCTTAGTGCATTTACAACCAATACGCAGCCATCAGCTTGGGTTACACTGCGCCAGTCTTCCCAGAATCAAGACACCGATTATACTTCATTGCCAGTATTAGTGTAAGGTCATTAGGCAATAAATGCGCCTTCTAGCACCTGAAATCTCCCTCTATTGTCTGATACTTGTGCAGTGTTCATGCCTCATACGCAGGAGTCTTCTCTAACTGTCCCTCTTTCTGTCTCTCAGGGAGCAGCAGGATGCTATGACGCTTCTCTGGATCCTTCACAAGTTACAGACTATTATTTCAGTTTTTACCGACTCTGCGACTGACGCGCTCGTTGAACAGCTGGGAAAAAAAAACACATTTCTCCTTTTTTTTTTTATTGGGCACAGAAAACGTACCCGTGCCCCTCCCCATCCATGCCCCCGAGACTGCGGCAGCCGCGGGGTGACCCAAACTCCTCACTGGATGTTCAACACTGGACCAAACCAAGCAGCACTGGAATCAACTGGGCACAACTGGAAATCAGTAAACCATCACACTGGATACACAGGGAACGATCGCCACGCAAGAAAAATGTGATTGATTTTCTGTATGTTAAATGTTATGTATGATTCTATTACAAACCTTCCCTTTATCTGTGACCCTCCCAATCCTTGATTGAAGTTACCAGGAAGACCCCATCTCCGATTGTTGTTAACCATCTCCGCAAGCTGTGTAGCTCAGCAGTCTGACCTGTTAGCTGCTGCCACTAAGCCAGAGGCTGCACAAGCCGTTTTACGTTACTGAGATATCTTTGTGCTCTATTGTATTTTATGTGAATCCTTTTTTTTTTTGGTTCTTGTTTGTTTTGTATTTAATTCTCTAACCACAAAAGTGCACTTAATCTTAACATGGCGTGAGGACCAATATTGTGCCTTGATAAGAAGGGGGGCAGTCATTAGTGCCAGATGGTGAATCAGCGCTCCCTAAACTGGGCACGTGGCGCGCCAGCGCTGTGCAAACAGATGAAGTGGTGACTTTATTATTAAGGACCCAGATACCAGACCCCCGATCGGTCTTTCTGACGCCATTTCTGCTCTTAATGTTACAATCCTGTAAGTATGGTTTTCTTACAGTAAATAAGACACTAATCGCATTGTAGCATTTTAACCCTTCCATGACTGGAGGTCCAGGCCTATAGTATTGGAAGGGTTAAACTGCCATTTTAGCTGGACCTATGAGCTCAAAGCATTTTTAACATTTGTTTTTATTAAATTTCCCAATTTGTATTTATATTTCCCTTGCTACTCTCCTTGCACTGTTATCCCCTTCCTCTTACCCTGTTCTTTGGGTCTGAAGTAAAAAATATATATATATCTTGTCTGCATATAAATCCCCAAAATACCACACCACATAACACTACAGATAAAGGGGTTATTCTGGTTGGTTCGCAAGGCTGCAAATTCAAAGCCTTGTGAGTCCACCAAACCCGGTATTGCAAGTGGTGGCCCGGCCACCACCCATTCGCAAGGGCTATTCCCTCGCAGGGCCTGCAAATGGCTGTTACACAGTAACATCCATACGCAGCCTACTGTAATCCACTCACATCATTCGATGGTTGGCGACCATCGAATGATGGCAAAGGTGCACGCATGTAAAAGTGACTCACACTTACATATGCGCGGATGCTCGGGAGTTAGCGGACGGTCAGCTGACCCCCACAAGGGAGAACAGACGCTGCCCGTCTGTCAGGGTTAGGGTTAGGGCCACTGGGGAACAGAATATAGATCGAAAGCCACAAAAAGATGCTGGGACCCCTTACTGCGCCAAGCCATCACCCTGCCAGAATAAGCCTTGTAGGCTTGGGTTTGCTCTGCTTACCTGAACCAGTTGCTGCTGATGTTGTTGCTGTTGATTGTAGGTTACTATTATTCTTATTGCGTAGATTTTTGATAGACTTATACAATAATGAGTTTATCATATGTATGACTTTGAGTATAAATAACCCTGTTCCAATATAAACAGGAGATTGTTATCTGATATAATACAATATTCATTTTAATAATGGTACTTGTTTCCTAGCAGGGCGCCAGCGATTTTAATTGCATCCATCGGGATCCCAAAAATTGTGTCGATCGCATCGCATGCAACCAAATCGCATGCGATGTGATCGACGCGATCAACGCGATTTTTTACATTGGAACCAATGTAAAATGGTCCCTGAGACCCGATTTTACATTGGCCCCAATGTAAAATGCCCCCCAGACTCCAATTTTCATTGTATACCCACCCTCATGGGTGAAATGCCCCTCTATTGTTAATGGCACCCCACGATCAACCCCAACCCGAAGCGTAGCGAGCACGTGAGGGGCGGCGGTACGCGTCCTCCGACCTTTTCATACCCCCACTATCCACGTCGGCGTGGAGTTGACTTTATACAGTGTGGCGAGCGCAGCGAGCCACCGAGCCCAAAGCGTGGCTAGCGGACGCGCATTACTTCACAGGTATTACGCGTCCCCTCGCGGGGTATGAACAGGTCGTAGGACACGTACCGCCTCCCCTTGCAGGCTCGCTATGCTCGCCACGCTTCGGGTTGGCGTTAATCGTGGGTTCCCATTAACAATGGGGGGGCATTTAACATACACATTACACATTAGGGTGCCTATACAATCAAAAATCTGGACCATTGGCCCATTTAACATTGTTCCCTATGTAAAATCGCGTCTGTCGCATCGCATGCCATTATACTACGATGGACGCGATCAACGCGATTTTGTAATAGCTGGCTAATTTAACATTGCTCCCTACGTAATATCGCGTTGATCGCGACGGTCGAACGCGTGCCATTATAATGGAATGCGATGGACGCGATCAACGCGATTTTCTCTTTCCCGGCAATAAAGGCTAAAAATAGCCAAATATCACGTCGGTCGCGTCCATCGCATACCCTAAGTTACCTTAACTTAAGGTATGTGATCACCGACGACGGGCGCCGTGCTAGGAAACAAGTACCTTAATAATATGTATGGACAAACTCCCTTTCATTGAAATCACATTGGTCAGGTGGAGAATGTGAAGGAAAGCTGTGAGACTGGAGACCAAGGAGCATTTTATTCACCTAACAGATAAAGTTATAGACATGCCCAAGGCAGGAAAGGCTACAAGATAATAGCCAATAATAAAGCCAAGTGCTCTGATGTCCCACTGTAGGATCAGTGGTGAAATGGAAGCTATGTCCTGCTGCCCAGGTGCTGCCTAGGCCAAGCCGCCCATCACTAGTCAGCGGTAGAGCCAGGAGACTAGTGAGAGACCCACAGGGTAGCCGACTATTATTATAGGAGGACCTACAGAGCTCAGTGGCTCAGGTGGGAGTGAGGATGCACCAGTCAGCAATATGAAAAGCTCTGCACACAACTGGCCTGTATGGGAGGGTGGCTAGAAAGAAGCCATTATTAGAGAAACTGCATCAAAGCACATCTGGATTTGCCAGAAAGCATCAAAGTGACTCAGCTACAACGGGCCAGATGTATCAATCTTCAAACGGGATAAAACAGAGAGTGATAAACAGCCAGCCAATCAGCTCCTACCTGCCATGTAACAGGCTGGGTTTGAAAAATGACAGGTTGGAGGTGATTGGCTGGCTCTTTACCACTCCCCACGTTATCACATTTTTGAAGCTTGATACATCTGGCCCAATGCGATATAAGGTTTTGTGGTCCCATGAGACAACAATTAAGCTTTGTTTCCTCATCTCTAAAGCTCTGGGTGGCACACAGCAAATGAATTGCAGATTCCTCAGCAAGCACCATCCTAACTGTGACTTATGGGGTGGGGATATACTGCAGGGTTGCTGACCCTCCCGGAATTTCCGGGAGTCTCCCGAAAATCGTGTCCCCCTCCCCGCCCCTCGGAAGGGTGGACAACCCTCCCGGATTCAGGGGGGACCCCCGCTGACCCCCGGATCGCGGCATTAAAATGCAGCAATCCTCGGGTCTCAGAGGAGGGGGCGGAGCTAAAACGACACAAACGCGTCATTTTAGCCCCGCCCCCTCCACGGAGATCCGTGAATTAGCTGCTTTAACAGCATGGGGGCAGGACTTAGTGATGTCACTCGCAAGCCCCGTCCCCTGAGTGGCTGCTGAATCTCTCCTCTCCAGGCTTCTCCCGGAGAGGAGAATCTTAAAGTCGGCAACCCAGATATACTGTATTGTCATGGGGATGCGTTTCTTCAGTGAGAACTGATACATTGGCTTCCTCTTACACTTTTACACTGTGTGTTCTAGGAGCAGGAGAGATGTGACAGGGGAACCATTTGCAGCCATGAGACTGTATGTTCTGTAACCCGATCACACCAGTGCAGTGAAGAACAATTGGCATGAGCAGCAGTGATATAACTGGCTGCAGCCCTGGACTCACAAAGGTAGTTCAGCAGCATCCTGCAATGTCCTGGCCAG
Organism: Crinia signifera; assembly: GCF_055691185.1. Lineage (NCBI taxonomy): Eukaryota > Metazoa > Chordata > Amphibia > Anura > Myobatrachidae > Crinia > Crinia signifera. The sequence continues at coordinate 83,114,333 of NC_139227.1, read as the reverse complement.
TCAGGATGGCTACCTAAATGACGATCGCAACCGGCTGCTGACAAGAGTGCAGGGACTGGCTGGAGTAGGTGCAGTGGTGCAAGTAAGGGGGGGGCGGGGGGTATGGAGTTGTACGGCGCACCTTTAAGAAATATGTTGCTGATACACCGTATCACCCTGCATTCCCTGCTGCACTTCTCCCACCCCTCGGGTAGGTGCTGTCGATGAGAGGTGAAGGAGAGAGTAGAGCAGCACCACAGGTTCCCCCACCCCTCCAGCGCCTCTGCCGCTGCCACTGAGAGACTAGAAGAGTGGAGCGCAGCGCCGCAGGCTTTCCTCACCCCTTCAGCGGCTCTTGGCCATTTAAAATATAGTGCAGCTCCGGTGCCAATCAGAGCTCGCGTACAAGCAGCCATGTTGATGTCTGCCTGTTCACGAATTCTGATTGGCTCATGTATCGGCACCATATTTGAAATGGCCGAGAGCCGCAGGAGGGGTGAGAGAAGCCTGCTGCATTGCGCAGCATGGGGTCAGGGGCCCAGGAGGGGCATGAGCCGACATGGTTGGAGGGAGCCCCCTGAGCAACAAGCATGTAATCCCCCCGCCTTGGGCAACAAGGATGTAAACCCTTTTTCATCCCCTGGGCAATGAATGTGTAATCACCCCATGGCAACGAGCATGGAACCCCCATGGCAGCAAGCATGTAATCCTCTCATGGCAACAAGCATGAAACCCCCTGTGCCAACAAGCACAAAACTCCTGGCATCGAGCATGCATCTTCTGGCAACTAGCATGTAGGTAAGCGGCACTTATGTGACATAGTATGTAATTGGCATTATGGTGTGTGACATAATGACATGTAATGGGCATAATGGCATGTGGTTTAATAAGTAATGGGCATTACTGTGTTGCGCATAATGTGAAGTGGAATTTACGGTGTGGGATATTATGTGTAATAGGCATTACCTTGTGGGGCATAATGTGAAATGGGCATTACGGCATGTGTCATAATGTGGCCATACCCCTTTTGTCCTGTAAACACTTGTTTAGTTTCATATGACCACGCCCCATCATGACACATGGCCACGCCCACTTTTAGTGCACTCGCTTAGAGGAGCTGCCCTGGTGCTGAAGGAGGATCAGACGTACAGGTCTGTAACTAGACTCCTCATACACCTCAGAGATTACTAGACTGCCGGATGACAGGAAGTTTATTGTCATGAAGTCCTAAAACAGCGCAGTTGGAGGCTGATAGTGGATCGCTCGTACCGATCTGAGGGGGTGATTCAGGAGTGATCGCCCCCAGTGTATACGCGCCGGGGACCGATGTTGCTGCTCTGAGGATGCTTATGTCCAATTATACACATGTGCAGGGCCGCTGTGCGAACGCTTTCGACACCTGTCAAAGGTGAGGTGCTTGCACGGGTAGGGGAGGGTACAGGAAAAGGCCGGAGCATTTTATAAGCGTCCCCATGAAAACGCTGCCCATTCCCTTGGAACGCAGGTGGGTCGATGGCCGGCGGCTGACGCCACATGATGTCAGCGCCCACCCTCTCTTTGGTGGACTCTGACGGAAAAGAAACTCAGTTTATTTCTTAAGAGGAGAGAAATCATTTGATGGCCGCATGTGAGGGGAAATGTTCACGTACATCCCCTCACATGTTAACGACAGGATTCGGTGGCAGGGGTGTCAACAGAGGGGTGTGACCTACAGATGACCCAAGTGTTTTTGGTCTGGCCCAACGCTGACTTGGGCATGAAGTACATGGGCAAAATGGGCACATAGATATGAGACATGTCTCATTTTGAATAAGCAGCTGTAGTTTTGCAAGGGTTAACAAGTCCTAGGCCACAAATTTGCCACCTGAAATCAAGAGACGGGTGACACTAGCATATGGTCCAAGTGTATTTTGCCTGGCCCAACGCTGGTTTGAACATGAATATCGGGGAAGCCCGGCACCGCAGTATATAGCGGGTATAGTGAATATACGGTCCCCTGCTGGCACACCCGGGGGGCAGCCTGTGCTGCCTGGCACCCGGGGAGCCCACCTACCCCCCACAAAGTTCTGGGGCAGGCAGAGAGACTTCCATCTCTTTGCCTGCCACCGTCCTCAGGCTCCCTGCGGCAATCGCCGCAGGAGCTCATATTCGCCAGTCAGGGGCAGCGAGCCCCTGACACGTTGAATACCGGAGCCCGCCGGCTCCGGAACGTGGCGAATGTGCAGCGAATCCTAAAAAGGATTCGCTGCACCTCGCAGGTATTCTCATTGAATACCGCCCAATGTGTCTTAATGTGTCTTGATGTGTCCTTGATGTTGACAATGCTATAGGGCAGAGTGGGCAGTCGAATAGTATGGGGCAGACTGGGCAGCTGAATGCTATGGGGCAGAGTGGGCAGTCGAATGCTATGGGGTGGATGAATGCTATGGGGCAGAGTGGGCAGTGGAATACTATTGGACAGAGTGGGCAGTGGACTTCTATGGTGTGAAGGAATGCTATGGGGCAGAATGGGCAGCAGAATGCAATGGGGCGGAGGAATGCTATTGGGCAGAGCAGGTAGCGGAATATCTACAGGGCAGAGTAGGCAGCGGAATGCCATGGGGCAGAGTGGGCAGCGGAATGCTATGGGGCAGAATGGGCAGCGGAATGCCATGGGGCAGAGTGAGCAGCAGAATGCTAGGGGCAGAGAGGGCAGTGGAATGCTAGGGGGCAGAGTGGGCAGCTTAATCAGGGTTGCTGACTTTTTAATGTTCCTCTCTGGGAGAAGCCCGGAGAGGAGACTTTCCTTACCCAATCGGGGGCGGGGCTTGACGGTGATGTCATTAAGCCCCGCCCTCATTACGAGAAATACAGTAGTAGAAATGACTGATATCCATGGAGGGGGCGGGGCTAAAATGACGCGATTGTGCCATTTTAGCTCCGCCCCCTCCTCTGAGACCCGCGGATTGCGGCATTTACATGCCGCGATTCGGGGGGCTCAGGGGGGTCCCACAGATTCCGGGAGGGTTTCCGACCCTTCCGGGGGGGCCGGGAAGGGGACCCGATTTTCGGGAGACTCCCGGGAATTCCGGGAGGGTCGGCAACACTGAGCTTAATGCTAGGGGCGGAGGAAGGGAAGGAATACAATGGGCAGAGTGGGCAGTGGGAGAGGTCTGCCAATGGAGGTTGTACCTCCATTCAACTACAGACTGGTGAGTGCTGCTTATTCTTTCTGAGAGAGAGAGAGATGAACGAAGAAAGCGGCATTCAGAGACTGTATTGTTTGTAGAAAAGGTAGGACAAATTTTAATCCATAGGAGATGGGGGGTCGCAGCCCCCGTCTTCAGGATCAAATAACACATACAAAACTACATATATATATATCATAGAGTACATTTAACACTTACCCTCCACCCGTGATGAACTCGGGATACGGTCGTATTATCGACCACAGTTAAGTCGACAGTCATTAGGTCAACACTGTTGGGTCGACAGGCAGCAAGGTCAACATGGATGAAGGTCGACAGGTGTCTAGGTCGACATGGGTTAGGTCGATATGGGTTTTTACACTGTTTTTTGTGCCGACAGGTGGCATTTCATGCCCTACCATCCACTAGGGCATGGTGGGAGAGTAAAATAGTGTGCCGAGCGCAGCGAGGCACCGTGCCCGAAGCAAGTGATGCGAGGGGCTGCAGTTGACTTCCAACTGCGTCCATGTCGACTGGTTCGACATTTGGGTAAAAAAAAAGTGAAAAAAAGCCATGTCGAACTGTCGACCTAACCCATGTATACCTAATGCATTTGTCGACCAAAACCCATGTCGACCTTGTCCCATGTCGACCTAGACACCTGTTGACCTTCACACATGTCGACCTTGCTACCTGTCGACCCAACGGTGTTGACCTAATGACTGTCGACCTAAGTGTGGGCAGTGGAATGCTAGGGGGCAGAGTGGGCAGCATAATGCTAGGGGCGGAGGAAGGGAAGGAATACTATGGGCAGTGGAATTCTATGGGGCAGCCTCGTGGGGCGGAGGAATGCCATGGGCAGAGATGGCAGCGTAAGGACTATGTGGCAATATCAGGAAGGAGGGGCACAAGCACCCGGGATAAGGTGGTACTCCCCGCCACCTGTAGCGCTTCTCTGTCTCACCCACAACTCCTTTTGGACTTGCACCACAGCACACCCGGGATGCTGCGCATCGCAACAAACCACTGTAACATGAAGTTTGCAAGTGCGGTGTAATGACTGTGGCTGCTCCTCTGCTAGGTAGGTATAGATCCCCTTCAATTACAATTACTGCATTGTGTTACAGAACTTTTTAATTATCCCAGATAGTTCCTCTTCTGTAAATCAGTGACAGTTACTTCTCTGCTAGTTGTGTCTTCGGCTCCTGACCTGCAGCAGGAGGTGCTGGGTCGTCCTCGGCTCCGCCTGTCGTGCTGTTCTGGGTCGGCCTCTGCGTCCACCTCCGGCTCCTATCAGGCTGGGGATCTTCCTCTGTCCTCTCCTCTGCTGGGCTGTCCCCTGTCCTCTGAGCGGCTCTTGTCCTTGATGTTGCATCGTGTTCAAAGCTCACTTTCGGGCAGGCATCTCACAGGGCAGCTCCGCACCACTGAGGGGGCTTCCACAGGTCTCTCCAGCTAGGGGTCCTTTGCGTGTCCTCCACACTTCTGGTTCCTCAAGAGAGGGTGTCCTCCGCGGTGCCTGCGCACCTTGGTCTCCACTTGCTGCGTCCTCTATCTTCTTCGGAGCAAGCAACCCCGGGGGAATCCTCCGGCTGGGTGTGCTCCTAGGTAATTTACCCCCTCAGCACCTTCTTCCTTGAGGTTCTAGTCTTCAATCTCTCAGCTCCTCCACGGGCAGGCACTATGTAGGACACCTCGGCAGCACACAACATCATTCTGTTCTCTCCGGGTTTGGGGCTCCTCCTGTGGTTGGCAGCTAGTGGGGGCAGCGCGGTTCCCAATCCCTTCCCTCTGGCGGCTGGCCGGCAGCAGTAGGGGACTTGGAGGAGCCTGGCTCTCCTGGCGCCATTCCTGGTCACACAGCTGCGCAGCCTCCGCTCCTTACAGGTCAGCAGCTCACAGCACTGCACAGGCCCTTGTCCTCTCCAGGGATGACCATTCCCGGTGCCGGCACTCTCTGCTGTGGGTTATGCATCGCTGCAGGACCGCCTCTGCTCCCCCTGCCCTACCTCTCTATAGTCCCTGTCACTGGCTCCCTCGCCATAGCCTGTACTGGCTGTATCATATATTTTTATATTTCTTTTTACTCAAAGGCTATATATCCCCCTTCCCACACAGATTTAAGTTGACGAGGCTGAAGTTGGCTTCTTATTCACTTCTTATTCAAGCTCCAGCTTCTTATTCAGAAAAATCCCTCTTGCGAGGGTTAATGAGTATTGGGACACACATTTGACACCTAAAATCATCAGAGGGGGGCCACTTACAGATGACCCAAGTGTATTTTGCCTGGCCCAACACATACTTGCCTACCCTCCTGCATTTAGCGGGAGTCTCCCGCTTTTTCAATCCTTCTCCCGCCCCCCGCAAATCCCTTGGTTCCTCCCGTTTTTTTGTCCCCTTTGCAAAAAAAAAACCGGTACTTGTGCAGTATCACGGCTCCCATCGCATGCCATCGCATGCCAAATGTAGTGGCATGAGATGGCATGCGATGGGATGCGATTTTTACAGTTTTTGAGCTATTTTTAGCAAAAATCGCAAACAATCGCATCGCATGCAATCAAATCGCATGCGATGCGATTGCATGCGTTTTTGCACTGAAATGCATCCAAATGCATAGAAATGTGCAGCAAACATGTTAAATGCCCCCAAATGTCATTTTTTGGAGTGTCCCACCCCCACTATCAACACAAACCTGAAGCGCGGCGGGCATAGCGAGCCCGCGAGGGGCGGCGGTACGCGTCCTACGACCTTTTCATACCCCCACTATCCACGTCGGCGTGGAGTTGAGAATAGAATAGTGTGGCGAGCGCAGCGAGCCACCGAGCCCGAAGCGTGGCGAGGGGACGCGGACACCTGTGAAGCCCGCGAGGGGACGCGGATACCTGTGAAGGTATCCGCGTCCCCTCGCGGGGCTCGCTGCGCTCGCCACGCTTCGGGCTCGGTGGCTCGCTGCGCTCGCCACACTATTCTGTTCTTAACTCCACGCCGACGTGGATAGTGGGGGTATGAAAAGGTCGTAGGACGCGTACCGCCACCCCTCGCGGGCTTGCTATGCTCGCCACGCTTCGGGTTCGCGTTGATAGTGGGGGTGGTACACTCTAAAAAATGACATTTGGGGGCATTTAACATGTTTGCTGCACATTTCAATGCATTTGAATGCATTTCAGTGCAGAAACGCATGTGATCGCATTGCATGTGATCGCATCGTATGCGATCGCATCGCATGCGATGCGATTTTTTTAGCATGCGATGCCCATCGGGGGAGCCGTGATACTCCACAAGTACCAAAAAACCTGAGTGCGCATGCGCGAACGCGATGTTGCGGGGGCGGGGCCTGAATGCGTGGGGTTGTGACGTCATTATGACGGCCACCGCGGGGCTGTGTGGGTAGCGCTGGCCGTGGTGCTGCAGCAGGAGAATGGGCGGGAGCTTGGAAGCGGCAGCGGACTGTGGAATGTGAGCGAGGAGCACGAGTATCAGGAGCGGAAGCTGCAGTAAGTACAGTATAACTCTGTTATATAGCAGCCTGACTCACCTGGGGAAACCTGTGGTGATCAAACCGGTGCCCCGCATCTCCTCTCTGGCTCCTGAGCCTCATTGCTGCCAAGCTCCGCAAGTTGCTGGGCTGTTCTCTCCTTCCCTCCTCCTTCTCCTCCCTGCTGTGTCTTACTCTACTGTCTCACACATACGTACAATGAGCTGCTCCTATGTCATTGTACCCAGCCTACGTACACTGCACCTTACACCGTACAGTTTCTATTTAAAATAAATAATTGTTCTAGCCACAAAAGTAAAATTGAAATGTCCATCCTAAGCACCACACCTTTTTGTTATGTGTAGTAAGGTCACAGCATAGTCAGGTCGTTATGGTTTCTCTTCTTAAATAAATAAAACCTCGATTGTCCTGTATAATCTAGATTAAATTGACTAATCCAGCCACCAGGAGCTGTACCTAATTAATTCTATAAATATTGTCATTTATTAAGCTTGAACTCCTTCCTTTTGATGTTTCGTTTAATATCTGCCCTGTTACACAGTAAAATTCTTTACAGCACAACAAGTGTTAATCGGCCATCTTTAGTTAGTACACCAATTAAGTATAGAATGGTCATGGATAGACCAGGTCTGTATAATAAAATTCCTGCTTCCCAATAAAAGTTTTTCTGTACAGCATAGCAAGGGTTAATCGTCCATTTTGGTTTTAGTGCATTACGGCCGTGTATAGACTAGGTCTGCACAATTAGTATCCAAATCCTCTTTGTATACATTTTAAGAAATTAGGTGACACTATTGAAAGATTGTAACGATTTACTGATTATCTTTATTGCACAACATTCAATTACCGGAGAACACAGCCAGCCATAAAACAGATAACATTCTTTGCATTACCACAACACTGACATTCTCAATGGGGATTATTAAAGTTGTGGATACCAGTGCTATATTTATTCTTCTTTTTTGAATGTTATATCAATATTATGTTTATACTTTTGTTCATGTTCTGTAATGTTTTCTATATATTATGATCACTTTTTTAATGTATTAACCCTCAGAGTATATTCTTGTCATAGAGATGAGGGGTGACATTCTATGCTGTGCGATTATCGTTATTTTGCGGTAATTAGACCACAAAATGGCTATATCGCATTTTCCCATTAAATCGTTGATTTAATGGGATGCGCATAGGGGCTGAAATCGCATATTTTGTGCGTTAAGGTCTGGTGAATAAAAATGCGAGATTAATTCGCATTTTTATCGCATCCAGATGTTTGCGCACAGAAAAGTATACAAGTCGCTTATTTAATGCTATGCGCATTTGCACATCGCATTATTTAAGTGACTAATTTTCGCACTAATTTCAGACCTGGGTCTGTTAGGCGAATTAGCCAGAACCCTGCACAGATCGCAATGTTCCGTGCAGGGTTCTGCTGTAAAAAATAAAACAAATGGTTAAATAAAAAAAAAAAACGAGCGCGGGGTCCCCCGCCCGAGTCTAACCAGCCCCGGGCTCACTGAGCCGGTGCTGGTAACATAAAATCAGGGTCCCCGACAAATAGGGGTCCCCTTGATTTTATGAAACCAGCACCAGACTCAAGGTCCGGCGCTGGTTCCCAAAATACGGGGGACAAAGTGACTAGGGGTCCCCCGTATTTTAAGAACCAGCACCGGACACAACCAGCCAGCAGGGTAATGCCACAGCCGGGGGGAGACTTTTTATACAAGTCCCCCCGGCCAAAGCATTAACCCCCTGGCTGGTCAGCATGGGCAGGGGTCCTGGGGAAGTGGGGACCCCCCAATGAAGGGGTCCCCCCCTCCAGGACTTACCAGCCCATGCTGATAGTCCGGGGCTGTCCTCCATGCCCCTGGGCTGTGGGCATGGAGCTGATGCTTTGTGTAAAAAAAAGAATGATAACTATTGTTTTACACTGGCGAACTTTGAGTCCCAGCAAGCCTACCCCGCATGCTGGGACTTGGGGAACCACAAGTCCCAGCATGCGGGGCATTAAAGTGCCCGCTGGCACTTGTAGTTCTGCAGTGTAAAAAATAGTGCACAAAATAAAACTTTAATACACACAAAACACACACACACTGATACTTACCTACCTTGAGCCCGTAGGTCGGTCCCTGGATCCTGGATTCTTCCTCCGGGGCTCCAGGGCAGAAGAGTCCGGTTCCGGGGCCTTGGTCCTGGGGTTCCGGGGCTCCTGGCGTGAAGAATCCGGGGTCCGGGATCCGTGGTAGTCCAGAGGGGTACCTAAGGAGGGAAATCCAACTCACCTGCTCCCCGGTGGCGACCTCCGGTGACAGCGCTGCTCCCGACTGGTACCCGGCTTAAAGGACTTTGTCCGGCGCTGAGATGTTGCCTCCTCGCCGTCTCTGAACAGAATGATTTCTCGGCCAATCAGGAGCCGAGAAAGTCGGCTCCTGATTGGCCAGAAATCATTCTGAATATAGACGCCGAGGGAGTAACATCTCTCCTCTGGATGCGCTGAGATGTTACTCCCTCGGCGTCTATATTCAGAATGATTTCTGGCCAATCAGGAGCCGACTTTCTCGGCTCCTGATTGGGAGAGAAATCATTCTGTTCAGAGACGGCGAGGAGGAAACATCTCAGCGCCGGACAAACTCCTTTAAGCCGGGTACCAGTCGGGAGCAGCGCTGTCACCGGAGGTCGCCGCCGGGGAGCAGGTGAGTTGGATTTCCCTCCTTAGGTACCCCTCTGGACTACCACGGATCCCGGACCCCGGATTCTTCACGCCAGGAGCCCCGGAACCCCAGGACCAGCCCCGGAACCAGGACCAAGGCCCCGGAACCGGACTCTTCTGCCCTGGAGCCCCGGAGGACGAATCCAGGATCCAGGGACCGACCTACGGGCTCAAGGTAGGTAAGTATCAGTGTGTGTGTGTTTTGTGTGTATTAAAGTTTTATTTTACAGGGTGTCAGTGTGATTTTGTGCACTATTTTTTACACTGCAGAACTACAAGTGCCAGCGGGCACTTTAATGCCCCGCATGCTGGGACTTGTGGTTCCCCAAGTCCCAGCATGCGGGGTAGGCTTGCTGGGACTCATAGTTCGCCAGTGTAAAACAATAGTTTACATTCTTTTTTTTACACAAAGCATCAGCCCGATGCCCACCGGCCAGGGGCATCGGGGACAGCCCCGGACTATCAGCATGGGCTGGTAAGTCCTGGAGGGGGGGAACCCTTCATTGGGGGGGTCCCCACCAATGTTCCCTCTAATTTTATGAAGCCTGTGTGCGGCAAAAGATTTTGGCTGTTCAACTTTGGAAGGAAATTTAAATTTTTGTGCGTCACTTATATATAACTGGAAAATGACGTTCAGCATTTGTGTTAACTTTACTTAAAAAATATAATAAACATTTAAACATTCAAAACACAGCACACAATGTAGTTAATGGGTGAAACACACATTAATTGAGTCCACAACTGCAAAAAGGAACCTCTGCTGCTTTGTGTGCTCTGTTGTAATGTCTGTGCGCACACTCGTCAAGTTGTGTGCGCGCGCACCCGCGCACAGCTTAGAGGGAACACTGGTCCCCACTTCCCCAGGACCCCTGCCCATGCTGACCAGCCAGGGGGTTAATGCTTTGGCCGGGGGGACTTGTATAAAAAGTCTCCCCCCGGCTGTGGCATTACCCTGCTGGCTGGTTGTGTCCGGTGCTGGTTCTTAAAATACGGGGGACCCCTAGTCACTTTGTCCCCCGTATTTTGGGAACCAGCGCCGGACCTTGAGCCCGGTGCTGGTTTCATAAAATCAAGGGGACCCCTATTTGTCGGGGACCCTGATTTTATGTCACCAGCACCGGCTCAGTGAGCCCGGGGCTGGTTAGACTCGGGCGGGGGACCCCGCGCTCGTTTTTTTTTTTTTATTTAACCATTTGTTTTTTTTTTTACAGCAGAACCCTGCACGGAACATTGCGATCTGTGCAGGGTTCTGGCTAATTCGCCTAACAGACCCAGGTCTGAAATTAGTGCGAAAATTAGTCACTTAAAAAATGCGATGTGCAAATGCGCATAGCATTAAATAAGCGAAGTATACTTTTCTGTGCGCAAACATCTGGATGCGATAAAAATGCGAATTAATCTCGCATTTTTATTCACCAGACCTTAACGCACAAAATATGCGATTTCAGCCCCTATGCGCATCCCATTAAATCAACGATTTAATGGGAAAATGCGATATCGCCATTTTGTGGTCTAATTACCGCAAAATAACGAAAATCGCAGAGCATAGAATGTCACCCGCTGTGTTTTGGGGCTTGCTAGGAATAGCTTGTGATGCATGCTTCAGTATTGCATCACATTAGCTGGATACACATTAGACAATGTTGCAGATAGCAGAGATTATCCGCCGGATCGCACAACATACTCGATTCCAGGGGTGTAACAATAGCGGAAGCTATTGCTGGGGGTTAATGCGATGGGCGCAGCAGCCGAATATGTCGCCTCTGACCTGGCGCCCTCCCCCTGCTCCTTCTCTTCCCCTCCTCACCGCTGCCGTCCAATTCAATTAAATGTGAAGGCTGCAAAGTGCCATTCCATAGATGTACGCAGTAAAATTAGCTATGTTATGGGTATCATAATGGGCAAATATGTGCGCAGCCGAACATCGCAGTAATGTTAGTAACATAATACAGTAGCTTAGCGTAATCGCCCCACAGAATCAGTGGATATTGCCTGCACATTGCAGAATAAGCTGCAATCAGTGCATCTGGATTTGGGCCAGGGATAACACATGAAGAAGATCCCATGCACACAGCGTCCAGCCTCCAATATAGTTATATACGGCCTGCAAGGAATATGACAGTAGCTGGAGTCTTATTTGCATAATTTCCCATCATACATTAAGGCCATCCAGTTTCACACATGACATGTTAGGTGCAGGATGTACAGACTAGAGCAGGGCTGGGCAACACCGGCCCTCCAGATGTTAATGAACTACACATCCCAGGATGCTTTGCATTGGTTTTGCTATGTGGCCATACTGAAACTGATGCAAGGCATGCTGGGATGTGTAGTTCATTAACATCTGGAGGGCCGGTTTTGCCCAGCCCTGGACTAGAGCATGGCGCCATGCTTTATCTAAGGGGAGGACCATTCACCAATGCTAGCATGGAGGGGAGGACCATTCACCAATGATGAAGCCCTGGTGTGGCTGGCCATGAATGGATGTGCAATCTGTGGGGATCAGCCCCCCTGCTCTGATAGGATCAGCTGCCTTTCTGTCAGTCCAGGACAGGATGATTAGGATGTCAGACAGGGAGAACAGCCAATCAGAGCAGTGTACTGTTATTCCCCTTCCCACCCAGAGATGTCCTAGCTGTCTCCTCCTTGTTCTTCCAACTCCATTCTGCTCTGTGTCCCCTCCCTCTCTCCTGTGTCACTTTCCCTCTCCTGTGCTCCTCTTCCCCTCCCCGCAGCCACTGCTGCCCCTGGACTCTCCAGGACATGTCCCTGTGCACAGCTGACTGTAGGATGTAGGTATTTCACTGTGAGCAAAGGATTAATTGATGATATATGTACATGAGCATTATACAATTAAAATGTGTGTGTGTGTGTGTGTGTATGTGTGTGTGCCTCTGCTGGAATTAGAATAATGTGTGTTGGTAATAATACTATGTACAGTATGAGTGTACAGTTAATAATACCCCTTTTAAACCCCGTTCTCACTGCAGGCAAATTCCCGGGTCTAGCATGTTGACCCGGAAATTTGCCTTTTAACACAGTTTTTTTTACAGTGTGAACGGGTCGCATCCCCGGATAACATACACGGGTAAAACCCTTCTTTTTGAGATCCGGGTATGCAGACACACGTTGACCCGTTCTCACTGCATAAAAACCCGTGTTAAAAGGCAAGTTACCGGGTAGAACCTCTTCACCCTGGAATTTGCCTAGCAGTGAGGTCCGTCGTTGCAGTCCCCGGCATTTTAATGCCGGGTAAAAGCCGTGTACTTCTCGCTTGCAGTGAGAACACAGTATTAGACATACTACTTGGGAATTACCCGGCATTTTGACTGCTGGGTAATTTTCCCGGGTGTCGCCTGCACCCTTTCACACTTACAGCAGCAATTTACTGGTTGAAGCAGTTCTACCTGGTATTTTGCTGAAAAACCTGGGTTTTTATTACTGTATGTTTGAAAGGGTCAACCCGGGTCGTAAATCCTGGATCCTCAACCCAGGTTAAAAACAAGGGTCGGAGACCCGTGTTTTAACACCTGGCAACCCAGGTTAAAAACAAGGGTCGGAGACCCGTGTTTTAACACCTGGGTTGACCCTTTCAGACATACAGGTAGATGCGTGTTCATGTGCAAAAACCTGGGATTTTGGAATGTCTAAAAGGGGGTATAACTTTGCATGTGTCCTAAAATCAACAGAAAACATGAGTGATATCTAAAAAAAGAAAAGCAAAAGGCATCACATGTGCCCCAAATTCATATGTCACTTCGTTATACCCCTTATTTATATTATGACACACAGATATGTTCCCATTTCATAATATGAATATGATATCCAGTAATGTCCATAATTGATTGTTAAATGTTGGTGCTTGTTAGGAGACACAGGCTGAATTATGAAAAGGTGAAACTGATTGGGCATGTCTAGTTTTGAAAAGTAGCCAAGTATGATCTAAATGTGCGGCCCTGCGGGTTTGAATCTGGCGCTGATCAATAACCGGCATGTAGGTTATTAATCGGTCGGAGACAGTGTTCTCACCAGAGAACACTACCCCTGACAGATCGCTCAGCACACATTGCTGGCAAATTGCTGTGTGCTGAATGATCATGCTGAGCGTTCTGAGCAAGCTAGCATCGATCAGCGGGTCACTACGTGTGTAGGGCCCATTACTCTGCCCCCTGCTCCGCCCATCCCCACCCGCCCGTCTATGACCCCCATAGAGGGAGAATAGAATAGGTGGCTCGCGTAGCGAGCCACCGTGCCCGCAGCGTGGCGAGCTCAGCGGGGCTTTTTTTTTGCGCTCGCCATGCTGTCTGACTCCGGGCAGTCGAGATCCCGACGTCGGGATAATGACTGTCGGGATCCCGACTGTCGGAGTCACATACCACACCCCCTGCTCCTGTGTCTTGTTGCCGACCCCGTCAGAGCTCAGTGATCAGTTTGTGTTTTCATACTGGCGAGTGTGCGCATACGCATTTGTCCAAAAATCGGGATCTGAGATTTTGGGACAATTGCGACTTGGTCTGAATCAGGCTCTATGGGGGTGATTCAGTATGGCTCAGAAGGGGCCTAATTAGGCTTCGTTCCGATGTTAGGGGGTCTGCACATGCACATATTTGACATGTGCAGACTCCCTGTGGAACGCCTTCGGTGAGTATCACAGTCAATATGATGTGACATTCGCACAGGTAGGGGAGAGAGGGCGGCGGTTGAAGGGGGAACATCCAGCATTTTATGGGCGTCCCCATGAAAACGCTGGGTGTTCCCCTGGGAAAGCCGGCGTGGCGTTCCCTGCTTGGGGCAGGCTGTGACATGACAGCGCTGGCTGTTTGAGCCCGGCACTGGTTTCTAAAATATGGGGGACTCCTTCTCCTTTTGTCCCCTGTACTTTGGGAACCAGGACCGGACCAGGAGATGCACCCAGGGATTGATATACTTGGGAGAGGGGACTTCACATCCTTTTTTAAATTATTTTTATTTATTTAATTATTTTTACACAGAGAAGCATAGCACAGATATGACTGATCCGTGCGATGCTTCAGCCACATCTGTATTTTGCTGCTGGCAGCCAAATACGAATCCTTTCACCATCGGAAAATATGAATCCGGAGAATACGGCAGCGTTGTAAATGATCTGTATTCTGTGTTCATAATTATGGCCGATCCTTGTTGTACCAGTTTGTGTATGGATCAGCTGCAGTGTAGCATGGTTTCGTCCATTAGAGAGAGAATTTCCTTTTGCGAGTGAACCAGAATAAGGCACATATAGTCATAGCCATCCATCCAATTTGTAAATATTTATTTCCTGAATATAAGCTGCCATCAGTTATTTTATGGCAGCAATATGTATCTGGCGACCCTAGAAATAGAGGCGGTTTGTGTTTCAGCGCTATCTTCTCCAGCAGTGTCCCCAGGATTCCATCCCATAGTGACGGAGGTGTTCTGATATCACAGCAAATGCTGGCACAATACAATACTGTGCATGATAGACTTGTCTGGATGGCTTTCATCTCCGTTGTTCATGAGACAAAGACATGTCTTCTTGTACAGACACATCATAGAGGCTGCCATTACCACTGCATCACCAACACCAGCCCCCTGTGTACATTCTACTGCCATCACTGAGTATATTGGAGGGTGTGACCCAGATAGCGCACACTACCTGATCTGTTACACTATAGTCATACAGGTACTTGCTGCTTTAACCCCGTGTTGCCTTCCATCCTGTGTTCTACCTGGTTAATAAGCATTTTCGCGTCATTGGGAAATCACCATTGGAGCACTCATTAAACACTGGGCATTCCCATGGGCACAGCCCCTCGCTGCCGCCCCACGCCCGCACTGCTAAGTGCAAACAAGTAGTTTGTTGCGCCCACTCGCACATAACAGCACATGCGAAGTCACTCATCATCGCTCCCCTGCACGAACATGCATGGGACCTGAATGGACCTGAATAAGATCCTATGTTCTGGAGACATTATGAGTAACAAGATGTTCAGTGGCACAACGGGTGGTGCATCTTTGTGTGCAAGTAGCAGAATAGACATTGCCACTGCGCATCTCCAAACAAATTACGGACAGTGCAGCATTATTATAGATTTGCAGTACCACTGTGTCATGACAGAATCATTTGATGAGATTTAAGCTACACTTAGCACAGATGGTGTGACGCTCAGGTGTCACAAGATGGTTATATAGCATAAATGTGCTTATTGCCTGATGCTCCAGTGTCACAAGAGGGTTTATATGGATGTGCTGATGGTGTGACGCTCCAGGGGGCAGTCCCTCGCATCGCACATCGCAAAGCACAAAAAGTATGTGCTGCAAATACTTTTGAACTAGATTGCATCTAGTTCAAAATGCATGCTGCTTTAGCACATTGCATACATTTTTAATAGATGCGATGTGATCTAGTTCGAAATGCATGGAGCACATCGCTCCATGTATGGGCACCTTAACATGAATTTTGTCTGATTCCGAGTGGCATAATGTTTGTGGGGCAATTATGTACATAAGAGGTATATGGTGTGGCACACTACACTCAAGGACACGTCCTATTTTAGGTGACCACGCCCCCTTTTTCTGGAGCGAGCGCGCCTTCGGCGCGCACATAACCCCCACCATCACTTTTCCATTCCCCCACTTTCAAATTTCACATTGTCCACTGTCTCTCTCTAAATATAAATATATATATATATCGCATCATTTTGCCCTTTAAAATTAAAATGTACCTTCCTAAACGAAAAATGTGCCCTCGCGATTGAAAAATGTGCCCTCCCCGTGGTCAGCACCCTGCCCTAAAAAATTTCTAGAGTGAACACTATGCAGGTATCTAATCACTCAAACAATTAACTAATATGCAAAACAGTCAAAAACACATAGACAATAACATTAAGCAACACGGAATACAATCAGTGGGAATTTACTTATCACCCTCCCCATACCTAGAAGCGTCCCTACTCACGAACGGCCTTTCTTGGTAATGTGAAGGGAACAGCCGTTTGCTTTTCCCTACTCAATCCTGACCCCTGGAAGAGCTGCCGCTGAGCCGACTATTCCCAGAGGCAGGACACTTCAGGGGAGTGAAGACGCAGGCCTAGAGTGGCTGACAGGCCTGAAGCGATTGCGCAGGCCTAGAGCCTGACTAAACAATTACACCAGTGAATCTATAATTCAATCACTCCTAATTGTGGCTCAGGCCTAGTGCCTGTCTGTGACCACAGGCCTAGTGCCTGACTGGGCACAGGACTAGAGGCCTGCCTGGGGCCAGACTCAATTAGCCCCTGGGCCTAGTGCCCAGCTATAGGGTCCTTGGGCCTAGCGCCCGGCTATGGGGGCCACGGGCCTATGCCCGACCTAATTGGGGCCACCAGTGGGGTCCTTGGGCCGAGTACGGACGGCGGGGGCGGGTCCGATTGGATGCCGATTCGGGAGCCGTGATTGGCTCCCGAATGGCGCCATTGTTCAAATACCGGCAGCGGCGGCTTTCAGTGGCAGGCAAAAAGGCCCCAATTACAAACTGGTGCTCTGGTGCTGGGAGCATGGATGCTGTCCCAGCACCGGGGCACATTACTACACATGCACATGCTGATATATATTAATGCCAACACACCCACTCATTATAGCACTGCCAACACATATATATGGCCTGATTCTAATCCCATCGCTCACCCATGCTTTCGCACAGGGGAGCGATGTTTAGCGTCTGTGCATGCGCATTTATGCGCATGTGCAAATGCCGGGTGTGAGCGGGCATGGCAAACCGTCTCGTTTCCACCCGCCAGTGCGGGCGGGTGGACGCGCCCCTGGGAACGCCCAGCGTTTCATGGGTATTCCCATGAAAACACTGAGCGTTCCCATGGAAATTAGGCAGTGACGTGGCTGCCGTGGGCCGGCAGCTGACGAGAGGTGATTACTCTATGGACCAGAATGAGGTCCATAGAATATTATTGGGCATGGTGTAATGGTTAGCATTACTGCCTCACAGCACTGAGATCTTGGGTTCCATTCCCACCATGGCCGTAACTGTGCAGAGTTTGTATATTCTCCCTGTACTTGCGTGGGTTTCCTCCGGGTACTCCGGTTTCCTCCCACAATCCAAAACTATACTCGTAGATTAATTTGGCTCCTAACAAAGTGAACCCTAGAATGTCTGTGTGCCTGTACATGTGCCCCAGCTCCCCTGGGGCAGGGACTGATGTGATTGTTCAAATATTCTCTGTATAGCGCTGCGGAATATCTGAGCGCAATATAAGAAACTGTTAATAAATAATACAAATATTATACTAATAACATTTCCCTACACTCTCTGTCACTGGGCTGTTACATATGATGCTCTCCTGGATAGTGCAGAAATGAGAGACAGAAGATTTGACATTTGGGACCAGCCATGTTATATTATCAGCTGAAATTCAATATCCGCCTAATACTACTAAGCATTTTCCCGTACCGTATTTATGGGTAAATGCAGAGTTCAAATGGTTTTTGAGGCCAAAAAAATTCAGAATACAATGTTTTACAGTGTACAGTTTTACTATTTATTTTTATACAGGAAAGCCAGAAGACACAAGTCATAGTACAACGAACTCTGGGGTAGATGTATTCTACCTGCACTTGTCATGTGGATATTACGCTTCCTGCTTCGCTAATCTGATGCACATAATGTGAGCTATAGGGTGGGGTTATAGGGGTTATGTTACTAATAATGTAAACATAGCTCCCAACTCTCCACGCGGCAAGGGTGGGGCAGTTGGGAGACCCTGTTGCCATACGCTTGTCAGGCATGTACACATCGTCTATTCCCCGCAGGCAGAGGGGCAGCAGTGGCAAAATGGGGCGCACGGCTGTGTCGCCCGTGAAAGTTCCACTGAGTCACCAATGAAAGCTGGGAGGCATAGAAGGGCCATGCAGAGAATTACGATTGGGAGGTATGCATGATGCATAAAAATGGTGTAGATGAGAGGGATCTGTTCTCAGATAACCACGCCCACTCGAACTTCCGACATCCAATACAGGGCTTGGATCTGCCCGAGACTTAGAACTTAAAACAAAGCAAAATTACATATACTGTATAATCTACTAGTTACCGATCCAACAAAATACAACATAACAGTACTGCCATCTAGTGGCCGCCAGTGTACACACATGCAATCTCTCTACAGTACAAGTAAAAGTGTGATGAGTAGAGACAGGATTATATGCAACATAAAAAGCTTGAAATATGCATGCAAATATGCATGAAAAATACTTAAAATATGCATGAATTGTGTTAAAATATGCTACATTAAATAATAAAAAAGTATTTTTAAACTTATTTATTTAAAAATCAGCATACAATTAGTTGCAAATAAACCTCAAAAATAGGCCAGCAGCATCTGCAGATGTCTAGTGCTGAACACAGGATTTTTTTTCTTCCTGGCTGCTACAGCAGACTGCAGTGTCCAAAGCTCTTCTTGCATCAACTACACGGACACTCATCTCCTGCACCGATGGATCCAATGTCAGCATAGCGTGTGAGGGCGGTGCAGTGGAAGGCTTCCTCCCTGCGCTGCATACTCACTGTGACATGGCATTTCCTCCGCGCCGCGTGATGTCACAACCCTTCCGCCAGCCTCCTCTGCTGCAAAAGTCTGTCTCTGGGTGTAAAGTCCCAGGCCAGGGGCAGGCAAAAGTTCAGGAGCTTCGTAATGGCATCTGCCCCGACTGACTTATCAACATGGATTGGCAGCCTAGAGCATTGTCAGACATAGTGTACATCTAAGGTTCCCCACAGTGCGCACATATTGCCTCAGCCTGCTCTACCACTGCCTGGCCAGTAACAGCAGGGCAAAGCAGTGCTGTGACTCGCGGGTGGAAAGGGGACGGGGCCTAAAATATGCACCATCACTAGATTTTAGGTAAAATATGCAATAACCAGTAAGAATGGGCAAACTATGCAAATGCATATGCAAATATGCAAATGCATATAATCCTGTCTCTAGTGATGAGGAACAGCTGAGATTTTGCAAGGAAAGCAATACTAAGGCTTCCCCCTGCATTAGTGAGTTCTCAGCACCTCAGTCTTTATTGGCGAGACCTCAGTCTCTTTATTCCTCTATTAGTGAGACCCCAGCCACCTCCCCCCAATATTAGTGAGACACCCAGTACCCTGCCATCAGGAAGACGTCCAGATGCCGCTCTATCGATATATACCCAGATATGTCCCAGGGCCACATTCAGACCTGATCGCAGGGCTGTAAATGTACATGTCGGCTGATTATCAATGAACTGTGTATAGGCCGAAATGTGCCAGCCAGCAATGAACTCCTACGAGTGACAGGGAAAACGCAGGCATTACTAAGATAACACTAGGCGTGGCAAAGCCTGTTAGGGGAGTGTGTGTGTGACGTCAGCTCCAGCCAGGATATGCCGTTTTCCATCACACCGGCGAGTAAGTCGCTGGTTACGCAGCCCCTGCGATGGGGAGCAGCTTGCAATGGGATTTGAACTCATTTGCATGGGTGTTAATGGATTTGCAGCCATACACATCCATTCACAGAGCGAGGACATTAATTGAAAATGCAGGATTACACTTAAGTGTGGGGGCACCTTAACTGATCGCTGGTCGGTGCACATTCGCAGCTGTAAGATCAGGTCTGAATCAGGCCCCCTGTGTGGAGAGATTTATTCCCAAACACAATGACTGGAAGGGTCCATTGCACCCTGAAACAAAAAGGGATATGTATTATGCCATAGCTGCTCGCAATATGGGATTACATGTATAGGTTTAATTATGAATCTATATAGTTAGTATTGAAAGTAGCAATACCTCCCAACATGACCCTCTCCAGGAGGGACACACACAATGCACTGCTCCTGCACTTCCCTCATAAGGTATGATTACCATCATCTCTGTTGAAAGAACTTTTTTTAGCAAATAACCTGTTCAACACAGGTGATGGTAATCCTACAATGGGGCAGATGTATGACGGTGCGTTATGGGGGAGATGGGGTACCGGCGCACGTTATGTGCACTGATACCGCTTCCCCTCATGTATGAAGGAGCCGGTGTGCGCCCCTGTCCATATCGGCGCTGCTATCAAAATGATAGCAGGCCAAATGTATGAACGGTCAGCATCGCTGAGCGTTCCGCCCGCTGCTGTTATCGGCTTCGCCAGTAGCAGGCTGCCGAAGCCCTATCTCAACGCTGTCCCTGCTGTTGGCTCTGGGCTGCGCTGGAGATCTCGTGTGAGTAGCGAGATTCCGCGCATGCCCAGTCCAGGCGACCGGCGGGAAGGAGATAGCGCATCAGTGTAAAACTGATGCACTTTCTCCAGGAAGGGACATCACCGGAGGGGGGAGTTTGCTCTCCCCCGCTTTGGCAGACAAGATGTTAATACATCTTGTCGATGTCCCTTCCTGCTTCACCTCGTTAATGAGGCGAAGCAGGAAGTATTATAGCGGTGCGCTCAATTGTAGTCCGCTAACTACCCTAAGTAATATTTTGGGTGATATTCATAAATGGTCAAAACAATTTATCTCATGGATGGGTCAAGCAAACACCTTGAAAATTAACATTTTGCAACATTTACTGTATCTCTTCCAAGCCCTCCCAGTAATAATCCCCCCACACATATTAACTAGTTAATTAGACTTTATATAACAGAACCATAGATGGGGGTTTAGGCGTGCCAAATGTTAAATTATATCTTTATGCAGCTCATCTCTCCCAAGCTGTCCTCTGGCACGTTAATATATGCTTGGTATGCATAGATGGGTTCAATCTTACGGATACCACGTAACCAGAGGCCTCTGGGGTGGTGCACATCCCCAACTAGAGGGGACATACTAAAAGGAATGACAGTGGAATGACAGTGGAATGACAGTGTTGTCTGCAGATAAGGAATGTCCCCTGTCCAATACTCATGCGTTAGTTT
The DNA here is from genome assembly GCF_055691185.1 of Crinia signifera. Classification (NCBI taxonomy): domain Eukaryota; kingdom Metazoa; phylum Chordata; class Amphibia; order Anura; family Myobatrachidae; genus Crinia; species Crinia signifera. The sequence goes on along the minus strand of NC_139227.1, from coordinate 83,093,075 downwards.
CTTCTCCCCCCGCGCTCTCTCCCCTCTGGGATAACCCGGCCTTTCCCGGGGGTAAAGACAAACAAAATTTTAAGCACTGGCTCTCTAAAGGTTTACATTTATCACTGATATTGCCCCTTTATGTACATTTCTGACATTCACGGAATTGTAGGATAAATACAATATCCCCTCTCAGTTGTTTTTTTCAATACCTAGAACTTCTCAGTGTTCACTCCACCAGGGCTGGACTGGCCATCTGGCACTTCTGGAAAATGCCAGAAGGGCCGATGGCCAGGTGGGCCGAATTTGAGTCTCTTCTGACAGGACGGATGTGCTGGCCAGCCGGAGTACACGAGACAGCTGCTGCTGTTCTCCTCTCCTCTCAGCCAGTGTCACTGCTCCCTGCAGTACCGCTGGGTGCCTCTAGGGGTGAGATTTAATAGGATGAGAGATTCAGAAAGCGAGAGATTTGGTGAGAAATCTCCAGTTTTTTTAAAGCGGCAATCATATACACTGCAAAACCAGTTTAATTTTGAAGTGTAAATGATTGCCGCTTTAAAAAAACTGGAGATTTCTCAACAAATCTCTCACTTTCTGAATCTCTCTTCCTATTAAATCTCACCCTAAGTGTCTCTTGCTTTGAGCACAAACTAAGTGAAAGCTAAAAGTGACAGAGGAAGTGATACGCAGCTCGGAGGCAGGAGCAGGCAACAGCGTGGGGGAGAGACCTGAATCCAGACATCACATTCAGGTCAGAGCTGGGATCATACAGTAGAAGGTAGTATTGTTATTGTGTATTTTATTTACCCCCGTCTCCTTCTCTCTCTCGGTTTCTGTCATGTCTGTCTCACTGTCCATCTGTCTTTCTATAGTCTCTTCTCTCACCCCCCCTTTGTCTCTCCCCCCCACCCCCCCTCTCTATCTCTCCCCCCCCCCCCACTCTGTCTCCCCCACCCCCCCTCTCTGTCTCCCCCCCTCTCTGTCTCTCCCACCCCCTCTCTGTCTCTCCCATAGGGATGGCCATCGTTGCCATTGCCATCGATGGTTGCCATCGATGGTAATTCTGCAACAGGCCATCGATAGTGCTAAACTATGCAATGTATGACCATCGATATTTTTACATATCGATGGTCATCCATTGTGTTTGATTGATTGGCCTGTGGGCCAATCAAAACATGGGGATGGGGCTTCGCGGGTGTCAGGGGGCGGAGCTATGCTCCGTGTCCCGGTACTTTGAAAAAAAAAAAAACAGCAAAACGATGTGAAAACATCTGGTTCTCTCCCATCGATGGCAAAAGTATTCGACATCGGCAATGAACCATTGATGATTTCGAATCATCGATGGTCGATGGCCATCCCTACTCTCCCCCACCCCACCCCCCCACCCCACCCTCAGGATGAGAAATGATGCACGGATAACTGATGCTAAAGATATTTTTGTTTTGTTAGGAATCTGGCTTTATTAGTCAGGGGGAGCAGCCTGTGGGGTCCTGTTATTATACAGGGGATCAGCCTGTGGGGTCCAGTTGTTATTATTATTATTATACAGGTGGAGCAACCTGTTGCGTTCTGTTATTATACAGGGGATCAGCCTGTGGGGTCCAGTTATTAATATAATACAAGAGGAGCAGCCTGTTGTGTTCTGTTATTATACAGGGGATCAGCCTGTGAGGTGCAGTTATTAATATAATACAGGGGGAGCAGCCTGTTGTGTCCTGTTATTATACAGGGGGAGCAGCCTGTGGGGTCCAGATTGTTTTATATTCTGTAATGGGCATTACGGTGTGTTTCATAATGTGTAATGCCTCCTTTCCATGACACCACGCCCCCTTTCCCCCGCACGGCAGGTGGGCCTGTGTGCTCAAAATGCCAGGCCCGATTTCTGTTCCCAGTCCGGCCCTGCACTCCACAATACTACACTCACGTAACTCTTTGGTGAAGTCCACCATAGAATCATTATGCTCCCTTCACTCCTCCTCTAAGGGCCTCACCTCCACAATCGATCGCCATATGCTTAAACATACAATAACTCACCCCATTGGCTTCACACGAGACCTCATAGGATACGGACCTACAAATATAATTGGGGACTAATACTTGGGGGGCAGATTAGACAGAACCTAGTATCCTCTACCACCTCTATTAAACACAAACAAAATTTAGTTAAAAAATACACACGCTGGTTTCTACCCCCGACTCGTTTGAATAAAGCCTTTCCGACCACACCAGATTAGTGCTGGAGAGGTTGTGGACTTAAGGGTACGCTGCTCCATTCTTTGGGGATTGCCCCAAAATAGTCTCGGCCTGGAAAGCCATCCGGAGGTTGATATCACAAGTTACGAAGGTTGATATTCCATTTTCCCCTTCTTTCTTTTTATTCCCTCGGAATATTCCAAAAATAGCAAAACCCACTATGAAACTCATGTGGCAAATTCTTAATGCAATGAAATGCAAAATAGCCCGTCTTTGGAAATCCCAAACAGTTCCGTCAGGGGCAGCTGTTACCGCTGCTATTTGGGACACATATCATATGGAATTCTTGTCTAGCATAATGGGAAGTAATGCGCTGAAACATGGGCCCCCTGGCTAGCCAATCATAAAGCCCCTCCACCCCTAACATTTGTTTTTTGATGGTCTCTCTCCTATTAAGATATGGAGCTTGTCTTAAAATTAAATTGGATGATGTTTTCTACACTGTGGCAATCTCATGTTCATACGACCTGATTCAGCATATGTCTCACTGTGCACAAAATGATGGATACAAGATATTGACTGCGCCCTGGGTACTGCAGCCTGTGAACACCAAGGATGTACCACACATCCACAGAAACAATGAAAACAGAAAAAGATGGTGATCACTGGCGCTGTACCCCCAAACACAATGAATATAAATAGTCCGCAATATCTAGCGACCTGAATAGAAGATCAAGTGTCCATCAGGATTATTTCACAGAAGTGGTGCCCAGTATTGCGGACTATTTATATTCATTGTGTATGGAGGTACAGTGTCTCACTGTGTACTACTGCAGTGGTACTCAACCTGTGGGTCCTGACCCCCAAGTGGGTCCTGACCTTCTTGGTATGGGGTCGCGACTCCATGTTGCTGACCATCGAGCTGATGACTTTTCTAATCTCAGTCAGTGATTCACGGAGTCTGAAAAATCTGTTGAATTGTTTATTTTAGACTCCTCCCATCAGTTTGTGCCTCCACAATGCTGCCATGCATGTGCTCTCTGCTGACTACACATGTGATGTGATCTTCTGCAGTAACTTTTTGGGTTCCTGTAATTATTTTTATTGTCTGGTGGGGTCCCAGAGCAAAATAGTTTGAGGACCCCTGTATCACTGCCTATTACTGATTTCCCCCTTTTCCTTCTGTCTACCCTCCCTCCCATTGTTTATACATTGTATTATTGCAAAAGCCTTTCAATAAACAGTTTGAAAAAAAAAAAGACTTTTAGTCCTGGGGCCTGTTCCTATATTAGAAGAACACCTTGGACCAGCAATGTGCAATTGGCCTTTGTGAGGTGCATTTTCTACATTCCAGAGTCACAATTAGTCACTTACAGATGTGTCCTCCTACATCATTGCTAAACAGCCCTTCTAGTTGCACCACATACTCTGATGAGACTCTGTATCACTGAGCATCTTTTTGTTGAGGTTTTCCATAAAAATGTGTCTTATTCACATCACTATGCACATAGGACACACATGCAGCTTCTGCTGATTAAAATGAGATGCCTATATTCTGTGTGTGACTGTGGCTTTATCTCAATATGAGATGCATTTTCAGCAAAGAAAGATGCCCAACATTAGCAGAGCTGCCCAGGGACTGCCGACTCACGGTGCATGGCATATTGAGGCTCAATGTATAAGGACACATCTATATGATGCATAGAATGTATATCAGGTGCTGTCTATGCTTAAACAAGTCCTTAGTAAAGAAAATGTACTGCGTCCCTTATTACAGAGGTATCAAACCAGAAAACATCCTGATTGGTGCTGCCGGACACATCATAATAGCCGACTTTGGTCTGGCTGTGAATAAGATCCATGGAGCGACCGGAAGCGGGGGAACACCAGGCTACATTGCCCCAGAGGTGAGGATAGACTGTTACAGTGTTACATTGTAGGGAGTATATTAGTTCTATTCTAATATGAAGGGTTTGTATGCTAAGGTCAATATGGAGGATAGAGCGAGGTATTTCTATATATTTACTTCCTCTCTGTCATGTCCGGGCAGTGCCCAGATTGTCCCCATAACCATGCAGCATGTCCTATTGCCCAACATGATGACTCATAGGGTGAGAGATTCAGAAAGTGAGAGATTTGGTGAGAAATCTCCAATTTTTTTTAAAAGCGGCAATCATTTACACTTCAAAACCAGTTTGATTTAGCAGTGTAAATGATTGCCGCTTTAAAAAATCTGGAGATTTCTTACCAAATCTCTCACTTTCTGAATCTCTCATCCGATTAAATTTCACCCCAAGTGTGGCCAGCATTAAAGTCACTGACACACATGTGTACGCGCAGCATTAGATCATTACATTTCCCCTGCCAACAATCTCAGTCTTCACCTGATCATCTTATATACTGTATCATACTTCTATATCCTGTTCTTCATTCTTCCTTCTAATATAATATGTATCGCAACTCTGATGTATGTTTTTACTTGGCTGTACATAGTGTAGTATAAGTTTCATTATAGCAAACACCCAATTTACAGAAGATATGGTTAGGAATGGCTCACTGTGAATCGGGGTTCAGGATCATCCCTCTCTAATGTTTTTATGGAGATTTTTAAGGGGTTTGTTTGTTTCTCCTTCATCCTCTGGGGACACTGAAGTACTACGCTGGGGATAGTGTGGTGTTATGGAGGAGTTGGCACTTTAAGAACTTGAAGTGTGGTGTGGCTCCTCCCCCTCTATCCCCCCTCAGACTCCAGTCTTAGTTTAGTGCCCGGAGGAGTAGGATCCCTGGGCAAGAGGCTCCCGCAGGGGTCTCTGGATGTCCGTTTTTTATTTTTAATATGGAAGTGTGCAGGCAGCCTGAGTGTTAGACTGGCTGCCTGCAGTGTGTGCAGGCTCTCCGGGAGGTCAGAGCGGCACTGCGTGCGGTGCACGCTGCTGACCTCAGCCGCCTGCATGTTAGATGTAGGGGAGCAGCCACAGCCGCTCGCGGCTTGTGTTACTGCTCCACTGGCTAAGTCACCCGCCGGAGAGGTCAGGACAGGGGCGCTGTGCGCCGGGTGACTGCTGGACCAGAGTCGCGCGCTGGTCCAGCTGAGGGGCAGATTGTGTCTCAGCGCCGCTGTCCTCAGCGCGCGCTGGGACGGAGGAAGAGGAGGCGTGTCATGGGCGTCTCCTCCAGCTTAAAGATCCTCAGCGCGGCAAACGCTGCCTCTCTGCCCACGCTGCCTTCCTCTGCTTGCTGTGCCTCATCGGAATCTTCTGCTACAGGACTGCAAGGCGCTTCACCCAGACTGGACAGACTGTGTCACTGCGCTGGGTGAGTGAAGGGGTTCTCCTTTTTAGGAGTCCCCGCTTGGAGTGTTTAGGTGGGCCTAATTCGGGGAAGGTGAGCTCCTCTCCCCCTATTGTATTTCCTCCTTTTTACCTGCTGGGTTTACACTGCTATCTGTGTGTGTGTAGCGTGTGCTGAGTGGGAAGTGTTTGTACTGGCTTGCATTATGGCAGCAAAAGCTTCTAGCTCTAAGGCTTCTCAGAAGCTGTTCACTTGCACTCAGTGTAATCAGCAATTCACACAGCATGTGAAAGGTGTGTCACTGTGTAAGGATTGCTATAAAGGAGGGGCTGTTCAACAGCCAGCTGCTCCCTTTAATGCTGAAGGGGTTACAAGTGTATTAGCTACCTTAGCTTCTGAGCTGGCAGCGTCTCGTAGGGACAGGGAGATTTTACACTCTCATTTGTCTACTATGTCTTCTGCTGAGCCTTCATGGGCCAGAGAGTTGATTAGGTCAGTGGATTCGCTGGTACAATCCACCGTTATGCCTACACAGTCCAGCGTCCCCCCTCCACCTAAAAAAAGGGGTGCCCCTTTGCTTTTGAGGATTGATACTTCAGATGAGGAAGAGGTTAACCCTCTAGAGGAGGGGGAGTGTCAGGCGCTGGATGATACCTTTGCTCCTGTGGATGAGGAGCAGGGTGTTCAGGATGAAGCTCAAGGTTTAGAGGCCTTGATTCAGGCTATTAAGGTGACCCTTAATGTTGCTGAGCAAGATTCACCTGCTCCAGTTTCTATTTTTGGCCGGCCAGTTAAGGCTGCGGTAACTTTTCCTGAGTCCATAGAGTTGGAGAAGCCTCTGTTGGACATTTGGAAAGCACCTGAAAAAAAGTTTCAGTTGTCCAGGCGCTTCAAGGCGTCTTACCCCTTTGCACCTGAAGCCAGGGCGAAATGGGAGAACCCGCCGTTAGCGGACGCTTCTGTCTCTAAGCTTTCAAAAAAGGCAGCTCTTCCCATCCCGGGAGCAGTGGCCCTGAAGGAGGCTCCAGATAGGCGTTTGGAGGCGGGGCTTAAGCATATCTTTTCAACGGCCGGTGTCTCTTTGCGTCCTATTTTTGTTATCTCCTGGGTCAGTAGGGCCATGGAGAAATGGGCAGAGGATTTGTCCAAGGGCTTGGAGGAGCAGAGTCCACCTGAGGAGTTAGCTCAGTTGGCTGACCAGATGCGGGAATCCGCGGCCTACATAGGAGAGGCTGCCAGGAATTCGGCTTCGCTGGTTGCGAGAATTTCGGCTCTGTCTATTACAGCCAGACGGTCCTTGTGGCTCAAGTCCTGGCAGGCGGAGGCGGATATTAAAAAAGCAGTGGAAGCTCTTCCCTTTACGGGGGATGTTCTCTTTGGTCCAGAGCTGGATAGGTTAATTGCTCAGGCGACAGGGGGAAAATCTACCTTCCTCCCTTCCTCGGCACCTCCTCCTAAAAGATCTTACCAGGGTCCGGCTTTTCGCTCCTTTCGGGGTGCCCCTAAATTTAGGGGTAAATCTAGAGGTTCCTTTACCGCGTCCCGTGGTAGAGGTAGAGGCTTTGGCGGCGCCACCTCCTCCGCAAACCCTGGCTCCCGTCGGTCAGACGCCAAGCAGCCAGAGAAGCCCGCGGCATGACGCCCTTCCCTCCTACCTGGGGGATCCCAGAGTAGGAGCGCGGCTTCTGGATTTCGGCAGGCCTGGGAAAAATCCTGCAAGGACAAGTGGGTTCTCTCAGTAGTGTCTCGGGGATACAAACTAGAGTTTGCCGGTTCTCCTCCTCAACAGTTTTTCACGATGGGTCTTCCGCATGCGGAAAAAGACTCAGTTACTGCTCCAAGCAGTTCAGCGGTTGCTATCAGCCGGGGTGGTAATGCCTGTCCCGACCGATCAACGCAAGGAAGGGTTTTATTCCCCTCTTTTCCTGGTTCCAAAACCAGACGGGTCGGTAAGGCCGATCCTAAATCTAAAAAAGTTGAACGAGTACATTATGTACCACAGGTTCAAAATGGAGTCTCTACGGTCGGTAGTGGCAGGTCTGGAACCGGGGGAATATTTGGCATCCTTGGACATCAAGGATGCCTATCTGCATGTTCCCATTTACGACTTGCACCAGAGGTTCCTTCGGTTCGCAATCAAAGACCAGCATTTTCAATTTCGGGCACTGCCCTTTGGCCTGTCATCGGCGCCTCGCCTTTTCACCAAGGTAATGGCGGTCATGGTTGCTTTTCTCCACACTCTAGGAGTCAAGATTGTTCCGTACCTGGACGATCTATTGATCAAGGCCGCATCCAAAAGTCAGCTGGAACAGGCGCTGCACTTGACTTGTCAAACCTTGATTCAGCATGGCTGGATTCTAAATTATGGGAAATCCCAGATGGTTCCTTCCCAAAGGATTTTATTTCTTGGGTTGATTCTGGACACAGAAGTACAGAGGGTGTTCCTTCCTTTGGAGAAAATTTCCTCGCTTCAGGACTTGGTGAAACAGGTGCTTCGTCCCCGGAGGGTGTCGGTGCACCTTTGCATTCGGTTGCTGGGCAAGATGGTCGCCTCTTTCGAGGCTCTGCCTTTCGGCCGATTCCACTCCAGGACCTTTCAACTTGATCTGTTGAGGCAGTGGTCGGGTTCACATGTCCACATGCACAGGACGGTAATTCTATCACCCTGCAGTCGTCTGTCTCTTCAATGGTGGCTCCAGACTGCCAATCTTTTGGAGGGGCTTCGGGTCGGTGTCTGGGAGTGGACTATCATCACGACGGATGCCAGCCTAAGGGGCTGGGGGGCGGTTGTGATGGGACGTCACTTTCAGGGCCGTTGGTCCCCGCAGGAATCAAGTCTTCCTATAAATATTCTGGAGATTCGGGCTATCCGCCTGGCGCTACTCAATGCGGACTTGTTCATCAGAGGGAAGCCGATCCGAATTCAGTCGGACAATGCCACTGCTGTGGCATATATCAACAGACAGGGTGGAACGCGCAGTCGGGCGGCTATGCAGGAGGTACGCCCGATCCTACAGTGGGCGGAGAGGAGTTCTCTGGCCTTCTCGGCTGTGTTCATTCCAGGGGTGGACAATTGGGAAGCGGACTACTTAAGTCGCCAGGATGTGCACCCAGGAGAGTGGGCCCTGCATCCGGATGTGTTTGGCCAGATTGTCATTCGTTGGGGGTTACCCCAAATAGACATGATGGCATCCAAACGGAATTGCAAAGTGGCTCAGTATTGTTCCAGGTCACGAGATCCGGAGGCGGTGGCGACGGATGCTCTGACCGCAGAGTGGAATTACCATCTAATCTATGTGTTCCCCCCGTTACCCTTGATTCAGTTGGTACTCAAACGGATCAAGCGCGAGAAGGCAACAGTGATTTTCATAGCTCCAAATTGGCCTCGTCGGCCTTGGTTTGCCGATCTTCAGGGGCTCCTGATAGATCAACCCTGGCAACTGCCTCAAAGAGAGGATCTGTTGCAACAGGGACCATTCGTCTACCAAGGGTTAAGGCAGCTGCGTTTGACGGCGTGGCTGTTGAGGCCGAGCTGCTGAGTAGACGTGGGGTACCTAAGGAGGTCATTCCCACAATGATGAGAGCCAGGAAGGAGGTTACTTCCCGGCATTATTACAGAATTTGGAAGGCTTATGTGTCGTGGTGCGAACGACACAAGTGCCCTACAGCTGTTTTTTGTTTGTCCCGATTGTTGAGGTTTCTGCAATCAGGGTTTGAGGCGGGCCTTCGTTTAGGGTCCCTTAAGGTTCAGGTGTCCGCCTTGTCGGTATTTTTTCATCGGCGTTTAGCTTTGATGCCGGAAATACAAACCTTCATGAATGGGGTTCTCAGGCTGCAGCCTCCGGTAAGACCTCCGGAGGAACCTTGGGATCTTCCCTTGGTGCTGGATTATCTCAGGTCTGAGGTGTTTGAGCCTTTAGAATCTATTGATTTACGTTTACTCACCTGGAAGACGGTGATCCTGCTGGCCTTGGCATCGGCTCGACGAGTGTCTGACCTCAGTGCTCTCTCATGTCGTTCTCCGTATTTGGTGTTCCACTCAGATAGGGCGGAACTCCGGACTCGGTTAGACTACCTGCCAAAGGTGGTGACGGCTTATCATCTTAACCAGCCAATCGTGGTTCCGGCCTTGACAGGAGAGTTCGCTTCACTGGATGTGGTCCGAACTTTGCAGGTTTATGTGGACAGAACCAGGGATCTCAGGAAGTCGGATTCGCTGTTTGTCCTATACTGTTCTGCGAAACGTGGTTGGCCGGCTACCAAGCAAACTTTGGCCAGGTGGATTTGCCTAACCATTAAACAAGCTTATGTTCAGGCCTCCCGGCCTCCGCCTGCGAGAGTTTCGGCTCATTCCACCCGTTCGGTGGGACCTTCTTGGGCGGCGGCCAGAGGGGTGTCTCTTTCTCAGGTATGTAGGGCAGCCACTTGGTCTGGGCCCAATACCTTTATTAAGTTTTATAGGTTTGACACCTTCGCGGCCTCCTCTACTAGGTTTGGCCGCGCGGTGCTTCAGGATGCCCAGCGCCTTCCCGCCCGTGGGGATGGCTTTGGGACGTCCCCAGCGTAGTACTTCAGTGTCCCCAGAGGATGAAGGAGAAAATAGGAATTTGGTACTTACCGATAATTCCCTTTCTCCGAATCCGAAGGGGACACTGAACGCCCTCCCGGCACTGGTCTTCTGGTAAGGGAGGGGTTTTTACAGGTCGCATGTGGCCAGGATGTGTTGCATGCGATGGTCTGTATGTGAGTTCTTTTGACTTATGTTTTCATTCGGTGTCTTGTTTTCATTCTCTCTCTCTCTCTGTCAGAGGTTTCCTGGTCTCTTTTCTCCTCTCGGGCACAGTAACTAAGACTGGAGTCTGAGGGGGGGGATAGAGGGGGAGGAGCCACACCACACTTCAAGTTCTTAAAGTGCCAACTCCTCCATAACACCACACTATCCCCAGCGTAGTACTTCAGTGTCCCCTTCGGATTCGGAGAAAGGGAATTATCGGTAAGTACCAAATTCCTATTTTTTGTTCTCATTGTGCACTATGGGTCTTATGCTGCTTTCCCACTGCAGACCAGTTTAAAGTACTGGTAATCTTAAATGGTATTTAAAACGGTATTAGCATTCCCACTGCAGCAGATTACCGTTTTAAATACCATTTAAGTACCATTCCCATTGCAGTGAACCGTGTAAAATGTAGAGTGCCTAACCCTCCCCCAGTGTAAAGAGTGCCTAATCCCTCCCCCCCCCCAAGTGTAAAGAGTGCCTAACCCCCGTACCTGCCCTGTGCCCCCACCTCCCCTCCCCTTGTACTTACCTGCACGGGGATGCAGGGCAGTGGGGAGGCAGCGGGGGTCCATGCAGGGTACAGGCAGTCCCAGTGCCTGATGAGAACTAGTAGTTCTCTCTTTGCGCATATGTAATGAGCGGCTCTTTATTATGCACGTGCACTCATTACACATGCACAAAGTGAGAACTACTAGGTTTCATCAGGCACTGGGACTGCCTGGAGGCTAAATAACTTTTAAGAGGCATTCCCACTGCCTCTTAATTGTTATTTTAACGTGCCGGACTCTGCTTTAAAAAACGGGTTGAAATACCATTTAGCTTTAAACGGTATTTCAACTCTGGCACTTTCCCACTGCAGCCTTAAAACGGTAAATTGCGCTGAAAATTGGCAATTTACCGTTTTTTAGCTGCAGTGGGAAAGGGGCATTATTTGGATTTGTATGTTTATGTACAAATCTTATGCAGAACGTTCTGCACATGTGCAGAACGGGTCCTGTGACGTCGCAGACAATGCACCCTAATCTCCATCCTCATTATACCCCGAAAAATTCTGTTATTTGTAGTTCCCTAATCCTAACATTATGTTATAAAAACCTCCCAAATACAATATCTTATATCCTCTGTTTTATACATGATTTCTCTTCACAACAGCGTATAGAATTTAATATCGTCTTTCAGTGTAAAAAAAATAAAATCAATACAAAAACAATGTGTATTGTGTTATAATATATAAAATCTGTATATATGTAACTTTTTGGTATTGTCAACTGTTAGTCCACAATCTATCATAGCATACACTATTGAACTCTCATTACCATAAACTGTTTATTACGTTTTTTTATTTGTCTACCGTATTTTACATATATGTATATATAAATATAAGTTTTCTATCATTGTATACATATATACTTCTTTTATATATGCTTATTGTCCTGCTTTCAATTGGTGTAAATACTATTAAATATATATACAGGTTGAGTATCCCGTATCCGAATATCCGTTATCCGAATTATTCCGAAAACCATACTTTCCAGAAAGTGGAAAAAAAAATTTGTTTAGCTAAAAACTCACTGGGGACATCTGTAACAGCATTACTGAGGACATGATATGTAACTGGCACTAATGGGGACATCTGTAACAGCATTACTGAGGACATGATATGTAACTGGCACTAATAGGGACATCTGTAACAGCACTACTGAGGACACGATATGTAACTGGCACTATATATGTGCAAGAAAATGATTGCTTGGCATTCAATTTCAATATCTGAGATAGTACACAATTTTTGTTTCATGTTTTGAAACCTTGTTTTTTGAACAAATAATATATATTTGTGTGTATTTTATGTGGTTATAAAATATATTTGTGTTTATTTTATGTGTTTATACAGCATAAATGCAAGATACTTCAAAATACATCATTGAAATATTAAAATATTCCAAAATACGGAATAATCCGTTATCCAAAATTCTCCTGGTCCCGAGCATTTTGGATACGGGATACTCTCAACCTGTACAAGTCTGGTTGCTATGGAAATAATGAAAGATACGGAATAATAGAAAGAAGAAAGATAAAATAGTAATCTTTCCAAGAATGTTTTTTCCTTATATATATATTTTTTTTAAAACGAGTGTAAACCACTGGATTTCTGGTTTCTTTTGAATCTCCGATTGAGGATTTTTCCGAAATTGTCACTAACACAATGTATGCGTGTCAATATACAGGAAGCTGAGGAACCGTGCGTTCTATGTGAAATCACTTCCGTTTCAAATATCCGGTGATACGACCTCCAGTCTTCACCTATGATGCGCTATACCAGCGCTGACATGAATGAGACGCTAGCGCCCCGTGTAACTTCCGGTTGCTTGCGTTCCAACTGCCGGAAGTATGGCTCTATCCATACTTCCGGATTCACGATCCTCACATCGGAGTCAAAATACACTTTTTTCAGAGGTAATGCGCTGAATTTTATGGTATAAAATGTTTGTAACAATAGGTCTGTCTCCTTATAATGTAACTTTTATGTGTGCAATGTGTTTTTTTAAATAACTATACTGATTAGGTTTGTAACTATGGTCAGGTGTATGCGTTGCTAATTAGTGCATAGGGTATTTAAACCCAGGTACCTTACAGTGCAAGTCACCTTGAAAAAGCTGCTGTGGGCAGCGAAACGCGTAGGTGCAAACAGATGACCCCAGTCACCCTACAGATCTGCTACTACCAACATCGAACCCCATTCACATTTACTACCTGCAGCCGGAAAAAATTATTCCATCTTCCAGTGGGACTACTACCTTCCTCAGCTTTACTTCCATCAACAGGAATTAACACCTGGACCTTCCACCGATCCGAGGCGAATACAATCTTTTTGGAGGTACGCTACCCCCTAACAACAGCCCGGTATTATCAAGGAAGGCACCCAGTGCTCCCCGTGAGTAACAAATTATTTTCCAATACTGAGAAGGCTACCATCACCGTCTGAATTTCCCTCAGATAAAGTGGATTGGCCCCCCACAAATTCTGAGGTACCTTCCCTCCCACTGTTTCCCTGCAGTCCATCACTTGGAAAATTATTGTCCACATTGGGACACCATCATTCAATGTAAAACCATCCTTCGTCAAAATTGCTTGAGTGGATTACAAATCTAAGTCCTTTATCCCACAAATAATCCAGCGGACTGGACAGTCGCAAATCAAAGAGTGACTATATAATTACTTTTAGTCATTTGTCATTTGTTGTTTTTATATATACAACTGTGTCTATTTTAATAAATTGTAACTCCCTTTTTTCACTATACACCTGACCATTCTTTTTTAAGATTATATGCTCAAAAAAATGATTTTTTTTTGTAAACCCCCCTAGCGCAGTCGACCACCCCCCCTTTTCTTAATGCACCCTAAGCCACAGGCTGTGGCCACATGGTACCATGCAGTATCCTCCCTGTGTGCCCCTCTATGTTACTATTCCTCAGCGGTACTGTCATGTATATAACGCTGATTTATTTAGTGACCTGTTTCCCTCATTCTGACAGATGCAATTCCACTAACAGTACGCCGCTGGTGTGGTTTGGTACGCTCTTGGAGTGGTCTTTTTCCGAATGACATCTGGAAAATCCCAGTTTGACTGTCAGCTCTCTACATTGGCAAGCTGCAGCCTGAACCTTGATGCAAGGGACATCATTGAAGTGGTGAGTGGGAGTAGATCCTCAGTATACTAGGTACAAGGACAGGAACAACAATAAAGTAGCACTAAATACCGATGAGGAATAAAATTAAATTGACATTTAATAATACACATAAAAAAAAAGTAAATACACAAATTAAACCACAGGCGCCTATGGCAAATATTATGGGCTGGATAGTTCAGTGGGGATCCGTTCCTATATATACCGCCGTTAGTAGAGGCTTGTTACTCACAGTGTGGCCTCCGATAGGAACATGTTTGGCGTATACTGCGTGGAATATACATATCCAGTTGTACAGTGAAACGCGATAGGAGCTGAGAGCCCATAACAGAAACATAGAATGTGACTGCATATAAGAACCACTTGGCCCATCTAGTCTGCCCCTTTTTTAAACATTACCTCAAACGATATTTAATCCTTATTTCTTTGTAAGGATATTAATATGCCTATCCCATGCATGTTTCAATTGTATTACTGTATTTGCCTCTAGCACCTCTGATGGGAGGCTATTCCACTTATCCACTACTCTTTCTGTGAAGCAATTCTTCCTCAAATTTCCCCTGAATCTTCCTCCCTCTAGTTTCAGTGCATGTCCTCGTGTTCTGCTGCTCCTCTTCCTGTGAAGAATGTCTCCCACCTGTACCTTGTTAAAGCCCTTGATATATTTGAAAGTTTCTATCATGTCCCCCCTTTCCCTTCTCTGCTCTAAAGTATACATATTAAGATCTTTTAGTCTTTCCTGGTACGTTTTGTGATGTAGGCCATGCACCATTTTAGTTGCCCTTCTTTGTACTGTCTCCCAAGAGTGGCATCTACCACTCCAACCTATGCACTACTGTACTTTATACTGGATCCGGACCAGCGGCCAATCTTTGGGAACTTTCCACAGCCGCAGATACTCCAGTGAGACTCCTCACTTGCTATCACCGTTACGTAGTATACTGCTGCTATGCATTCCATGCCGGATTAATTCCCCAGGTGGACATTTATGGTAAATATACCTTACTCATCCACAGAGAGATTTATTGGAGACTGTGCTTACTATATGTGGACCCCTACTAATGGCGGTATAGATAGGAACGGATCCCCAATGAACTATCCAGCCCACAGTATTTGTCATAGGTGCCTGTG
Organism: Crinia signifera; assembly: GCF_055691185.1. Taxonomy (NCBI): domain Eukaryota; kingdom Metazoa; phylum Chordata; class Amphibia; order Anura; family Myobatrachidae; genus Crinia; species Crinia signifera. The sequence continues at coordinate 83,078,015 of NC_139227.1, read as the reverse complement.
CTTTTATTTGTTTTATGTACGGTATTTATTCATTTATTGTAAATTTTTTGATTATGTGTATTATGAAATGTCAATTCAATTTAAATCCTCAGTGGTATTTAACACTACTTTATTTTCCTTTCTTTTTCAGTACACAGGAATTTACTCCCTTCCTCTAAGTAGCTTCTCGGCCAACTGAGATTACAAGAATAATGCTTCCCTTGTTTGCCCAGATTGGGGTACCAGAATAATGCTTCCCTTGTTTGCCCTGATTGGGGTACAAGAATAATGCTTCCCTTGTTTGCCCTGATTGGGGTACAAGAATAATGCTTCCCTTGTTTGTCTAGATTGAGGTACCAGAATAATGCTTCCCTTGTTTACGAAGATTGGGGTACCAGAATAATGCTTCCCTTGTTTGTCCAGATTGGGGTACCAGAATAATGGGTACTTGTGTATTTTCTGGGCGCACGATATATCGCATCGTATGCCACTAATTAAGGCATGCGATGCGACGGTACCTGATTTTCCCTTGAAATGATCGGGAGGTGCTAATGAAGTACAAATCGCATTGCATTGTATGCCTTTGTATGGCATGCAATGCGATTTAACACATCCCGCCCATTCGTAATCCCGCCCTCTGGCACATCTGGCAGAATTTCACTCTGAGGGGATTTTGTGAGGAGAGAAGAAGTGTGTTGCTGAGCTGGTGTTTTCGTGAGGTGTCATGAGGTGATTTTGCTGTGATTTTGATCCGATTACTTTGGATTACGTTCCATAGGATTACGTTGGCTGTGATTTCCATCGGAATGGCTGCATCTTCATCAGTATCAGTGAGTCTGTTCAGTCTGGCGCAGACCGAAGAGGAAGCTGTCTGTTTTCTGCAGGACCATTCTCTTCTGCCGGTGACAGCCACCTGCGCAAATGGACATCCCATGCGGCTGTCCATTAAGGAGTACAAATGGCGTTGTTACATAAAGAGCTGCTGGAAGAAGGAGAGTCTGAGGGCAGCCCTTTTCTTCCCAGGACGCCGACTTTCTTTGGTGAAGTTAGTTCGCTTCATCTTCTGCTGGTGAGGAGCTGACTTCTATCGACTTCTGCGACCGTCACCTCAGTCGAATAAGACAGTAGTCAAATATCACTTTATAGACCTGCAGAGTGGAGCGCACACTCAAAATATAGAGCGACTGTGGGGATGCGCTAAATGGCGTAACAAGCACCAGAGGGGCACAGCTCGGCAGAACCTGGACAGCTATATGCAGGAATTCGTATGGCGGAAATGCCTAGCAGGTGACACCCCGTTCCCACGCATGTTACAAGCATTAACTCTGCTCGCTAAATGAAATTGACTCTTGATGATTTTTAATTATAATAATTGTTAGATTTCATCGTTATCTTTCTTATTGTTATTCTTTAATTATATTTATTGTTCTATGTGATAATTGTCTTTGTACGTAATCATTGTCTTTATTGTTCATATATAATCATTTTCTTCTATAAATTAATACAGTTATTCGTTAACTCCTGTTGTCATTACTGTGTCAGATGAATGATATTGGTGTTGTGAATGTGTCCACAAGGTCCACAGCCAGCCCACTATCAACACCAACCCGAAGCGTGTGAGCGCAGAGAGCCCGCAAGGGGCGGCGGTACGCGTCCTTCGACCTTTTCATACCCCCACTATCCACGTCGGCATGGAGTTGACTTTATATAGTGTGGCGAGCGCAGCGAGCCACAAGATCTTAAATTCCATCCATTGTGAATTTCCACATGATGTCACTTAGGGTTCTGCAGAAGATCCAGCCTGTGGCTAGAACACCTGCTCACTCTCTAGCTGCCCAGCTTACATGAGTCGGCATAACATTGCCCATCATCAGTGAGACAGTATTTGGACTCGGAAGCCCTGGAGATACTGTAGAGTCTGTGAGTAACATATAATGCCTATATGTAAATATATGGCTGGAGCCCAGGGAGAGGAGCCTGCTGCTGAGGGGAGTGGGTGAGGAGGAGGCACAGCCTGGTAATATTAAGGGGTAGAGGACATGCAGGGCAGAGACGGGGAAAGGAGCGTGCTGCTGAGGGGAGTGGGTGAGGAGGAGGCACATGCTGGTAACTTTAGGGGGTAGAGGACATGCAGGGCGGAGACGGGGAGAGGAGCCTGCTGCTGAGGGGAGCGGGTGAGGAGGAGGCACAGCCTGGTAATATTAGTGGGTAGAGGACATGCAGGCCAGAGCCCAGGGATAGGAGTGTGCTGCTGAGGGGAGTAGGTGAGGAGGAGGCACAGGCTGGTAACATTAGGGGGTACAGGTGCCTGGCATGAGGGGGGTGTTAGAATGGGAAGGGCTCTTCACCAGGCATAATACATCTGCCCCATTATACACTAATTTTTGTGGTATTATTAGATGTAATTATTACGCTAACAGTAATTCATGGTAGCATCACAATACTGTGACTACACACACACACATACAGCATATATAGCAGAGATACAAAACAGCACTCAACCTTATTGAAGGTTGGTTAAGTGATATATATACATGCATGCTTCTTCCTCCTGGTGGTGTTAAGGTCCATACACACTGGACGGATTTCCCCCTGTACGGCGCCATCAGCAGGGGGTGGGCGGCTTTGCATAGCGCAGTGCTATGGAAAGCCGTCCTCAAAGCCGCACATCTGGTGATACCAGCAGATGAATGGCTTTCCCGGGGATGATGCGGGAGCGCGCATCACTGCTCATCGCCCGGCCGTACACACTGGGCGGCTTTCATGCTGAAAGCCAATCAAACGAGAAAACTGAGCGGATTTCTTGTGACAGTCACCCAGTGTGTATGGGCCTTTACATTGGTGTGAATTTGTGGTTCGTTGCCTTACATTTCATGCCAATAGAGACACTCCTCCTTCCGAGCTGTCTCTGATGAGTGAGGATTATTAAGGCGCCCAAGGGATTATGTTGGTTGCCTTATGTATTTACCTTTACCTTATCACCTTATCTAAAAATAAGACTCAGACAACCATGGCATAAGTTTAAAATGGTCAAGTTATTTATTTAGGTGGTATGACCCTTGTTTGTCTATCAAAGGGATGGCCAAGAAAGCACTTGAGACCAGCACCAGTCAGAGGTGTATGCCAATGGCAGCGACTGCATCGCTCCAATCTAACAAACACACCCCTTACGTAAGGTACAGCCTGCACCGTGACGGCTCCCCGCCCCCTCTAAGGTAGGGCGCGGACACCTCAAGGAAGTGCCCACCGTCCCCGCTCAATTCGGGACTCGCCCACCGTCCTGGCAAGGGGGGGTAATACCGCACGGTGACCACCTGACACCTCACCCGACTGCTGGTCGAGAGCGCCTTCTCGCCGATTCTTTAAACTGAAATTAAATTTGCCAATTGTTGGGACAGCCCGAAGGCAATGAGCACCAGAGAAGAAGAAAAAAGAAGGGAATGGAGGGTGGGGATCCGGATTCCAAGAGGAAGTTCCTGCCCCAGAGCTGGACCCTAAATACCCTGCATAAGCTGCCTCCCCTTTTGGTGCTGATTGGCCCAGCTACACCACATGCTAACCTGCCTGTGAATCATCACACTGCTCTGTGCTGCATTGCCTGTGAAGTTAACCCCCAAATCCCCGGGCTCTTAACTGCACTCTGGCCTAGACTGCCCTCGTTTTGCCATAGTACAGGTCACACTAAAGGGGGATACAGACTGGTGACCCGTGCTCCGTGCTGAGTGATGGGCTTAAGCACGATCGCTCAGCACACATCATGGTGCATCCACAATGCTGTGTGCTGAGCGATCGTGCTGAGCGGGGCCTTGCCTATTTTAATAGGCAAAGCATCGCCATCTAGAAGTAAAGCCAGCGCTAGTGCTGTCTTACCCTGCGGACAATAGCGATGATGGAGAAAATCGCTGGGCTGAATCACTTAGTGCACACACACAGAGCAATTATTGCCCATTGAAACGATTTTCACAGGGGTGTACGACTTTCAAGCCGTTCACCCCTTCGCTCATCAGCTGGTAATACCAGCAGATGAGTGGTGGCCACCGGCGATGATGCAGGAGCGGCATCACCACTGCCCCATACACACTGGGCGGCTTTTCAGCTGAAAGCAGCTTAAACGACAATATTGAGCGTCTTTCAGTTGAAAATCACCCAATGTGTATGGGCCTTTAATATGCCATGATGGCATACTGGGAGGTCCTATGCAAAGGTTCAGCTACTGTTATCTACAGCAGTGGTTCTCAACCTCGGTCCTCATGTACCCCCAACAGTGCATTTTTTCCAGGTCTCCACATAGAATCACTGGTGAAATTATTAGCTACACATGTGATCTTTTAAGATGTGTCAGTGAATAATGAGTGCACCTGTACACCTGCCGGGTGCACTGTTGGGGGTCCTTGTGGATTGAGGTTGAGAACCATTGACCTACAGTATTAAAAATCAAAATGTATAATAAAAGGGTTATGGAGGGGTGTCAATTCCCATGCAGTCTATCTAAGTTGGTGGTGCCCTCAAGAGTCTTGGACATAGTGTTATTAATAAAGGGTTATCCCTCTGGATAAAATGAAAGGATGCAACATTTTTTGGGGGGGGGGGGGGGGACATACTGTTACGTGAAATAGGTTATATCAATATTCATATGTGAATGAAACTTTTATAAGAATACTTTTAAAAGGAAAATTGAGAAAAAAGCATTTTGACAAACAACATATATCATAATAATGCTACGGCCCAGTTTCTGGTAGTAAATGAGGCCTACCACTCTTACTTACACATGGGATAGCTCCGGGCTATAGCCCTGGCCCTGGGGATGATTTTCCCATCATCACTGTCCCCATTCACCCAGTGTGTATAAGGAACATAAGGCGTCCAGGAAAGTGTGCGTCCTTCGGTGGCATCAGAAAGTACTAAAGAAGAGCATGGATTTCTAACAGCATCTCTGATATTGCTCCCCATGCCAGAGGATGCCGTTCTGCTCTGTGTTTAGTAAGTGCCCATTTGGAGGAATTAATAGACAACAAGTAGGTCTGTGGCATTATTCCTGTGTGTGTGGGTGGTTAGGAAACATGAATGTCAGTGGAAAATGGGACATTTTGCTACAGTTATAAATGTTGCTCATCTCTAGTAACCTGGATGTGAGATTTGTCCTGTCCCAGTATAGGACAATCCCTGTATCAGTACTATAGACCTCCACCGTACTATTCGGTACCTTATACTGGACATAGAGGACAGTCATGTGACCCCACAGCCTGTGGCTTTAAGCTGGGTACACACTAGAAGATATTTAGAACAACTACGGATGAGAAAGCCCTGTTTGAGTGCTGTCACTTTTTACTTATTGCAGCCCGCCACCCCCGGTCGGTGTGAGCTCAAATGACGGCTCCAGCAGCCGACAACGCACCGGATGGAGGAACTGTATTATAATCATCTTCTAATAAATCAGTATTTTAGTTGGTTTAGCATCTGTTCTATAAGGAGACCCTGGTTTCTGTATTTCCCCCGGAATGCCCTGTATACTATCTGATCACTCTCCCTCTTGGGGTTGGGCTACTTGGGCTACTTCAGGTGGGTACTTACATAGCTCAATATACATTACACGGTTCCCAGGCGTCAGCTCATCGCACTGACTATTCTTCACCTGTTACATTGGCCGGCGGCTATAATCAGTTTCCAGCTTATTTACAATGTGATTGTACCATTAGGTTGAATTACATATATTGTGTCTGTGCTCCACGCTTTACTTTTATTTGCATGTCATCCAATACATAGATTTATTAGCATTTAATGAACAACAATTGCGAAAAGACATTTCAGGGCTCAGTCATGTTACACATGATATGAGTGTTTCCCCCCTTTTTATAGACTCCGATCTATGCTGGTCCGCACTCCCGGAATGTGCAGGAGACTCAGGAAGTTGGAAAAGATGTTCTGACAGAAGTGTACAGAAGTGCCTCCCGTTACATCTGCTGGAATTCCCTCACCCCCTACATCTGGTATCCGGAGGGCACCATTTAATAGCAGGTAAGTATGTGATCATTTTCCCTCTTGTAACTTACATATAATGTATTTTCCAATCACATTTGCTGGAGTGTAAGTCGAGATTTGTCGGCGTCCGTAGAATGTTTTGTAAACACTACCATTTCCATCCTGAGCTAAGGAGATCTGCCTAGAAAATGAATGGGGTCTACAGATCCATATAACCCAATGAGGGAGAGTGGCTGGTGCTTCACTAGTGCCGGAGTAATTGGATAGTTCAGATAAAGAGAAACAGTTGTGGCATCAGTGGCACAGATAGTGGTGAGGAAATATCTGTTTTACTGGACAACACTTCAACTTCATTCCACATAAAATTTCCAATGTAGTTATGGGGGGTTAATGGGCAAATAAATGCAACTTTAAGGGGGATATTTACTAAGATGGGAGTTCTATTCCACATGGTGTTGCTATAGGCAACCAATCCGAATCTACTTTATTTAGCACCTTCTAGAAGATAATAGATAGTGGGCAAGATTCTCTATTACAGAAATGCGGTAAAAACCCCGTTATCGGGGGTTTTACCGCATTTCTGTATTCTCTAATGTCCCTCCGCAGTGTCACCGCACATTGTCACTATTGTCATAGTCTATTATTATAGTGTCACTATTTCACATTCAATCCGAATCTACTTCTTTATTTAGCACCTTCTAGAAGATAATAGATAGTAACTGATTGGTTGCCCATAGCAACATCCCATGTGAAATCGAACTCCCATCTTAGTAAATTTCCCCCTAAGTATCCTTACATACCAATGTGCCTATAAGGAAACTTTCCAATTTGCCCATTATTCCTTCTCTCACTCTCCCATTTCCTCCGCTCTGTCCCCCCCCCCCCCCGCCCCCCCCCCCCATTTCCTCTCTGTCTCACACTGACATTTCTCCCTATTCTCCCTCTATCCCGCATGGACTACTATTTTCCACTAACCCCGGTATCTCCCGTTTCCCTTACTCTCTCTGTCTCTCTCTGTCTCATTGCTCCTTTTCCCCCCTATTCCAACAATCTTTTATTCTTCCCCTATCCTCTTTTTCGCACTGTTGCATTTCACAATATCTCTCTCATTGTCACACTCACACACTTTATCATCCCCTCTCGTCTCTTTCTCTCTCTCTCTCTCCCCCCTTTCATTTCTCTCGCACACTTGCTCACCCATTCTCATTTGCCCCTACTCTCACTCTCCCCCTCCCCCGCCATTTCCTTTACCCCGTCTATGTCTCACACTCCCATTTGCCCCTATACTCCCTCTCTCTTACATGGTCTACTATTTCTCACTATCCTCTATCTCCCATTTCCCTTACCCCCTCTCACGCGCGCTCTCTCTCTCATTTCTGCCATCCTATATTTTATTTTCTCACATTTCCACTATTCTCTTTCACACTCTCGCATCTCAAAATATCTTTCTCATTGTCACACTCACACACACTCCCAACCCTCCTCTCTTCTCTCTATTACCTTCTCTCTCTCTCTCCCCCCTTCCATTTCTCTCATACTTGCTCATTCCCTCGCATTTCCCCCTATTCCATATCTCCCTCTATCCCCTCCTCGATCTTACTATTTTCATTCTCTCTCTACCATCTTTTCCACCTCTCTCACTCTCCCGTTTCTCCCTATTCCTTCTGTCTCACACTCACTCTCATTTCCCTTTATTCTCTTCTTCTCTCCTTCCTCTACTATTCTTTGTCTCTGATTCTCTCCCATCTCCCCTTCTTTCTCTCTCTCACTCTATCTGTCTCGCTTGTGTTGATGCGGATACTTTCCCAAGTCTTCTATGGACTCTAGCCATCTGCAGACAAGTGCAAGTACTGGTAGATTATAGAGGTACTTGCAGGGTTTCTTACACCAAAGCCCAGCTGTGCTGTGCTAATACAGTATATGTTGATGAGCCATTCATCCGTAACCAATAACTGATCTGCGATAACATTTTAGAAGCATCACCTTAATTCTTAATGAATAAAAACAGATGTAAATCGGAACATCATTATTTATTGCTGTGTACTGTAATTACAGTGGTCTTCAGTATTACAGTACTGTATGTTCCACGGTTACATCTTAGCTGTAGCTGTACTGCCATATGCTCTCGTGTCTGTAAGCCCCATACACACTAGACAACGGGCTCCACCGATATTGCGCGTACACACTGAACGATATCGACAGTGACGTCACCCTCCCACAGCTAATAGCATGCCTTTATTCTGCGGGAGACATCAGGGGCCATAGGGATGACAGTGGGTAGACAGTGGATGAGGAACCATTCCAGCGCCAGAAAGGTTAAACTAAACATATAGGATGAGTTTATACCTATACATAATCACAGTCACTAGGAATTTCCCCTGTGCGGCTTTGGCAAGAACAACATAAGCACTACTGGATATAAGTGAAAAGTAATGTTTATTGACACACAGAATATAGTGCAAAGAGGCGATGATGAAGGGTTCCAGATATCACTTGATAAATGCAAGTAACCAGGAGACTGGAACTGGATAGTGGACCGACATTTTGAAGCAACTTGTGACTGATCAGCTTTATCACCAAGTCTGGAGGTTAGAATTATCCTCATCTGAAGGAAAGGGTAGAAATATTGGACCTTGGAACGCTCCCTGGCTCTCTGGATTGGGGAATGTCCCCAGATGCTCTGGGACCGCTCCCTATAAACAGGAGATTGGGCTTGCACCCTCACACTGTAAACTGGCGACCTCTTTAATAATATCACAAAAAGAAAATTGAACAAAGACAAATATCCTAGTGGAATATAGTCTGGATTAAAATAGCTCTTGGTAAATTGGTGGTGTACCTGTATATTTAAATTAATATAAAATATAACATAAGTTCTGGCCCCTAACCTCCCCTTACTGGCCAGCCAATCTCCCACTTTTGATGTTATATTCTATATACATTTTCAGAAGAGAGCTCTTTAATGTAATCTTTCTTTACATAGGTCCTGATTCAGCTTAGATCACATTTTATACACTGTCCCCATCAGCTTATTATGTGTGATCCTTAAGCAATGCAACTGCAGGAGAAGGTGCAGACCACCCCATATCGGCATTTGCAATCATATGGAACTGTGATGCGATCGTTGTTTAGAGGAACATCGTGACCATCGGTTGCGGTGTCCCACTACGACTACAACCTGAGGCATACACACGTAGACATCTGTGCTAAGCAATTTTGCTAACCTATTTTGCTAAGCAATTTTGCTGGTGTCAAGACCTCCCATGGGGAGCACATACACATGCAGAGATTTGTGCTAAGTAATTTTGCTAAAAATAGTCAGGGTAATGGTTCAGAATGAGAAATTGTGATCAATATCTCTCATTCTGTACACACAGAGAGATTTGCAGTCATTTGCTAAGCAATCTGACTAGATTGTGACTTCATGCACTGACTTAGTTAGCAAGAGATATATAATCTCTCGGAGCATACACACGGAGAGATCTGTGCTTACTTTCAGATCTAGTCAGATTGCTTAGAAAATAGCACAAATTAGCTCCGTGTGTACACCCCTTTAGTCTCATCTTACTCAGCCTTGCAATCGCAGGTGGGCTTGTGAGGCGAAGGAAACTTCACCTTGCAGCTTAAATGTAAATGTATGTAAAATATAACATCAGTTCTGGCCTCCAACCTCCCCAGATAAGCCAGCCAATCACTCACCTATGATGTTATATTTTATATAAATTTTCAAAAGATAACTCTTCAATGTAAACTTACTTTACATAGGGCTTTGTTCAGCTTGGATCGCATATGATACGCTTCTCACAGAAATACAAATGCAGGAGATGGTGCATACCACCCCCTGGCTACATTTGCAATCCAATTAAACTGCGATCAGATAGCAGTTTAGAGGAACGCGGTGTCCTCCTGCAACTACAGCCTGAGTTAAAAACCCCATACACTAGTCCAACTTGTTCTTACCAGTTTGACCTTGAGAGCCCCCCAGCAGCTCCCCGGGAGGCTCGCTTACGATTTGGCACTTGATGGGCCAAATTTACATGCAATAAATTGCATGCGATATATTGCATGCAATATTCCCCGTGGCGTGGGTAGCAGGGTCTGTGCAGGGGGTGGGCAGTGGGGTCCGTGTGGTGCAGGGCAGGCAGCGGGGTTCGTGCGATGGCTGGGAACTTGTTGGGTCTAAACTCCAGGCTATTAAAAAGGCCTGGGTTGGCCAGGCATACCATGCTCCCTTTACATCATCGGCCCGTGGGGTGTCGGTATTAATCAACAGAACAGCTACCTTTGAATGCTTAAGGGTAAAGATAGACCCGGGTGGGTGCTATGTATTTTTAGAATGTATTATGAACGCATTGCATATATGTCTGTTGGCTGTGTATATACCCCCGCCTTTCTCCTTTGACATTCTGGTCAAAGCGGCGGACTTTATGTCGCAATCTCCAGACATTCCTGTAGTGATCATAGGTGATTTTAATAATGTACTCAATCATCGATTAGATAGATGGCATAAAAATTTGGTTAATGAGGATAGAAGAAGTAAAAGCAATCAGGGGTTTGGCCAGTTCATAAAGGACATGGGCCTGATGGACCCATGGAGGGACAGAAACCCTGACCTCATCCAATTTTCTTGTTTTTCGGCATCCCATGTGGCATTCTCCAGAATCGACCTGGCACTTGTTTCTAATGGGCTAGCGCCACAGGTCTCTGAAGTGTCATATAAAACCAGGGGAATATCTGACCATTCCCCCTTGGTATTAGAACTTAAGGAGTCATCCGCAAAGGGATGTATGTTCTGGAAATTCAATGCCTCATGGTTGTCTAAAATGGGGACTGGGGCAGATTTAGTAGAACAATGGGCAGAATTTTGGCAAATTAATAGAGGGTCAGCATCAGGGATCACTACTTGGGAGGCATTTAAAGCATTTGTAAGGGGCACTCTTAAGAAAAGGGTAGGAGAGATCAAAAGAGCTAATAGACAGGAGGCGGCAGAATTAGAAAATAAATCTAATGTAAGTGAAGCAGCCTACCTGGTGGCTAAAACAACAGAGGCCAAGGAGGCATGGGAGAATGCTAAAGGGAAATGGCTAGAATATGTTAATATAACACATATTGTAAGTATGAAACAGAGGTCAAAATACATCTATGCCAACTCAGATAGACCAGGTAGATGCCTGGCCTATTTGGCGCAAGCCGAAAAACCTATGAACACAATATCCAAGATTCTTGATAAGAACGGAAAGCTTTTAACCGAGGCAGTAGATATTGGGTTAGTATTCAGGGATTATTTTTCTGAGCTTTATGAGTCTAGACTAAATTATAATCAACTCCAAATACAGGAATTTCTAGGTGGGATAAAGCTCCCCTCGCTTACGACAGTGGACAGCGGTGCGTTAGAGGTCCCTATAACTTTGGTAGAGATTCAGAATGCCATAAAAGCTCTACCAGGGGGTAAGGCCCCAGGATTAGACGGCATCCCTATTGATCTCTACAAGCAATATACGGATCACTTCGCCCCCTTGTTGCTCGAACTGTTCCAGTTATGTTTTGAGGCCGGTGTGTGCCCACCCTCCATGTTGGAGGCCAAGATTATTCGGTACTTATGTAGTAACTGGGCTGCCGATTTTGAAATCGGGTCCATCGCATCGCATCGCACCCGACCAAATCGCATGCGATGCGATGCGATGCGATGGACCCGATTTTTCCATAGGATTCAATGTTAAAATGGACTGAGTCCATTTTAACATGGAATTCAATGGGAAAAAGGGGTCCTTTTCATACCCCTACTATCCAAGTGGGCATGGAGTTGGATATAAACCTGTGGCGAGCGTAGCGAGCCACCGAGCCCGAAGCGTGGCGAGCGTAGCGAGCCCCGCGAGGGGACACAGAATACCGTCCCCTCGCGGGGCTCGCTTCGCTCGCCACGCTTCGGGCTCGGTGGCTCGCTACGCTCGCCACAGGTTTATATCCAACTCCATGCCCACTTGGATAGTAGGGGTATGAAAAGGACCCCTTTTTCCCATTGAATTTCATGTTAAAATGGACTCAGTCCATTTTAACATTGAATCCTATGGAAAAATCGGGTCATCGCATCGCATCGCATCGCATCTGATTGTATGCCTTAACTTAAGGCATACAATCAAAAAATCGGCAGCCCAGATACTACATAAGTACCGATTATTCTTCTATTAAAACCAGATAAGGACCCGGCAGACCCTGGGGCATATAGGCCAATTTCATTATTGCCAGCAGAAGCCAAGATATTGGCAAAGATACTGGCGACAAGGCTGAATAAATATTTGGTAAAAATTATTCACCCTAATCAGACGGGGTTTCTCCCCGGCAAGTCAACCTCTATCAACATCAGAAAAGCTTTCAGGCATCTTCAGATAGCAGAAAACAAGTCTGTCAACTCAGCAATCATGTCGTTAGATGCTAATAAAGCCTTCGACGCAGTCGAGTGGGCATACTTATGGGCGGCATTGCGTGCATTTGGATTTGGTCCCAAGTATGTCAGGTGGATTCAGCTGTTATACGCAAATCCAACTGCACGCATGTCCGTAAATGGCTGGACATCCGATGCCTTTCCTCTATCTAGGGGTACTAGGCAAGGCTGTCCACTGTCGCCAAGTCTATTCTCATTGGCCATTGAACCATTGGCATGCGCCATAAGAAGCCATCCCGAAATTGTTGGTTTTAGTGTGGGGCAGCAGTACGACACAGTTGCCCTATATGCAGACGACTTACTGATTTTTATGTCTGATTATGTAAAATCTGCCCCTATCATATTACAATTAATTAAAACGCACGGTAGCTTTTCTGGTTTCGAGGTAAATGTTAAAAAATCTAGTATACTGGCCGTAAAACCACAGACGGCTCCCTATCCACATATGGCTCTATCAGTGAGGTGGTCGGAGACATTTAAATATCTGGGGATCCATATGTCCAGGAACCCCCTTGATTTTATACAACTAAATGTCCAACCTTTGTTGGCCTTTATGGTGTCAAAATTTAAATCATGGAATCGCCTTCCCCTCACTGTTATAGGGCGAGTTAATTTAATAAAAATGATTGTTTTACCCAAACTGTTGTACGTCTTACAGCAGTCGCCAGTGTATTTGCCAATTTCCTTATTTGCAAAAATTAATAGTCTAATATCCACTTTCATATGGAATAACAAGCGGGCGAAGATCCAGCTTGGTACACTGATGAGAAAAAAGGAGCAGGGTGGCGTAGCTCTTCCTAACTTCAGATATTATTATTTGGCCGGACAGCTACTGCAGCTACGTGATTGGGTACAGGAGGAAGGGGATAGCGGCATAGTTAAACTATTGGTAGCACAAGGTAATTTAAATCTTACCCCATTGCAACGACTGCTGGCGGGAGGGATAACCCGGTATGACCCACCATTGGTAAGGCAGGCAGTTAAGATCTGGAGGGAAGCAAATAAAATAGCCAAATTTACGGATATAGAGGTTGAACACCCCCTGGCAGATTATAAATTCCTGAATGAGCTAAAAGCACTTCAACCCGATAAGATCTGGGGACAGTATGGGTTAAAATCCATTAGTCAGTTGTACGAGCGGGGCACTTTGAAATCATATACACATCTGGAGTTGGAATTTGGTCTCCCTAGACATTTTTTTTTTTAGGTTTTTGCAATTGAGAAGCGCACTTGAATCTCAATTCAAAAACATGGCGTTATGCTTCTCTACATCGCCTATAAAGAGGGAGTTGCAAGTGAGGAATAAAAGTAAGGGGGTGTCAGGGCTTTATAATCTGCTAGTGGAAGCGAAGTACGATGACGGGTTGGTAGACCTTAAGGAGAAGTGGTCGTTAGATGTGGGCCCGTTGAATGATTTAGAATGGAATATGGCTTTGACTTCTGTCCATGCAACAACAAACTCAATAAGGGTGCACCAAGTGCAATTGTTCTTTTTGCACAGGTCTTATATGTCTACTACAAGATTGGTTAAAATGGGTAGCCGCACTACGTCGCTCTGTCCCAAATGCAAGCTTGAACCGGGTTCCTTTTGGCATTTAATGTGGGGTTGCAGAGTCCTTGGGGCATTCTGGGGTAAAGTACAACAAATTTTGATTAGCACGGGTATCCCTGGATCTGCACTTGATTGCAAAGGATGTGTGTTAAATGTTCATACAGGCAATGAAATTAATAAGCACGATAAAATATATGTATCCACTTTATGTGCACTGGCTAAACTAATGATAGCGAGGACATGGCTCTCTAAAAATGGGCCTGATATTGCAGCATGGATATCATTGGTTAATTACACTGCAACCCACGAAAAACACGTATTTATATGTAGGAAACAATTAAGTAAGTACACTAAACTGTGGCACAGGTGGCTTACGTCTAGCCATGCAGGTATAGAACACAATATAAGATAAGTGTTAGAAGGGTAGGGTAGGGGAGGGAAAAGAAAAAGAGAAAAGGGGATAATAATAAAAAAGTATATATAAAAATAGAATAAATCTTTTATTCACTCAATAACGTTTTGTAAAAACTTTTCTGGGTCAATGAATCAACAAAACTACACAAGATGGAAATAGAAAATGTTTATTAGCACTGCACATTAATAATAATATAAAGCACAATTTCAGAGTGGGTAATAATTTGGTATGAATGTTGGCACAATCATATTGTCTGATGTGACAGGGTATACGTCATTTGCTACCCAGTAGTGGGTTTGGGCAGACCATGGTGGAAGGGAACAAAGCGAAGTAGGGCTATGACCGGTACATTGTTGGAGAGCAAAGTGAGCTGTGATATTCATGCTCCCCAATCAACCTCACGGCAGCAGTAAATCCATATCTTTTAGCTCTCATAGATCTGGCATATTAAGATCTTTAAATAAGTGCATCGTTGTCCGCAAAAGTTATAGGATAAATTGCAAATATAACATTAATAGTGGTATTCCCAACTGTATTGGGATTACCATCAGCTTACGTAGTACATAATATTCGAAAAAATATTTTTTAAAGACTGGCCGGCTGTTTATTGGTTGAGAGAATTCTCTCAGCCAATTAGCGTTCAGCTAGTCTTTTCAAAATATTTTTTCACATTTAGCAGCTGCTCCCCCCCCCGCCAGGCAAATAGCGCTAATAGTTCCCAGCTGTTGCGCCGACCCCACACGGAACCCACTGCTGCACATAAGCACCCACAATGTGACACTGGTTTGTCCGATACAATACATTTAATGTGCAGCCCGTCCGATCCCCCTACTCCGACCACGCATCGGGTTGGAGGGGATGTCAAACACATCTGACAAGTGTATGGGCACCATAATTCTCATCTTACTCAGACTTGCAGTCATAGGTTGTCTTGCGAGGCCAAGGAAACTTTGCTATGCCGTATAAATGTATATAAAATATAACATATGTTTTGGCCTCCATCCTGCCCAGAAAAGCCAGCCAATCACTCGCCTTTTATGTTATATTGTATATAAATTTTTAGAAGAAAACTCTTCAATGTAATCTTACTGCGATCGCAGTTTAGAGGTACATCGTGACCATCGGTTGCAGCATCCCTTTGCGACTGTGGCCTGAGTAATTTTCATCATTCTCAGACGTACAGTTGTAGGTCGTCTTGCAAGACCAAAGGAACTTTGCTGTACAACTTCAATATAAATGTATATAAAATGTAACATCAGTTCTGGCCTCCAACCTCCCCAGATAAGCCAGCCAATCACTCGCCTTTGTTATATTTTACATACTTTTTCAGAAGATGCCTGATTCATTGTGGATCGCATATGATAAGATGCTCGCAGAACCCCTTCACTGGTAATCCTGAGAATTTTCCAGGCTATGCCTTAATGCCCAGACTGGCAAGCCCAGAAAATTCTCGGGTTTCCCCGGCTCTCTCGCCTCTGCCTCACCCCGCACCCCTTCTCCCAGCTGTTCTATTACAGCTTTTGGCGCCGGCTTATGACAAGCAGCGTAAATGTATATTTGTATAAAATATAACATCAGTTCTGGCCTCCATCCTCCCCAAGTTGCCAGCCAATCACTCGCCTTTGATGTTATATTTTATATAAATTCAGCTTGTGTCACATATGATAAGCTGCTCACAGTAGCTTATCATGTGGGATCCTCAAGCAATGCAAATGCAGGAGGAGGTGCATACCACCCGCTGCCGACATTTGTGATCATATCAAACTACGATGCAATGGCAGTTTAGGGGACATTGCGACCATCGGTCGTGGTGTCCCTCTATGACTACAGCCTAAGTAAGTCTCCTCTTACTCAGTCTTGAAGTCGCAGGCTGGCTTGCAAGGCGAAGGAACTTCACCTTGCAGCGTAAATGTATATTTATATAAAATATAACATCAGTTCTAGCCTCCATCCTCCCCAAGTTGCCAGCCAATTCCTCGCCCTTGATTTTATATTTTATATAAATTCAGCTTGGGTCACATATGATAAGCTGCTCACAGCAGATTATCACGTGGGATCCTCAAGCAATGCAAATGCAGGAGGAGGTGCATTCCACCCCCTGCCGGCATTTGTGATCATATCATACTGTGGTTGCAGATTAGAGGAACATTGCGACCATTGGTCCCAGTGTCCCTTTACGACTACAGCCTAAGCAAAACTGGCCAGACACTTGTGCGATTCTCCGAGGGGAGAAGTCGCACACGATAAATAGCCGAGTCCACCTGCATTTTCTGTTGACACTCCCTGTAAATGGCTGGGTGCCTCACCCAAACTCCGGCCGCCTGTCAATCTCCCTGTGTGCAGAAAGTGATGAGAAGCTGTCACTGGCTTTCATAGCAGAGAGATTTTGGCTTAGATCACATATGATAGGCTGCTCGCTGCAGCTTATCATGTGCGATCCTTGTCACCCTCTGTCTATTTCATTGTATCGAACTGTAATGTAATTGCAGTTTAGCGGAACATCGGGACCATCGGACGCAGTGTCCCTCCGCAACTACAACATGATAAGTGTCATCTTACTCAGGCTTGCAGTTGTGTGTCAGCTTGCGAGACTAAGAAAACTGTGCCTTGCAGCGTAAATGTGTTGTCACAAGGCAAGGCCGCACCGCATGTCTAGTCCCTACCCATGATGCAATTGCAAAGTACTTGCAATCGCTTCTCAGAAATGTGATTTGCATTGCAAAAATGTGATAACATTTCCAGGGTAGTCCCCTTTCTGCGCAGCCTCCTATTTAACCATCCAGGCAGTGGTATCCTCCAGCCATGGGTATCCTCTACTCCTGTTTAACCACCAACCAGTGGCATCCTCCTGCCACATAGGTATCCATTCCTCCTGTTAAACCATCTATCCAGTGGAATCCTCCTGCCATGGGTTTCCCGTCCTCCTGTTTAACCATCTGGCCAGTGTTATCCTCCTGCCATAGGTATCCAGTCCTTGTTTAACCCTCCGGCCAGTGGTACTCTCCTGCCATAGGTATCCAGTCCTCCTGTTTAACCATCTGACCAGTGTTATCCTCCTCCCATAGGTATCCAGTCCTCCTGTTTAACCATCTGACCAGTGTTATCCTCCTGCCATAGGTATCCAGTCCTCCTGTTTAACCATCTGACCAGTGTTATCCTCCTGCCATAGGTATCCAGTCCTCCTGTTTAACCATCTGACCAGTGTTATCCTCCTCCCATAGGTATCCAGAGGGAGATTCTCTAAGCGAAAAATGCGGTAAAAAACCCGTTACCGTGGCGGGGGGCTTCGCCAGAAAAATCTGGCGATGCCCCATAGAAGCCAATGGGCTTCTACCGCATCCCACCGAAGCCCCGCAACGACGCCCCGCATGGACCCCCACCTCCCTGCATTGCCCCTCATCTGTGTCCGGGCAGCACAGAGCTGTGCTGGCCGGACCTGTGACCTCTTCCCTGCACTGATCCTCTTCTGGGTGCAGGGAGGAGGAGAGCCCGGCGCAGCAGCAGCAGCGCCGGGTGTGTGAGGGAGGGGGGAGCCGCCGGGACCTGCAGGGACCCGGCAACTCTCGCCGCAAAGGACAGCTCTTAACGCAAGAGCTGTCCTTTGGTATAATTATCGCATAAACATATGCAATAATTATAAATGCGAAGAGAGGTGAAGGGGGGCGGAGATTCTTAAAGAATCTCCCCCATTGTCCTCCTGTTTAACCATTCAGCCAGTGAATTCATTCAGCCTGCTCACAGCAGCTTATTATGTGGGATCCTCAAGCAATGCAAATGCAGGAGGAGGTGCATTCCACCCCCTGCCTCCATTTGTGATCATAACAAACTGCAATTGCAGTTTAGAAAAACATCACGACCATCGGTGGCTGTGACGCTGCGACTGCAGCCTGAGTAAGTCTCATCTCTTTCAGGCTTGCAGTTGTAGGTCGGCTTGCGAGACCAAGCAAACTTTGCCATGCAGCTTAAATGTATATAAGATATAACATCAGTTCTGGCCTCCGTCCTCCCCAGATAAGCCAGCCAAACCCTCGCCATTGATGTTATATTTTATATATATTTTTAGAAGATGCCTGATTCAGTTTGGATTGCACATGATAAGCTGCTCACAGCAGCTTATCATGTGGGATCCTCAAGCAATGCAAATGCAGGAGGAGGTGCATTCCACCCCCTGCCTCCATTTGTGATCGCTGGCTGCTCTACACCGCAAGCACCTCTGCAATCAGCAGAGGTGTTCGTTGTTCTGCGATGTGATCACATGTGCAGAAACCAAACATTGCGCATAATATGGGTTGGATCGTACTTGGAGTTGGAGTGTGAGGGCAGAGACGCTGAGGGGGGAGTTAGAGAGAGGGAGAGGGCAGAGCCGCCGATGGGGGGGGGGGTTTAGATATATGAGGGCAGAGACGCTGAGGGGGGAGTTAGAGAGAGGGAGAGGGCAGAGACACTGATGGTGGAGTTAGAGAGAGGGTGAGGGCAGAGCCGCCGATGGGGAGGGGGGGTTTAGATATATGAGGGCAGAGACGCTGAGGGGGGAGTTAGAGAGAGGGTGAGGGCAGAGACGCTGAGGGGAGAGTTAGAGAGAGGGGGGAGTGTTAGAGAGTTAATGAGGGCAGAGAGGCTGAGGGGGGAGTTAGAGAGAGAGGGTGAGGGCAGAGACGCTGAGGGGAGAGTTAGAGAGAGGGGGGAGTGTTAGAGAGTTAATGAGGGCAGAGACACTGATGGTGGAGTTAGAGAGAGGGTGAGGGCAGAGCCGCCGATGGGGAGGGGGGGTTTAGATATATGAGGGCAGAGACGCTGAGGGGGGAGTTAGAGAGTGGGTGAGGGCAGAGAGGCTGAGGGGAGAGTTAGAGAGAGGGTGAGGGCAGAGCCACTGAGGGGGGAGTTAGAGAGTTAGTCAGGACAGAGGCTAAGGGGGGAGTTGGAGAGAGAGGGTGAGGGCAGAGACGCTGAGGGGGGAGTTAGAGAGAGGGTGAGGGCAGAGAGGCTGAGAGGGGAGTTAGAGAGAGGGTGAGGGCAGAGACGCTGAGGGGGGAGTTAGAGAGAGGGTGAGGGCAGAGACGCTGTGGGGGGAGTTAGAGAGTGGGCAAGGGCAGAGAGGGTGAGGGCAGAGACGCTGAGGGGGGAGTTAGAGAGAGGGTGAGGGCAGAGACGCTGTGGGGGGAGTTAGAGAGTGGGCAAGGGCAGAGAGGGTGAGGGCAGAGACGCTGAGGGGGGAGTTAGAGAGTGGGCGAGGGCAGAGAGGGTGAGGACAGAGACGCTGGGGGGGGAGTTAGAGAGAACAGCAGTGTGGGCATGGACGATGGGGGGTGGTGCGAGTGATGGTAAGGCAAGAGAGAGTGGGGGTGCGCTGTTAGGCTATTGACCCGGGGGTGGTATGTGTATAACGCTTAATCCTCAATCCTTAAGCAGTGCAAACGCAGGAGGAGGTGCATTCCACCCCCGGCCTCCATTTGTGATCATAACAAACTGCGATTGCAGTTTAGAAAAACATCAGGACCATCGGTGGCTGTGACGCTGCGACTGCAGCCTGAGTAAGTCTCATCTCTCTCAGGCTTGCAGTTGTAGGTCGGCTTGCGAGACAAAGGAAACTTTGCGTTGCAGCTTAAATGTATATAAGATACAGTATAACATCAGCATACCTCCCAACATGACCCTCTCCAGGAGGGACACATTGCTCTGCTTCTGCCCTTCTGTCTTAATTTATGATTGACATCACCTGTGTTGAAATACCTTTTATTATAAATTATCCTGTTCCTGTTTGGATTGCACATGATAAGCTGCTCACAGCAGCTTATCATGTGGGATCCTCAAGCAATGCAAATGCAGGAGGAGGTGCATTCCACCCCCTGCCTCCATTTGCAATTGCTGGCTGCTCTACACCGCAAGCAGCTCTGCAATCAGCAGAGGTGTTCGTTGTTCTGCGATGTGATCACATGTGCAGAAACCAAACATTGCGCATAATATGGGTTGGATCGTACTTGGAGTTGGAGTGTGAGGGCAGAGACGCTGAGGGGGGAGTTAGAGAGTGGGGGCGAGATTCTCTATCACAGAAATGCGGTAAAAACCCCATTATCGGGGTTTTTACCGCATTTCTGTATTCTCTAACCCCCCTTCGCAGTGTCAGCGCTGCGGAGGGAATCGCCAGAAAAAGCTGTCGATCCCCTGCAGAAGCCTATGGGCTTCTTACCGCAGCGCTGTGTGAGGGATCCGTCACGGATCCCTCCCAGCATGTCCCGCGGCCGGAGCGTCGGTCTGCGCATGCGCAGACGGACTCCCGGGTCATAGACCCGGAAGTCCAGCAACGGCGCCTCATCGCAAGGGACAGCTCTTACCGCAAGAGCTGTCCCTTGCATTAATTACCGCATATTTTAGAGAATATGCGGTCATTAGAAATGCGAATGCCGGCGATACTGGGCTGCGGATTTTAGAGAATCCCGCCCAGAGAGAGGGAGAGGTCAGAAACGCTGATTTGGGAGTTAGAGAGAGGGTATGGGCAGAGAGGCTGAGGGGGAGTTAGAGTGAAGGTGAGGGCAGAGATGCTGAGGGGGGAGTTAGAGAGAGGGTGAGGGCATTAACGCTGAGGGGGGAGATAGAGGGTGAGGGCAGAGACTCTGAGGGGGGGAGTTATAGAGAGGGTGGGGGCAGAGACACTGAGGGGGGGGAGTTAGAGAGAGGGTGAGGGCAGAGACGCTGAGGGGGGGAGTTAGAGAGTGGGTGAGGGCAGAGACACTGAGGGGGGAGTTAGAGAGTGGGTGATGGCAGAGAGGCTGAGGGGGGGGGGTTAGAGAGAGGGTGAGGGCAGAGACGCTGAGGGGGGAGTTAGAGAGTGAGTGAGGGCAGAGAGGCTGATGGGGGAGTTAGAGAGAGAGGGTGAGGGCAGAGACACTAAGGGGGGTGTTAGAGAGAGGGGGGAGTTAGAGAGTGGGTAAGGGCAGAGAGGCTGAGGGTGGAGTTAGAGAGAGAGGGTGAGGGCAGAGATGCTGAGGGGGGAGTTAGAGAGAGGGTGAGGGGGGAGTTAGAGAGAGAGGGTGAGGGCAGAGATGCTGAGGGGGGAGTTAGAGAGTTAGAGCTGAGGGGGGAGTTAGAGAGAGGGTGAGGGCATTAACACTGAGGGGGGAGATAGAGGGTGAGGGCAAAGACTCTGAGGGGGGAGTTATAGAGAGGGTGAGGGCAGAGACACTGAGGGGGGGGGGAGTTAGAGAGAGGGTGAGGGCAGAGACGCTGAGGGGGGAGTTAGAGAGTGGGTGAGGGCAGAGAAACTGAGGGGGGAGTTAGAGAGTGGGTGATGCCAGAGAGGCTGAGGGGGGGGTTAGAGAGAGGGTGAGGGCAGAGACGCTGAGGGGGGAGTTAGAGAGTTAGTGAGGGCAGAGAGGCTGAGGGGGGAGTTAGAGAGAGGGTGAGGGCAGAGACGCTGAGGGGGGAGTTAGAGAGAGGGTGAGGGCAGAGACGCTGAGGGGGGAGTTAGAGAGTTAGTGAGGGCAGAGAGGCTGAGGGGGGAGTTAGAGAGAGAGGGTGAGGGCAGAGACAATGAGGGGGGAGTTAGAGAGAGGGGGGAGTTAGAGAGTGGGTGAGGGCAGAGAGGCTGAGGGAGGAGTTAGAGAGAGAGGGTGAGGGCAGAGACGCTGAGGGGGGAGTTAGAGAGAGAGGGTGAGGGCAGAGAAGCTGAGGGGGGAGTTAGAGAGTTAGTGAGGGCAGAGAGGCTGAGGGGGGAGTTAGAGAGAGGGTGAGGGCAGAGAGGCTGAGGGGGGAGTTAGAGAGAGAGGGTGAGGGCAGAGACGCTGAGGGGGGGAGTTAGAGAGAGGGTGAGGGGGGAGTTAGAGAGACAGGGTGAGGGCAGAGAAGCTGAGGGGGGAGTTAGAGAGAGGGTGAGGGCAGAGAGGCTGAGGGGGGAGTTAGAGAGAGGGTGAGGGCAGAGACGCTGAGGGGGGAGTTAGAGAGTTAGTGAGGGCTGAGGGGTGAGTTAGAGAGAGGGTGAGGGCAGAGACTCTGAGGGGGGAGTTAGAGAGAGGGTGAGGGCAGACGCTGTGGGGGGAGTTAGAGAGTGGGAAAGGGCAGAGAGGGTGAGGGCAGAGATGCTGAGGGGGGATTTAGAGAGTTAGTGAGGGCAGAGAGGCTGAGGGAGGAGTTAGAGAGAGGGTGAGGGCAGAGAGGCTGAGGGGGGAGTTAGAGAGAGGGTGAGGGCAGAGACGCTGAGGGGGGAGTTAGAGAATTAGTGAGGGCTGAGGGAGGGAGTTAGAGAGAGGGTGAGGGCAGAGACGCTGAGGGGGGAGTTAGAGAGAGGGTGAGGGCAGAGACGCTGTGGGGGGAGTTAGAGAGTGGGCAAGGGCAGAGAGGGTGAGGGCAGAGACGCTGAGGGGGGAGTTAGAGAGTGGGCGAGGGCAGAGAGGGTGAGGACAGAGACGCTGAGGGGGGAGTTAGAAAGAGCAGCAGTGTGGGCATGGACGATGGGGGGTGGTGCGAGTGATGGTAAGGCAGGAGAGAGTGGGGGTGCGCTGTTAGGCTATTGACCCGGGGGTGGCATGTGTATAACGCTTAATCCTCAATCCTTAAGCAGTGCAAACGCAGGAGGAGGTGCATTCCACCCCCTGCCTCCATTTGTGATCATAACAAACTGCAATTGCAGTTTAGAAAAACATCACGACCATCGGTGGCTGTGACGCTGCGACTGCAGCCTGAGTAAGTCTCATCTCTCTCAGGCTTGCAGTTGTAGGTCGTCTTGCGAGACCAAAGAAACTTTGCATTGCAGCTTAAATGTATATAAGATATAACATCAGCATACCTCCCAACATGACCCTCTCCAGGAGGGACACATTGCTCTGCTTCTGCCCTTCTGTCTTAATTTATGATTGACATCACCTGTGTTGAAACACCTTTCTTATTAATTATCCTGTTCAAGACAGATCAAGGTAATCATGCATTCAGAAGAAAATCCAGAAGCAGAGCATTTTGTCCCTCCTGGAGAGGGTCATGTTGGGAGGTATGCATTAGTTCTGGCCTCCGTCCTCCCCAGATAAGCCAGCCAAACCCTCGCCATTGATGTTATATTTTATATACATTTTTAGAAGATGCCTGATTCAGTTTGGATTGCACATGACAAGCTGCTCACAGCAGCTTATCATGTGGGATCCTCAAGCAATGCAAATGCAGGAGGAGGTGCATTCCACCCCCTGCCTCCATTTGCGATTGCTGGCTGCTCTACACCGCAAGCACCTCTGCAATCAGCAGAGGTGTTCGTTGTTCTGCGATGTGATCACATGTGCAGAAACCAAACATTGCGCATAATATGGGTTGGATTGGAGTTAGAGTGTGAGGGCAGAGACGCTGAGGGGGGAGTTAGAGAGAGGGAGAGGGCAGAGACGCTGAGGGTGGAGTTAGAGAGAGGGTGAGGGCAGAGACGCTGAGGGGGGAGTTAGAGAGAGGGAGAGGGCAGAGACACTGATGGTGGAGTTAGAGAGAGGGTGAGGGCAGAGCCGCCGATGGGGAGGGGGGGTTTAGATATATGAGGGCAGAGACGCTGAGGGGGGAGTTAGAGAGAGGGTGAGGGCAGAGACGCTGAGGGGAGAGTTAGAGAGAGGGGGGAGTGTTAGAGAGTTAATGAGGGCAGAGAGGCTGAGGGGGGAGTTAGAGAGAGAGGGTGAGGGCAGAGACGCTTAAGGGGGGAGTTAGAGAGAGGGGGAGTTAGAGAGTGGGTGAGGTCAGAGAGGCTGAGGGGAGAGTTAGAGAGAGGGTGAGGGCAGAGCCGCTGAGGGGGGAGTTAGAGAGTTAGTCAGGACAGAGGCTAAGGGGGGAGTTGGAGAGAGAGGGTGAGGGCAGAGACGCTGAGGGGGGAGTTAGAGAGAGGGTGAGGGCAGAGAGGCTGAGAGGGGAGTTAGAGAGAGGGTGAGGGCAGAGACGCTGAGGGGGGAGTTAGAGAGAGGGTGAGGGCAGAGACGCTGTGGGGGGAGTTAGAGAGTGGGCAAGGGCAGAGAGGGTGAGGGCAGAGACGCTGAGGGGGGAGTTAGAGAGAGGGTGAGGGCAGAGACGCTGTGGGGGGAGTTAGAGAGTGGGCAAGGGCAGAGAGGGTGAGGGCAGAGACGCTGAGGGGGGAGTTAGAGAGTGGGCGAGGGCAGAGAGGGTGAGGACAGAGACGCTGGAGGGGAGTTAGAGAGAACAGCAGTGTGGGCATGGACGATGGGGGGTGGTGCGAGTGATGGTAAGGCAAGAGAGAGTGGGGGTGCGCTGTTAGGCTATTGACCCGGGGGTGGTATGTGTATAACGCTTAATCCTCAATCCTTAAGCAGTGCAAACGCAGGAGGAGGTGCATTCCACCCCCGGCCTCCATTTGTGATCATAACAAACTGCGATTGCAGTTTAGAAAAACATCAGGACCATCGGTGGCTGTGACGCTGCGACTGCAGCCTGAGTAAGTCTCATCTCTCTCAGGCTTGCAGTTGTAGGTCGGCTTGCGAGACAAAGGAAACTTTGCGTTGCAGCTTAAATGTATATAAGATACAGTATAACATCAGCATACCTCCCAACATGACCCTCTCCAGGAGGGACACATTGCTCTGCTTCTGCCTTTCTGTCTTAATTTATGATTGACATCACCTGTGTTGAAATACCTTTTATTATAAATTATCCTGTTCCTGTTTGGATTGCACATGACAAGCTGCTCACAGCAGCTTATCATGTGGGATCCTCAAGCAATGCAAATGCAGGAGGAGGTGCATTCCACCCCGTGCCTCCATTTGCGATCGCTGGCTGCTCTACACCGCAAGCAGCTCTGCAATCAGCAGAGGTGTTCGATGTTCTGCGATGTGATCACATGTGCAGAAACCAAACATTGCGCATAATATGGGTTGGATCGTACTTGGAGTTGGAGTGTGAGGGCAGAGACGCTGAGGGGGGAGTTAGAGAGTGGGGGCGAGATTCTCTATCACAGAAATGCGGTAAAAACCCCATTATCGGGGTTTTTACCGCATTTCTGTATTCTCTAACCCCCCTTCGCAGTGTCAGCGCTGCGGAGGGAATCGCCAGAAAAAGCTGTCGATCCCCTGCAGAAGCCTATGGGCTTCTTACCGCAGCGCTGTGTGAGGGATCCGTCACGGATCCCTCCCAGCATGCCCCGCGGCCGGAGCGTCGGTCTGCGCATGCGCAGACGGACTCCCGGGTCATAGACCCGGAAGTCCAGCAACGGCGCCGCATCGCAAGGGACAGCTCTTACCGCAAGAGCTGTCCCTTGCATTAATTACCGCATATTTTAGAGAATATGCGGTCATTAGAAATGCGAATGCCGGCGATACTGGGCTGCGGATTTGAGAGAATCCCGCCCAGAGAGAGGGAGAGGTCAGAAACGCTGATTTGGGAGTTAGAGAGAGGGTATGGGCAGAGAGGCTGAGGGGGAGTTAGAGTGAAGGTGAGGGCAGAGATGCTGAGGGGGGAGTTAGAGAGAGGGTGAGGGCATTAACGCTGAGGGGGGAGATAGAGGGTGAGGGAAGAGACTCTGAGGGGGGGAGTTATAGAGAGGGTGGGGGCAGAGACACTGAGGGGGGGGGGGAGTTAGAGAGAGGGTGAGGGCAGAGACGCTGAGGGGGGGAGTTAGAGAATGGGTGAGGGCAGAGACACTGAGGGGGGAGTTAGAGAGTGGGTGATGGCAGAGAGGCTGAGGGGGGGGGGGGTTAGAGAGAGGGTGAGGGCAGAGACGCTGAGGGGGGAGTTAGAGAGTGAGTGAGGGCAGAGAGGCTGAGGGGGGAGTTAGAGAGAGAGGGTGAGGGCAGAGACACTAAGGGGGGTGTTAGAGAGAGGGGGGAGTTAGAGAGTGGGTGAGGGCAGAGAGGCTGAGGGTGGAGTTAGAGAGAGAGGGTGAGGGCAGAGACGCTGAGGGGGGAGTTAGAGAGAGGGTGAGGGGGGAGTTAGAGAGAGAGGGTGAGGGCAGAGATGCTGAGGGGGGAGTTAGAGAGTTAGAGCTGAGGGGGGAGTTAGAGAGAGGGTGAGGGCATTAACACTGAGGGGGGAGATAGAGGGTGAGGGCAAAGACTCTGAGGGGGGGAGTTATAGAGAGGGTGAGGGCAGAGACACTGAGGGGGGGGGAGTTAGAGAGAGGGTGAGGGCAGAGACGCTGAGGGGGGAGTTAGAGAGTGGGTGAGGGCAGAGACACTGAGGGGGGAGTTAGAGAGTGGGTGATGCCAGAGAGGCTGAGGGGGGGGTTAGAGAGAGGGTGAGGGCAGAGACGCTGAGGGGGGAGTTAGAGAGTTAGTGAGGGCAGAGAGGCTGAGGGGGGAGTTAGAGAGAGGGTGAGGGCAGAGACGCTGAGGGGGGAGTTAGAGAGAGGGTGAGGGCAGAGACGCTGAGGGGGGAGTTAGAGAGTTAGTGAGGGCAGAGAGGCTGAGGGGGGAGTTAGAGAGAGAGGGTGAGGGCAGAGACAATGAGGGGGGAGTTAGAGAGAGGGGGGAGTTAGAGAGTGGGTGAGGGCAGAGAGGCTGAGGGAGGAGTTAGAGAGAGAGGGTGAGGGCAGAGACGCTGAGGGGGGAGTTAGAGAGAGAGGGTGAGGGCAGAGAAGCTGAGGGGGGAGTTAGAGAGTTAGTGAGGGCAGAGAGGCTGAGGGGGGAGTTAGAGAGAGGGTGAGGGCAGAGAGGCTGAGGGGGGAGTTAGAGAGAGAGGGTGAGGGCAGAGACGCTGAGGGGGGGAGTTAGAGAGAGGGTGAGGGGGGAGTTAGAGAGACAGGGTGAGGGCAGAGAACTGAGGGGGGAGTTAGAGAGAGGGTGAGGGCAGAGAGGCTGAGGGGGGAGTTAGAGAGAGGGTGAGGGCAGAGACGCTGTGGGGGGAGTTAGAGAGTTAGTGAGGGCTGAGGGGTGAGTTAGAGAGAGGGTGAGGGCAGAGACTCTGAGGGGGGAGTTAGAGAGTTAGTGAGGGCAGAGAGGCTGAGGGAGGAGTTAGAGAGAGGGTGAGGGCAGAGAGGCTGAGGGGGGAGTTAGAGAGAGGGTGAGGGCAGAGACGCTGAGGGGGGAGTTAGAGAATTAGTGAGGGCTGAGGGAGGGAGTTAGAGAGAGGGTGAGGGCAGAGACGCTGAGGGGGGAGTTAGAGAGAGGGTGAGGGCAGAGACGCTGTGGGGGGAGTTAGAGAGTGGGCAAGGGCAGAGAGGGTGAGGGCAGAGACGCTGAGGGGGGAGTTAGAGAGTGGGCGAGGGCAGAGAGGGTGAGGACAGAGACGCTGAGGGGGGAGTTAGAAAGAGCAGCAGTGTGGGCATGGACGATGGGGGGTGGTGCGAGTGATGGTAAGGCAGGAGAGAGTGGGGGTGCGCTGTTAGGCTATTGACCCGGGGGTGGCATGTGTATAACGCTTAATCCTCAATCCTTAAGCAGTGCAAACGCAGGAGGAGGTGCATTCCACCCCCTGCCTCCATTTGTGATCATAACAAACTGCAATTGCAGTTTAGAAAAACATCACGACCATCGGTGGCTGTGACGCTGCGACTGCAGCCTGAGTAAGTCTCATCTCTCTCAGGCTTGCAGTTGTAGGTCGTCTTGCGAGACCAAAGAAACTTTGCATTGCAGCTTAAATGTATATAAGATATAACATCAGTTCTGGCCTCCGTCCTCCCCAGATAAGCCAGCCAAACCCTCGCCATTGATGTTATATTTTATATACATTTTTAGAAGATGCCTGATTCAGTTTGGATTGCACATGACAAGCTGCTCACAGCAGCTTATCATGTGGGATCCTCAAGCAATGCAAATGCAGGAGGAGGTGCATTCCACCCCCTGCCTCCATTTGCGATTGCTGGCTGCTCTACATCGCAAGCACCACTGCAATCAGCAGAGGTGTTCGTTGTTCTGCGATGTGATCACATGTGCAGAAACCAAACATTGCGCATGATATGGATTGGATTGGAGTTGGAGTGTGAGGGCAGAGACGCTGAGGGGGGAGTTAGAGAGAGGGAGAGGGCAGAGACGCTGAGGGTGGAGTTAGAGAGAGGGTGAGGGCAGAGACGCTGAGGGGGGAGTTAGAGAGAGGGTGAGGGCAGAGCTGCTGAGGGGGGAGTTAGATATATGAGGGCAGAGACGCTGAGGGGGGAGTTAGAGAGAGGGTGAGGGCAGAGACGCTGATTGTGGCGTTAGAGAGTGGGTGAGAGCAGAGATGCTGAGTGGGGAGTTAGAGAGAGGGTGAGGGCTGAGACGCCGAGGGTGGAGTTAGAGAGAGGGAGAGGGCAGAGACGCTGATTTGGGAGTTAGAGAGAGGGTGAGGGCAGAGACGCTGAAGGGGGAGTTAGAGAGTGGGTGATGGCAGAGAGGCTGAGGGGGGAGTTAGAGAGAGGGTGAGGGCATTAACGCTGAGGGGGGAGATAGAGGGTGAGGGCAGAGACTCTGAGGAGGGGAGTTATAGAGAGGGTGAGGGCAGAGACACTGAGGGGGGGGGAGTTAGAGAGAGGGTGAAGGCAGAGATGCTGAGGGGGGAGTTAGAAAGTGGGTGAGGGCAGAGACGCTGAGGGGGGAGTTAGAGAGTGGGTGATGGCAGAGAGGCTGAGGGGGGGGGTTAGAGAGAGGGTGAGGGCAGAGACGCTGAGGGGGGAGTTAGAGAGTTAGTGATGGCAGAGAGGCTGAGGGGGAGTTAGAGAGAGGGTGAGGGCAGAGAAGCTGAGGGGGGAGTTAGAGAGAGGGTGAGGGCAGAGACGCTAAGGGGGGAGTTAGAGAGTTAGTGAGGGCAGAGAGGGTGAGGGGGGAGTTAGAGAGAGAGGGTGAGGGCAGAGACACTGAGGGGGGAGTTAGAGAGTGGGTGAGGGCAGAGAGGCTGAGGGGGGAGTTAGAAAGAGAGGGTGAGGGCAGAGTCGCTGAGGGGGGAGTTAGAGAGAGGGTGAGGGGGGAGTTAGAGCGAGACGGTGAGGGCAGAGACGCTGAAGGGGGAGTTAGAGAGAGGGTGAGGGCAGAGAGGCTGAGGGGGGAGTTAGAGAGAGGGTGAGGGCAGAGACTCTGAGGGGGGAGTTAGAGAGTTAGGGGGAGATTCTCTAAGAATCTCCGCCCCCCTTCGCCGCCCATCACATATTTAATTATCGCATATGTTGTAACATATGCGATAATTAAGGCAAAGGACAGCTCTTGCGTTAAGAGCTGTCCTTTGCGGTGAGAGTCGCTGCTGCTGCTGCGCCCGGCTCTCCTCCTCCCTGCACCCGGAAGAGGATCAGTGCAGGGAGGAGGTCACAGGTCCGGGCAGCACAGCTCTGTGCTGCTCGGACACAGGTGAGGGGGCGATGCGGGGCGGCGAGGGGGTCGGCGCGGGGCGGCGGAGGGTTGCGGTAGAAGCCCATTGGCTTCTATGGGCCACCCCCTGCCGCCATATTTACAGCATCCCAAAATGCGGTAAAAACCCTGATAACGGGGTTTTTACCGCATTTTTCGCTTAGAGAATCTCCCCCTTAGTGAGGGCAGAGAGGCTGAGGGGGGAGTTAGAGAGAGGGCAGAGACACGGAGGGGGGAGTTAGAGAGAGGGTGAGGGCAGAGACGCTGTGGGGGGAGTTAGAGAGTGGGCGAGGGCAGAGAGGGTGAGGACAGAGACGCTGAGGGGGGAGTTAGAGAGAGCAGCAGTGTGGGCATGGATGATGGGGGGTGGTGCGAGCGATGGTAAGGCAGGAGAGAGTGGGGGTGTGCTGTTAGGCTATTGGCCCTGGGGTGGTATGTGTATAACGCTTAATCCTTAAGCAGTGCAAACGCAGGAGGAGGTGCATTCCACCCCGTGCCTCCATTTGCAATCGCTGGCTGCTCTATACCGCAAGCACCTCTGCAATCAGCAGAGGTGTTCGTTGTTCTGCCATGTGATCACATGTGCAGAAACCAAACATTGCGCATAATATGGGTTGGATCGTACTTACCCAATCAGTAAGAGAGTTGATGTTCCGGTCTCTCGGTCTCCAGTACTTGATGGGCGTTGGAGAACATACCGTAGTTGTTAGTTGAGGGGCGATGTTCTGCCACCTTGTGTAATTCGGGCTGACGGAGGAGCCAGGTGTTCTTCTGGAAGCTGGACGTTGTTCTGTGGCTACTGATGGAGGTATCGGCTGCTCCTGTGTGAGATGATGTTATACCTCCTGCACCTGGGGAAGTGATGTTACCTTCACTGTGGCGGCTGCAGGGAGAAGCTGGGAGTGAATGGGTCCTGCAGATGTTCTAACTTCTCCCAATCGATTCCCGTGAAGAATGGATGTTCTCTGATGTTGCCGTTCTCACCCAGACGCATCTCAGGGTCACCACACAGGAGCTGGAAAGAGGAACAGGAGTGTAACTAAGGGGGTTATTCTGCTTGGTGCGTGGGACCGTACACGGTCGGTTCAGGTTTTTTTTGCATCTGCGCATACGTAGCTTTCGCTATGCGCATGTGCGGTGACCTCAAACCTCTCACGAACAGGTGCGAAAAAACTTGTCCGCAAGAGTACGATCATTGTGGGCGGCATGTGGGCGTTTTTATGGGAGCGGCCGGAGTAATGAGGAAAACTGGGCGTAAACATGGGAGTACAGGGGGGTGTGCACACAAAATGCACGGTGCCACAACCGTCTCGATCGGCGAATGCACCGTGAATTTTGGACCAAAAACAGGTGGACGCCAAAGAGTGCTCCTGACCACTCTTAGAGCTACCGCATGAGAGCGGACGCCTGGGTCTGCTAATTAATGCCGAATACAAGTAAATTACATACACCTGAATGCAATAAGCAATGCTGCAATAACCATCTCACCCATTCAGAAAGTGTTTTTGTATACTTTAAAAAGCAGGACACTCAATTCACAGAAGTCGACGTGTGTCAACTTTTTTACTGTAACACAAACATACCAGTTTTTTATTAGGAAAAAGACACAAACCACATCTAAGAGCAACAATGATGTTTTTGGACTCAATTTCTACTTGCACTGTGGCGTACGTTCAGATATACGGAAGGTGACGGTGTGAAAACGGACGAGATCCGTCCGTAAACGGTGGCGTACGCTCTGATGTACGCCAGGTGTCGGTGGCTAAGAGGGAGATCCGTCCGTGCACTGTGGCGTACGCTCAAGTGTACGCCACTCCCCATTGTGACCATCCGTGTGTGGCTGTTCTGTGGGCGGACTTACGCTCACCGTGAGCATACAGGAAACGTACGGTGTGACGGACCGTACGCACGTTTCACCGATCCGATTAGAATAAGGCCCTAAGTTTCTGTTTATCTGCAGTCTGATTTCTTACAGTACATATTTAGGAGACATGATTTTAGCATCAAAGAAAAGAAGCATTATACTGTATTGCCCTAATCAGAGGATGTGTGTCTATGTAGTTTAGTATTCTTTCCCCTAACCTCTAGCAGGTTACTGCTTATCATGGTACCATTGGGGGTCATTCACTGGACTTGATTTGCTTATATTTGAATAGAAACAGGGAAAATGCCGGTGCTGTATAACGTGACCAGTAGTGTATGTCAGTGGTACAGTGACTCCTGCAGCAGGCATTGATCTGGCTTGGAGTTTCCTTCACTTATTTGTGTGTGTCAGGGAGCCAGTAATGTAATCTGACGTATGTAACTACGTATAGCTTCCCCATGTACAGCTACATGACCGCTCGTAGAACAACTACATGGCTGATACTAGAGAATGGGGGTTCTGTATAAATAACAGACGCTGACACATTGTTCATGGCCTCTTTGTTACCTAGTGCTGAATGCTAAGTATGTTCTCACACTCACCTCTTCAATGATGTTTCTTGTATTCGGGCACAGATGACAGCCCGCCAAAGCCGAGATGCGGCACTCCTCGGGGGATTTTCCTGTTGACATCTGGAATAGCACCACACCGAAGGAGTACCAATCCACTCCCGCATTATATCGGTCTCCCATGATGATCTGTCATTAAAAGGTAAGAAGTTCACTACATTACACTTCATGAACAGGACAGCAGATCTGGGCACAATACGCCTGCCATCAGATGTTACACTGACAAATAATTCCATACATGTGAGATGAATGAGAAATCAGATCATGTTTATCATATATAGGCATACTGGGCACACAGTTCCCAGGACAGACATGCTGGGCACACAGTTCCCTGGACCGACATGCTGGGCACACAGTTCCCAGGACCGACACTGGGCACACCATTACCAGGTTAGACATGCTGGGAACACCATTACCAGGTCAGACATGCTGGGAACACCATTACCAGGTCAGACACGCTGGGCACACCATTACCAGGTCAGACACGCTGGGCACACCATTACCAGGTCAGACACGCTGGGCGCACCATTACCAGGTCAGACACGCTGGGCACACCATTACCAGGTCAGACATGCTGGGAACACCATTACCAAGTCAGACATGCTGGGAACACCATTACCAGGTCAGACATGCTGGGAACACCATTACCAGGTCAGACATGCTGGGAACACCATTACCAGGTCAGACACGCTGGGAGCACCATTACCGGGACAGACACGCTGGGAACACCATTACCAGGTCAGACACGCTGGGAGCACCATTACCGGGACAGACATGCTGGGTACACCATTACTGTGACAGACACACTGGGAACACCATTACCGGGACAGACACGCTGGGCACACCATTACCGGGACAGACACACTGGGTACACCATTATCGGGACAGACACGCTGGGAGCACCATTACCGGGACAGACACACTGGGAACACCATTACCGGGACAGACACGCTGGGAACACCATTACCGGGACAGACACACTGGGTAAACCATTACCGGCACAGATATGCTGGGAACACCATTACCGGGACAGACACACTGGGAACACCATTACCGGGACAGACACGCTGGGTACATAATGGGAATAGAAATTTAATTAATTTATGTACAGATTAATTCTGGGGCTTTGGTAGTAAGAATGGAAATGTGACATTGTCTCCTCCATATCCACCTTATCACATAGCCCCTCAAATTTATTATAGCCTCACCTCTGGGGCCATGTAGCCACGTGTTCCAGCGTAGCCAGAGGCTCTGGGTTTGTTCTCGATCGCCAGCCCGAAGTCGGTGATTTTAATATGGCCGTCATGAAGCAGGATGTTCTCTGGTTTGATGTCTCTGTAAAAGGAACAATAAGTATTTTGTCATTAAGTACTTGTTTGCATACATCATAAGTGTCTAAGGCTGCAGATACGTCCTCAGACACATATTAAGGCAAAGTCTCCTGGTGCGTCTTAGGTGCATTGTGTTGCGAATAAGAAGTGTTTTCTGGCAGATGCTGGATGCTGGCAGAGTTGCTGTCCTTCCTGTATATTTGCACTTGCATGCATATAATCTTATAATCAGATCCACATATACACCGCTAGCATTGCTCCCAATGTCTGAGATTGACTTGAGCTGTCTCAATTTGCTGGCTCTGCCCTGATGCCATGATTGGGACTGCATTATCCCAGGTGTCTGGCAGTTGAGATGTATTTCCCTGTGGCCCAGATAGAAGTGGGTGTGGTAGTGACAGGGTGGTAGGAGGGGCTTTGGAGGGATGTAATGGTCAGGCTAGAGCTGCACACAAAGGGGTGTATATATATAGGAATCCCAAATTATCTTTTCTTCTATGTTTATTTAAATGAGGAAAGAAAGAAAGTTACCGATGGATGAAGCCCATCCTGTGGAAGTACTGGAGACCGGACACTATCTCGGCAGCGAAGACTCTGTTATAGAAGAAATGTAACAACATTGTAATATCCCAAATCAGCCATTGTGTATGGGCAGGATAGAGAGATACAGTGTGGGATGGGGAACAGTGTAAGAGCTGTAGAACACGAAAGGAAGACAAATACGGGTAGAATAGAATTCTAGCAGGAAGAGACAAATTGATGGACGTCCAACAAGGAATCCTGGTACTTATGTATTATCTGGACTCCCATGTTAAATGCACCCCATTTTTTCATACCCCTATAGTTGATTTTCTATAGTGTGGCGAGCGCAGCAAGCCACCGTGCCCGAAGCGTGGCGAGCGCAGCGAGCCCCGCGAGGGGACGCGGTCTCATAAGAAAAACGGGAGTCCAGATATTACATAAGTACCGGAATCCTATATCACACAGAGTTATACACCAGATTATGCATAGATCGTACGTTGTAGCCGTAGACTCAAGACGCCCTCTTGATTGCAGCAGGTCAAACAGGTCTCCACCGCTGGCGTAGTCCATGACGAATGCCAAGACGTCTTCATTCTGGAAGGTCAGAAGTCCATGTGCTAAGAAGGGGCTCCCAGATGTTGATTGTAGGGCTCTGGTCTCCATCCACGCCTTCAGTTCTTCTCTATCTGACAGTCCGTTGTTGTTCAAGAGTTTAATGGCGACATCCGTCTTGGTGATGTTGTCGTGCGCCAGCAGGACCACTCCGTATGTGCCTCGGCCTAACTCCCGACGGATGTCATATCTCTCCAGGAATTGAGATTCGTCCTCGGGGCAGTCTGGCGGTGAGATGCTGCTTGGTCCTTGCGGAGTAAAATAATAGATTAGGAATTTATTATTCAACAGATAAGGAGATAGGGCACGATTCAAACTTACAGCGTAGCACACTATAGGGTTTTACAAAGCTACTTCTAGCTAATCGGAACCACCAGGCCTCATTGAACAGTAAGCCCAAGCTCCTGAATACACCTTTAATTAAGTATTCCTACGTGGGGCACTCCAGCCTCTCTGCCCTTCTCCTGTCTGGTCCGGTCTCTCTGCCCTTCCCCTGCCTGGTCCGGCCTCTCTGCCCTTCCCCTGCCTGGTCTGGCCTCTCTGCCCTTCCCCTGTCTCGTCCAGACTCTCTGCCCTTCCCCTGTCTGGTCCGGCCTCTCTGCCCTTCCCCTGTCTGGTCTGGCCTCTCTGCCCTTCCCCTGTCTGGTTCAGTCTCTCTGCTCTATCCCTGCGTGGTTTGGACTCTCGGGCTCTGTCTGATCCAGGCTCTCTACCCTTCCCTTGTTCCCTTGCAGTGCCTTAGCCCTTCCCTCTGCTTATGTAGGCTTTCTGTCCTTCTACACCTACCACCAATGTTTTCTATGTGCCCCCAGACTTCAGACACAGTATTGCCCTGCACCTTGATCACTTTTGAGTTTAATAATTTAGTTGCGTAACTGAATAGTGCCTATTTAATATTGTAGGAATGGAGCATGTGCATTTATGTGTTGTAAGGAACTGTTAGTGATGCATTCTCATGCAAATTTAAGCAGGTAAATTATTGCTAGTGATCAAAAGGATTGCCTGGGGTTCTAGTGACCAAGCCAATTCCTCTGAGCTAATCCTGTAGTTACTGGCCATACCGTTCTGGCACTAATCACATTGCCTGTAGTACATTTGTAATGGCATTGAGCTACAATAGATGCCAACCATTACATTTGCCTGATGGGCCCTTCATGTCCAAGTTTGACACGGGATATAATGCGTTTTGTTGTCCTATAAACAGCCTGAAAGGGTTTGCATCTGTATTCCTATATGTGAAATTCATGTTAACATACATTACTTTAGATTAAATATCTAATAATAGATTAAATATCTAATAATAGATTAAATATCCAAGTCCATAATTAAATGAAGGGAAAAAACCGCCATGACACCATGGCGGGGGATTTACTAAGATGTGTATTCTACTTCACATGTGATGTTGCTATGGGCAACCAATCAGATCCTGTCTTCTAGAGGATGCTAAATAAATAAGAAGTAGATTCTGATTGGTTGCCCATAGCAACATCACATGTGAAGTAGCATACACATCTTAGTAAATTTCCCCCCATGAGTCATTACACCGGGTGACACCAGCCCTACATTCTTCAGTTATCACCATGGCTGTCTTCCCCAGGGGGGTTGGGCTGTCACGTATAAATGCAGGCACTGCCATCCTGGGTATTACCACCTTTAGTGCCAGTAAACCTAGAGCTATTCTGTAAACCCCCTGATGTTTGGGTGTGGGGTTAATAAAGTAATAATCATGGTAATGTTAGGATTAGGCTAGGTAAAGGTAGAAGAACATTCATACTGTGTTTTCATTGTGTAAATGACACTGCGAATGCCGGCATATGCCTGTCACCAAACTGAGCTATACTGTAGGTTACAGCACCTTTGTAGTTGTGCACCTTTCTCCATAAATATTACAGTAGTTTTACTAATCCTTTTTTTTGAGACTGTCTTTATCTGAATAACTGTAGTAACCAATGAAATGAATATAAATTACAAATAAAACATTATTAATATTTTTTTTATATAAACAATATTCAACTTTGCCAGTGTGAAAATGAACTACAGTGCAAGGACATCCAACTACATTTCCGCTTACCTGGTCTTGGCTGATCTTCATCCGGGTCTTTAGCCTCGCTTGCTGCTCTCTTTCTCTCTTCCAGCGATTCTTCCTCTCTGGATTTTCTTGATGAAGTGTTCTTCACTGTCTTCTGGTCTTTCTCCTGCATCTTGCTGCTGGACTCCTCAGGTGCTTCCTTTTCAGGCTTTCTTGATGTCTCCTTCCTGCACCTCTTCTTTCCGGCCATCTCCTCTGTGTTCTGGTCTGTCTTCTGTATCTTGCCGCTGGGTTCCTCCTCAGGTGCTTCCTTTTCAGGCCTTCTTGAGGTCTCCTTCCTTCTCCTCTTCTTCCCGACCATCTCCTCCATCTTCTGATCCGGCTCCTGCATCTTCCGACGGGTACACCTGATCCAATATGTGAACTTACCTCTGCTGATCTGGCTCCTGCGTCTTTCGACGGGTACACCTGATCCAATTGGTCGTTTACCTTTCCTGATCTGGCTCCTGCGTCTCCCGACGGGTACACCTGATCCAATAAGTTGACTTACCTCTCCTGATCTGGCTCCTGCGTCTTCCGACGGGTACACCTGATCCAATTGGTCAATTTACCTTTCCTGATCTGGCTCCTGCGTCTTCCGACGGGTACACCTGATCCAATTGGTCAATTTACCTTCCCTGATCTGGCTCCTGCGTCTTCCGACGGGTACACCTGATCCAATTGGTCAATGTACCTTTCCTGATCTGGCTCCTGCGTCTTCCGACGGGTACACCTGATCCAATAAGTCGATTTACCTCTCCTGATCTGGCTCCTGCGTCTTCAGACGGGTACACCTGATCCAATTGGTCAATTTACCTTTCCTGATCTGGCTCCTGCGTCTTCAGACGGGTACACCTGATCCACTAAGTCGATTTACCTCTCCTGATCTGGCTCCTGCGTCTTCCGACGGGTACACCTGATCCAATAAGTTGATTTACCTCTCCTGATCTGGCTCCTGCGTCTTCCGACGGGTACACCTGATCCAATTGGTCAATTTACCTTTCCTGATCTGGCTCCTGCGTCTTCCGACGGGTACACCTGATCCAATTGGTCAATTTACCTTTCCTGATCTGGCTCCTGCGTCTTCCGACGGGTACACCTGATCCAAAAGGTCGATTTACCTCTCCTGATCTGGCTCCTGCGTCTTCAGACGGGTACACCTGATCCACTAAGTCGATTTACCTCTCCTGATCTGGCTCCTGCGTCTTCCGACGGGTACACCTGATCCAATAAGTTTACTTACTTCTCCTGATCGGGCTCCTGCGTCTACTGACGGGTACACCTGATCCAATAAGTTTACTTACCTCTCCTGATTCGGCTCCTGCGTCTTACGACGGGTTCACCTGATCCAGTAATTGGCTTTCTGTCTCCTGAAATCGCTTTTTCTCCCCTTCTCAATCCTCTGCTTGGGCTCCTGCTTCCTCCTCTGATGCTGTCTGCTGCAGAGATGCCAGTTGGAAAATAACTGCCACTCTCAGCTATGAAAGTGTATAGCTTGGGTCATGTGACCAGCTTGCTGCTCTCCCATATACACTCTATAGTATCCATGCTAATGGGTCTAATTTTATTTTTAGGATTTCTAAGTTGCTATAACTTACCCTGTTAATGTTATTTGTGCCTAATTTCAGTGAGATCCTATGTACATGTTCCTAATTTATAATCTAACTGCAGGAAAGGAACATTAAATGTACATAAATGTATGGCTGTAACTATTTCACCAACATAATACAATAGAATACAGCCCTCCGGGGTAGTGATAATCAGGTGCCTATGTTTTTTCACTTTTAAATACATCTACTAAAATATCTGTTTTATAGGGATGGCCGTTGTTGCCATTGCCATCGATAGTGCTAAACTATGCAATGATGACCATCAATATTTTCACATATCGATGGTCATCCATTGTGTTTGATTGATTGGCCTGTGGGCCAATCAAAACACGGGGGACATGGCTTCGCTGGTGTCAGGGGGCAGAGCTATGCTCTGTGTCCCGGGGCTTTGAAAAAATAAAGCAAACATCGTTTTACTGTTCCATCGATGGAGGGAAAGCATCTGGTTCTCCCCCATCGATGGCTAAAGTATTCGACATTGGCCATGAACCATCGATGATTTCGAATCATCGATCGTGAATGGCCATCCCTACTGTTTTACTTTTGTCTGTATTGACATGTGAGAGGGGAGTTAGGGATGGGAGTGGGGGAATAACAGATCCCCCAGCACGACCCCTTCCATCAGGTACAAGAGGATCTGCTCTTGGGCTTCCCCCTGTTTATGATTGTAGTCACCTGTGTTGAACTAGATAATTGATGAGAAAGCTGTTTCACTGCAGGTAACCACCTGGGAAGTCCGGGAGCAGAGCTTTCTGTACCTGATGGAAGGATCCTATTGGACGGTCTGGGTACAAGTGTATAGTGTTCTTCCTGTAAGTGGGAAAGTGCTGCTTAAGCGGATAACCTTTGGTGACCAGTGAGCCAGTCAGAGGGCTTTGTGTCTGACTGAAGTGATTTGGCATAGATGGATTATTGAGAGATATTTTATATAACACATATAACACATCACCATCTCTACACTTAGGCCCTGATTCTGGTTGACTCGGTAAGCTGTGAAACTCGCAGCGTACCGAGTCCCAGAGGGCCTGCCCCTGCCGAATCGCCACCGTATCACCTTGCAACCATGCGAGGGGAAGTGTCACGAATACACATACCCTCTCATGTGCCCGCAGCAGGAGAAATCATTTGATGATCACCGACCATCGATTGACTGATCCAGGCCACGCAAATATAAGTCAGTGGCCGGCCGAAACCAGGACGGACGGCTGACGTCATCTGCCTGCCCGACGTCATGTGACGTCAGCCGTCCAACCCTGGCACACCACCTGCTGCACGCAATCCCATAGGGACGGCCATGAAATGCTGAGCGTTCCCATGGTGGACACCCTACTCTGCTGCCCCACTCCCCTGGCCCACATTGGTCAGTGTGAACTGATCAGTCGCTGAGTTCAGTCGCCCAGGGACCCTGCACATGCGCATAATTCATTATGCGCATGCACGGAAAAAACCCATCGCTGGACCACGTGGGGGTGCAAATGAACAATATGACCCCCTTACTGTAACATTCATTTCTTATAGAGGAGCATTGCTTCCCATTTCCAGTTCTTGGGACAAGCTAACGTCGCACAATTTACAGGTCTCCTCACAGAAACACAAGTGAAATCCTAAGAATCATCTGTAGATATTTTATAATGTGTCAGTGAGTAATGAATATGCCTGTGCTCCAGCAAGGACATATGGAAAACATGCACTGCCAGTGTATGCAGAGGACTAGATCTGAGAACACTATAGTACAGTGATTGTGCGCCCCTCTGTCCCTGTTTCCCATTTCCACATATAAAATGCTGAAAGGGTGTTTCTTACAAAAATCCATGAAAAAAAGATGATAAATTGGTTAAAAATGTATTTTATTATTACATTTAAAGCAGTTGGGAAGAGTGAGGTAGAAAGTATTTTTAAGTCCCAGATCTTAGTCACCTTTCTCTGATGGTGGCAATAAGTGAGTTTCTGTTGCCCCAATAATAGGTAATAGACAATCCACCTTATTGCTGCATGTTAGTAACTAGACCCCTAGGTTGTGCACTATAGTCAGTATTGTGTGAATAGTGCAGTAATAACCTTTATCTATGTTACCCAGGTCTACTCTACACGAGTACAACGGGGGAGCAGCCGGCCACCTATGTGTACACCGAATATGTGCTGCACCTGGACCTGTTCTAGCATTATATCAGAGGTGAGTTGTTAGGTAACATATAGGTTTTCTGTGTCCTTCTTCCCTCCTGTCTCCTTACCCCTCACAGCCATTAACCTGGGGCAGAGGGAGAGTGTGTGAGATCTGGCGACCATGAGCACAGACAGATAAAGAGGCCTGATTCAGTCCTGTTCGCTAAGCTGCATATACTTCCAGCCTAGCGAACAGGTAAGCGCCGGCTGTCGGACAGATCAAAAATAAATAGGAGCCGTCTGTGGCGGATATGATACTGAGACCTGCCAATGCAATGGGTAAGGAAGATCAGTCAAAGACAAAATTAAAATCAGTGACAACAATTGTTTCCCCCACAAACAATACATTTTTATTTCGTTGATTTTCTTCTGCAAAAGTGTGTACCAGCCAGGATTATTGAGCCAGCAATTGGGGTGTTGCAGAGTCAGGCGGGGAATTCATGTGTTCCGTCTGCTGCCTGCTTATGCCGACAAGTGTGTCCAGTCTCTCTCTCTCTGCCCCAACTCTCTCTCTCTCTGGACGGGATGTACAAAGCATTGGCGGTACATCCCACTGACCATCGCATATGTAGATTATGTAGTTTGGAATGTCCATTCGGTTTCTTGCCTGCTCCCCCTAATCGTTCACTTCATCAGAGCATCAAGTGCTGTCACGCACCGGGGGATGTTTCTCCTCCATGAAAGTGGCATGGGCGTCTCTATGAAATGCTGGGCATTCCCATGGGAACGCAGCCAGGCCGATGCCTACTTGGGGTTCTCTATGCTTAACCATTGTTTCTGCCAGGGCTACACTATTCTTGCACCCATTAATAAGCAGTATGGCCCTTATTCTGGTTGGCTGGCAAAGCAGTGTTATTTTGCTTCTTTGTGAGCTTTGTAGCACCGCCCAAATGCCCACACCCCGCTATTCGCATATTTTCCCAAAATCATTCGATGGTCGATTTCTGAAGCGCTCACTCCCTGGTGACTTTATTTAGTGGCACCCTGCTCCGTGAACATTGTGGGCAGCTGACATTCGTGACGTCTGCTGCCGGCCCCCGGAAGGCAAGTAGCCACCCCCGTTCACTTGCTGATGCCCAGCATTTCCTGGGTGCATCCAATATTTTTGTGAGTACGCCCAGGAAACCCTGCGAAGGCCCCCTGCCCGCCTACTGTATGCCCACCACGCTACGAGCACCTCGGAGACTATGCAAATCTCCGAGGACGCCTGCAGAGAAGAACGACTGATTAGATGTTTTCTTACAGTAAACAAATGTATTCTACAATTCTACTGTATTATGTTACAACCAATGAACATTCTTATTGTACTCATAATTAATCACTTTAAATTGAACACATTCAAATATCTGTACCATTTAATAACTCTCTATTCAACCTTTTGCTGTAACACCTAAGTGCTTAAATATCTATATTATTGCGCAATAATATGCAAACAAACTTACAAATCTTAAACTCTAAATAAGCGCTTTTGCCCTTTTTTTTAGCCCTGACCCAATGTTCACAGTTCCGTAAAGCTGCAAGCAACTCAGAGTATGCTAAAGTGCAGATGAAGGTAAGTTTTAGGCTGTTCAACAGAGCTGTCACTTAAGTTTCTATGCTCTGCTCCACACAAGGTGAAATGGTTCTCCCAAATATATCATAGACCATGGATCTTCAATGGCCCCCCAGATGTTGTGAAACTACATGTTCCAACATGCATTGCCACATTTTTTTCCTATAAGAGCATGCCAAAACTGTCAGGGCATGCTGGGACATGTAGTTCCACAACATCTGGAGGGCCACAGGTTGAAGACCTGTGTCATAGACCATTGTAAGTCTCCGGCCTGTGCTGAGCACCCTAGGGCTAGCTAGACAGCATATGGCAAGGGTCCTAAAGCCGCCAGATTCCTGCTATGGTACCATAGACCCTGGCTGCTACAGGCATTTGCAATAGCATGATCAGAGACTATAAGCTGCTAATAAAATGTAGTATTATATGTATGTACTCCTGGTAGTAAATGTAATGGGAGTTGATGGAAACTTTTTCTCTCCCCCAGGTCTCTGGAGCGTGTACCCAGCCGATCCCATCATCGTACCACTTATGGTCTCTCCAGTTGTTTCCTTCCCAGGATTTCACCTTTCACCTGCAGGTGTCACCTCCGGTAAGCCGTTCTGATCTACTCACCAGTGTCCTTAGTGCATTTACAACCAATACGCAGCCATCAGCTTGGGTTACACTGCGCCAGTCTTCCCAGAATCCAGACACCGATTATACTACATTGCCAGTATTAGTGTAAGGTCATTAGGCAATAAATGCGCCTTCTAGCACCTGACATCCCCCTCTATTGTCTGATACTTGTGCAGTGTTCATGCCTCATACGCAGGAGTCTTCTCTAACTGTCCCTCTTTCTGTCTCTCGGAGCAGCAGGATGCTATGACGCTTCTCTGGATCCTTCACAAGTTACAGACTATTATTTCAGTTTTTACCGACTCTGAGAATGACGCGCTCGTTGAACAGCTGGGAAAAAAAAACAAATTTTTCCTTTTTTTTTACCCCGTTGGGCACAGAAAACGTGCCCGTGCCCCTCCCCCTCCATGCCCCCCAGACTGCGGGCAGTCGCTGGGTGACCCAAACCCCTCACTGGATGTGCAACACTGGACCAAACCAAGCAGCACTGGAATCAACTGGGCACAACTGGAAATCAGTAAACCATCACACTGGAGACACAGGGAACTATCCCCACGCAAGAAAAATGTGATTGATTTTCTGTATGTTAAATGTTATGTATGATTCTATTACAAACCTTCCCTTTATCTGTGACCCTCCCAATCCTTGATTGAAGTTACCAGGAAGACCCCATCTCCGATTGTTGTTAACCATCTCCGCAAGCTGTGTAGCTCAGCAGTCTGACCTGTTAGCTGCTGCCACTAAGCCAGAGGCTGCACAAGCCGTTTTACGTTACTGAGATATCTTTGTGCTCTATTGTATTTTATGTGAATCCTTTTTTTTTTGGTTCTTGTTTGTTTTGTATTTAATTCTCACCACAAAAGTGCACATGGCTTGTGCCTCAAAAAGAAGGGGGGCAGTGATTAGTGCCAGATGGTGAATCTGCGCTCCCTAAACTGGGCACGCGGCGCGCCAGCGCTGTGCAAACAGATGAAGTGGTGACTTTATTATTAAGGACCCAGATACCAGACCCCCGATCGGTCTTTCTGACGTCATTTCTGCTCTTAATGTTACAATCCTGTAAGTATGGTTTTCTTACAGTTAATAAGACACTATCGCATTGTATCATTTTAACCCTTCCATGACTGGAGGTCCAGGCCTATAGTATTGGAAGGGTTAAACTGCCATTTTAGCTAGACCTATGAGCTCAAAGCATTTTTAATATTTGTTTTTATCAAATTTCCCAATTTGTATTTATATTTCCCTTGTTACTCTCCTTGCACTGTTATCCCCTTCCTCTTACCCTGTTCTTTGGGTCTGAAGTAAAAAAATATATATATCTTGTCTGCATATAAATCCCCAAAATATAAATAATTATTTGTACTGTGACTGGTGTTTTGTGTTTTGTGACTGCAGAAACATTGATTTTGGAGGCACTGTAGACGCACACCACATAACACTACAGATAAAGGGGTTATTCTGGTTGATCGAGTCCACCAAACCCGGTCTTGCGAATGGTGGCCCGGCCACCACCCATTCGCAAGGGCTATTCCCTCGCAGGGCCTGCAAATGGATGTTACACAGTAACATCCATACGTAGCCTACTGTAATCCACTCACATCATTCGATGGTTGGCGACCATCGAATGATGGCGAAGGTGCACGCATGTAAAAGTGACTCACACTTACATATGCGCGGATGCTCGGGAGTTAGCGGGCGGTCAGCTGACCCCCACAAGGGAGAATAGCCGCTGCCCGTCTGTCAGGGTTTTAGCAGTCGGGATTCCGACGTTGATGTAATTACTGTCGGAATCCTGACTGCCGCTCAGTCATCCGGCACCTATAAAGACAACCTGGTGCCACTGGGGAACAGAATATAAATCAGAAGCCACAGAATGTTGCTGGGACCCCTTACTGCGCCAAGCCATCACCCTGCCAGAATAAGCCTTGTAGGCTTGGGTTTGCTCTGCTTACCTGAACCAGTTGCTGCTGATGTTGTTGCTGTTGATTGTAGGTTACTATTATTCTTATTGCGTAGATTTTTGATAGACTTATACAATAATGAGTTTATCATATGTATGACCTTTGAGTATAAATAACCCTGTTCCAATATAAACAGGAGATTGTTATCTGATATAATACAATATTCATTTAATAATATGTATGGACAAACTCCCTTTCATTGAGATCACATTGGTCAGGTGGAGAATGTGAAGGAAAG
Organism: Crinia signifera; assembly: GCF_055691185.1. Lineage (NCBI taxonomy): Eukaryota > Metazoa > Chordata > Amphibia > Anura > Myobatrachidae > Crinia > Crinia signifera. The sequence goes on along the minus strand of NC_139227.1, from coordinate 83,033,271 downwards.
CTGTGAGACTGGAGACCAAGGAGCATTTTATTCACCTAACAGATAAAGTTATAGACATGCCCAAGGCAGGAAAGGCTACAAGATAATAGCCAATAATAAAGGCCAAGTGCTCTGATGTCCCACTGTAGGATCAGTGGTGAAATAGAAGCTATGTCCTGCTGCCCAGGTGCTGCCTAGACCAAGCCGCCCATCACAAGTCAGCGGTAGAGCCAGGAGACTAGTTAGAGACCCACAGGGTAGCCGGCTATTATTATAGGAGGACCTACAGAGCTCAGTGCCTCAGGTGGGAGTGAGGATGCACCAGTCCGCAATATGAAAAGCTCTGCACACAACTGGCCTGTATGGGAGGGTGGCTAGAAAGAAGCCATTATTAGAGAGACTGCATCAAAGCACATCTGGATTTGCAGAAAACATCAAAGAGACTCAGATACAATGAGCCAGATGTATCAATCTTCAAAGGTGATAAAACAGAGAGAGATAAACAGCCAGCCAATCAGATCCTACCTGCCATGTTACAGGCTGGGTTAGAAAAATGACAGGTTGGAGGTGATTGGATGGCTCTTTATCACTCCCCACTTTATAACTTTTTGAAGCTTGATACATCTGGCCCAATGTGAGATAAGGGTTTGTGGTCCCATGAACCAACAATTAAGCTTTGTTTCCTCATCTATAAATGCTCTGGGTGGCACACAGCAAATGAATTACAGATTCCTCAGCAAGCACCATCCTAACTGTGACTTATGGGGTGGGGACATTCTGTATTGTCATGGGGATGCGTTTCTTCAGTGGGGACTGGGCAGCTTAGAAGGATAACCTTTTAGGACAACCTGATACAAGACCAAAGCAATACTGACATTGCTAAACAACAAAAAAGTAATTACCCTGCAACTGTTATACCCCCAAACTATCGGCCAATCACTTTGTTGTTTACATTTCTGGTTATAGTTTGTTTAACATCAGTAATTTTATTGAGTTTTAATTTTTTTTTTTGCAAAAGGAGAGGGATACAGAAGGAAGAAATATAAAGGGGGAAGGAACATGACAAAATCACAATACACAATATTGTCTTCCTTGTACACTTTTACACTGTGTGTTCTAGGAGCAGGAGAGATGTGACAGGGGAACCATTTGTAGCCATGAGGCTGTATGTTCATTTAACCCGATCAAACCTGTTGGCACGAGCTGCAGTGATATAAATGGCTGCAGCCCTGGACTCACAAAGGTAGTACAGCAGCATCCTGCAATGTCCTGGCATGTCAGGATGGCTACCTAAAAGACGATCGCAACCGCTGCTGACAAGAGTGCATCGACTGGCTGGAGTAGGTGCGGTGGTGCAAAGAAGGGAGTACGAAATATGTTGCTGATACACCGTATCACCTTGCATACCCTGCTGCGCTTCTCCCACCCCTCTGGCGGGTGCCACCGATGAGAGGTGACGGAGAGAGCTGAGCAGCACCACAGGTTCCCCCACCCTTCCAGCACCTCTGCCGCTGCCACTGAGAGACTAGAAGAGTGGAGCGCAGCGCCGCAGGCTTTCCTCACCCCTCCAGCGGCTCTCAGCCATTTCAAATATAGTGCAGCTCCGGAGCCAATCAGCCTGGGGTCAGGGGCCCAGGAGGGGCATGAGCCAACATGGTTGGAGGGAGCCCCCTGAGCAACAAGCATGTAATCTCCCCCGCCTTGGGCAACAAGGATGTAAACCCTTTTCCATCCCCTGGGCAATGAATGTGTAATCACCCCATGGCAATGAGCATGGAACCCCCCATGGCAGCAAGCATGTAATCCTCTCATGGCAACAAGCATGAAACCCCCTGTGCCAACAATCACAAAACTCCTGGCATAGAGCACGCAGCTCCTGGCAACTAGCATGTAGGTAAGCGGCACTTATGTGACATAATATGTAATAGGCATTACGGTGTGTGACATAATGACATGTAATGGGCATAATGGCATGTGGTTTAATAAGTAATGGGCATTAACGTGTGGTGCATAATGTGAAGTGGACTGTAACTAGACTCCCTTCATACACCTCAGAGATTACTAGACTGCCGGATGACAGGAAGTTTATTGTCATTAAGTCCTAAAACAGCGCAGTTGGAGGCTGATTCAGGATCGCACGTATCGATCCGAGGGGGTGATTCAGGAGTGATCGTCCCCAGTGTACTGATGGTGCTGCTCTGCATGCTTATGGCCAATTATACGCAAGTGCAGGGACGCTGTGCGAATGCTTTCGACACCTGTCAAAGGTGAGGTGCTTGCACGGGTAGGGGAGGAGGCGGGCAAAGGCCGGAGCACGGGAACGTTCAGCGTTTTATAAGCGTCCCCATGAAAATGCTGGCCGTTCCCTGAGAACGCAGGTGGGCCGGCGGCTGACCCCACATGATGTCAGCGCCCACCCCCTCTTTGGCGAACTCAGACGGAAAAGAAACTCAGTTTATAAGAGGAGAGAAATCATTTGATGGCCGCATGTGAGGGGATATGTTCGCGTACATCCCCTCGCATGTTACCGATAGGATTCGGTGGCAGGGGGCGCGAGTTATGCCGCTCACTAAGTAGCAATTGACCACTGCTTAGCGAGCGATACTGAATCAGGCCTTGAATTCGGAACCAGCCCTGATGGTCGGGGTTTGCGCATTTCCAATCCCTGACACCGAACGACTTTGGTGGGCCGGATTGGGGGGGAGGGGGTATGTATCCCCAGTCCCCCCTCTCTGAAAGGGTCCCCGTTCAAACCAGCTAAAAAAAATTTTTTTATATATACAGCTGAGCTGTGGGGAATACATGGAGACAGTTTTGGGTGTAATGTTGCAGAGTTTCAGATAGGTGGCGCTGCAGCGCACAGTTCCTCGGCTTTCAGGCAGCTCCTCTCTCTCTCTACACCTCACAGGGCTGTGAGATAGAGCTGCTTCTGTCCTGGTGAGGCTGACTCCCCAGGTATGTGTGCTTTGTTGTTGGTGCCAGCAGAAGGGGCATAGGCAGTGGGGTGAGGAGTGTAAGCACCATTAATACATCACTGTATGCTGGCCCAGTGAGCACTGTGATGTCTTGGTAGCAGCAGTGGGGGTGTGATTGCTTGTGGGGCTTATTTGCTTTAATAATGTCTATAGCTTGTGTGTTTTTATAAACATAGTGTGTGTTTATGCCACATGTGTATGCATGGTATGTGTGTGTGTATGTCCTGTGTGTATGTATGGTATGTGTGCATATATACCCTGTGTATATGTATGGTTTATGTGCATATATGCCCTGTGTCTATGTATGGTATGTGTCTGTGTATGCCCTATAGGCTATGTATATACATATATATCTATGTATACTCGTATATTATTTATGAAATACATGCAGATGACTGGTGGTGTAGATGCCGGCAGTCAGAATACAGATGCCATCATCCTATCCCTCCTTGCTAGTGCCTAACCTTCGTGCCCCACAGCCTAACCCTAACCCCCCTTCTTTCTAGTGGCCGAACCCTCCTGCCCACAGCCTAACCCTAACTCCGCCACTATTGCCAAAACCTAATTTTCTTCCAGCCTGACGCTGGCCTGCCCCACATACTTATGATTGGGATCAGGGGGTAACTAGAACTTTCAGGGCCCCATAGCAAAATCTTGAAATGGCCTCCAACCACCACCTTTGTCACCACAATGCTTCTATGGGGGGTGGGTGCTAAAAAGAGAAGGTGGAGAGGGGGAGACAGAGAGCAGCAGGAGTGAGATAGAGAGGGGGTGAGGTGGTGGGCGGGCGAGAGCTGGTGAGGTGACTAGGGATGATGAGGGGGAGGAGAGGATGCAGGTCAGGGGTGAGGTGACCGGGCGAGAGGTGGTCAGGTGACATGGGATGATGAGGGGAAGAGAGGATGCAGGTCAGGGGTGAGGTGACGGGGGTGAGGGGAGAGATTGTGAGGGGTGTGGCAGGGATAGAGTTGGTGAGGTGATGTGACGAGGTGAGGTTACAGAGGGTGATGGGGGAAGAGGAGAGGATGCATGTCTTGATTTCACTAGCAATGGAGGGTCTTACATTCACAGTGCTGGCAGCCGCAGGCCTCCTCCTCCTCCCACAGCTGCAGTAACTTTTCTCCTCCGGTGCTCCCGCAGCCGCTGGGTCTTCTCCTTCCCCTGCTGCCACAGTGACTCACATGTCTCCTCAGGTGCCGGCAGCCAGATGAGAGGGGGTAAGGTGACATGCCGCCACGGTGCCACTGGTCTCTTGAGAGCCGGCAGCCACTGGGCTTCCTGCTGCTCCCACCCACCATAGTGACAGAATTAGTCCTTATATAGGCTCCTGCAGCCGCTGTGTTTCCTGCTCCCATTAAAAAAAAAAATCAACTTAAAATAGGGTGTACGGGATTGCCCCCGTGCCCCACAGCAGTTGCATCCCCTGCACCCTCTGTAGTTACACCACTGATTGGGAGGTCTGCATTGATATTCTGACTGCCGGCATCCCATTACATCCCCCTGCTGAGGGACAGGAATGAATTCAGACCACGCATGGCACTGCAGTATTATACCATTATATTACATTGCATTTATTAAACAGCATATTTGCAACATTTCTGGGTCACACAGGCTCTAATATGTCAATAAAAGATATGTATGTGTACACACACACACACACACACACACATACATACATACACACACACACACACACACATGCATACACACACACACATGTATACATACACACACACACACACACACACACACACACACATGCATACACACACACACAAATTTGTAATATGATTTTAATGTTAGACCTCAGGGCCCCCCTGTCAAAAGTCCCCTGGGCCCTCCAGAGCCTAAACCCAGCTGTGTGCGAGGGGATATGTGTGTGAGTACACTCCCTCGCATGGTACTGACGGAGCGTTCGGATAGTTGTTATGGGCTCGCCAAGCTGCAGTTGACCCCTGCTTACCGAGCCTTGCTGAATCAGGCCCTTAGTGTGAATTGCTGCAATATAAACTACCAGACAATTACACTGAGAGGAGTGCATAGTTATTTTAAAAAGATTCATTAGGGTCGTACCCACGTGACCTAGGTAACGCCCATTACGACGCCTGCAGGTAACACCTCATAGCCCACTAAAAAAAAAGTAAAACCATAGATATACACTCTCCCGCCCCCATGCTTTAGTGCCACACATTGCCCCGCTGCTGGCCGCTGCCCCGTCACTTCCTCGAGACCTCACCATACATATACAGCAACATATATCAGTTCCCGACCGTCCCCGGTTAGCGGCAGTGCCTGCCGCACAGTGCTGAGCTGCTGGATGCACCTGCCTCCTCCTGCCCGCTGTCCTCTTCTCTCATCGCTGCCCCACCTCCTCCCGCCCTGCCTCCTAGGGCGTAGGTGTAGGTGGGTGTAGGTGGGCAGGCTGACATGGGGGGAGAGGAGGATGCTGCTAGAGCAGGGGTGTAGGTGGGCAGGCTGACATGGGGGGAGAGGAGGATGCTGCTAGAGCAGGGGTGTAGGTGGGCAGGCTGACATGGAGGGAGAGCATGATGCTGCTAGAGCAGCAGTGTAGGTGGGCAGGCTGACATGGGGGGAGAGGAGGATGCTGCTAGAGCAGGGGTGTAGGTGGGCAGGCTGACATGGGGGGAGAGGAGGTTACTGCTAGAGCAGGGGTGTAGGTGGGCAGGCTGACATGGGGGGAGAGGAGGATGCTGCTAGAGCAGGGGTGTAGGTGGGCAAGCTGACATGGGGGGAGAGGAGGATGCTGCTAGAGCAGGGGTGTAGGTGGGCAGGCTGACATGGGGGGAGAGGAGGATGCTGCTAGAGCAGGGGTGTAGGTGGGCAGGCTGACATGGGGGGGAGAGGAGGATGCTGCTAGAGCAGGGGTGTAGGTGGGCAGGCTGACATGGGGGGAGAGGAGGATGCTGCTAGAGCAGGGGTGTAGGTGGGCAGGCTGACATGGGGGGAGAGGAGGATGCTGCTAGAGCAGGGGTGTAGGTGGGCAGGCTGACATGGGGGGGAGAGGAGGATGCTGCTACAATAGTAGAGTGGGTGAAGAGTCTGGAATGGAATAGAAGGACTTGGAATGGGTACTAGGGGCCGTGCGCATGTGCAGTTTATGAAGAATCGGCTGATATGCAAATTCGCAGCCACGTGATCAGGTCTGAATTAGCCCCAAGGAGATGGGGTGATACTCTATTGATGTATTTTATCACGCTGTTTGTGCTCATTAGGATTAGGTTTAGCCACGCACAGCCACTGGTCACTAATTTCAGCCCGTCCCTCCCCGGCCGGTGTGAGCTTAAATGCCGCCTCCAGCGGCCGACAACGCACCGGATGGAGGAACTGTATTATAATCATCTTCTAATAAATCAGTATTTTAGTTGGTTTAGCATCTGTTCTATAAGGAGACCCTGGTTTCTGTATTTCCCCCGGAATGCCCTGTATACTATCTGATCACTCTCCCTCTCAGGGTTGGGCTACTTCAGGTGGGTACTTTACAGAGCTCAATATACATTACACGGTTCCCAGGCGTCAGCTCGTCGCACTGACTATTCTTCACCTGTTACATTGGCCGGTGGCTATAATCAGTTTCCAGCTTATTTACAATGTGATCGTTCCACTACGTTGAATTACATATACTGTTTTTTACAGTATCTGCTCCACGCTTTACTATTATTTGCATGTCATGTAATACATAGATTTAACAGCATTTAATGTATGATAATTGCGAAAAAGACATTTCAGGGCTCAGTCAGAGAAATTATATCAGTGATTCCCCCCTTTTTGTAGACTCCAATCCATGCTGGTCCGCACTCCCGGAATGCACAGAGGACTCCGGAATTTAGAGGCGATGTTCTGACTTCCAGAAGTGCATCCCGTTACATCTGCTGGAATTCCCGCACCCCCTACCCCTGGTATCCCGGAGGGCACCATTTAATAGCAGGTGAGTATGTGATCACTTCCTGTCTTGTAATTTACATATAGGGGATTATTCTGGTTGATTCGCAAGGCTGTAAATTTGCCGCGTTGTGATTACACCAAAGCCCGTCTTGTGAATGGTTGGCTGTTGCAGTAACATCCACAAAGTAACATCCATTCACAGGCCAGGGGGGAACGGCCCCATCTTTTGATGGTTGTCGACCATTGAAGGATGTGGTGCGTGCATGCAAATAAAAGTGACTTTCAAGGCACTTACATATGTGGGCACACTGGGAAGGAAATGGGGGGGCAGCTGACATCCGGTGATATCAGCAGCTGCCCACCCCCCGCATCATGGCCTCATTAGCATGAGAACGCCCTGAGTTCTTATAGGAACGTCCATGAAACACTCCCATATGCTAATGGGGCCACCCCCCCCCCCGCTGTCCTGGTTGCGTATGCACAGTGCCACCATCGTTCCCTGCGTGGCAACCAGAATAAGGGCCATAATGAGTTTTACATTCACATTTGCTGGAATGTAAGTAGAGATTTGTCCATAGGAGTTTTGTAGACACTACCATTTACATACTGAACAAATGACATCTGCATAGAAAATGGGGTCTACAGACCATATATAAGGTGTGCCCAAATGAAAAGGGAGACTACGGTTGTATGTAAACAATATTTTAATCAAAGAATATTTAATTACAGTTCATGTGTAACATTACAACTACACATAATTGACATTGATGCAATGATCCAGTGCGTAACAAGGGAGTGGATGGATTCAGTGTAGAAACTCCTTGGTTGCTGATGAATCCAGGTTTCCACGGTCTCCTGCACCTCCTTGTCACAGGTGAACCGTTCACCTTTAAGTGTTTGTTTTTTAAGTGGCCGAAGATATTAGAGTCACATGGGGAGATAACTTCACCATGCAGCGTAAATGTATATTTATAGAGAATATAACATCAGTTCTGGCCTCCATCCGCCCCAAGTTGCCAGCCTTTGATGTTATATTTTATATAAATTCAGCTTCGGTCACATATGATAAGTTGTTCACAGCAGCTGATCATGTGGGATCCTCAAGCAATGCAAATGCAGGAGGAGGTGCTTACCACCCCCTGCTGGCATTTGTGATCATATCAAACTGCGATGCAATGGCAGTGTAGCGGGTCATTGCGACCATTGGTCGGGGTGTTCCTATACGACTACAGCTTAAGTAAGTCTCATCTTACTCAGTCTTGCAGTCGCAGGCTGGCTTGCGAGGTGAAGAAAACTTCACCTTGCAGCGTAAGTGTATATTTATATAAAATATAACATCAGTTCTGGCCTCCATCCGCCCCAAGTTGCCAGCCAATCACTCACCTTTGATGTTATATTTTATATAAATTTAGCTGAGCTTCCGGTACGGGGCGGAGAAAGGGCGCCATGACGGCGGAGGGGGAGGACGGATGGCGGCACGGTGACTACTCCCCCCCCACCCCGGCCGGGGAGGGCGCACTGCAACGGCAGGAGATGCACGGAGATGCGGCACTGGATGACGCCACACTGGACCAGGCCGCAGCCAGCGGCGCACAGCTCACCCCCGGGTACGGCACCATAGGCTCAGGACCCGGCCATAGGCACGGTCCCCGGCATGATGACCCCCGAGGCGATGGTGGCCCCCATCGGCACCTGGAGGCGGCTTCCGGCCAGGACAGGGAAAAGATCAGGCCCAAGCTGCTGTCCATCAGCAGATGCAGGAGTCCGCAGCGACCAGTGGCGCCTCATATGGCTGCCTAGGCGCTGTGCAGCTCGGCGGGTATGTGTTCCCTGTGTGATACTGTACTGTCCCGGCTTATATTGTTACATACCTGGCTGCTGCAACGACCAGTGGTGCCGCTGATGGCTGCCTAGGTGCTGTGCAGCTCGGCAGGTACTGTATGTGTTCCCTGTGTGATACTGTACTGTCCCGGCTTATATTGTTACATACCTGGCTGCTGCAACGACCAGTGGTGCCGCTGATGGCTGCCTCGGTGCTGTGCAGCTCGGCAGGTATGTGTTCCCTGTGTGAAAACTGTACTGTCCCTGCTTATTAGTGTTCACTCTAGCAGTTAGAGAGGGCAGGGCGCCGGGGGCGGACCGCGCCGCCAATGTCACAAGAGGGGCATGCCCGGTCCGCTGCCGTCATCAAGGGGGGCGGGCCCGGCCACCGCCGTCACCAAAGGGGTCGGGCCCGGCCCCTCCGAAGTCGGTGTGCTGCTGAGGAAGCTCTGGGCATCGCCATCTACGGCGGCACTTTGCATCCCCGTGAGGCTGTTTTAGCGGGGCGCTGCTAGAGCTAAAGCAGCCTAGCGAGAACACTACTTATATCGTTACCTACCTGGCTGCTGCAGAGACCAGTGGCGCCACTGATGGCTGCCTATGCGCTGTGCTGCTCGTCGGACATATGGTCCCCGCATGTAATGTCTCAATGTAATGTATGTAATGCCTCCCCCCCCCCCCTTATCCATGCTTGATGCTGCACTGTAAATCCCCAAAAAATTCCTAGTGTGCGCAAGCACACATGGCCAATAAAGTTAATTCTATTCTATTCTATTCTTGGGTCGCAAATGATAAGCAGCTTATCATGTGGGATCCTCAAGCAATGCAAATGCAGGAGGAGGTGCATACCACCCCTTGCCGGCATTTGTGATCAAAGCAAACTGCGATGCAATGGCAGTTTAGAGGGACATTGTGACCATCGGTTGCAGTGTCCCTCTATGGCTACAGCTTAAGTAAGTCTCCCCTTACTCAGTCTTGCAGTCGCAGGCTGGCTTGCAAGGCGAAGAAACTTCACCTTGCAGTGTAAATGTATATTTATATAAAATATAAAATCAGTTCTGGCCTCCATCCGCCCCAAGTTGCCAGCCAATTCCTCGCCCTTGATTTTATATTTTATATAAATTCAGCTTGGGTCACATATGATAAGCTGCTCACAGCAGCTTATCACGTGGGATCCTCAAGCAATGCAAATGCAGGAGGAGGTGCATACCACCCCCTGCCGGCATTTGTGATCATATGAAACTGCGATGCAATGGCAGTTTACAAGGACACTGCGACCATCGGTCACGTTCACCCTCTATGACTACAGCCTAAGTAAGTCTCCTCTTACTCAGGCTTGCAGTTGCAGGCCGGCTTAATTTTTGGACTGCACTTGATGCGCGTGATGTATTGCATGTTATAGATAGAAAGTTAGAGCATGTGACATGTGTCCTGTGTGTTGAGGTACCAGGAGTACCTTGTTGTGTGAAGAAGCCGATGGTCCATGGTCCCGGACTGCTACGGCCGTACCGTTCGCACAAGCTGATCTACGTTCTTCCTAGGTCAGTGTCCTGTACACTCTCACGTGGTGACAGCCGCATGCAGCTGGCAGTCATAGACATTGCTGGGGAGCGATGATTTAGGCAGGCTGTCAGTACGTTTAAAGTGCAGACATGCAGCAAGTTGGTATCACAGATGTGCAGCAGGTTGGTGTCACAGATGAGGCGGGAATCCTTTGGAAACGCGTTTCGAGCGCTCAGGCCGGCTTTGTCAACCTGGCTAAAGTGCTCAGATTTTAAGAGGCTTTAGAGAGTTGATGTTCCGGTCTTTCGGTCTCCAGTACTTGATGGACAGACCAATCCTTGGGATGCGTTTCGCCGCACTCAGGGTTGCTTTTTACAGGACGCCTCCCCACTTAAGCGCTGCAGACACCATTCATTTCCCAGCATAGAGAACAGGTCTGAATCAGGCTCTCAGTTTGGATTGCATATGATAAGCTGCTTGCAATAGTTTATCATGTGCAATCCTTAAGCAATGCAAATGCAGGAGGAGGTGCATTCCACCCCCTGCCTCCATTTGCCATTGTATCAAACCGTGATTGCAGTTTAGAAGAACATCGGGACCATCGGTGGCTGTGACCCTTTGCGACTGCAGCCTGAGTAAAGGGGCATACACACGTAGAGATCTGTGCTAAGCAATTTTTCTAAGCAATTTTGCTAAGCAACTTTGCTGGTGTCGATCTTCCATGGGGAGCACATATACACGCAGAGATTTGTGCTAAGCAATAATAGTGGGTGGATATTACCAGAGGGGAGGTTTTGTTTTCTTTTTTTTTCTCATATTTTACTGATGTCGTATGCATACGTATTTTTTCAATACGAATTTGTATTTATCAGCCATTAAATACTAATTCGTATCAGCAGAAGCCTACATGGATCATTCAGATCCGTGCAAGTGTCAGTGTAAAAAATAAATATTTTTTAAAAAATGTCATCAAAGGGTGCGGGTCCAGCCGCCGCCATCATCAAAGGGGGCAGGCCTGGCCCCTCCGAAGTCGCTCCACTGCCTTTTAAGTGCCGGGTATCGCCGTCTGCGGCGGCGCTGGGCTTCCCCATGAGGCTGTTTAAGTGGGGCGCTGCTAGAGGGGCAGGGCGAATTTTGCCCTTTAAAAATGTGGTCCCCGCATGTAATGTCTCAATGGAGGTTATTCTGGTCGGTGCGTACATTCCCGAAATCTTTCGGAGCGGGCCGCACGCCACGCTGTGCGGTCATCGTCCGAAGAAACGCCCACCGGACCTCCACATACGGACGGACTCACACTGGAACAACAGGGCGTATTTACAGACGACATCCAAACCTTGCGTGTGCGGTGGAAACACACATATTCTGCACGGTCTTACCTCGTCAGAACGGACGGGAACCTGCCCGTACGCGCCGATGCGGTGTATTTACATCCCCAAATGTGTGGTTTAATTGGTAAATGTAGAAGTGACATGTATATTTATATTAGTGATAGTAAGTTCTGTCCATTGGTTGCAGTGTAAATGTGTGTCCAAACTGCAGCATATATGTGTGTGTTTAGTAATGGTCCATTTAAGCTGCAATGGTTCCAATTGAAGCAATGAGAAGAGTGTAATTAATGAGTAATGAGTAAAGGAGTGGATTGTATTGTGTTGAGCTGACATTGGTTGAGGTGCGCCCGTAGTGATTAGGCGTTCCGATTGCCTAGCGCATGACCGAGTGGTGTCCGCAAAGAAATACTTGCTTATAAACACTGCATATTTCTAGCCTTTTGGTTCGCGTGCATTCGGTGTGCTGTCCGCATGCACGCCTACCAGAATGAGTGCACTCCCTCGTGTACGCCCATGTTTACGCACAGTTTAGCCCACTTTGAAACTACGCCCCTGTGTAGTACCGAATGACGCCCATAAGATGCCCATATTTCCAGAGTGATTGCTGTGCACATTTCTGTACGGTATTAGTGAGAACAAGTACGGAGACCATGCATGGCACATGCGCATAGCGTTGCCCACGCATGCGCAGACGGCTAAAAAACGCCATCCGTAAGAATTCAGGAAAGTACGCACAGACCAGAATAAGGCCCAATGTAATGTATGTAATGCCTCCCCCCCCCCCTTATCCATGCTTGATGCTGCACTGTAAATCCCCCAAAAATTCCTAGTGTGCGCAAGCACACATGGCCAATAAAGTTGATTCTATTCTATTCTTGGGTCGCAAATGATAAGCAGCTTATCATGTGGGATCCTCAAACAATGCAAATGCTGGAGGAGGTGCACCCGTTGCCGGCATTTGTGATCAAATCAAACTGCGATGCAATGGCAGTTTAGAGGGACATTGTGACCATCGGTTGCAGTGTCCCTCTATGGCTACAGCTTAAGTAAGTCTCCCCTTACTCAGTCTTGCAGTCGCAGGCTGGCTTGCAAGGCGAAGGAACTTCACCTTGCAGCGTAAATGTATATTTATATAAAATATAAAATCAGTTCTGGCCTCCATCCGCCCCAAGTTGCCAGCCAATTCCTCGCCTTTGATTTTATATTTTATATAAATTCAGCTTGGGTCACATATGATAAGCTGTTAACAGCAGCTTATCACGTGGGATCCTCAAGCAATGCAAATGCAGGAGGAGGTGAGTACCACCCCCTGCCGGCATTTGTGATCATATCAAACTGCGATGCAATGGCAGTTTACAAGGACACTGCGACCATCGGTCACGTTCACCCTCTACGACTAAAGCCTAAGTAAGTCTCCTCTTACTCAGGCTTGCAGTCGCAGGCCGGCTTAATTTTTGGACTGCACTTGATGCGCGCAATGTATTGCACGTTATAGATAGAAAGTTAGAGCATGTGACATGTGTCCTGTGTGTTGAGGTACCAGGAGTACCTTACTGTGTGGAGAAGCCGATGGTCCATGGTCCCGGACTGCTACGGCCGTACCGTTAGCACAAGCTGATCTATGTTCTTCCTAGGTCAGTGTCCTGTACACTCTCACGTGGTGACAGCCGCATGCAGCTGGCAGTCATAGCATTGCTGGGGAGCGATGATTTAGGCAGGCTGTCAGTACGTTTAAAGTGCAGACATGCAGCAAGTTGGTATCACAGATGTGCAGCAGGTTGGTGTCACAGATGAGGCGGGAATCCTTTGGAAACGCGTTTCGAGCGCTCAGGCCGGCTTTGTCAACCTGGCTAAAGTGCTCAGATTTTAAGAGGCTTTAGAGAGTTGATGTTCCGGTCTCTCGGTCTCCAGTACTTGATGGACAGACCAATCCTTGGGATGTGTTTTGCCGCACTCAGGGTTGCTTTTTACAGGACGCCTCCCCACTTAAGCGCTGCAGTCACCATTTATTTCCCAGCATAGAGAACAGGTCTGAATCAGGCTCTCAGTTTGGATTGCATATGTTAAGCTGCTTGCAATAGTTTATCATGTGCAATCCTTAAGCAATGCAAATGCAGGAGGAGGTGCATTCCACCCCCTGCCTCCATTTGCCATTGTATCAAACTGTGATTGCAGTTTAGAAGAACATCGGGACCATCAGTGGCTGTGACCCTTTGCGACTGCAGCCTGAGTAAAGGGGCATACACACGTAGAGATCTGTGCTAAGCAATTTTTCTAAGCAATTTTGCTAAGCAACTTTGCTGGTGTCGATCTTCCATGGGGAGCACATATACACGCAGAGATTTGTGCTAAGCAATAATAGTGGGTGGATATTACCATAGGGGAGGTTTTGTTTTCTTTTTTTTTCTCATATTTTACTGATGTCGTATGCATACTTATTTTTTCAATACGAATTTGTATTTATCAGCCATTAAATACTAATTGGTATCAGCAGAAGCCTACATGGATCATTCAGATCCGTGCAAGTGTCAGTGCAAAAAATAAATATTTTTAAAAAAATGTCATCAAAGGGTGCGGGTCCAGCCGCCGCCATCATCAAAGGGGGCGGGCCTGGCCCCTCCGAAGTCGCTCCGCTGCCTTGTAAGTGCCGGGTATCGCCGTCTACGGCGGCGCTGGGCTTCCCCGTGAGGCTGTTTAAGTGGGGCGCTGCTAGAGGGGCAGGGCGAATTTTGCCCTTTAAAAATGTGGTCCCCGCATGTAATGTCTCAATGGAGGTTATTCTGGTCGGTGCGTACATTCCCGAAATCTTTCGGAGCGGGCCGCACGCCACGCTGTGCGGTCATCGTCCGAAGAAACGCCCACCGGACCTCCACATACGGACGGACTCACACTGGAACAACAGGGCGTATTTACGGACGGCATCCAAACCTTGCGTGTGCGGTGGAAACACACATATTCTGCACGGTCTTACCTCGTCAGAACGGACGGGAACCTGCCCGTACGCGCCGATGCGGTGTATTTACATCCCCAAATGTGTGGTTTAATTGGTAAATGTAGAAGTGACATGTATATTTATATTAGTGATAGTAAGTTCTGTCCATTGGTTGCAGTGTAAATGTGTGTCCAAACTGCAGCATATATGTGTGTGTTTAGTAATGGTCCATTTAAGCTGCAATGGTTCCAATTGAAGCAATGAGAAGAGTGTAATTAATGAGTAATGAGTAAAGGAGTGGATTGTATTGTGTTCAGCTGACATTGGTTGAGGTGCGCCCGTAGTGATTAGGCATTCCAATTGCATAGCGCATGACCGAGTGGTGTCCGCAAAGAAATACTTGCTTATGAACACTGCATATTTCTAGCCTTTTGGTTCGCGTGCATTCGGTGTGCTGTCCGCATGCACGCCTACCAGAATGAGTGCACTCCCTCGTGTACACCCATGTTTACGCCCAGTTTAGCCCACTTTAAAACTACGCCCCTGTGTAGTACCGAATGACTCCCATAAGACGCCCATATTTCCAGAGTGATTGCTGTGCACATTTCTGTACGGTATTAGTGAGAACAAGTACGGAGACCATGCGTGGCACATGCGCATAGCGTTCCCCACGCATGCGCAGACGGCTAAAAAACGCCATCCGTAAGAATTCAGGAAAGTACGCACAGACCAGAATAAGGCCCAATGTTATGTATGTAATGCCTTCCCCCCCCCCCTTATCCATGCTTGATGCTGCACTGTAAATCCCCCAAAAATTCCTAGTGTGCGCAAGCACACATGGCCAATAAAGTTGATTCTATTCTATTCTATTCTATTCTTGGGTCGCAAATGATAAGCAGCTTATCATGTGGGATCCTCAAACAATGCAAATGCAGGAGGAGGTGCATACCACCTCTTGCCGTCATTTGTGATCAAATCAAACTGCGATGCAATGGCAGTTTAGAGGGACATTGTGACCATCGGTTGCAGTGTCCCTCTATGGCTACAGCTTAAGTAAGTCTCCCCTTACTCAGTCTTGCAGTCGCAGGCTGGCTTGCAAGGCGAAGGAACTTCACCTTGCAGCGTAAATGTATATTTATATAAAATATAAAATCAGTTCTGGCCTCCATCCGCCCCAAGTTGCCAGCCAATTCCTCGCCTTTGATTTTATATTTTATTTAAATTCAGCTTAGGTCACATATGATAAGCTGTTAACAGCAGCTTATCACGTGGGATCCTCAAGCAATGCAAATGCAGGAGGAGGTGAATACTACCCCCTGCCGGCATTTGTGATCATATCAAACTGCAATGCAATGGCAGTTTACAAGGACACTGCGACCATCGGTCACGTTCACCCTCTACGACTAAAGCCTAAGTAAGTCTCCTCTTACTCACGCTTGCAGTCGCAGGCCGGCTTAATTTTTGGACTGCCCTTGATACGCGCGATGTATTGCACGTTATAGATAGAAAGTTAGAGCATGTGACATGTGTCCTGTGTGTTGAGGTACCAGGAGTACCTTACTGTGTGGAGAAGCCGATGGTCCATGGTCCCGGACTGCTTCGGCCGTACCGTTCGCAAAAGCTGATCTACGTTCTTCCTAGGTCAGTGTCCTGTACACTCTCACGTGGTGACAGCCGCATGCAGCTGGCAGTCATAGCATTGCTGGGGAGCGATGATTTAGGCAGGCTGTCAGTACGTTTAAAGTGCAGACATGCAGCAAGTTGGTATCACAGATGTGCCGCAGGTTGGTGTCACAGATGAGGCGGGAATCCTTTGGAAACGCGTTTCCAGCGCTCAGGCCGGCTTTGTCAACCTGGCTAAAGTGCTCCGATTTTAAGAGGCTTTAGAGAGTTGATGTTCCGGTCTCTCGGTCTCCAGTACTTGATGGACAGACCAATCCTTGGGATGCGTTTCGCCGCACTCAGGGTTGCTTTTTACAGGACGCCTCCCCACTTAATCGCTGCAGACACCATTTTTTTCCCAGCATAGAGAACAGGTCTGAATCAGGCTCTCAGTTTGGATTGCATATGATAAGCTGCTTGCAATAGTTTATCATGTGCAATCCTTAAGCAATGCAAATGCAGGAGGAGGTGCATTCCACCCCCTGCCTCCATTTGCCATCATATCAAACTGTGATTGCAGTTTAGAAGAACATCGGGACCATCGGTGGCTGTGACCCTTTGCGACTGCAGCCTGAGTAAAGGGGCATACACACGTAGAGATCTGTGCTAAGCAATTTTTCTAAGCAATTTTGCTAAGCAACTTTGCTGGTGTCGATCTTCCATGGGGAGCGCATATACACGCAGAGATTTGTGCTAAGCAATAATAGTGGGTGGATATTACCAGAGGGGAGGTTTTGTTTTCTTTTTTTTTCTCATATTTTACTGATGTCGTATGCATACGTATTTTTTCAATACGAATTTGTATTTATCAGCCATTAAATACTAATTCGTATCAGCAGAAGCCTACATGGATCATTCAGATCCGTGCAAGTGTCAGTTTAAAAAATAAATATTAAAAAAAAAAATGTCATCAAAGGGTGCGGGCCCAGCCTCCGTCATCAAAGGGGGCGGGCCTGGCCCCTCCGAAGTCGCTCCGCTGCCGGGTAAGCGCCGGGTATCGCCGTCTGCGGCGGCGCTGGGATTCCCCGTGAGGCTGTTTAAGTGGGGCGCTGCTAGAGGGGCAGGGCGAATTTTGCTCTTTAAAAATGTGGTCCCCGCATGTAATGTCTCAATGTAATGTATGTAATGCCTCCCCCCCCCCCTTATCCATGATTTACGCTGCACTGTAAATCCCCCAAAAATTCCTAGTGTGCGCAAGCACACATGGCCAATAAAGTTGATTCTATTCTATTCTTGGGTCGCAAATGATAAGCAGCTTATCATGTGGGATCCTCAAGCAATGCAAATGCAGGAGGAGGTGCATACCACCCCTTGCCGGCATTTGTGATCAAATCAAACTGCGATGCAATGGCAGTTTAGAGAGACATTGTGACCATCGGTTGCAGTGTCCCTCTATGGCTACAGCTTAAGTAATTCTCCCCTTACTCAGTCTTGCAGTCGCAGGCTGGCTTGCAAGGCGAAGGAACTTCACCTTGCAGCGTAAATGTATATTTATATAAAATATAAAATCAGTTCTGGCCTCCATCCGCCCCAAGTTGCCAGCCAATTCCTCGCCTTTGATTTTATATTTTATATAAATTCAGCTTGGGTCACATATGATAAGCTGCTCACAGCAGCTTATCACGTGGGATCCTCAAGCAATGCAAATGCAGGAGGAGGTGCATACCACCCCCTGCCGGCATTTGTGATCATATCAAACTGCGATGCAATGGCAGTTTACAAGGACACTGCGACCATCGGTCACGTTCACCCTCTACGACTACAGCCTAAGTAAGTCTCCTCTTACTCAGGCTTGCAGTCGCAGGCCGGCTTAATTTTTGGACTGCACTTGATGCGCGCGATGTATTGCACGTTATAGATCGAAAGTTAGAGCATGTGACATGTGTCCTGTGTGTTGAGGTACCAGGAGTACCTTACTGTGTGGAGAAGCCGATGGTCCATGGTCCCGGACTGCTACGACCGTACCGTTAGCACAAGCTGATCTACGTTCTTCCTAGGTCAGTGTCCTGTACACTCTCACGTGGTGACAGCCGCATGCAGCTGGCAGTCATAGCATTGCTGGGGAGCGATGATTTAGGCAGGCTGTCAGTACGTTTAAAGTGCAGACATGCTGCAAGTTGGTATCACAGATGTGCCGCAGGTTGGTGTCACAGATGAGGCAGGAATCCTTTGGAAACGCGTTTCGAGCGCTCAGGCCGGCTTTGTCAACCTGGCTAAAGTGCTCAGATTTTAAGAGGCTTTAGAGAGTTGATGTTCCGGTCTCTCGGTCTCCAGTACTTGATGGACAGACCAATCCTTGGGATGCGTTTCGCCGCACTCAGGGTTGCTTTTTACAGGACGCCTCCCCACTTAATCGCTGCAGACACCATTTTTTTCCCAGCATAGAGAACAGGTCTGAATCAGGCTCTCAGTTTGGATTGAATATGATAAGCTGCTTGCAATAGTTTATCATGTGCAATCCTTAAGCAATGCAAATGCAGGAGGAGGTGCATTCCACCCCCTGCCTCCATTTGCCATCATATCAAACTGTGATTGCAGTTTAGAAGAACATCGGGACCATCTGTGGCTGTGACCCTTTGCGACTGCAGCCTGAGTAAAGGGGCATACACACGTAGAGATCTGTGCTAAGCAATTTTTCTAAGCAACTTTGCTGGTGTCGATCTCCCATGGGGAGCACATATACACGCAGAGATTTGTGCTAAGCAATAATAGTGGGTGGATATTACCAGAGGGGAGGTTTTGTTTTCTTTTTTTTTCTCATATTTTACTGATGTCGTATGCATACTTATTTTTTCAATACGAATTTGTATTTATCAGCCATTAAATACTAATTCGTATCAGCAGAAGCCTACATGGATCATTCAGATCCGTGCAAGTGTCAGTTTAAAAAATAAATATTAAAAAAAAAAATGTCATCAAAGGGTGCGGGCCCAGCCGCCGTCATCAAAGGGGGCGGGCCTGGCCCCTCCGAAGTCGCTCCGCTGCCGGGTAAGCGCCGGGTATCGCCGTCTGCGGCGGCGCTGGGATTCCCCGTGAGGCTGTTTAAGTGGGGCGCTGCTAGAGGGGCAGGGCGAATTTTGCTCTTTAAAAATGTGGTCCCCGCATGTAATGTCTCAATGTAATGTATGTAATGCCTCCCCCCCCCCCCTTATCCATGATTTACGCTGCACTGTAAATCCCCCAAAAATTCCTAGTGTGCGCAAGCACACATGGCCAATAAAGTTGATTCTATTCTATTCTTGGGTCGCAAATGATAAGCAGCTTATCATGTGGGATCCTCAAGCAATGCAAATGCAGGAGGAGGTGCATACCACCCCTTGCCGGCATTTGTGATCAAATCAAACTGCGATGCAATGGCAGTTTAGAGGGACATTGTGACCATCGGTTGCAGTGTCCCTCTATGGCTACAGCTTAAGTAATTCTCCCCTTACTCAGTCTTGCAGTCGCAGGCTGGCTTGCAAGGAGAAGGAACTTCACCTTGCAGCGTAAATGTATATTTATATAAAATATAAAATCAGTTCTGGCCTCCATCCGCCCCAAGTTGCCAGCCAATTCCTCGCCTTTGATTTTATATTTTGTATAAATTCAGCTTGGGTCACATATGATAAGCTGCTCACAGCAGCTTATCACGTGGGATCCTCAAGCAATGCAAATGCAGGAGGAGGTGCATACCACCCCCTGCCGGCATTTGTGATCATATCAAACTGCGATGCAATGGCAGTTTACAAGGACACTGCGACCATCGGTCACGTTCACCCTCTACGACTACAGCCTAAGTAAGTCTCCTCTTACTCAGGCTTGCAGTCGCAGGCCGGCTTAATTTTTGGACTGCACTTGATGCGCGCGATGTATTGCACGTTATAGATCGAAAGTTAGAGCATGTGACATGTGTCCTGTGTGTTGAGGTACCAGGAGTACCTTACTGTGTGGAGAAGCCGATGGTCCATGGTCCCGGACTGCTACGACCGTACCGTTAGCACAAGCTGATCTACGTTCTTCCTAGGTCAGTGTCCTGTACACTCTCACGTGGTGACAGCCGCATGCAGCTGGCAGTCATAGCATTGCTGGGGAGCGATGATTTAGGCAGGCTGTCAGTACGTTTAAAGTGCAGACATGCAGCAAGTTGGTATCACAGATGTGCCGCAGGTTGGTGTCACAGATGAGGCAGGAATCCTTTGGAAACGCGTTTCGAGCGCTCAGGCCGGCTTTGTCAACCTGGCTAAAGTGCTCAGATTTTAAGAGGCTTTAGAGAGTTGATGTTCCGGTCTCTCGGTCTCCAGTACTTGATGGACAGACCAATCCTTGGGATGCGTTTCGCCGCACTCAGGGTTGCTTTTTACAGGACGCCTCCCCACTTAAGCGCTGCAGTCACCATTTATTTCCCAGCATAGAGAACAGGTCTAAATCAGGCTCTCAGTTTGGATTGCATATGATAAGTTGCTTGCAATAGTTTATCATGTGCAATCCTTAAGTAATGCAAATGCAGGAGGAGGTGCATTCTACCCCCTGCCTCCATTTGCCATGGTATCAAACTGTGATTGCAGTTTAGAAGAACATCGGGACCATCGGTGGCTGTGACCCTTTGCGACTGCAGCCTGAGTAAAGGGGCATACACACGTAGAGATCTGTGCTAATCAATTTTTCTAAGCAATTTTGCTAAGCAACTTTGCTGGTGTCGATCTCCCATGGGGAGCACATATACACGCAGAGATTTGTGCTAAGCAATAATAGTGGGTGGATATTACCAGAGGGGAGGGTTTTTTTTTTTTTTTTCATATTTTACTGATGTCGTATGCATACGTATTTATTCAACACGAATTTGTATTTATCAGCCATTAAATACTAATTCGTATCAGCAGAAGCCTACATGGATCATTCAGATCCATGCAAGTGTCAGTGTAAAAAATTAATATTTTTTAAAAAATGTCATCAAAGGGTGTGGGCCCAGCCGCCGCCGTCTTCAAAGGGGGCGGGCCTGGCCCCTCCGAAGTTGCTTTGCTGCCGGGTAAGCGCCGGGTATCGCCGTCTACGGCAGCGCCGGGCTTCCCCGTGAGGCTGTTTAAGTGGGGCGCTGCTAGAGGGGCAGGGCGAATTTTGCCCTTTAAAAATGTGGTCCCCGCATGTAATGTCTCAATGTAATGTATGTAATGCCTCCCCCCCCCCCCTTTATCCATTCTTGATGCTGCACTGTAAATCCCCCCAAAATTCCTAGTGTGCGCAAGCACACGTGGCCAATAAAGTTGATTCTATTCTATTCTTGGGTCGCAAATGATAAGCAGCTTATCATGTGGGATCCTCAAGCAATGCAAATGCAGGAGGAGGTGCATACCACCCCTTGCCGGAATTTGTGATCAAATCAAACTGTGATGCAATGGCAGTTTAGAGGGACATTGTGACCGTCGGTTGCAGTGTCCCTCTATGGCTACAGCTTAAGTAATTCTCCCCTTACTCAGTCTTGCAGTCGCAGGCTGGCTTGCAAGGTGAAGGAACTTCACCTTGCAGCGTAAATGTATATTTATATAAAATATAAAATCAGTTCTGGCCTCCATCCGCCCCAAGTTGCCAGCCAATTCCTCGCCTTTGATTTTATATTTTATATAAATTCAGCTTGGGTCACATATGATAAGCTGCTCACAGCAGCTTATCACGTGGGATCCTCAAGCAATGCAAATGCAGGAGGAGGTGCATACCACCCCCTGCCGGCATTTGTGATCATATCAAACTGCGATGCAATGGCAGTTTACAAGGAAACGGCGACCATCGGTCACGTTCACCCTCTACGACTACAGCCTAAGTAAGTCTCCTCTTACTCAGGCTTGCAGTCGCAGGCTGGCTTAATTTTTGGACTGCACTTGATGCGCGCGATGTATTGCACGTTATAGATAGAAAGTTAGAGCATGTGACATGTGTCCTGTGTGTTGAGGTACCAGGAGTACCTTACTGTGTGGAGAAGCCGATGGTCCATGGTCCCGGACTGCTACGACCGTACCGTTCGCACAAGCTGATCTACGTTCTTCCTAGGTCAGTGTCCTGTACACTCTCACGTGGTGACAGCCGCATGCAGCTGGCAGTCATAGCCATTGCTGGGGAGCGATGATTTAGGCAGGCTGTCAGTACGTTTAAAGTGCAGACATGCAGCAAGTTGGTATCACAGATGTGCAGCAGGTTGGTGTCACAGATGAGGCGGGAATCCTTTGGCTAAAGTGCTCAGATTTTAAGAGGCTTTAGAGAGTTGATGTTCCGGTCTCTCGGTCTCCAGTACTTGATGGACAGACCAATCCTTGGGATGCGTTTTCGCCGCATTTAGGGTTGCTTTTTACATGACGCCTCCCCACTTAAGCGCTGCAGACACCATTTGAGGGGGGAGATAGAGGGTGAGGGCAGAGACTCTGAGGGGGGAGTTATAGAGAGGGTGAGGGCAGATACACTGAGGGGGGGGGGAGTTAGAGAGAGGGTGGCAGAGATGCTGAGGGGGGGAGTTAGAGATTGGGTGAGGGCAGAGACACTGAGGGGGGGGGGGAGTTAGAGAGAGGGTGGCAGAGATGCTGAGGGGGGGAGTTAGAGAGTGGGTGATGGCAGAGAGGCTGACTGGGGGTTAGAGAGAGCGTGAGGGCAGAGACGCTGAGGGGGGAGTTAGAGAGAGGGTGAGGGCAGAGACGCTGAGGGGTGAGTTAGAGAGTTAGTGAGGGCAGAGAGGCTGAGGGGGGAGTTAGAGAGAGGGTGAGGGCAGAGACGCTGAGGGGGGAGTTAGTGAGGGCTGAGGGGGGGAGTTAGAGAGAGGGTGAGGGCAGAGACGCTGAGGGTGGAGTTAGAGAGAGGGAGAGGTCAGAAACGCTGATTTGGGAGTTAGAGAGAGGGTGAGGGCAGAGACGCTGAAGGGGGAGTTAGAGAGTGGGTATGGGCAGAGAGGCTGAGGGGGAGTTAGAGTGAAGGTGAGGGCAGAGATGCTGAGGGGGAGTTAGAGAGAGGGTGAGGGCATTAACGCTGAGGGGGGAGATAGAGGGTGAGGGCAGAGACTCTGAGGGGGGGAGTTATAGAGAGGGTGAGGGCAGAGACACTGAGGGGGGGGAGTTAGAGAGAGGGTGAGGGCAGAGACGCTGAGGGGGGGAGTTAGAGAGTTAGTGCGGGCAGAGAGGCTGAGGGGGGAGTTAGAGAGAGAGGGTGAGGGCAGAGAGGCTGAGGGTGGAGTTAGAGATAGAGGGTGAGGGCAGAGACGCTGAGGGGGGAGTTAGAGAGAGGGTGAGGGGGGAGTTAGAGAGAGAGGGTTAGGGCAGAGATGCTGAGGGGGGAGTTAGAGAGTTAGAGCTGAGGGGGGAGTTAGAGAGAGGGTGAGGGCATTAACGCTGAGGGGGGAGATAGAGGGTGGGTGAGGGCAGAGAGGCTGAGGGTGGAGTTAGAGATAGAGGGTGAGGGCAGAGACGCTGAGGGGGGAGTTAGAGAGAGGGTGAGGGGGGAGTTAGAGAGAGAGGGTTAGGGCAGAGATGCTGAGGGGGGAGTTAGAGAGTTAGAGCTGAGGGGGGAGTTAGAGAGAGGGTGAGGGCATTAACGCTGAGGGGGGAGATAGAGGGTGAGGGCAGAGACTCTGAGGGGGGGAGTTAGAGAGAGAGGGTGAGGGCAGAGACACTGAGGGGGGGGAGTTAGAGAGAGGGTGAGGGCAGAGACGCTGAGGGGGGAG
The DNA here is from genome assembly GCF_055691185.1 of Crinia signifera. Taxonomy (NCBI): domain Eukaryota; kingdom Metazoa; phylum Chordata; class Amphibia; order Anura; family Myobatrachidae; genus Crinia; species Crinia signifera. Next base: position 83,009,493 of record NC_139227.1, on the reverse strand, counting down.
TTAGAGAGTGGGTGAGGGCAGAGACACTGAGGGGGGAGTTAGAGAGTGGGTGATGGCAGAGAGGCTGAGGGGGGGGTTAGCGAGAGGGTGAGGGCAGAGACGCTGAGGGGGGAGTTAGAGAGTTAGTGAGGGCAGAGAGGCTGAGGCGGGAGTTAGAGAGAGGGTGAGGGCAGAGACGCTGAGGGGGGAGTTAGAGAGACGGTGAGGGCAGAGATGCTGAGGGGGGAGTTAAAAAGTCAGGGCGGGATTCTCTAAGCTAAAAATGCGGTAAAAACCCCGTTATCGGGTTTTTACCGCATTTTGGGATGCTGTAAGCATCCCCCGCCGGGTTATCGCGGCGGGGGGCATCGCCAGAAAAATCTGGCGATGCCCCAAGAAGCCTATCGCAACCCTCCGCCGCCCCGCGCCGACCCCCCGCCGCCACGCATCGACCCCTCACCTGTGTCCGGGCAGCACAGCGCAGTGCTGCCCGGACCTGTGACCTCCTCCCTGCACTAATCCTCTTCCGGGTGCAGGGAGGAGGAGAGCCCGGTGCAGCAGCAGCAGCGCCGGGTGTGGGAGGGAGGGGAGAGCCGCCGGGACCTGCTGGGACCGCAAAGGACAGCTCTTAACGCAAGAGCTGTCCTTTGCCTTAATTATCGCATATGTTACAGCATATGCGATAATTAAATATGCGATGCGCGGCGAAGGGGGGCGGAGATTCTTAGAGAATCTCCCCCTTAGTGAGGGCAGAGAGGCTGAGGGGGGAGTTAGAGAGAGAGGGTGAGGGCAGAGACAATGAGGGGGGAGTTAGAGAGAGGGGGGAGTTCGAGAGTGGGTGAGGGCAGAGAGGCTGAGGGGGGAGTTAGAGAGAGAGGGTGAGGGCAGAGGTGCTGAGGGGGGAGTTAGAGAGAGGGTGAGGGGGGAGTTAGAGAGAGAGGGTGAGGGCAGAGAAGCTAAGGGTGGAGTTTGAGAGTTAGTGAAGGCAGAGAGGCTGAGGGGGGAGTTAGAGAGAGGGTGAGGGCAGAGAGGCTGATGGGGGAGTTAGAGAGAGAGGGTGAGGGCAGAGATGCTGAGGGGGGAGTTAGACAGAGGGTGAGGGGGGAGTTAGAGAGAGAGGGTGAGGGCAGAGAGGCTGAGGGGGGAGTTAGAGAGTTAGTGAGGGCAGAGAGGCTGAGGGGGGAGTTAGAGAGAGGGTGAGGACAGAGAGGCTGAGGGGGGAGTTAGAGAAAGGGTGAGGGCAGAGATGCTGAGGGGGGAGTTAGAGAGTTAGTGAGGGCTGAGGGGGGAAGTTAGAGAGAGGGTGAGGGCAGAGACGCTGAGGGGGGAGTTAGAGAGAGGGTGAGGGCAGAGACGCTGTGGGGGGAGTTAGAGAGTGGGCAAGGGCAGAGAGGGTGAGGGCAGAGATGCTGAGGGGGGAGTTAGAGAGTTAGTGAGGGCAGAGAGGCTGAGGGGGGAGTTAGAGAGAGGGTGAGGGCAGAGAGGCTGAGGGGGGAGTTAGAGAGAGGGTGAGGGCAGAGACGCTGAGGGAGGAGTTAGAGAGTTAGTGAGGGCTGAGGGGGGGGGAGTTAGAGAGAGGGTGAGGGCAGAGACGCTGAGGGGGGAGTTAGAGAGAGGCTGAGGGCAGAGACGTTGTGGGGGGAGTTAGAGAGTGGGCAAGGGCAGAGAGGGTGAGGGCAGAGACGCTGAGGGGGGAGTTAGAGAGAGGGTGAGAGCAGAGACACTGAGGGGGGGGGGAGTTAGAGAGTGGGTGAGGGCAGAGACACTGAGGGGGGAGTTAAAGAGTGGGTGATGGCAGAGAGGCTGAGGGGGGGGGGGGTTTAGAGAGAGGGTGAGGGCAGAGACGCTGAGGGGGTAGTTAGAGAGAGGGTGAGGGCAGAGACGCTGAGGGGGGAGTTAGAGAGTTAGTGAGGGCAGAGAGGCTGAGGGGGGAGTTAGAGAGAGAGGGTGAGGGCAGAGATGCTGAGGGGGGAGTTAGAGAGAGGGTGAGGGGGGAGTTAGAGAGAGAGGGTGAGGGCAGAGAAGCTGAGGGGGGAGTTAGAGAGTTAGTGAGGGCAGAGAGGCTGAGGGGGGAGTTAGAGAGAGGGTGAGGACAGAGAGGCTGAGGGGGGAGTTAGAGAAAGGGTGAGGGCAGAGACGCTGAGGGGGGAGTCAGAGAGTTAGTGAGGGCTGAGGGGGGAGTTAGAGAGAGGGTGAGGGCAGAGACGCTGAGGGGGGAGTTAGAGAGAGGGTGAGGGCAGAGACGCTGTGGGGGGAGTTAGAGAGTGGGCAAGGGCAGAGAGGGTGAGGGCAGAGATGCTGAGGGGGGAGTTAGAGAGTTAGTGAGGGCAGAGAGGCTGAGGGGGGAGTTAGAGAGAGGGTGAGGGCAGAGAGGCTGAGGGGGGAGTTAGAGAGAGGGTGAGGGCAGAGACGCTGAGGGGGGAGTTAGAGAGTTAGTGAGGGCTGAGGGGGGGGAGTTAGAGAGAGGGTGAGGGCAGAGACGCTGAGGGGGGAGTTAGAGAGAGGGTGAGGGCAGAGATGTTGTGGGAGGAGTTAGAGAGTGGGCAAGGGCAGAGAGGGTGAGGGCAGAGACGCTGAGGGGGGAGTTAGAGAGAGGGTGAGGGCAGAGACGCTGAGGGGGGGGGAGTTAGAGAGTGGGTGAGGGCAGAGACACTGAGGGGGGAGTTAAAGAGTGGGTGATGGCAGAGAGGCTGAGGGGGGGGGGTTTAGAGAGAGGGTGAGGGCAGAAACGCTGAGGGGGGAGTTAGAGAGAGGGTGAGGGCAGAGACGCTAAGGGGGGCGTTAGAGAGTTAGTGAGGGCAGAGAGGCTGAGGGGGGAGTTAGAGAGAGAGGGTGAGGGCAGAGACGCTGAGGGGGGAGTTAGAGAGAGGGTGAGGGGGGAGTTAGATAGAGAGGTTGAGGGCAGAGATGCTGAGGGGGGAGTTAGAGAGTTAGAACTGAGGGGGGAGTTAGAGAGAGGGTGAGGGCATTAACGCTGAGGGGGGAGATAGAGGGTGAGGGCAGAGACTCTGAGGGGGGGAGTTATAGAGAGGGTGAGGGCAGAGACACTGAGGGGGGGGGGAGTTAGAGAGAGGGTGAGGGCAGAGACGCTGAGGGGGGAGTTAGAGAGTGGGTGAAGGAAGAGACACTGAGGGGGGAGTTAGAGAGTGGGTGATGGCAGAGAGGCTGAGGGGGGGATTAGAGAGAGGGTGAGGGCAGAGACGCTGAGGGGGGAGTTAGAGAGTTAGTGAGGGCAGAGAGGCTGAGGGGGGAGTTAGAGAGAGGGTGAGGGCAGAGACGCTGAGGGGGGAGTTAGATAGTTAGTGAGGGCAGAGAGGCTGAGGGGGGAGTTAGAGAGAGGGTGAGGGCAGAGACAATGAGGGGGGAGTTAGAGAGAGGGGGGAGTTAGAGAGTGGGTGAGGGCAGAGAGGCTGAGGGGGGAGTTAGAGAGAGAGGGTGAGGGCAGAGACGCTGAGGGGGGAGTTAGAGAGAGGGTGAGGGGGGAGTTAGAGAGAGAGGGTGAGGGCAGAGAAGCTGAGGGGGGAGTTAGAGAGTTAGTGAGGGCAGAGAGGCTAAGGGGGGAGTTAGAGAGAGGGTGAGGGCAGAGAGGCTGAGGGGGGAGTTAGAGAGAGAGGGTGAGGGGGGAGTTAGAGAGAGGGTGAGGGGGGAGTTAGAGAGAGAGGGTGAGGGCAGAGAAGCTGAGGGGGGAGTTAGTGAGGGCAGAGAGGCTGAGGGGGGAGTTAGAGAGAGGGTGAGGGCAGAGACGCTGAGGGGGGAGTTAGAGAGTTAGTGAGGGCTGAGGGGGGGAGTTAGAGAGAGGGTGAGGGCAGAGACGCTGAGGGGGGAGTTAGAGAGAGGGTGAGGGCAGAGACGCTGTGGGGGGAGTTAGAGAGTGGGCAAGGGCAGAGAGGGTAAGGGCAGAGACGCTGAGGGGGGAGTTAGAGAGTGGGCGAGGGCAGAGAGGGTGAGGACAGAGACGCTGAGGGGGGAGTTAGAGAGAACAGCAGTGTGGGCATGGACGATGGGGGGTGGTGCGAGTGATGGTAAGGCAGGAGAGAGTGGGGGTGCGCTGTTAGGCTATTGACCCGGGGGTGGTATGTGTATAACGCTTAATCCTCAATCCTTAAGCAGTGCAAACACAGGAGGAGGTGCATTCCACCCCCTGCCTCCATTTGTGATCATAACAAACTGCAATTGCAGTTTAGAAAAACATCACGACCATCGGTGGCTGTGACGCTGCGACTGCAGCCTGAGTAAGTCTCATCTCTCTCAGGCTTGCAGGTGTAGTTCTGGCCTCCGTCCTCCCCAGATAAGTCAGCCAAACCCTCGCCATTGATGTTATATTTTATATACATTTTTAGAAGATGCCTGATTCAGTTTGGGTTGCACATGACAAGCTGCTCACAGCAGCTTATCATGTGGGATCCTCAAGCAATGCAAATGCAGGAGGAGGTGCATTCCACCCCCTGCCTCCATTTGCGATCGCTGGCTGCTCTACATCGCAAGCACCTCTGCAATCAGCAGAGGTGTTTGTTGTTCTGCGATGTGATTACATGTGCAGAAACCAAACATTGCGCATAATATGGGTTGGACTGGAGTTGGAGTGTGAGGGCAGAGACGCTGAGGGGGGAGTTAGATAGAGGGGGAGAGTTAGAGAGTGGGTGAGGGCAGAGATGCTGAGGGGGGAGTTAGAGAGAGGGAGAGGGCAGAGACGCTTCGGGGGGAGTTAGAGAGAGGGTGAGGGCAGAGACGCTGAGGGGGGAGTTAGAGAGAGGGGGAGGGCAGAGACACTGATGGGGGAGTTAGAGAGAGGGTGAGGGCAGAGCCGCTGAGGGGGGAGTTAGATATATGAGGGCAGAGACGCTGAGGGTGGAGTTAGAGAGAGGGTGAGGGCTTTGACGCCGAGGGGAGAGGGCAGAGACGCTGATTTGGGAGTTAGCGAGAGGGTGAGGGCAGAGACGCTGAAGGGGGAGTTAGAGAGTGGGTATGGGCAGAGAGGCTGAGGGGGAGTTAGAGTGAAGGTGAGCGCAGAGACGCTGAGGGGGGAGTTAGAGAGAGGGTGAGGGCATTTTCGCTGAGGGGGGAGATAGAGGGTGAGGGCAGAGACTCTGAGGGGGGAGTTAGAGAGAGGGTGAGGGCAGAGACGCTGAGGGGGGAGTTAGAGAGTTAGTGAGGGCAGAGAGGCTGAGGGGGGAGTTAGAGAGAGGGTGAGGGCAGAGACACTGAGGGGGGAGTTAGAGAGAGGGTAAGGGCAGAGACGCTGAGGGGGGAGTTAGAGAGTTAGTGAGGGCAGAGAGGCTGAGGGGGGAGTTAGAGAGATAGGGTGAGGGCAGAGACACTGAGGGGGGAGTTAGAGAGAGGGGGGAGTTAGAGAGAGAGGCTGAGGGCAGAGAGGCTGAGGGGGGAGTTAGAGAGAGAGGGTGAGGGCAGAGAGGCTGAGGGGGGAGTTAGAGAGAGAGGGTGAGGGCAGAGACGCTGAGGGGGGAATTAGAGAGAGAGGGTGAGGGCAGAGACGCTGAGGGGGGAGTTAGAGAGAGGGTGGGGGCAGAGTCGCTGAGTGGGGAGTTAGAGAGAGAGGGTGAGTGCAGAGACGCTGAGGGGGGAGTTAGAGAGAGGGTGGGGGCAGAGACGCTGAGGGGGGAGTTAGAGAGAGCAGCAATGTGGGCATGGATGATGGGGGGTGGTGCGAGCGATGGTAAGGCAGGAGAGAGTAGGGGTGCGCTGTTAGGCTATTGGCCCTGGGGTGGTATGTGTATAATGCTTAATCCTCAATCCTTAAGCAGTGCAAATGCAGGAGGAGGTGCATTCCACCCCGGCCTCCATTTGTGATCATAACAAACTGCGATTGCAGTTTAGAAAAACATCAGGACCATCGGTGGCTGTGACGCTGCGACTGCAGCCTGAGTAAGTCTCATCTCTCTCAGGCTTGCAGTTGTAGGTCGGCTTGCAAAACCAAGGAAACTTTGCCTTGCAGCTTAAATGTATATAAGATATAACATCAGTTCTGGCCCCCGTCCTCCCCAGATAAGCCAGCCAAACCCTCGCCATTGATGTTATATTTTATATACATTTTTAGAAGATGCCTGATTCAGTTTGGATTGCACATGATAAGCTGCTCACAGCAGCTTATCATGTGGGATCCTCAAGCAATGCAAATGCAGGAGGAGGTGCATTCCACCCCCTGCCTCCATTTGTGATCGCTGGCTGCTCTACACCGCAAGCACCTCTGCAATCAGCAGAGGTGTTCGTTGTTCTGCGATGTGATCACATGTGCAGAAACCAAACATTGCGCATAATGTGGGTTGGATCGTACTTACCCAATCAGTAAGAGAGTTGATGTTCCGGTCTCTCGGTCTCCAGTACTTGATGGGCGTTGGAAAACATACCGTAGTTGTTAGTTGAGGGGCGATGTTCTGCCACCTTGTGTAATTCGGGCTGACGGAGAAGCCAGGTGTTCTTCTGGAAGCTGGACGTTGTTATGTGGCTACTGATGGAGGTATCGGCTGCTCCTGTGTGAGATGATGTTATACCTCCTGCACCTGGGGAAGTGATGTTACCTTCACTGTGGCGGCTGCAGGGAGAAGCTGGGAGTGAATGGGTCCTGCAGGTGTTCTAACTTCTCCCAATCGATTCCCGTGAAGAATGGATGTTCTCTGATGTTGCCGTTCTCACCCAGGCGCATCTCAGGGTCACCACACAGGAGCTGGAAAGAGGAACGTGAGGGCAAATAAGTTTCTGTTCAGCTGCAGTCTGATTCCTTACAGCACATATTTGGGAGACATATTTCTCAAATGATTTTTAGCCTCAAAGAAAAGAAGCATTATTTTCCCCTAATCAGAGGATGTGTGTCTATGTAGTTTAGTATTCTTTCCCCCAACCTCTAGCAGGTTACTGCTTATCATGGTACCATTGGGGGTCATTCACTGGACTTGATTTGCTTACATTTGAATAGAAACAGGGAAAATGCCGGTGCTGTATAACATGACCAGTAGTGTATGTCAGTGGTACAGTGACTCCTGCAGCAGGCATTGCTCTGGCTTGGAGTTTCCTTCAGCCAACACTTATTTGTGTGTGTCAGGGAGGTGGAGCCAGTAATGTAATCTGACGTATGTAACTACATATAGCTTCCCTATGTACAGCTACATGACCGCTCGTAGAACAACTACATGGCTGATACTAGAGAATGGGGGTTCTGTATAAATAACAGACGCTGACACATTGTTTATGGCCTCTTTGTTACTTGGTGAAGAATGCTAAGTAGGGTCTGACACTCACCTCTTCAATGATGTTTCTTGTATTCGGGCACAGATGACAGCCCGCCAAAGCCGAGATGTGGCACTCCTCGGGGGATTTTCCTGTTGTCATCTCGAATAGCACCACACCGAAGGAGTACCAATCCACTCCCGCATCATATGGCTCTCGCTTGATGATCTGTCAATAAAAGGTAACAGTTCACTAAATAACACTTTATAAACAGGAGAGCAGATCTGGGCACAATACGCCTGCCATCAGATGTTACACTGACAGACACATCTGGCACCCTGGTTGGGACACATGATATATTTCATACATACAGGCAGAGGCAATGATTTATATTGTTCTTTTATGCAGTGTGTTCCATTAGCCTTACTTACGTCACAAGATAATTGGTTTATTACAATAATACTATGAGACCCAGTTATTATTTACTCAATACAAAATATTCCACTTTTATTCATCGTAGTGTAAGTTAACCCCTTCAGTGGTGTTTTGGGGAGCGCTTCCCAACACCCCTCCCCCCCCCCCACTGCATTACCCAGAGCCGAGCAGTGCCGCTGGGCATTCCATCAGCCGCTGCCCGGCCCTGAACCTGGCTGTGTGCGACATGACATTACAATGTCACACCGCACACAGCCGGGGGAAGGAGGCAAGGCTGGGCAGCTGCTGAAGCCGAGCGTAGCACTGATCTCACCGTGAACTGGAGCATAACCCGTAAAATTCTTGGGAGTGCCAATGAAGGAGTCAAAGGTATAAACCAAACCTGGAAAATCCCCATAGATACAAAAGTTCACTATGAACAACCCCTGCAAAATGATAAGAGGGATTGCCCTGGCTCTGCATTACCCAGCCAGCCACTCCTAAACCACCAGTGTAGGAAAACACCTGTGATTGGCTGTCAGTGAAGGCAGATCATGATTAGATGCCATTTAGAACATAAAGCCGCTATTGTTTGTAGCATGCACCTTTATACTGTACAGCCGACCTCTAATTTATTATAGCCTCACCTCTGGGGCAATGTAGCCACGTGTTCCAGCGTAGCCAGAGATTTTGGGTGTGTTCTCCAACGCCAGCCCGAAGTCGGCGATTTTAATATGGCCGTCATGAAGCAGGATGTTCTCTGGTTTGATGTCTCTGTAATAGGAACAATTTCTTCATTAAGTACTTGTTAGCATGGACAGTATATGAAATACATAATACAGTAAGTGACTAAGGCTGCAGATATGTCCTCAGACACATATTAGGGCAAAGTCTACTGGCGCATCTTAGTTGTGTTATGTTGTGACTAAGAGGCATTTGCTGGCAGATGCTGGCAGAGTTGCACGGGACCTGGGGTCTCACTGGCACTTAAGGCCCCCATACATTAGGCCGACTTGTCCTAGGGACAAGTCGGACCCAATTTACCTGCGAGCCGCCCGGCAGCTCCCCGGGAGGCTCACATACAATTTGGCACTTGATGTGCCATTTTTACATGGGATAAATCGCATGCGATTTATCCCATGTAAAAAAAACCCCGGGGAGCTGCAGGGCGGTGAGCAGTAGTGAAGGCGGGCAGCGGCAGTAGTGGGGACGGGCAGCGGTGGTGGGGGCGGCCAGCGTCGGTAGTAGGGGCGGGCAGCGGCGGCGGGGACGGGCGGCGTGTGCGGTGAGCGCAGTGTACTTACACATAGCAGCAGCGGCGGGGACGGGACGCGCAGTGGCGGCTATTATATTTTTAAAATACTTGTCAAATGACCGGCCGCTCTCTGATTGGCCGGAGAGCTCTCAGCCGATCAGAGAGCGGCCGGTCATTTGACAAGTATTTTAAAAATATAATAGCCGCCACTGCGCGTCCCGTCCCCGCCGCTGCTGCTATGTGTAAGTACACTGCGCTCACCGCACACGCCGCCCGTCCCCGCCGCCGCTGCCCGCCCCCGCTGCCCGCCCCCACTACCGCCGCTGGCCGCCCCGACCACCGCTGCCGCTGGCCGCCCCCACTACTCCCCCGGTGTCTGTATGCATATGCCTGTCAGGTGGCAGGCATATGCATACAGGGAGGTCGGACGTGATCGTATGTATAGACCGTCCGACCTCCCTGATCCGGTCCGATGCGCACGGGACCGCGCATCGGATCGGATCAAATGTCACATACCTACGATTTTGGGCCGATTTCATCCGATTATCGGCACAAAGTGCCGAAATCGGATGAAATCGTCCCAAAATCGCATAGTGTATGGGGGCCTTTACTCAGCATGGCGGATTGAGGCTGGCTATATGACGATACATCGGGAAATGTAGAAAAGTGCATCTGCCAATTGATAAATGCCTGTTCCACATGGCCAGACCAGGGTGCAGTGTGTGCTATGAACAAGGTCCTAAAGCTGAGGGGGCACCAGGCTGCCCCTTATGCTCACCGAGCATGGATGACTGGAACGCCATATGTCTTCCCCAGAAATATGGAGTTTGTGTCTGTGCAGAATATAGCAAATATTATGGCATCAGTGCCAGTTCTTCTGCACATGGGTCTTCTGTGCAGGCAGTAAAATATCTTACCATACCTCTTATTTCCCAGTACACATATTAGCACTGAATGCACCGCAGAGTAATGTTATGTTTATAAGGGTGGAACTACTATGATTTATTCCCCACAATAAGAACAAGTACTAATGCAGCCCTTGTATTTTATGTTTATTTAAACAAGGAAAGAAAGTTAGTTACCGATGGATGAAGCCCATCCTGTGGAAGTGCTGGAGACCGGACACGATCTCGGCAGCGAAGACTCTGTTAAAGAAGAAATGTATCAATATTGTAACATCCCAAATCAGCCGTAGTGTATGGGCAGGATAGAGAGATACAGTGTAGGATGGGGAATAGTGTAAAGGTGCCCATACACTAGTCCGAATTTGGCTACTTTTCACCTGATTCTGACGGATCGGGCTGAGAAATTGTGTAAAAGTGGCCAAATCGGGTGTGTTTGACATCTGATCCGATACGCGGTCCACTGTGCATCAGATCAAAGGTCGTACCTGCTGCATGTCCGACCTCCAACTAGGACCCACTGCGGGGAGCGGGGTCGCATGTGATACATCACATGTCAAAGGATCGTATGCGATACATCACATGCGATCCTCATGGGAAGGTTCCGGCCGAAGGGATTGGATGGCCATACTCTGCTGCAAGAAGAAGCGCATGGCCACCTCAAGAGCTATAGAAACGGCAAAAGAAAATACAGGTAGGATAAAGTCATAGTAGGAAAAGGCAAAGGGGTAGTTGTATGAGCAGTGATAAGGGAGGAGCAATGAGCCAGAGGAAAATTGGTCTATGGCAACCAATCCGCTACTCTGTATAATTTCATACTATGCAAATTACAGGCGTTAAGGTGCGTACACACGGTACGATTTATGTTCCGTATGATATTGTATACTATTTCCCAGGAAAGTCCCAGTGGTCAGAAGCATAAGATTTGTGCTTATAATAACGTACAGTGTGCATAAGATATCACATACGATATGACGTCACAGCTATACTACACTATACATCTTATGCTTTCTAGCCAGAATTGAGTTGCATGTTCACCCGAGCAGCTCCCTGCCAGACGACCGGTGGGAGCGTGCATCGTACGTCAGATAGTGCGTACACACGGGAAGATATAGTGTACTATCTAGCATGCTATTCACAACTAGCTAGCTAGATTGTGCACTATATCTTACCGTGTGTACGCACCTTTACTTCAGTGCTGATTGGTTGCCATGGGCCACTTCTCTTCTGGCTCACTTCCTTATCACTGCTTCATACCTATACCCCAAAGTGATGGGAATCCAACAAGGAATAACATATATTGTACAGTGAATGTAAGTATGTGTGTTTGCTCATTTCCTAGACTGTAAGCTCCTATAGGATTTTGTCTTGCACACAATCACACAGTTATACACCAGATTATGCATAGATCTTACGTTGCAGCTGTAGACTCAAGACGCCCTCTTGATTGCAGCAGGTCGAATAAGTCTCCTCCGTTGGCGTAGTCCATGACGAATGCCAAGATGTTCTCGGTCTGGAAGGTCAGGAGGCCATGTACTAAGAAGGGGCTCCCAGATGTTGATTGTAGGGCCCTGGTCTCAATCCTTGTCTTCTTTTTTTCTCTCTCTGACAGTCCCTCGTTGTTCACGACCTTTATGGCGACATCCGTCTTGGTGGAGATCTCACGCGCCAGCAGGACCACTCCATAGCCGCCCTCTCCTAACTCACGGCTGATCTTGTACCTGTCCATGAAGAGAGGTTCCTCCTTGTCTGGTGGTGAGACGCTGCTTGGTCCTTGTGGAGTAAAGTAAGAGACATTATGAAATTATTGTTTAACAGCTAAAGACACAGTAATATGATGATAACTTAAGTCGGAATACTGGGACCACAACATAAAACACACTGTAGGGTTTTACAAAGCTGAATATACTTATAGCTAATCGGAAATGCCAGACATCATTGTACAGTGACCTCAAACTCCTAACTACACTTTTAATGTACACAGTGGGGCAGATGTATGATGGAGGCCATAACATTTTTTAAATAATGGGTCTTGCTTCTTCTGCATAGCGTGGAGAAGCGGGCACCATTATGGGCAAATGTATTAATCCCCCCCCAGCCGATAAGGAGAGCTGTTGTGCCCAGCTCCCCAGGCAGACCTGCACATGCGTATGTCTGGTCCGGCCTCTCTACCCTTCCCCTGTCTGGTCTGGCCTCTCTGCCCTTCCCGTCTGGTCCGGCCTCTCTGCCCTTCCCCTGTCTGGTCCGGCCTCTCTGCCCTTCCCCTGTCTGGTTCAGTCTCTCTGCTCTATCCCTGTGTGGTTTGGACTCTCGGGCTCTGTCTGATCCAGGCTCTCTGCCCTTCCCTTGTTAACAGCAGTGCCTTAGCCCTTCCCTCTGCTTGTGTAGGCTTTCTGTCCTTCTACACCTACCACCAATGTTTTCTATGTGCCCTCAGACTTCAGACACAGTATTGCCCTGCACCTTGATCACTTTTGAGTTTAATAATTTTGTTGCGTAACTGAATAGTGCCTATTTGATATTGTAGGAATGGAGCATGTTCATTTATGTGTTTTGAGGAACTGGTAGTGATGCATTCTCATGCAAATTTAAGCCGGTAAATTATTGCTAGTGATCAAAAGGATTGCCTGGGGTTCTAGTGACCAAACCAATTCCTCTGAGCTAATCCTGTAGTTACTGGCCATACCGTTCTGGCACTAATCACATCGCCTGTAGTACATTTGTAATGGCATTAAGCTACAATAGATGCCAACCATTACATTCGCCTGATGGGCCCTTCATGTCCAATGTGTTTTGTTGTCCTATTAACAGCCTGAAAGGGTTTGCATCTGTATTCCTATATGTGAAATTCATGTTAACATACATTACTTTAGATTAAGGGGGAAATTTACTAAAGGAAATTTGTAAAAAATAGGTGTATTTGTATCCAGAAATACACTCATTTTTTACATTTACTATCCCGAAAATACGGCAATTCGTATTCGTATTGATAGCACATCAATACAAATACGAATTGCCGTATTTTCGGGATAGTAAATGTCAAAAATGAGTGTATTTCTGGATACAAATACACCTATTTTTTTACAAATTTCCTTTAGTAAATTTCCCCCTAAATATCTAATATTGTACCAAGTCCATAATTAAATGAAGGGAAAAAACCGCCATGACACCATGGGGGGAGGGGGGGGGGGTTTACTAAGATGTGTATTCTACTTCACATGTGATGTGCAACCAATCAGATCATGTCTTTTAGAGGATGCTAAATAAAGAAGAAGTAGATTCTGATTGGTTGCCTATAGCAACATCACATGTGAAGTAGCATACACATCTTAGTAAATTTCCCCCCATGAGTCATTACAGCGGGTGACACCAGCCCTACATTCTCCAGTTATCACCATGGCTGTCTTCCCCATGTGAGTTGGGCTGTCAAGTATAAATGCAGGCACCGCCATCCTGGGTATTACCACCTTTAGTGCCAGTAAACCTAGAGCTATTCTGTAAGCACCCTGATGTTTGGGTGTGGGGTTAATAAAGTAATAATAATAGTAATGTTAGGATTAGGCTAGGTAAAGGTAGAAGAACATTCATACTGTGTTTTCATTGTGTAAATGACACTGCGAATGCCGGCATATGCCTGTCACCAAACTGAGCTATACTGTAGGTTACAGCACCTTTTTAGTTGTGCACCTTTCTCCATAAATATTACAGTAGTTTTACTAATCCATTTTATTTAGACTGTCTTTATCTGAATAACTGTAGTAACCAATGAAATGAATATAAATTACATATAAAACATTATTTATATTTTTTTTTATATAAACAATATTCAACTTTGCCAATGTGAAAATGAACTACAGTGCAAGGACATCCAACTACATTTCCGCTTACCTGGTCTTGGCTGATCTTCATCCGGGTCTTTAGCCTCGCTTGCCGCTCTCTTTCTTTCTTCCAGCGATTCCTCCTCTCTGGATTTTCTTGATGAAGTGTTGTTCACTGTCTTCTGGTCTTTCTCCTGCATCTTGCTGCTGGACTCCTCAGGTGCTTCCTTTTCAGGCTTTCTTGATGTCTCCTTCCTGCACTTCTTCTTTCCGGCCATCTCCTCTGTGTTCTGGTCTGTCTTCTGTATTTTGCCGCTGGGTTCCTCCTCAGGTGCTTCCTTTTCAGGCCTTCTTGAGGTCTCCTTCCTTCTCCTCTTCTTCCCGACCATCTCCTCCATCTTCTGATCCGGCTCCTGCATCTTCCGACGGGTACACCTGATCCAATATGTCAACTTACCTCTGCTGATCTGGCTCCTGCGTCTTCCGACGGGTACACCTGATCCAATAAGTTGACTTACCTCTCCTGATCTGGCTCCTGCGTCTTCCGACGGGTACACCTGATCCAATTGGTCAATTTACCTTTCCTGATCTGGCTCCTGCGTCTTCCGACGGGTACACCTGATCCAATGAGTCGATTTACCTCTCCTGATCTGGCTCCTGCGTCTTCCGACGGGAACACCTAATCCAATGAGTTGACTTACCTCTCCTGATCTGGCTCCTGCGTCTTCAGACGGGTACACCTGATCCAATTGGTCAATTTACCTTTCCTGATCTGGCTCCTGCGTCTTCCGACGGGTACACCTGATCCAATTGGTCAATTTACCTTTCCTGATCTGGCTCCTGCGTCTTCTGACGGGTACACCTGATCCAATTGGTCAATTTACCTTTCCTGATCTGGCTCCTGCGTCTTCCGACGGGTACACCTGATCCAATTGGTCAATTTACCTTTCCTGATCTGGCTCCTGCGTCTTCCGACGGGTACACCTGATCCAATTGGTCAATTTACCTTTCCTGATCTGGCTCCTGCGTCTTCAGACGGGTACACCTGATCCAATTGGTCAATTTACCTTTCCTGATCTGGCTCCTGCGTCTTCTGACGGGTACACCTGATCCAATAAGTCGATTTACCTCTCCTGATCTGGCTCCTGCGTCTTCCGACGGGTACACCTGATCCAATGAGTCGATTTACCTCTCCTGATCTGGCTCCTGCGTCTTCCGACGGGTACACCTGATCCAATAAGTCGATTTACCTCTCCTGATCTGGCTCCTGCGTCTTCCGACGGGTACACCTGATCCAATGAGTCGATTTACCTCTCCTGATCTGGCTCCTGCGTCTTCCGACGGGTACACCTGATCCAATGAGTCAATTTACCTCTCCTGATCTGGCTCCTGCGTCTTCCGACGGGTACACCTGATCCAATAAGTTTACTTACCTCTCCTGATTCGGCTCCTGCGTCTTACGACGGGTACACCTGATCCAGTAATTGGCTTTCTGTCTCCTGAAATCGCTTTTTCTCCCCTTCTCAATCCTCTGCTTGGGCTCCTGCTTCCTCCTCTGATGCTGTCTGCTGCAGAGATGCCAGTTGGAAAATAACTGCCACTCTCAGCTATGAAAGTGTATAGCTGGGGTCATGTGACCAGCTTGCTGCTCTCCCATATACACTCTATAGTATCCATGCTAATGGGTCTAATTTTATTTTTAGGATTTCTAAGTTGCTATAACTTACCCTGTTAATGTTATTTGTGCCTAATTTCAGTGAGATCCTATGTACACGTTCCTAATTTATAATCTAACTGCAGGAAAGGAACATTAAATGTACATAAATGTATGGCTGTAACTATTTCACCAACATAATACAATAGAATACAGCCCTCCGGGGTAGTGACAATCAGGTGCCTATGTTATTTCACTTTTAAATACATCTACTAAAATATCTGTTTTATAGGGATGGCCATCGTTGCCATTGCCATCGATGGCAATTCTGCAACTGGCCATCGATAGTGCTAAACTATGCAATGGATGTCCATCGATATTTTTACATATCAATGGTCATCCATTGTGTTTGATTGATTGGGCTGTGGGCCAATCAAAACACGGGGGACGGGGCTTCGCTGGTGTCGGGGGGCAGAGCTATGCTCTGTGTCCCAGCACTTTTAAAAAAAAGGCAAACATCGTTTTGCTGTTCCATCGATGGAGGGAAACCATCTGGTTCTCCCCCATCGATGGCTAAAGTATTCGACATTGGCCATGAACCATCGATGATTTGGAATCATCGATGGTCAATGGCCATCCGTACTGTTTTACTTTTGTCTGTATTGACATGTGAGATAGGAGTTAGGGATGGGAGTGGGGGAATAACAGATTCCCTAGCATGACCCCTTCCATCAGGTACAAGAGGATCTGCTCTTGGGCTTCCCCCTGTTTATGATTGTATTCACCTGTGTTGAACTAGATAATTGATGAGAAAGCTGTTTCAATGCAGGTAACTGCACCTGGGAAGTCCGGGAGCAGAGCTTTCTGTACCTGATGGAAGGGTCCTATTGGACGGTCTGGGTACAAGTGTATAGTGTTCTTCCTGTAACTGGGAAAGTGCTGCGTAAGCGGATAGCCTTTGGTGACCAGTGAGCCAGTCAGAGGGCTTTGTGTCTGACTAAAGTGATTTGGCATAGATGGATTATTGAGAGATATTTTGTATAACACATATAACACATCACCATCTCTACACTTAGGCCCTGATTCTGGTTGACTCGGTAAGCTGTGAAACTCGCAGCGTACCGAGTCCCAGAGGGCCTGCCCCTGCCGAATCGCCACCGTATCACCTTGCAACCATGCGAGGGGAAGTGTCACGAATACACATACCCTCTCATGTGCCCGCAGCAGGAGAAATCATTTGATGATCACCGACCACCGAATGACTTATCCAGGCCACGCAAATATAAGTCAGTGGCCGGCCGAAACCAGGACGGACGGCTGACGTCATCCGCCTGCCCGACATCATGTGACGTCAGCCGTCCAACCCTGGCACACCACCCGCTGCACGCAATCCCATAGGGACGGCCATGAAATGCTGAGCGTTCCCATGGTGGACACCCTACTCTGCTGCCCCACTCCCCTGGCCCACATTGGTCAGTGTGAACTGATCAGTCGCTGAGTTCAGTCGCCCAGGGACCCTGCACATGCGCATAATTCATTATGCGCATGCACGGAAAAAAACCATCGCTGGACCACGTGGGGGTGCAAATGAACAATATGACCCCCTTACTGTAACATTCATTTCTTATAGAGGAGCATTGCTTCCCATTTCCAGTTCTTGGGACAAGCTAACGTCGCACAATTTACAGGTCTCCTCACAGAAACACAAGTGAAATCCTAAGAATCATCTGTAGATATTTTATAATGTGTCAGTGAGTAATGAATATGCCTGTGCTCCAGCAAGGACATATGGAAAACATGCACTGCCAGTGTATGCAGAGGACTGGATCTGAGAACACTATAGTAAAGGGATTGTGCGCCCCTCTGTCCCTCTATCCCTGTTTCCCATTTCCACATATAAAATGCTGAAAGGGTGTTTCTTACAAAAATCCATGAAAAAAAGATGATAAATTGGTTAAAAATGTATTTTATTACATTTAAAGCAGTTGGGAAGAGTGAGGTAGAAAGTATTTTTAAGTCCCAGATATTAGTCACCTTTCTCTGATGGTGGCAATAAGTGAGTTTCTGTTGCCCCAATAATAGGTAATAGACAATCCACCTTATTGCTGCATGTTAGTAACTAGACCCCTAGGTTGTGCACTATAGTCAGTATTGTGTGAATAGTGCAGTAATAACCTTTATCTATGTTACCCAGGTCTTCTCGAGTACAACGGGTGATCAGCCGGCCACCTATGTGTACACCGAAAATGTGCTGCACCTGGACCTGTTCTAGCATTATATCAGAGGTGAGTTGTTAGGTAACTTATGAGTTTTCTGTGTCCTTCTTCCCTCCTGTCTCCTTACCCCTCACAGCCATTAACCTGGGTCAGAGGGAGAGTGTGTGAGATCTGTAGAGAGAGAGATGGCGACCATGAGCACAGACAGATAAAGGGCCTTATTCAGTCCTGTTCGCTAAGCTGCATATACTTGCAGCCTAGCAAACAGGTAAGCGCCCCCTGTCGGACAGATCAAAAATAAATAGGAGCCGTCTGTGGCGGATATGATACTGAGACCTGCCAATGCAATGGGTAAGGAAGATCAGTCAAAGACAGAATGAAAATCAGTGACAACAATTGTTTCCCCACAAACAATACATTTTTATTTAGTTGATTTTCTTCTGCAAAAGTGTGTACCAGCCAGGATTATTGAGCCAGCAATTGGGGCGTTGCAGAGTCAGGCGGGGAATTCATGTGTTCCGTCTGCTGCCTGCTTATGCCGACAAGTGTGTCCAGTCTCTCTCTGCCCCAACTCTCTCTCTCTCTCTCTCTCTCTCTCTGGACGGAATGTACAAAGCATTGGCGGTACATCCCACTGACCATCGCATATGTAGATGATGTAGTTTGGAATGTCCATTCGGTTTCTTGACTGCTCCCCCTAATAGTTCACTTCATCAGAGCATCAAGTGCTGTCACGCACCGGGGGATGTTTCTCCTCCATGAAAGTGGCATGGGCGTCTCTATGAAATGCTGGGCATTCCCATGGGAACGCAGCCAGGCCGATGCCTACTTGGGGTTCTCTATGCTTAACCATTGTTTCTGCCAGGGCTACACTATTCTTGCACCCATTAATAAGCAGTATGGCCCTTATTCTGGTTGGCTGGCAAAGCAGTGTTATTTTGCTTCTTTGTGAGCTTTGTAGCACCGCCCAAATGCCCACACCCCGCTATTCGCATATTTTCCCAAAATCATTTGATGGTCGATTTCTGAAGCGCTCACTCCCTGGTGACTTTATTTAGTGGCACCCTGCTCCGTGAACATTGTGGGCAGCTGACATTCGGTGACGTCTGCTGCCGGCCCCCGGAAGGCAAGTAGCCACCCCCGTTCACTTGCTGATGCCCAGCATTTCCTGGGTGCATCCAATATTTTAGTGAGTACGCCCAGGAAACCCTGGGAAGGCCCCCTGCCCGCCTACTGTATGCCCACCCCGCTACGAGCACCTCGGAGACTATGCAAATCTCCGAGGACGCCCGCAGAGAAGAACGACTGATTAGATGTTTTCTTAAAGTAAACAAATGTATTCTACAATTCTACTGTATTATGTTACAACCAATGAACATTCTTATTGTACTCTTAATTAATCACTTTAAATTGAACACATTCAAATATCTGTACCATTTAATAACTCTCTATTCAACCTTTTGCTGTAACACCTAAGTGCTTAAATATCTATATTATTGCGCAATAATATGCAAACAAACTTACAAATCTTAAACTCTAAATAAGCGCTTTTGCCCTTTTTTTAGCCCTGACCCAATGTTCACAGTTCCGTAAAGCTGCAAGCAACTCAGAGTATGCTAAAGTGCAGATGAAGGTAAGTTTTAGGCGGTTCAACAGAGCTGTCACTTAAGTTTCTATGCTCCGCTCCACACAAGGTGAAATGGTTCTCCCAAATATATCATAGACCACGGATCTTCAATGGCCCCCCAGATGTTGTGAAACTACATGTTCCAACATGCATTGCCACATTTTTTTTCCTATAAGAGCATGCCAAAACTGTCAGGGCATGCTGGGACATGTAGTTCCACAACATCTGGAGGGCCACAGGTTGAAGACCTGTGTCATAGACCATTGTAAGTCTCCGGCCTGTGCTGAGCACCCTAGGGCTAGCTAGACACTATATGGCAAGGGCAGTGCCAGATTAAGACTTCGGGGGGCCCGGGGCACTTAAGACAGGGGGGCCCCCTTGCACTTGTCATTACTGGCCACAAACTGCATGGGGGAATATTACACTGTCAAAACACAGAGTAAAGGCAGTATAAACTTGTTCAATGGGTAACGTCAGGGGATATATCTATCTATATATCTATATATATATATAGATATATACACACACACATACATACCACATGAAAAGCCTGTGTTTGTCCCTCTGCACCTTACTCTGTAGGAGACCTCACAGTCCCACTGCTGCCTTTGATTAAAAACCCTCCCATGACTAGGCTGCTGCTGCTGCTGTTATCCATGGGCCTGAGAAGCATGTAATGAGCTCCACCAATCAGAGCTCAGCACAAACGTCTCAGCCTCTGCCCTCTGGTGCAAAGTGTCATGGGACTTAGTCAACTCCCAGTAATGCACTGCACACTTGGCTCCCAATGCTCAGCACCATTAATCATTGTCACATTGGCAGATAGGTGAAGCTGCAGCACTACCCCACTCCCATGCACAAAACCTTTAGCTAAAAAAAAAAAAAATATTTTGGGAAAAATACATGCCAACCACAGGGGGCCCCTAGCTAGAGGGGGGCCCAGGGGCACTGACCCCTTGTGCCCCTATTATAATCCAGCCCTGGGCAAGGGGCCTAAAGCCGTCAGATTCCTGCTATGGTACCATAGACCCTGGCTGCTACAGGCATTTGCAATAGCATGATCAGAGACTATAAGCTGCTAATAAAATGTAGTATTATATGTATGTACGCCTGGTAGTAAATGTAATGGGAGTTGATGGAAACTTTTTTTCTCCCCCAGGTCTCTGGAGCGTGTACCCAGCCGATCCCATCATCGTACCACTTATGGTCTCTCCAGTTGTTTCCTTCCCAGGATTTCACCTTTCACCTGCAGGTGTCACCTCCGGTAAGCCGTTCTGATCTACTCACCAGTGTCCTTAGTGCATTTACAACCAATACGCAGCCATCAGCTTGGGTTACACTGTGCCAGTCTTCCCAGAATCCAGACACCGATTATACTACATTGCCAGTATTAGTGTAAGGTCATTAGACAATAAATGCGCCTTCTAGCACGTGACATCCCCCTCTATTGTCTGATACTTGTGCAGTGTCCATGCCTCATACGCAGGAGTCTTCACTAACTGTCCCTCTTTCTGTCTCTCAGGGAGCAGCAGGATGCTATGACACTTCTCTGGATCCTTCACAAGTTACAGACTATTATTTCAGTTTTTACCGACTCTGAGAATGACGCGCTCGTTGAACAGCTGGAAAAAAAAAAATCTTTTTTTTTTCCATTGGGCACAGAAAACGTGCCCGTGCCCCTCCCCCTCCATGCCCCCCAGACTGCGGGCAGTCACAGGGTGACCCAAACCCCTCACTGGATGTGCAACACTGGACCAAACCAAGCAGCACTGGAATCAACTGGGCACAACTGGAAATCAGTAAACCATCACACTGGAGACACAGGGAACTATCCCCACGCAAAAAAAATGTGATTGATTTTCTGTATGTTAAATGTTATGTATGATTCTATTACAAACCTTCCCTTTATCTGTGACCCTCCCAATCCTTGATTGAAGTTACCAGGAAGACCCCATCTCCGATAGTTGTTAACCATCTCCGCAAGCTGTGTAGCTCAGCAGTCTGACCTGTTAGCTGCTGCCACTAAGCCAGAGGCTGCACAAGCCGTTTTACGTTACTGAGATATCTTTGTGCTCTATTGTATTTTATGTGAATCCTTTTTTTTTTGGTTCTTGTTTGTTTTGTATTTAATTCTCTAACCACAAAAGTGCACTTAATCTTAATGGCGCGAGGACCAATATTGTGCCTCGAAAAGAAGGGGGGCAGTCATTAGTGCCAGATAGTGAATCTGCGCTCCCTAAACTGGGCACGCGGCGCGCCATCGCTGTGCAAACAGATGAAGTGGTGACTTTATTATTACGGACCCAGATACCAGACCCCCGATCGGTCTTTCTGACGTCATTTCTGCTCTTAATGTTACAATCCTGTAAGTATGGTTTTCTTACAGTTAGTAAGACACTAATCGCATTGTAGCATTTTAACCCTTCCATGACTGGAGGTCCAGGCCTATAGTATTGGAAGGGTTAAACTGCCATTTTAGCTGGACCTATGAGCTCAAAGCATTTTTAATATTTGTTTTTATCAAATTTCCCAATTTGTATTTATATTTCCCTTGCTACTCTCCTTGCACTGTTATCCCCTTCCTCTTACCCTGTTCTTTGGGTCTGAAGTAAAAAAATATATATATCTTGTCTGCATATAAATACCCAAAATATAAATAATTATTTGTACTCTGACTGGTGTTTTGTGTTTTGTGACTGCAGAAACATTGATTTTGGAGGCACTGTAGACGCACCCCACATAACACTACAGATAAAGGGGTTATTTTGGTTGATCGAGTCCACCAAACCCGGTCTTGCGAATGGTGGCCCGGCCACCACCCATTCGCAAGGGCTATTCCCTCGCAGGGCCTGCAAATGGATGTTACACAGTAACATCCATACGTAGCCTACTGTAATCCACTCACATCATTCGATGGTTGGTGACCATCGAATGATGGCGAAGGTGCACGCATGTAAAAGTGACTCACACTTACATATGCGCGGATGCTCGGGAGTTAGCGGGCGGTCAGCTGACCCCCACAAGGGAGAATAGCCGCTGCCCGTCTGTCAGGGGTTTAGCAGTCGGGATTCCGACGTCGATGTAATTACTGTCGGAATCCTGACTGCCGCCCAAGGCAGGAAAGGCTACAAGATAATAGCCAATAATAAAAGCCAAGTGCTCTGATGTCCCACTGTAGGATCAGTGGTGAAATGGAAGCTATGTCCTGCTGCCCAGGTGCTGCCTAGACCAAGCCGCCCATCACTAGTCAGCGGTAGAGCCAGGAGACTGGTGAGAGACCCACAGGGTAGCCGACTATTATTATAGGAGGACCTACAGAGCTCAGTGCCTCAGGTGCGAGTGAGGATGCACCAGTCAGCAATATGAAAAGCTCTGCACACAACTGGCCTGTATGGGAGGGTGGCTAGAAAGAAGCCATTATTAGAGAGACTGCATCAAAGCACATCTGGATTTGCAGAAAACATCAAAGAGACTCAGATACAATGAGCCAGATGTATCAATCTTCAAAGGTGATAAAACAGAGAGAGATAAACAGCCAGCCAATCAGATCCTACCTGCCATGTTACAGGCTGGGTTATAAAAATGACAGGTTGGAGGTGATTGGATGGCTCTTTATCACTCCCCACTTTATCACTTTTTGAAGCTTGATACATCTGGCCCAATGTGAGATAAGGGTTTGTGGTCCCATGAACCAACAATTAAGCTTTGTTTCCTAATCTATAAATGCTCTGGGTGGCACACAGCAAATGAATTACAGATTCCTCAGCAAGCACCATCCTAACTGTGACTTATGGGGTGGGGACATTCTGTATTGTCATGGGGATGCGTTTCTTCAGTGGGGACTGGGCAGCTTAGAAGGATAACCTTTTAGGTCAACCTGATACAAGGCCAAAGCAATACTGACATTGCTGAACAACAAAAAAGTCATTACCCTGCAACTGTTATACCCCCAAACTATCGGCCAATCACTTTGTTGTTTACATTTCTGGTTATAGTTTGTTTAACATCAGTAATTTTATTGAATTTAAATTTTTTTTTTTTTTTTGCAAAAGGAGAGGGATACAGAAGGAAGAAATATAAAGGGGGAAGGAACATGACAAAATCACAATACACAATATTGGCTTCCTCGTACACTTTTACACTGTGTGTTCTAGGAGCAGGAGAGATGTGACAGGGGAACCATTTGTAGCCATGAGGCTGTATGTTCTTTAACCCGATCAAACCTGTGCAGTGAAGAACAATTGGCACGAGCTGCAGTGATATAAATGGCTGCAGCCCTGTACTCACAAAGGTAGTACAGCAGCATCCTGCAATGTCCTGGCCAGTCAGGATGGCTACCTAAAAGACAATCACAACCGGCTGCTGACAAGAGTGCGGTGGTGCAAATAAGGGAGTACGGAGTGGTACGGCGTGCCTTTAAGAAATATGTTGCTGATACACCGTATCACCTCGCATTCCCTACTGCGCTTCTCCCACCCCTCTGGCGGGTGCCGCAGATGAGAGGTGAAGGAGAGAGCTGAGCAGCACCACAGGTTCCCCCACCCTTCCAGCACCTCTGCCATTGCCACTGAGAGACTAGAAGAGTGGAGCGCAGCGCCACAGGCTTTCCTCACCCCTCCAGCGGCTCTCAGCCATTTCAAATATAGTGCAGCTCTGGAGCCAATCAGACTGGGATCAGGGGCCCAGGAGGGGCATGAGCCGACATGGTTGGAGGGAGCCCCCTGGGCAACAAGCATGTAATCCCCCCCGCCTTGGGCAACAAGGATGTAAACCCTTTTCCATCCCCTGGGCAACGAATGTGTAATCACCCCATGGCAATGAGCATGGAACCCCCCATGGCAGCAAGCATGTAATCCTCTCATGGCAACAAGCATGAAACCCCCTGTGCTAACAATCACAAAACTCCTGGCATCAATCACGCAGCTCCAGGCAACTAGCATGTAGGTAAGCGGCACTTTTGTGACATAATATGTAATAGGCATTACGGTGTGTGACATAATGACATGTAATGGGCATAATGGCATGTGGTTTAATAAGTAATGGGCATTAACGTGTGGTGCATAATGTGAAGTGGAATTTACGGTGAGGGATATTATGTGTAATAGGCATTACCTTGTGGGGCATAATGTGTAATGGGCATCACGGCATGTGTCATAATGTGGCCATGCCTCTATTGTCCTGTAACCACTCGTTTAGTTTCATATGACCACGCCCCGTCATGACACATGGCCACACCCACTTTTGGCGCACTCTCTTATGCTGCTTTCAGACCGCATCTCTGGCTTTGACCCTGTATTTGGAAACGTTTCCAAAAACGGGTCTGCCAGATAAAACCCCTTTCACACCGCAGCACTTAAACGGTATATTACCGTTTAAGTGCCAATTTTTTGACACTGGCAGACCCGTTTTTGGAAACTTTCCAAATACAGGGTCAAAGCCAGTGCAGCCTTCAGCCCTCCCCTCCATGCAGCTCCCCCCTCCTCCCCCCCCTTGCGCGTGTCGACCGAGAGCGTGTCGACGCCCCCGCGCGTGTCGACGCCCCCCGCGCGTATCGACGCCCCCCCCGTGTGTCGGCGCCCCCCCCCCCCCCCGTGTCGACTTACCCCGTGCCGGTACCTCCGTTGTGGATCCCGGCACTGCAGCTCAGTATGCTCGGAAAGCACTTATGAAAAAAGTGTCTTCCAGAAAATGGCTGCCCCATAGGAAACCCTGTTTAAAAAAACTGTCTTTCGTATGGTCTTTCGTATGGGGGCAGCCATTTTCTGAAAGACACTTTTTTCATAAGTGCTTTCCGAGCATACTGAGCTGCAGTGCCGGGAACCACAACGGAGATACCGGTACGGGGTAAGTCGACACGGGGGGGGCGCCGACACGCGGGGGGGGGCGACACGCGCGCGGGGGGGGGGGGGGGCTCCAGTGCTGTGAATACTTAATGAGCGCTCATTAAGTATTCACTGTGCTGAATTTAGGACCCAGCTCATTGGCTGGGTCCTAAATACCGTTTCAGAACCGATTTTGAGCCTAAAATACCGGTTCGGAAACGGGTAGGACCCTGCATTTTAACCGGTTAGAAAAAACGTTTTTTCTAACCGGTTAAGTGGTCCTGCACCTTTCAGACCGCACACATTACCGTTTTAAAACGGTAAAAAAACGGCAATATACCGTTTTTAAAGTGCGGTCTGAAAGGGGCATTAGAGTACCGATAAAAAATAATTTCTACTTGCGCCACTGGGTAGGTGCCAGAGGACAGAGGAAGTTCAGAGATTTGCCAGTCTCTGTGGAGAAGTCTGCTTTGATTCAGAGGAGCTGTCCTGGTGCTGAAAGAGGATCAGACGTACAGGTCTGTAACTAGACTCCTCATACACCTCAGAGATTACTAGACTGCCGGATGACAGGAAGTTTATTGTCATTAAGGGCCTTATTTTGGTTCATTATTTCTGACAAAATCCTTCTTCGATGGACAAAACCATGTGCACTGCAGGGGGGGCAGATGTAACATGTGCAGAGAGAATTAGATTTGGGTGAGTTATTTTGTTTCTGTGCAGGGAAAATACTGACTGCTTTATTTTTACACTGCAATATAGATCTCACTTTGAAGTAAAACCCCACCCAAATCTAATTCTCTCTGCACAAGTAACACCTGCCCCACCTGCAGTGCACATGGTTTTGTCCATCTAAGAAGGATTTTGTCAGAAAGAATGAACCCAAATAAGGCCCTAAGTCCTTAAGGTGGCCATACATCAGAAAGATATTGTACCCAATCATACAATCTCAACTGATTGTAAGATGGATTGTATGCAGATTGTGTGCACATCTTAAGGTGGCCATACATCAGAAAGATATTGTACCCAATCATACAATCTCAACTGATTGTAAGATGGATTGTATGCAGATTGTGTGCACATCTTATGTACATAATCATACAATCAATCAGCAGATGGATTGTATGACTGATTGTAAGATGGATTGTATGTAGATTGTGTGCACATCTTGTGTACACAATCATGCAGTAGATGGATTGTATGATTTATTGTATGATCGATTGTGTGTAGATTGTGTGTCCAAAAACCACCAAGGACTGCCGGGGATTTCAAGGGAAATTGTACACAATCATGAGCGCAATCGATCTTAAGATCGATCTTTCTGATGTATGGCCAGCTTTAGACAGCGCAGTTGGAGGCTGATTCAGGATCGTGCGTATCGATCCGAGGGGGTGATTCAGGAGTGATCGTCCCCAGTGTACTGATGGTGCTGCTCTGCGCATGCTTTTGGCCAATTATACGCATGTGCAGGGACGCTGTGCAACCGCTTTCGACACCTGTCAAAGGTGAGGTGCTTGCACGGGTAGGGGAGGAGGCGGGCAAAGGCCAGAGCACGGGAACGTTCAGCATTTTATAAGCGTCCCCATGAAAACGCTGGCCGTTCCTTGGGAATGCAGGCGGG
This sequence comes from Crinia signifera, assembly GCF_055691185.1. Lineage (NCBI taxonomy): Eukaryota > Metazoa > Chordata > Amphibia > Anura > Myobatrachidae > Crinia > Crinia signifera. The sequence goes on along the minus strand of NC_139227.1, from coordinate 82,983,003 downwards.
CCGGCGGCTGACCCCACATGATGTCAGCGCCCACCCCCTCTTTGGCGAACTCCGACGGAAAAGAAACTCAGTTTATATATATATACAGCTGAGCTGTGGGGAATACATGGAGACAGTTTTGGATGTAATGTTGTAGAGTTTCAGATAGGTGGCGCTACAGCGCACAGTTCCTCGGCTTTCAGGCAGCTCCTCTCTCTCTCTACACCTCACAGGGCTGTGAGATGGAGCTGCTTCTGTCCTGGTGAGGCTGACTCCCCAGGTATGTGTGCTTTGTTGTTGGTGCCACTGCCAGCAGAAGGGGCATAGGCAGTGGGGTGAGGAGTGTAAGAACCATTAATACATCACTGTATGCTGGCCCAGTGAGCACTGTGATGTCTTGGTAGCAGCAGTGTGGGTGTGATTGCTTGTGGGGCTTATTTGCTTTAATAATGTCTATAGCTGGTGTGTTTTTATAAACATAGTGTGTGTTTATGCCACATGTGTATGCATGGTATGTGTGTGTGTATGTCCTGTGTGTATGTATGGTATATGTGCATATATGCCCTGTGTATATGTATGGTTTATGTACATATATGCCCTGTGTCTATGTATGGTATGTGTCTGTGTATGCCCTATAGGCTATGTATATACATATATATGTATGTATACTCGTATACTATTTATGAAATACATGCAGATGACTGGTGGTGTAGATGCCGGCAGTCAGAATACAGATGCCATCATCCTATCCCTCCTTGCTAGTGCCTAACCTTCGTGCCCCACAGCCTAACCATAACCCCCCTTCTTTCTAGTGGCCGAACCCTCCTGCCCACAGCCTGACCCTAAGGGCTGTTTCACACAGTACGGTTCCTGCCGCACGGTGAAATCCCGTACGGCCAGGGAGCCGTGCCGCACTCAGCAGTTGTGAATGGACACTATTGTGTCCATTCACACGGGACGGCCACGGCCCGGCCGCACGGCTGCAGCCGGATCCCCCCACTGGAAGGGACGGCTGCCGGGCTGTGGCCATCCCTGCCATTATAAAATTCTGAGTGCGGCGCGGCTCCCTGACCGTACGGGATTTCACCGTGCGGCAGGAACCGTACTGTGTGAAACAGCCCTCTCTCCACCACTATTGCCAAAACCTAATTTTCTTCCAGCCTGACGCTGGCCTGCCCCACATACTTATGATTTGGATCAGGGGGTAACTATAACTTTCGGGGCCCCATAGCAAAATCTTGAAATGGCCTCCAACCACCACCTTTGTCACCACAATGCTTCTATGGGGGGTGGGTGCTAAAAAGAGAAGGTGGAGAGAGGGGAGACAGAGAGCAGCAGGAGTGAGATAGAGAGGGGGTGAGGTGATGAGCGGGCGAGAGGTGGTGAGGTGACTAGGGATGATGAGGGGGAGGAGAGGATGCAGGTCAGGGGTGAGGTGACGGGGCGAGAGGTGGTCAGGTGACATGGGATGATGAGGGGGAGGAGAGGATGCAGGTCAGGGGTGAGGTGACGGGGGTGAGGGGAGAGATTGTGAGGGGTGTGGCAGGGATAGAGTTGGTGAGGTGATGTGACGAGGTGAGGTTACAGAGGGTGATGGGGGAAGAGGAGAGGACGCATGTCTTGATTTCACTAGCAATGGAGGGTCTTACATTCACAGCGCTGGCAGCCGCAGGCCTCCTCCTCCTCCCACAGCTGCAGTAACTTTTCTCCTCCGGTGCTCCTGCAGCCGCTGGGCCTTCTCCTTCTGCTGCTGCCACAGTGACTCACATGTCTCCTCAGGTGCCGGCAGCCAGATGAGAGGGGGTAAGGTGACATGCCGCCACTGTGCCACTGGTCTCTTGAGAGCCGGCAGCCACTGGGCTTCCTGCTGCTCCCACCCACCATAGTGACAGAATTAGTCCTCATATAGGCTCCTGCAGCCGCTGTGTTTCCTGCTCCCATAAAAAAAAAAAATCAACTTAAAAAAGGCTGTAGGGGATTGCCCCCGTGCCCCACAGCAGTTGCATCCTCTGCACCCTCTGTAGTGACCCAACTGATTGGGAGGTCTGCATTGATATTCTGACTGCCGGCATCCCATTACATCCCCCTGCTGAGGGACAGGAATGAATTCAGACCACGCATGGCACTGCAGTATTAAACCATTATATTACATTGCATTTATTAAACAGCATATTTGCAACATTTCTGGGTCACACAGGCTCTAATATGTGAATAAAAGATATGTATGTGTACACACACACACATACACACACACACACATGCATACACACACACATGCATACACACACACACACACATGTATACATACACACACACATGCATACACACACGCACACACACACATATATACATACATGCATTCACACACATGCATACACACACAAACATGCATACACACACACACATACATACACAAACACATGCATACACACACACACACACACATGCATACACACACACACACAAATTTGTAATATGATTTTAATGTTAGACCTCAGGGCCCCCCTGTCAAAAGTCCCCTGGGCCCTCCAAAGCCTTAACCCAGCTGTGTGCGAGGGGATGTGTGTGAGTACACTCACTCGCATGGTACTGACGGAGCGTTCGGATGGTTGTTATGAGCTCGCCAAGCAGCAGTTGACCCCTGCTTACCGAGCCTTGCTGAATCAGGCCCTTAGTGTGAATTGCTGCAATATAAACTACCAGACAGTTACACTGAGAGGAGTGCATAGTTATTTTAAAAATATTCATTAGGGTCGTACCCACGTGACCTAGGTAACGCCCATTACGACGCCTGCAGGTAACACCTCATAGCCCACTAAAAAAAAAGTAAAACCATAGATATACACTCTCCCGCCCCCATGCTTTAGTGCCGCACATTGCCCCGCTGCTGGCCGCTGCCCCGTCACTTCCTCGAGACCTCACCATACATATACAGTAACATATATCAGTTCCCGACCGTCCCCGGTTAGCGGCAGTGCCTGCCGCACAGTGCTGAGCTGCTGGATGCACCTGCCTCCTCCTGCCCGCTGTCCTCTTCTCTCATCGCTGCCCCACCTCCTCCCGCCCTGCCTCCTAGGGCGTAGGTGTAGGTGGGTGTAGGTGGGCAGGCTGACATGGGGGGAGAGGAGGATGCTGCTAGAGCAGGGGTGTAGATGGGCAGGCTGACATGGGGGGAGAGGAGGATGCTGCTAGAGCAGGGGTGTAGGTGGGCAGGCTGACTTGGGGGGAGAGGATGATGCTGCTAGAGCAGGGGTGTAGATGGGCAGGCTGACATGGGGGGAGAGGAGGATGCTGCTAGAGCAGGGGTGTAGGTGGGCAGGCTGACATGGGGGGAGAGGAGGATGCTGCTAGAGCAGGGGTGCCGGTGGGCAGGCTGACATGGGGGGAGAGGAGGATGCTGCTAGAGCAGGGGTGTCGGTGGGCAGGCTGACATGGGGGGAGAGGAGGATGCTGCTAGAGCAGGGGTGTAGGTGGGCAGGCTGACATGGGGGGAGAGGAGGATGCTGCTAGAGCAGGGGTGTCGGTGGGCAGGCTGACATGGGGGAGAGGAGGATGCTGCTAGAGCAGGGGTGTAGGTGGGCAGGCTGACATGGGGGGAGAGGAGGATGCTGCTAGAGCAGGGGTGTAGGTGGGCAGGCTGACATGGGGGGAGAGGGGGATGCTGCTAGAGCAGGGGTGTAGGTGGGCAGGCTGACATGGGGGGAGAGGAGGATGCTGCTAGAGCAGGGGTGTCGGTGGGCAGGCTGACATGGGGGGAGAGGAGGATGCTGCTAGAGCAGGGGTGTCGGTGGGCAGGCTGACATGGTGGGAGAGGAGGATGCTGCTAGAGCAGGGGTGTAGGTGGGCAGGCTGACATGGGGGGAGAGGAGGATGCTTCTAGAGCAGGGGTGTAGGTGGGCAGGCTGACATGGGGGGAGAGGAGAATGCTGCTAGAGCAGGGGTGTAGGTGGGCAGGCTGACATGGGGGGAGAGGAGGATGCTGCTAGAGCAGGGGTGTAGGTGGGCAGGCTGGCATGGGGTGAGAGGAGGATGCTGCTAGAGCAGGGGTGTAGGTGGGCAGGCTGACATGGGGGAGAGGAGGATGCTGCTAGAGCAGGGGTGTAGGTGGGCAGGCTGACATTGGGGGAGAGGAGGATGCTGCTAGAGCAGGGGTGTAGGTGGGCAGGCTGACATGGGGGTGAGGAGGATGCTGCTAGAGCAGGGGTGTAGGTGGGCAGGCTGACATGGGGGGAGAGGAGGATGCTGCTAGAGCAGGAGTGTAGGTGGGCAGGCTGACATGGGGGGAGAGGAGGATGCTGCTAGAGCAGGGGTGTAGGTGGGCAGGCTGACATGGGGGAGAGGAGGATGCTGCTAGAGCAGGGGTGTAGGTGGGCAGGCTGACATGGGGGGAGAGGAGGATGCTGCTAGAGCAGGGGTGTAGGTGGGCAGGCTGACATGGGGGTGAGGAGGATGCTGCTAGAGCAGGGGTGTAGGTGGGCAGGCTGACATGGGGGGAGAGGAGGATGCTGCTAGAGCAGGAGTGTAGGTGGGCAGGCTGACATGGGGGGAGAGGAGGATGCTGCTAGAGCAGGGGTGTAGGTGGGCAGGCTGACATGGGGGAGATGAGGATGCTGCTAGAGCAGGGGTGTAGGTGGGCAGGCTGACATGGGGGAGAGGAGGATGCTGCTAGAGCAGGGGTGTAGGTGGGCAGGCTGACATGGGGGAGAGGAGGATGCTGCTAGAGCAGGGGTGTAGGTGGGCAGGCTGACATGGGGGGAGAGGAGGATGCTGCTAGAGCAGGGGTGTAGGTGGGCAGGCTGACATGGGGGGAGAGGAGGATGCTGCTAGAGCAGCGGTGTAGGTGGGCAGGCTGACATGGGGGAGAGGAGGATGCTGCTAGAGCAGCGGTGTAGGTGGGCAGGCTGACATGGGGGGGAGAGGAGGATGCTGCTAGAGCAGGGGTGTAGGTGGGCAGGCTGACATGGGGGGAGAGGAGGATGCTGCTAGAGCAGGGGTGTAGGTGGGCAGGCTGACATGGGGGAGATGAGGATGCTGCTAGAGCAGGGGTGTAGGTGGGCAGGCTGACATGGGGGAGAGGAGGATGCTGCTAGAGCAGGGGTGTAGGTGGGCAGGCTGACATGGGGGAGAGGAGGATGCTTCTAGAGCAGGGGTGTAGGTGGGCAGGCTGACATGGGGGAGAGGAGGATGCTTCTAGAGCAGGGGTGTAGGTGGGCAGGCTGACATGGGGGGAGAGGAGGATGCTGCTAGAGCAGGGGTGTAGGTGGGCAGGCTGACATGGGGGGAGAGGAGGATGCTGCTAGAGCAGGGGTGTAGGTGGGCAGGCTGACATGGGGGGAGAGGAGAATGCTGCTAGAGCAAGGGTGTAGGTGGGCAGGCTCACATGGGGGGAGAGGAGGATGCTGCTAGAGCAGGGGTGTAGGTGGGCAGGCTGACATGGGGGGAGAGGAGGAGGATGCTGCTAGAGCAGGGGTGTGGGTGGGCAGGCTGACATGGGGGGAAAGGAGGATGCTGCTAGAGCAGGGGTGTAGGTGGGCAGGCTGACATGGGGGGAGAGGAGGATGCTGCTAGAGCAGGGGTGTAGGTGGGCAGTCTGACATGGTGGGAGAGGAGGATGCTGCTAGAGCAGGGGTGTAGGTGGGCAGGCTGACATGGGGGAGAGGAGGATGCTGCTAGAGCAGGGGTGTAGGTGGGCAGGCTGACATGGGGGGAGAGCAGGATGCTGCTAGAGCAGGGGTGTAGATGGGCAGGCTGACATGGGGGGAGAGGAGGATGCTGCTAGAGCAGGGGTGTCGGTGGGCAGGCTGACATGGGGGGAGAGGAGGACGCTGCTAGAGCAGGGGTGTCGGTGGGCAGGCTTACATGGGGGGAGAGGAGGCTGCTGCTAGAGAAGGGGTGTAGGTGGGCAGGCTGACATGGTGGGAGAGGAGGATGCTGCTAGAGCAGGGGTGTAGGTGGGCAGGCTGACATGGGGAGGAGAGGAGGATGCTGCTAGAGCAGGGGTGTAGGTGGGCAGGCTGACATGGGGGGAGAGGAGGATGCTGCTAGAGAAGGGGTGTAGGTGGGCAGGCTGACATGGTGGGAGAGGAGGATGCTGCTAGAGCAGGGGTGTAGGTGGGCAGGCTGACATGGGGAGGAGAGGAGGATGCTGCTAGAGCAGGGGTGTAGGTGGGCAGGCTGACATGGGAAGGAGAGGAGGATGCTGCTAGAGCAGGGGTGTAGTCGGGCAGGCTGACATAGGGGGAGAGGAGAATGCTGCTAGAGCAGGGGTGTAGGTGGGCAGGCTGACATGGGGGGAGAGGAGGATGCTGCTAGAGTAGGGGTGTAGGTGGGCAGGCTGACATGGGGGGAGAGGAGGATGCTGCTATAGCAGGGGTGTAGGTGGGCAGGCTGACATGGGGGGAGAGGAGGATGCTGCTAGAGCAGGGGTGTAGGTGGACAGGCTGACATTGGGGGAGAGGAGGATGCTGCTAGAGCAGGGGTGTAGGTGGGCAGGCTGACATGGGGGGAGAGGAGGATGCTGCTAGAGCAGGGGTGTAGGTGGGCAGGCTGACATGGGGGGAGAGGAGGAGGATGCTGCTAGAGTAGGGGTGTAGGTGGGCAGGCTGACATGGGGGGAGAGGAGGATGCTGCTATAGCAGGGGTGTAGGTGGGCAGGCTGACATGGGGGGAGAGGAGGATGCTGCTAGAGCAGGGGTGTAGGTGGACAGGCTGACATTGGGGGAGAGGAGGATGCTGCTAGAGCAGGGGTGTAGGTGGGCAGGCTGACATGGGGGGAGAGGAGGATGCTGCTAGAGCAGGGGTGTAGGTGGGCAGGCTGACATGGGGGGAGAGGAGGAGGATGCTGCTAGAGTAGGGGTGTAGGTGGGCAGGCTGACAATGGGGGAGAGGAGGATGCTGCTAGAGCAGGGGTGTAGGTGGGCAGGCTGACATGGGGGGAGAGGAGGATGCTGCTAGAGCAGGGGTGTAGGTGGGCAGGCTGACATGGGGGAGAGGAGGATGCTGCTAGAGCAGGGGTGTAGGTGGGCAGGCTGACATGGGGGGAGAGCAGGATGCTGCTAGAGCAGGGGTGTAGATGGGCAGGCTGACATGGGGGGAGAGGAGGATGCTGCTAGAGCAGGGGTGTCGGTGGGCAGGCTGACATGGGGGGAGAGGAGGATGCTGCTAGAGCAGGGGTGTAGGTGGGCAGGCTGACATGGAGGGGAGAGGAGGATGCTGCTAAAGCAGGGGTGTAGGTGGGCAGGCTGACATGGAGGGGAGAGGAGGATGCTGCTAGAGCAGGGGTGTAGGTGGGCAGGCTGACATGGGGAGGAGAGGAGGATGCTGCTAGAGCAGGGGTGTAGGTGGGCAGGCTGACATGGGGGGAGAGGAGGATGCTGCTAGAGAAGGGGTGTAGGTGGGCAGGCTGACATGGTGGGAGAGGAGGATGCTGCTAGAGCAGGGGTGTAGGTGGGCAGGCTGACATGGGGAGGAGAGGAGGATGCTGCTAGAGCAGGGGTGTAGGTGGGCAGGCTGACATGGGGAGGAGAGGAGGATGCTGCTAGAGCAGGGGTGTAGTCGGGCAGGCTGACATAGGGGGAGAGGAGAATGCTGCTAGAGCAGGGGTGTAGGTGGGCAGGCTGACATGGTGGGAGAGGAGGATGCTGCTAGAGCAGGGGTGTAGGTGGGCAGGCTGACATGGGGGAGAGGAGGATGCTGCTAGAGCAGGGGTGTAGATGGGCAGGCTGACATGGGGGGAGAGGAGGATGCTGCTAGAGCAGGGGTGTAGGTGGGCAGGCTGACATGGGGGGAGAGGAGGATGCTGCTAGAGTAGGGGTGTAGGTGGGCAGGCTGACATGGGGGGAGAGGAGGATGCTGCTATAGCAGGGGTGTAGGTGGGCAGGCTAACATGGGGGGAGAGGAGGATGCTGCTAGAGCAGGGGTGTAGGTGGGCAGGCTGACATTGGGGGAGAGGAGGATGCTGCTAGAGCAGGGGTGTAGGTGGGCAGGCTGACATGGTGGGAGAGGAGGATGCTGCTAGAGCAGGGGTGTAGGTGGGCAGTCTGACATGGTGGGAGAGGAGGATGCTGCTAGAGCAGGGGTGTAGGTGGGCAGGCTGACATGGGGGAGAGGAGGATGCTGCTAGAGCAGGGGTGTAGGTGGGCAGGCTGACATGGGGGGAGAGCAGGATGCTGCTAGAGCAGGGGTGTAGATGGGCAGGCTGACATGGAGGGAGAGGAGGATGCTGCTAGAGCAGGGGTGTCGGTGGGCAGGCTGACATGGGGGGAGAGGAGGATGCTGCTAGAGCAGGGGTGTCGGTGGGCAGGCTGACATGGGGGGAGAGGAGGCTGCTGCTAGAGAAGGGGTGTAGGTGGGCAGGCTGACATGGTGGGAGAGGAGGATGCTGCTAGAGCAGGGGTGTAGGTGGGCAGGCTGACATGGGGAGGAGAGGAGGATGCTGCTAGAGCAGGGGTGTAGGTGGGCAGGCTGACATGGGGGGAGAGGAGGATGCTGCTAGAGCAGGGGTGTAGGTGGGCAGGCTGACATGGGGGGAGAGGATGCTGCTGCTAGAGAAGGGGTGTAGGTGGGCAGGCTGACATGGTGGGAGAGGAGGATGCTGCTAGAGCAGGGGTGTAGGTGGGCAGGCTGACATGGGGAGGAGAGGAGGATGCTGCTAGAGCAGGGGTGTAGGTGGGCAGGCTGACATGGGAAGGAGAGGAGGATGCTGCTAGAGCAGGGGTGTAGTCGGGCAGGCTGACATAGGGGGAGAGGAGAATGCTGCTAGAGCAGGGGTGTAGGTGGGCAGGCTGACATGGGGGGAGAGGAGGATGCTGCTAGAGTAGGGGTGTAGGTGGGCAGGCTGACATGGGGGGAGAGGAGGATGCTGCTATAGCAGGGGTGTAGGTGGGCAGGCTGACATGGGGGGAGAGGAGGATGCTGCTAGAGCAGGGGTGTAGGTGGACAGGCTGACATTGGGGGAGAGGAGGATGCTGCTAGAGCAGGGGTGTAGGTGGGCAGACTGACATGGGGGGAGAGGAGGATGCTGCTAGAGCAGGGGTGTAGGTGGGCAGGCTGACATGGGGGGAGAGGAGGAGGATGCTGCTAGAGTAGGGGTGTAGGTGGGCAGGCTGACATGGGGGGAGAGGAGGATGCTGCTATAGCAGGGGTGTAGGTGGGCAGGCTGACATGGGGGGAGAGGAGGATGCTGCTAGAGCAGGGGTGTAGGTGGACAGGCTGACATTGGGGGAGAGGAGGATGCTGCTAGAGCAGGGGTGTAGGTGGGCAGGCTGACATGGGGGGAGAGGAGGATGCTGCTAGAGCAGGGGTGTAGGTGGGCAGGCTGACATGGGGGGAGAGGAGGAGGATGCTGCTAGAGTAGGGGTGTAGGTGGGCAGGCTGACATTGGGGGAGAGGAGGATGCTGCTAGAGCAGGGGTGTAGGTGGGCAGGCTGACATGGGGGGAGAGGAGGATGCTGCTAGAGCAGGGGTGTAGGTGGGCAGGCTGACATGGGGGAGAGGAGGATGCTGCTAGAGCAGGGGTGTAGGTGGGCAGGCTGACATGGGGGGAGAGCAGGATGCTGCTAGAGCAGGGGTGTAGATGGGCAGGCTGACATGGGGGGAGAGGAGGATGCTGCTAGAGCAGGGGTGTCGGTGGGCAGGCTGACATGGGGGGAGAGGAGGATGCTGCTAGAGCAGGGGTGTAGGTGGGCAGGCTGACATGGAGGGGAGAGGAGGATGCTGCTAAAGCAGGGGTGTAGGTGGGCAGGCTGACATGGAGGGGAGAGTAGGATGTTGCTAGAGCAGGGGTGTAGGTGGGCAGGCTGACATGGGGAGGAGAGGAGGATGCTGCTAGAGCAGGGGTGTAGGTGGGCAGGCTGACATGGGGGGAGAGGAGGATGCTGCTAGAGAAGGGGTGTAGGTGGGCAGGCTGACATGGTGGGAGAGGAGGATGCTGCTAGAGCAGGGGTGTAGGTGGGCAGGCTGACATGGGGAGGAGAGGAGGATGCTGCTAGAGCAGGGGTGTAGGTGGGCAGGCTGACATGGGGAGGAGAGGAGGATGCTGCTAGAGCAGGGGTGTAGTCGGGCAGGCTGACATAGGGGGAGAGGAGAATGCTGCTAGAGCAGGGGTGTAGGTGGGCAGGCTGACATGGTGGGAGAGGAGGATGCTGCTAGAGCAGGGGTGTAGGTGGGCAGGCTGACATGGGGGAGAGGAGGATGCTGCTAGAGCAGGGGTGTAGATGGGCAGGCTGACATGGGGGGAGAGGAGGATGCTGCTAGAGCAGGGGTGTAGGTGGGCAGGCTGACATGGGGGGAGAGGAGGATGCTGCTAGAGTAGGGGTGTAGGTGGGCAGGCTGACATGGGGGGAGAGGAGGATGCTGCTATAGCAGGGGTGTAGGTGGGCAGGCTAACATGGGGGGAGAGGAGGATGCTGCTAGAGCAGGGGTGTAGGTGGGCAGGCTGACATTGGGGGAGAGGAGGATGCTGCTAGAGCAGGGGTGTAGGTGGGCAGGCTGACATGGGGGGAGAGGAGGATGCTGCTAGAGCAGGGGTGTAGGTGGGCAGGCTGACATGGGGGGAGAGGAGGAGGATGCTGCTAGAGTAGGGGTGTAGGTGGGCAGGCTGACATTGGGGGAGAGGAGGATGCTGCTAGAGCAGGGGTGTAGGTGGGCAGGCTGACATTGGGGGAGAGGAGGATGCTGCTAGAGCAGAGGTGTAGGTGGGCAGGCTGACATGGGGGGGAGAGGAGGCTGCTGCTAGAGCAGGGGTGTAGGTGGGCAGGCTGACATCGGGGGAGAGGAGGATGCTGCTAGAGCAGGGGTGTAGGTGGGCAGGCTGACATGGGGGGAGAGGAGGATGCTGATAGAGCAGGGGTGTAGGTGGGCAGGCTGACATGGGGGGAGAGGAGAATGCTGCTAGAGCAGGGGTGTAGGTGGGCAGGCTGACATGGGGGGAGAGGAGGATGCTGCTAGAGCAGGGGTGTAGGTGGGCAGGCTGACATTGGGGGAGAGGAGGATGCTGCTAGAGCAGGGGTGTAGGTGGGCAGGCTGACATGGGGGTGAGGAGGATGCTGCTAGAGCAGGGGTGTAGGTGGGCAGGCTGACATGGGGGAGAGGAGGATGCTGCTAGAGCAGGGGTGTAGGTGGGCAGGCTGACATGGGGGAGAGGAGGATGCTGCTAGAGCAGGGGTGTAGGTGGGCAGGCTGACATGGGGGGAGAGGAGGATGCTGCTAGAGCAGGGGTGTAGGTGGGCAGGCTGACATGGGGGGAGAGGAGGCTGCTGCTAGAGCAGGGGTGTAGGTGGGCAGGCTGACATGGGGGTGAGGAGGATGCTGCTAGAGCAGGGGTGTAGGTGGGCAGGCTGACATGGGGGGAGAGGAGGATGCTGCTAGAGCAGGGGTGTAGGTGGGCAGGCTGACATGGGGGGAGAGGAGGCTGCTGCTAGAGCAGGGGTATAGGTGGGCAGGCTGACATGGGGGGGAGAGGAGGCTGCTGCTAGAGCAGGGGTGTAGGTGGGCAGGCTGACATAGGGGGAAAGGAGGATGCTGCTAGAGCAGGGGTGTAGGTGGGCAGGCTGACATGGGGGGAGAGGATGATGCTGCTAGAGCAGGGGTGTAGGTGGGCAGGCTGACATGGAAGGAGAGGAGGATGCTGCTAGAGCAGGGGTGTAGGTGGGTAGGCTGACATTGGGGGAGAGGAGGATGCTGCTAGAGCAGGGGTGTAGGTGGGCAGGCTGACATGGGGGAGAGGAGGATGCTGCTAGAGCAGGGGTGTAGGTGGGCAGGCTGACATGGGGGGAGAGGAGGATGCTGCTAGAGCAGCGGTGTAGGTGGGCAGGCTGACATTGGGGGAGAGGAGGATGCTGCTAGAGCAGCGGTGTAGGTGGGCAGGCTGACATGGGGGGAGAGGAGGATGCTGCTAGAGCAGGGGTGTAGGTGGGCAGGCTGACATGGGGGGAGAGGAGGATGCTGCTAGAGCAGGGGTGTAGGTGGGCAGGCTGACATAGGGGGAGAGGAGGATGCTGCTAGAGCAGGGGTGTAGGTGGGCAGGCTGACATGGGGGAGAGGAGGATGCTGCTAGAGCAGGGGTGTAGGTGTGCAGGCTGACATGGGGGGAGAGGAGGATGTTGCTAGAGCAGGGGTGTAGGTGGGCAGGCTGACATGGGGGAGAGGAGGATGCTGCTAGAGCAGGGGTGTAGGTGGGCAGGCTGACATGGGGGAGAGGAGGATGCTGCTAGAGCAGGGGTGTAGGTGGGCAGGCTGACATGGGGGGAGAGGAGGATGCTGCTAGAGCAGCGGTGTAGGTGGGCAGGCTGACATGGGGGGGGAGAGGAGGATGCTGCTAGAGCAGGGGTGTAGGTGGGCAGGCTGACATGGGGGAGAGGAGGATGCTGCTAGAGCAGGGGTGTGGGTGGGCAGGCTGACATGGGGGGAGAGGAGGATGCTGCTAGAGCAGGGGTGTGGGTGGGCAGGCTGACATGGGGGGAGAGGAGGATGCTGCTAGAGCAGGGGTGTAGGTGGGCAGGCTGACATGGGGGGAGAGGAGGATGCTGCTAGAGCAGGGGTGTAGGTGGGCAGGCTGACATGGGGGGAGAGGAGGATGCTGCTAGAGCAGGGGTGTAGGTGGGCAGGCTGACACGGGGGGGGGGGGGAGAGGAGGATGCTGCTACAATAGTAGAGTGGGTGAAGAGTCTGGAATGGAATAGAAGGACTTAGAATGGGTACTAGGGGCCGTGCGCATGTGCAGTTTATGAAGAATCGGCAAGATATGCAAATTCGCAGCCACGTGATCAGGTCTGAATTAGCCCCAAGGAGATGGGGTGATACTCTATTGATGTATTTTATCACGCTGTTTGTGCTCATTAGGTTTAGCCACGCAAAGCCACTGGTCACTTATTTCAGCCCGTCCCTCCCCGACCGGTGCAGCGGCCGACAACGCATCGGATGGAGGAACTGTATTATAATCATCTTCTAATAAATCAGTATTTTAGTTGGTTTAGCATCTGTTCTATAAGGAGACCCTGGTTTCTGTATTTCCCCCGGAATGCCCTGTATACTATCTGATCACTCTCCCTCTCAGGGTTGGGCTACTTGGGCTACTTCAGGTGGGTACTTACAGAGCTCAATATACATTACACGGTTCCCAGGCGTCAGCTCGTCGCACTGACTATTCTTCACCTGTTACATTGGCCGGCGGCTATAATCAGTTTCCAGCTTATTTACAATGTGATCGTTCCACTACGTTGAATTACATATATTGTTTTTTACAGTATCTGCTCCACGCTTTACTATTATTTGCATGTCATGTAATACATAGATTTAACAGCATTTAATGTATGATAATTGCGAAAAAGACATTTCAGGGCTCAGTCAGAGAAATGATATCAGTGATTCCCCCCTTTTCGTAGACTCCAATCCATGCTGGTCCGCACTCCCGGAATGCACAGGGGACTCCGGAATTTAGAGGTGATGTTCTGACTTCCAGAAGTGCATCCCGTTACATCTGCTGGAATTCCCGCACCCCCTACACCTGGTATCCCGGAGGGCACCATTTAATAGCAGGTGAGTATGTGATCACTTCCTGTCTTGTAATTTACATATAGGGGATTATTCTGGTTGATTCGCAAGGCTGTAAATTTGCCGCGTTGTTATTACACCAAAGCCCGCCTTGTGAATGGTTGGCTGTTGCAGTAACATCCACAAACTAACATCCATTCACAGGCCAGGGGGGAACGGCCACATCTTTTGATGGTTGCCGACCATTGAAGGATGTGGTGCGTGCATGCAAATAAAAGTGACTTTCAAGGCACTTACATATGTGGGCACACTGGGAAGGAAATGGGGGGGCAGCTGACATCCGGTGATGTCAGCAGCTGCCCACCCCCCGCATCATGGCCTCATTAGCATGAGAACGCCCTGAGTTCTTATAGGAACGTCCATGAAACACTCCCATATGCTAATGGGGCCACCCCCGCCCGCTGTCCTGCTTGCGTATGCACAGTGCCACCACCGTTCCCTGCGTGGCAACCAGAATAAGGGCCATAATGAGTTTTACAATCACATTTGCTGGAATGTAAGTAGAGATTTGTCCATAGGAGTTTTGTAGACACTACCATTTACATAATGAACAAATGACATCTGCATAGAAAATGGGGTCTACAGATCATACTGTATATAAGGTGTGCCAAAATGAAAAGGGAGACTACGGTTGTATGTAAACAATATTTTAATCAAAGAATATTTAATTACAGTTCATGTGTAACATTACAACTACACATAATTGACATTGATGCAATGATCCAGCGCGTAACAAGGGAGTGGATGGATTCAGTGTAGAAACTCCTTGGTTGCTGATGAATCCAGGTTTCCACGGTCTCCTGCACCTCCTTGTCACAGGTGAACCGTTCATCTTTACGTGTTTGTTTTTTAAGTGGCCGAAGATATTGGAGTCACATGGGGAGAGAACTTCACCATGCAGCGTAAATGTATATTTATAGAGAATATAACATCAGTTCTGGCCTCCATCCGCCCCAAGTTGCCAGCCTTTGATGTTATATTTTATATAAATTCAGCTTCGGTCACATATGATAAGTTGTTCACAGCAGCTGATCATGTGGGATCCTCAAGCAATGCAAAAAGCAGGAGGAGGTGCTTACCACCCCCTGCTGGCATTTGTGATCATATCAAACTGCGTTGCAATGGCAGTGTAGCGGGTCATTGCGACCATTGGTCGGGGTGTTCCTATACGACTACAGCTTAAGTAAGTCTCATCTTACTCAGTCTTGCAGTCGCAGGCTGGCTTGCGAGGTGAAGAAAACTTCACCTTGCAGCGTAAGTGTATATTTATATAAAATATAACATCAGTTCTGGCCTCCATCCGCCCCAAGTTGCCAGCCAATCACTCACCTTTGATGTTATATTTTATATAAATTTAGCTGAGCTTCCAGTACGGGGCGGAGAAAGGGCGCCATGATGGCGGAGGGGGAGGACGGATGGCGGCACGGTGACTACTCCCCCCCCACCCCGGCCGGGGCGGGCACACTGCAACGGCAGGAGATGCACGGAGATGCGGCACTTGATGACGCCACACTGGACCAGGCCGCAACCAGCGGCGCACAGCTCAGCCCCCGGGTACGGCACCATAGGCTCAGGACCCGGCCACAGGCACGGTCCCCGGCATGATGACCCCCGAGGCGATGGTGGCCCCCATCGGCACCTGGAGGCGGCTTCCGGCCAGGACAGGGAAAAGATCAGGCCCAAGCTGCTGTCCATCAGCAGATGCAGGAGTCCGCAGCGACCAGTGGCGCCTCATATGGCTGCCTAGGCGCTGTGCAGCTCGGCGGGTATGTGTTCCCTGTGTGATACTGTACTGTCCCGGCTTATATTGTTACATACCTGGCTGCTGCAACGACCAGTGGTGCCGCTGATGGCTGCCTAGGTGCTGTGCAGCTCGGCAGGTATGTGTTCCCTGTGTGAAAACTGTACTGTCCCTGCTTATTAGTGTTCACTCTAGCAGTTAGAGAGGGCAGGGCGCCGGGGGCGGACCGGGCCGCCAATGTCACAAGAGGGGCATGCCCGGTCCGCTGCCGTCATCAAGGGGGGCGGGCCCGGCCACCGCCGTC
The DNA here is from genome assembly GCF_055691185.1 of Crinia signifera. Lineage (NCBI taxonomy): Eukaryota > Metazoa > Chordata > Amphibia > Anura > Myobatrachidae > Crinia > Crinia signifera. The sequence goes on along the minus strand of NC_139227.1, from coordinate 82,967,428 downwards.
ACCAAAGGGGGCGGGCCCGGCCCCTCCGAAGTCGGTGTGCTGCTGAGGAAGCGCTGGGCATCGCCATCTACGGCGGCACTTTGCTTCCCCGTGAGGCTGTTTTAGCGGGGCGCTGCTAGAGCTAAAGCAGCCTAGCGGGAACACTACTTATATCGTTACCTACCTGGCTGCTGCAGAGACCAGTGGCGCCACTGATGGCTGCCTATGCGCTGTGCTGCTCGTCGGACATGTGGTCCCCGCATGTAATGTCTCAATGTAATGTATGTAATGCCTCCCCCCCTACCTTATCCATGCTTGATGCTGCACTGTAAATCCCCAAAAAATTCCTAGTGTGCGCAAGCACACATGGCTAATAAAGTTAATTCTATTCTATTCTATTCTTGGGTCGCAAATGATAAGCAGCTTATCATGTGGGATCCTCAAGCAATGCAAATGCAGGAGGAGGTGCATACCACCCCTTGCCGGCATTTGTGATCAAAGCAAACTGCGATGCAATGGCAGTTTAGAGGGACATTGTGACCATCGGTTGCAGTGTCCCTCTATGGCCTACAGCTTAAGTAAGTCTCCCCTTACTCAGTCTTGCAGTCGCAGGCTGGCTTGCAAGGCGAAGAAACTTCACCTTGCAGTGTAAATGTATATTTATATAAAATATAAAATCAGTTCTGGCCTCCATCCGCCCCAAGTTGCCAGCCAATTCCTCGCCCTTGATTTTATATTTTATATAAATTCAGCTTGGGTTACATATGATAAGCTGCTCACAGCAGCTTATCACGTAGGATCCTCAAGCAATGCAAATGTAGGAGGAGGTGCATACCACCCCTTGCCGGCATTTGTGATCATATCAAACTGCGATGCAATGGCAGTTTACAAGGACACTGCGACCATCGGTCACGTTCACCCTCTATGACTACAGCCTAAGTAAGTCTCCTCTTACTCAGGCTTGCAGCTGCAGGCCGGCTTAATTTTTGGACTTCACTTGATGCGCGCGATGTATTGCACGTTATAGATAGAAAGTTAGAGCATGTGACATGTGTCCTGTGTGTTAAGGTACCAGGAGTACCTTGTTGTGTGAAGAAGCCGATGGTCCATGGTCCCGGACTGCTACGGCCGTACCGTTCGCACAAGCTGATCTACGTTCTTCCTAGGTCAGTGTCCTGTACACTCTCACGTGGTGACAGCCGCATGCAGCTGGCAGTCATAGCCATTGCTGGGGAGCGATGATTTAGGCAGGCTGTCAGTACGTTTAAAGTGCAGACATGCAGCAAGTTGGTATCACAGATGTGCAGCAGGTTGGTGTCACAGATGAGGCGGGAATCTTTTGGAAGCGCGTTTCGAGCGCTCAGGCCGGCTTTGTCAACCTGGCTAAAGTGCTCAGATTTTAAGAGGCTTTAGAGAGTTGATGTTCCGGTCTCTCGGTCTCCAGTACTTGATGGACAGACCAATCCTTGGGATGCGTTTCGCCGCACTCAGGGTTGCTTTTTACAGGACGCCTCCCCACTTAAGCGCTGCAGACACCATTTATTTCCCAGCATAGAGAACAGGTCTGAATCAGGCTCTCAGTTTGGATTGCATATGATAAGCTGCTTGCAATAGTTTATCATGTGCAATCCTTAAGCAATGCAAATGAAGGAGGAGGTGCATTCCACCCCCTGCCTCCATTTGCCATTGTATCAAACTGTGATTGCAGTTTAGAAGAACATCGTGACCATCGGTGGCTGTGACCCTTTGCGACTGCAGCCTAAGTAAAGGGGCATACACACGTAGAGATCTGTGCTAAGCAATTTTTCTAAGCAATTTTGCTGGTGTCGATCTTCCATGGGGAGCACATATACACGCAGAGATTTGTGCTAAGCAATAATAGTGGGTGGATATTACCAGAGGGGAGGTTTTGTTTTCTTTTTTTTTCTCATATTTTACTGATGTCGTATGCATACGTATTTTTTCAATACGAATTTGTATTTATCAGCCATTAAATACTAATTCGTATCAGCAGAAGCCTACATGGATCATTCAGATCCGTGCAAGTGTCAGTGTAAAAAATAAATATTTTTTAAAAAATGTCATCAAAGGGTGCGGGTCCAGCCGCCGCCATCATCAAAGGGGGCAGGCCTGGCCCCTCCGAAGTCGCTCCGCTGCCTTGTAAGTGCCGGGTATCGCCGTCTACAGCGGCGCTGGGCTTCCCCATGAGGCTGTTTAAGTGGGGCGCTGCTAGAGGGGCAGGGCGAATTTTGCCCTTTAAAAATGTGGTCCCCGCATATAATGTCTCAATGTAATGTATGTAATGCCTCCCCCCCTTAGCCATGATTTATGCTGCACTGTAAATCCCCCAAAAATTCCTAGTGTGCGCAAGCACACATGGCCAATAAAGTTGATTCTATTCTATTCTTGGGTCGCAAATGATAAGCAGCTTATCATGTGGGATCCTCAAGCAATGCAAATGCAGGAGGAGGTGCATACCACCCCTTGCCGGCATTTGTGATCAAATCAAACTGCGATGCAATGGCAGTTTAGAGGGACATTGTGACCATCGGTTGCAGTGTCCCTCTATGGCTACAGCTTAAGTAATTCTCCCCTTACTCAGTCTTGCAGTCGCAGGCTGGCTTGCAAGGCGAAGGAACTTCACCTTGCAGCGTAAATGTATATTTATATAAAATATAAAATCAGTTTTGGCCTCCATCCGCCCCAAGTTGCCAGCCAATTCCTCGCCTTTGATTATATATTTTATATAAATTTAGCTTGGGTCACATATGATAAGCTGCTCACAGCAGCTTATCACGTGGGATCCTCAAGCAATGCAAATGCAGGAGGAGGTGCATACCACCCCCTGCCGGCATTTGTGATCATATCAAACTGCGATGCAATGGCAGTTTACAAGGACACTGCGACCATCGGTCACGTTCACCCTCTACGACTACAGCCTAAGTAAGTCTCCTCTTACTCAGGCTTGCAGTCGCAGGCCGGCTTAATTTTTGGACTGCACTTGATGCGCGCAATGTATTGCACGTTATAGATAGAAAGTTAGAGCATGTGACATGTGTCCTGTGTGTTGAGGTACCAGGAGTACCTTACTGTGTGGAGAAGCCGATGGTCCATGGTCCCGGACTGCTACGACCGCACCGTTAGCACAAGCTGATCTACGTTCTTTCTAGGTCAGTGTCCTGTACACTCTCACGTGGTGACAGTCGCATGCAGCTGGCAGTCATAGCATTGCTGGGGAGCGATGATTTAGGCAGGCTGTCAGTACGTTTAAAGTGCAGACATGCAGCAAGTTGGTATCACAGATGTGCAGCAGGTTGGTGGTCACAGATGAGGCGGGAATCCTTTGGAAACGCGTTTCCGGCTTTGTCAACCTGGCTAAAGTGCTCAGATTTTAAGAGGCTTTAGAGAGTCTATGTTCCGGTCTCTCGGTCTCCAGTACTTGATGGACAGACCAATCCTTGGGATGCGTTTCGCCGCACTCAGGGTTGCTTTTTACAGGACGCCTCCCCACTTAAGCGCTGCAGTCACCATTTATTTCCCAGCATAGAGAACAGGTCTGAATCAGGCTCTCAGTTTGGATTGCATATGATAAGTTGCTTGCAATTGTTTATCATGTGCAATCCTTAAGTAATGCAAATGCAGGAGGAGGTGCATTCTACCCCCTGCCTCCATTTGCCATCGTATCAAACTGTGATTGCAGTTTAGAAGAACATCGGGACCATCAGTGGCTGTGACCCTTTGCGACTGCAGCCTGAGTAAAGGGGCATACACACGTAGAGAATCTGTGCTAAGCAATTTTTCTAAGCAATTTTGCTAAGCAACTTTGCTGGTGTCGATCTCCATGGGGAGCACATATACACGCAGAGATTTGTGCTAAGCAATAATAGTGGGTGGATATTACCAGAGGGAGGTTTTGTTTTTTTTTTCTCATATTTTACTGATGTCGTATGCATACGTATTTATTCAATACGAATTTGTATTTATCAGCCAATAAATACTAATTCGTATCAGCAGAAGCCTACATGGATCATTCAGATCCATGCAAGTGTCAGTGTAAAAAATTAATATTTTTTAAAAAATGTCATCAAAGGGTGTGGGCCCAGCCGCCGCCGTCATCAAAGGGGGCGGGCCTGGCCCCTCCGAAGTCGCTTCGCTGCCGGGTAAGCGCCGGGTATCGCCGTCTGCGGCGGCACTGGGCTTCCCGTGAGGCTGTTTAAGTGGGGCACTGCTAGAGGGGCAGGGCGAATTTTGCCCTTTAAAAATGTGGTCCCCGCATGTAATGTCTCAATGTAATGTATGTAATGCCTCCCCCCCCCCTTAGCCATGATTTATGCTGCACTGTAAATCCCCCAAAAATTCCTAGTGTGCGCAAGCACACATGGCCAATAAAGTTGATTCTATTCTATTCTATTCTTGGGTCGCAAATGATAAGCAGCTTATCATGTGGGATCCTCAAGCAATGCAAATGCAGGAGGAGGTGCATACCACCCCTTGCCGGCATTTGTGATCAAATCAAACTGCGATGCAATGGCAGTTTAGAGGGACATTGTGACCATCGGTTGCAGTGTCCCTCTATGGCTACAGCTTTAAGTAATTTTCCCCTTACTCAGTCTTGCAGTCGCAGGCTGGCTTGCAAGGCGAAGGAACTTCACCTTGCAGCGTAAATGTATATTTATATAAAATATCAAATCAGTTCTGGCCTCCATCCGCCCCAAGTTGCCAGCCAATTCCTCGCCTTTGATTTTATATTTTATATAAATTCAGCTTGGGTCACATATGATAAGCTGCTCACAGCAGCTTATCACGTGGGATCCTAAAGCAATGCAAATGCAGGAGGAGGTGCATACCACCCCCTGCCGGCATTTGTGATCATATCAAACTGCGATGCAATGGCATTTTACAAGGACACTGCGACCATCGGTCACGTTCACCCTCTACGACTACAGCCTAAGTAAGTCTCCTCTTACTCAGGCTTGCAGTCGCAGGCCGGCTTAATTTTTGGACTGCACTTGATGCGCGCGATGTATTGCACGTTATAGATAGAAAGTTAGAGCATGTGACATGTGTCCTGTGTGTTGAGGTACCAGGAGTACCTTGTTGTGTGAAGAAGCCGATGGTCCATGGTCCCGGACTGCTACGGCCGTACCGTTCGCACAAGCTGATCTACGTTCTTCCTAGGTCAGTGTCCTGTACACTCTCACGTGGTGACAGCCGCATGCAGCTGGCAGTCATAGCCATTGCTGGGGAGCGATGATTTAGGCAGGCTGTCAGTACGTTTAAAGTGCAGACATGCAGCAAGTTGGTATCACAGATGTGCAGCAGGTTGGTGTCACAGATGAGGCGGGAATCCTTTGGAAACGCGTTTCCGGCTTTGTCAACCTGGCTAAGTGCTCAGATTTTAAGAGGCTTTAGAGAGTCTATGTTCCGGTCTCTCGGTCTCCAGTACTTGATGGACAGACCAATCCTTGGGATGCGTTTCGCCGCACTCAGGGTTGCTTTTTACAGGACGCCTCCCCACTTAAGCGCTGCAGTCACCATTTATTTCCCAGCATAGAGAACAGGTCTGAATCAGGCTCTCAGTTTGGATTGCATATGATAAGTTGCTTGCAATTGTTTATCATGTGCAATCCTTAAGTAATGCAAATGCAGGAGGAGGTGCATTCTACCCCCTGCCTCCATTTGCCATCGTATCAAACTGTGATTGCAGTTTAGAAGAACATCGGGACCATCAGTGGCTGTGACCCTTTGCGACTGCAGCCTGAGTAAAGGGGCATACACACGTAGAGATCTGTGCTAAGCAATTTTTCTAAGCAATTTTGCTAAGCAACTTTGCTGGTGTCGATCTCCCATGGGGAGCACATATACACGCAGAGATTTGTGCTAAGCAATAATAGTGGGTGGATATTACCAGAGGGGAGGTTTTGTTTTTTTTTTCTCATATTTTACTGATGTCGTATGCATACGTATTTATTCAATACGAATTTGTATTTATCAGCCAATAAATACTAATTCGTATCAGCAGAAGCCTACATGGATCATTCAGATCCATGCAAGTGTCAGTGTAAAAAATTAATATTTTTTAAAAAATGTCATCAAAGGGTGTGGGCCCAGCCGCCGCCGTCTTTAAAGGGGGCGGGCCTGGCCCCTCCCGAAGTCGCTTCGCTGCCGGGTAAGCGCCGGGTATCGCCGTCTGCGGCGGCACTGGGCTTCCCCGTGAGGCTGTTTAAGTGGGGCACTGCTAGAGGGGCAGGGCGAATTTTGCCCTTTAAAAATGTGGTCCCCGCATGTAATGTCTCAATGTAATGTATGTAATGCCTCCCCCCCCCTTAGCCATGATTTATGCTGCACTGTAAATCCCCCAAAAATTCCTAGTGTGCGCAAGCACACATGGCCAATAAAGTTGATTCTATTCTATTCTATTCTTGGGTCGCAAATGATAAGCAGCTTATCATGTGGGATCCTCAAGCAATGCAAATGCAGGAGGAGGTGCATACCACCCCTTGCCGGCATTTGTGATCAAATCAAACTGCGATGCAATGGCAGTTTAGAGGGACATTGTGACCATCGGTTGCAGTGTCCCTCTATGGCTACAGCTTAAGTAATTTTCCCCTTACTCAGTCTTGCAGTCGCAGGCTGGCTTGCAAGGCGAAGGAACTTCACCTTGCAGCGTAAATGTATATTTATATAAAATATCAAATCAGTTCTGGCCTCCATCCGCCCCAAGTTGCCAGCCAATTCCTCGCCTTTGATTTTATATTTTATATAAATTCAGCTTGGGTCACATATGATAAGCTGCTCACAGCAGCTTATCACGTGGGATCCTAAAGCAATGCAAATGCAGGAGGAGGTGCATACCACCCCCTGCCGGCATTTGTGATCATATCAAACTGCGATGCAATGGCAGTTTACAAGGACACTGCGACCATCGGTCACGTTCACCCTCTACGACTACAGCCTAAGTAAGTCTCCTCTTACTCAGGCTTGCAGTCGCAGGCCGGCTTAATTTTTGGACTGCACTTGATGCGCGCGATGTATTGCACGTTATAGATAGAAAGTTAGAGTATGTGACATGTGTCCTGTGTGTGAGGTACCAGGAGTACCTTACTGTGTGGAGAAGCCGATGGTCCATGGTCCCGGACTGCTACGGCCGTACCGTCCGCACAAGCTGATCTCCGTTCTTCCTAGGTCAGTGTCCTGTACACTCTCACGTGGTGACAGCCGCATGCAGCTGGCAGTCATAGCCATTGCTGGGGAGCGATGATTTAGGCAGGCTGTCAGTACGTTTAAAGTGCAGACATGCAGCAAGTTGGTATCACAGATGTGCAGCAGGTTGGTGTCACAGATGAGGCGGGAATCCTTTGGAAACGCGTTTCGAGCGCTCAGGCCGGCTTTGTCAACCTGGCTAAAGTGCTCAGATTTTAAGAGGCTTTAGAGAGTTGATGTTTCGGTCTCTCGGTCTCCAGTACTTGATGGACAGACCAATCCTTGGGATGCGTTTTCGCCGCATTTAGGGTTGCTTTTTACATGACGCCTCCCCACTTAAGCGCTGCAGACACCATTTGAGGGGGGAGATAGAGGGTGAGGGCAGAGACTCTGAGGGGGGAGTTATAGAGAGGGTGAGGGCAGAGACACTGAGGGGGGGGGAGTTGGAGAGAGGGTGGCAGAGATGCTGAGGGGGGGAGTTAGAGATTGGGTGAGGGCAGAGACACTGAGGGGGGAGTTAGAGAGTGGGTGATGGCAGAGAGGCTGACGGGGGGTTAGAGAGAGCGTGAGGGCAGAGACGCTGAGGGGGGAGTTAGAGAGAGGGTGAGGGCAGAGACACTGAGGGGTGAGTTAGAGAGTTAGTGAGGGCAGAGAGGCTGAGGGGGGAGTTAGAGAGAGGGTGAGGGCAGAGACGCTGAGGGGGGAGTTAGTGAGGGCTGAGGGGGGGAGTTAGAGAGAGGGTGAGGGCAGAGACGCTGAGGGTGGAGTTAGAGAGAGGGAGAGGTCAGAAACGCTGATTTGGGAGTTAGAGAGAGGGTGTAGGGCAGAGACGCTGAAGAAGGAGTTAGAGAGTGGGTATGGGCAGAGTCTGGGTATGGGCAGAGAGGCTGAGGGGGAGTTAGAGTGAAGGTGAGGGCAGAGATGCTGAGGGGGAGTTAGAGAGAGGGTGAGGGCATTAACGCTGAGGGGCGAGATAGAGGGTGAGGGCAGAGACTCTGAGGGGGGAAGTTATAGAGAGGGTGAGGGCAGAGACACTGAGGGGGGGGAGTTAGAGAGAGGGTGAGGGCAGAGACGCTGAGGGGGGGAGTTAGAGAGTTAATGCGGGCAGAGAGGCTGAGGGGGGAGTTAGAGAGAGAGGGTGAGGGCAGAGACACTGAGGGGGGAGTTAGAGAGAGGGGGGAGTTAGAGAGTGGGTGAGGGCAGAGAGGCTGAGGGTGGAGTTAGAGAGAGAGGGTGAGGGCAGAGACGCTGAGGGGGGAGTTAGAGAGAGGGTGAGGGGGAGTTAGAGAGAGAGGGTTAGGGCAGAGATGCTGAGGGGGGAGTTAGAGAGTTAGAGCTGAGGGGGGAGTTAGAGAGAGGGTGAGGGCATTAACGCTGAGGGGGGAGATAGAGGGTGAGGGCAGAGACTCTGAGGGGGGGAGTTAGAGAGAGAGGGTGAGGGCAGAGACACTGAGGGGGGGGGGAGTTAGAGAGAGGGTGAGGGCAGAGACGCTGAGGGGGGAGTTAGAGAGTGGGTGAGGGCAGAGACACTGAGGGGGGAGTTAGAGAGTGGGTGAGGGCAGAGACGCTGAGGGGGGAGTTAGAGAGACGGTGAGGGCAGAGATGCTGAGGGGGGAGTTAGAGAGTCAGGGCGGAATTCTCTAAGCTAAAAATGCGGTAAAAACCCGTTATCGGGGTCTTTACCGCATTTTGGGATGCTGTAAGCATCCCCCGCCGGGTTATCGCGGCGGGGGCATCGCCAGAAAAATCTGGCGATGCCCCATAGAAGCCAATGGGCTTCTATCGCACCCCTCCGCCGCCCCGCGCCGTCCCCCGCCGCCCCGCATCGCCCCCTCACCTGTGTCCGGGCAGCACAGCGCAGTGCTGCCCGGACCTGTGAACTCCTCCCTGCACTAATCCTCTTCCGGGTGCAGGGAGGAGGAGAGCCCGGCGCAGCAGCAGCAGCGCCGGGTGTGGGAGGGGAGGGGAGAGCCGCCGGGACCTGCTGGGACCCGGCGACTCTCACCGCAAAGGACAGCTCTTAACGCAAGAGCTGTCCTTTGCCTTAATTATCGCATATTTTACAGCATATGCGATAATTAAATATGCGATGCGCGGCGAAGGGGGGCGGAGATTCTTAGAGAATCTCCCCCTTAGTGAGGGCAGAGAGGCTGAGGGGGAGTTAGAGAGAGAGGGTGAGGGCAGAGACAATGAGGGGGGAGATAGAGAGAGGGGGGAGTTCGAGAGGTGGGTGAGGGCAGAGAGGCTGAGGGGGGAGTTAGAGAGAGAGGGTGAGGGCAGGGGCGCTGAGGGGGGAGTTAGAGAGAGGGTGAGGGCAGAGAAGCTAAGGGGGAGTTTAAGAGTTAGTGAAGGCAGAGAGGCTGAGGGGGGGAGTTAGAGAGAGGGTGAGGGCAGAGAGGCTGAGGGGGGAGTTAGAGAGAGAGGGTGAGGGCAGAGATGCTGAGGGGGGAGTTAGAGAGAGGGTGAGGGCAGAGAAGCTGAGGGGGGAGTTAGAGAGTTAGTGAGAGCAGAGAGGCTGAGGGGGGAGTTAGAGAGAGGGTGAGGACAGAGAGGCTAAGGGGGGAGTTAGAGAAAGGGTGAGGGCAGAGACGCTGAGGGGGGAGTTAGAGAGTTAGTGAGGGCTGAGGGGGGGAGTTAGAGAGAGGGTGAGGGCAGAGACGCTGAGGGGGAGTTAGAGAGAGGGTGAGGGCAGAGACACTGTGGGGGGAGTTAGAGAGTGGGCAAGGGCAGAGAGGGTGAGGATAGAGATGCTGAGGGGGGAGTTAGAGAGTTAGTGAGGGCAGAGAGGCTGAGGGGGGAGTTAGAGAGAGGGTGAGGGCAGAGAGGCTGAGGGGGGAGTTAGAGAGAGGGTGAGGGCAGAGACGCTGAGGGGGGAGTTAGTGAGGGCTGAGGGGGGGGAGTTTGAGAGAGGGTGAGGGCAGAGACGCTGAGGGGGGAGTTAGAGAGAGGGTGAGGGCAGAGACGTTGTGGGGGGAGTTAGAGAGTGGGCAAGGCAGAGAGGGTGAGGGCAGAGACGCTGAGGGGGGAGTTAGAGAGAGGGTGAGGGCAGAGACGCTGAGGGGGGGGGAGTTAGAGAGTGGGTGAGGGCAGAGACACTGAGGGGGGAGTTAAAGAGTGGGTGATGGCAGAGAGGCTGAGGGGGGGGGGGTTAGAGAGAGGGTGAGGGCAGAGACGCTGAGGGGGGAGTTAGAGAGAGGGTGAGGGCAGAGACGCTGAGGGGGGAGTTAGAGAGTTAGTGAGGGCAGAGAGGCTGAGGGGGGAGTTAGAGAGAGAGGGTGAGGGCAGAGATGCTGAGGGGGGAGTTAGAGAGAGGGTGAGGGCAGAGAAGCTGAGGGGGGAGTTAGAGAGTTAGTGAGGGCAGAGAGGCTGAGGGGGGAGTTAGAGAGAGGGTGAGGACAGAGAGGCTGAGGGGGGAGTTAGAGAAAGGGTGAGGGCAGAGACGCTGAGGGGGGAGTTAGAGAGTTACTGAGGGCTGAGGGGGGAGTTAGAGAGAGGGTGAGGGCAGAGATGCTGAGGGGGAGTTAGAGAGAGGGTGAGGGCAGAGACGCTGTGGGGGGAGTTAGAGAGTGGGCAAGGGCAGAGAGGGTGAGGGCAGAGATGCTGAGGGGGGAGTTAGAGAGTTAGTGAGGGCAGAGAGGCTGAGGGGGGAGTTAGAGAGAGGGTGAGGGCAGAGAGGCTGAGGGGGGAGTTAGAGAGAGGGTGAGGGCAGAGACGCTGAGGCGGGAGTTAGAGAGTTAGTGAGGGCTGAGGGGGGGGAGTTAGAGAGAGGGTGAGGGCAGAGACGCTGAGGGGGGAGTTAAAGAGAGGGTGAGGGCAGAGACGTTGTGGGGGGAGTTAGAGAGTGGGCAAGGGCAGAGAGGGTGAGGGCAGAGACGCTGAGGGGGGAGTTAGAGAGAGGGTGAGGGCAGAGAAGCTGAGGGGGGGGAGTTAGAGAGTGGGTGAGGGCAGAGACACTGAGGGGGGAGTTAAAGAGTGGGTGATGGCAGAGAGGCTGAGGGGGGGGGGTTTTGAGAGAGGGTGAGGGCAGAGACGCTGAGGGGGGAGTTAGAGAGAGGGTGAGGGCAGAGACGTTGAGGGGGGAGTTAGAGAGTTAGTGAGGGCAGAGAGGCTGAGGGGGGAGTTAGAGAGAGAGGGTGAGGGCAGAGACACTGAGGGCGGAGTTAGAGAGAGGGGGGAGTTAGAGAGTGGGTGAGGGCAGAGAGGCTGAGGGTGGAGTTAGAGAGGGAGGGTGAGGGCAGAGACGCTGAGGGGGGAGTTAGAGAGAGGGTGAGGGCAGAGATGCTGAGGGGGGAGTTAGAGAGAGGGTGAGGGGGGAGTTAGAGAGAGAGGGTGAGGGCAGAGAAGCTGAGGGGGGAGTTAGAGAGTTAGTGAGGGCAGAGAGGCTGAGGGGGGAGTTAGAGAGAGGGTGAGGACAGAGAGGCTGATGGGGGAGTTAGAGAAAGGGTAAGGGCAGAGACGCTGAGGGGGGAGTTAGAGAGTTACTGAGGGCTGAGGGGGGGAGTTAGAGAGAGGGTGAGGGCAGAGATGCTGAGGGGGGAGTTAGAGAGAGGGTGAGGGCAGAGACGCTGTGGGGGGAGTTAGAGAGTGGGCAAGGGCAGAGAGGGTGAGGGCAGAGATGCTGAGGGGGGAGTTAGAGAGTTAGTGAGGGCAGAGAGGCTGAGGGGGGAGTTAGAGAGAGGGTGAGGGCAGAGAGGCTGAGGGGGGAGTTAGAGAGAGGGTGAGGGCAGAGACGCTGAGGCGGGAGTTAGAGAGTTAGTGAGGGCTGAGGGGGGGGAGTTAGAGAGAGGGTGAGGGCAGAGACGCTGAGGGGGGAGTTAGAGAGAGGGTGAGGGCAGAGACGTTGTGGGGGGAGTTAGAGAGTGGGCAAGGGCAGAGAGGGTGAGGGCAGAGACGCTGAGGGTGGAGTTAGAGAGAGGGTGAGGGCAGAGACGCTGAGGGGGGGGGGGGAGTTAGAGAGTGGGTGAGGGCAGAGACACTGAGGGGGGAGTTAAAGAGTGGGTGATGGCAGAGAGGCTGAGGGGGGGGTTTAGAGAGAGGGTGAGGGCAGAGACGCTGAGGGGGGAGTTAGAGAGAGGGTGAGGGCAGAGACGCTGAGGGGGGAGTTAGAGAGTTAGTGAGGGCATAGAGGCTGAGGGGGGAGTTAGAGAGAGAGGGTGAGGGCAGAGACACTGAGGGCGGAGTTAGAGAGAGGGGGGAGTTAGAGAGTGGGTGAGGGCAGAGAGGCTGAGGGTGGAGTTAGAGAGAGAGGGTGAGGGCAGAGACGCTGAGGGGGGAGTTAGAGAGAGGGTGAGGGGGGAGTTAGATAGAGAGGTTGAGGGCAGAGATGCTGAGGGGGGAGTTAGAGAGTTTGAGCTGAGGGGGGAGTTAGAGAGAGGGTGAGGGCATTAACGCTGAGGGGGGAGATAGAGGGTGAGGGCAGAGACTCTGAGGGGGGGAGTTATAGAGAGGGTGAGGGCAGAGACACTGAGGGGGGGGGAGTTAGAGAGAGGGTGAGGGCAGAGATGCTGAGGGGGGAGTTAGAGAGTGGGTGAGGGCAGAGACACTGAGGGGGGAGTTAGAGAGTGGGTGATGGCAGAGAGGCTGAGGGGGGGATTACAGAGAGGGTGAGGGCAGAGACGCTGAGGGGGGAGTTAGAGAGTTAGTGAGGGCAGAGAGGCTGAGGGGGGAGTAAGAGAGAGGGTGAGGGCAGAGACGCTGAGGGGGGAGTTAGAGAGTTAGTGAGGGCAGAGAGGCTGAGGGGGGAGTTAGAGAGAGGGTGAGGGCAGAGACGTTGTGGGGGGAGTTAGAGAGACGGTGAGGGCAGAGACGCTGAGGGGGGAGTTAGAGAGTTAGTGAGGGCAGAGAGGCTGAGGGGGGAGTTAGAGAGAGGGTGAGGGCAGAGACAATGAGGGGGGAGTTAGAGAGAGGGGGGAGTTAGAGAGTGGGTGAGGGCAGAGAGGCTGAGGGGGGAGTTAGAGAGAGAGGGTGAGGGCAGAGACGCTGAGGGGGGAGTTAGAGAGAGGGTGAGGGGGGAGTTAGAGAGAGAGGGTGAGGGCAGAGAAGCTGAGGGGGGAGTTAGAGAGTTAGTGAGGGCAGAGAGGCTAAATGGGGAGTTAGAGTGAGGGTGAGGGCAGAGAGGCTGAGGGGGGAGTTAGAGAGAGAGGGTGAGGGCAGAGACGCTGAGGGGGGAGTTAGAGAGAGGGTGAGGGGGGAGTTAGAGAGAGAGGGTGAGGGCAGAGAAGCTGAGGGGGGAGTTAGAGAGTTAGTGAGGGCAGAGAGGCTGAGGGGGGAGTTAGAGAGAGGGTGAGGGCAGAGACGCTGAGGGGGGAGTTAGAGAGTTAGTGAGGGCTGAGGGGGGGAGTTAGAGAGAGGGTGAGGGCAGAGACGCTGAGGGGGGAGTTAGAGAGAGGGTGAGGGCAGAGACGCTGTGGGGGGAGTTAGAGAGTGGGCGAGGGCAGAGAGGGTGAGGGCAGAGACGCTGAGGGGGGAGTTAGAGAGAACAGCAGTGTGGGCATGGACGATGGGGGGTGGTGCGAGTGATGGTAAGGCAGGAGAGAGTGGGGGTGCGCTGTTAGGCTATTGACCCGGGGGTGGTATGTGTATAACGCTTAATCCTCAATCCTTAAGCAGTGCAAACACAGGAGGAGGTGCATTCCACCCCCTGCCTCCATTTGTGATCATAACAAACTGCAATTGCAGTTTAGAAAAACATCACGACCATCGGTGGCTGTGACGCTGCGACTGCAGCCTGAGTAAGTCTCATCTCTCTCAGGCTTGCAGGTGTAGTTCTGGCCTCCGTCCTCCCCAGATAAGCCAGCCAAACCCTCGCCATTGATGTTATATTTTATATACATTTTTAGAAGATGCCTGATTCAGTTTGGATTGCACATGATAAGCTGCTCACAGCAGCTTATCATGTGGGATCCTCAAGCAATGCAAATGCAGGAGGAGGTGCATTCCACCCCCTGCCTCCATTTGCGATCGCTGGCTGCTCTACATCGCAAGCACCTCTGCAATCAGCAGAGGTGTTCGTTGTTCTGCGATGTGATCACATGTGCAGAAACCAAACATTGCGCATAATATGGGTTGGACTGGAGTTGGAGTGTGAGGGCAGAGACGCTGAGGGGGGAGTTAGATAGAGGGGGAGAGTTAGAGAGTGGGTGAGGGCAGAGATGCTGAGGGGGGAGTTAGAGAGAGGGAGAGGGCAGAGACGCTGAGGGTGGAGTTAGAGAGAGGGTGAGGGCAGAGACGCTGAGGGGGGAGTTAGAGAGAGGGTGAGGGCAGAGACACTGATGGGGGAGTTAGAGAGAGGGTGAGGGCAGAGCCGCTGAGGGGGGAGTTAGATATATGAGGGCAGAGACGCTGAGGGTGGAGTTAGAGAGAGGGTGAGGGCAGAGACGCCGAGGGGAGAGTAAGAGATAGGGAGAGGGCAGAGACGCTGATTTGGGAGTTAGCGAGAGGGTGAGGGCAGAGACGCTGAAGGGGGAGTTAGAGAGTGGGTATGGGCAGAGAGGCTGAGGGGGAGTTAGAGTGAAGGTGAGCGCAGAGACGCTGAGGGGGGAGTTAGAGAGAGGGTGAGGGCATTAACGCTGAGGGGGGAGATAGAGGGTGAGGGCAGAGACTCTGAGGGGGGAGTTATAGAGAGGGTGATGGCAGAGACACTGAGGGGGGGAGTTAGAGAGTTAGTGAGGGCAGAGAGGCTGAGGGGGGAGTTAGAGAGAGGGTGAGGGCAGAGACGCTGAGGGGGGAGTTAGAGAGTTAGTGAGGGCAGAGAGGCTGAGGGGGGAGTTAGAGAGATAGGGTGAGGGCAGAGACACTGAGGGGGGAGTTAGAGAGAGGGGGGAGTTAGAGAGTAGGTGAGGGCAGAGAGGCTGAGGGGGGAGTTAGAGAGAGAGGGTGAGGGCAGAGACGCTGAGGGGGGAGTTAGAGAGAGAGGGTGAGGGCAGAGACGCTGAGGGGGGAGTTAGAGAGAGGGTGGGGGCAGAGACGCTGAGGGGGGAGTTAGAGAGTGGGCGAGGGCAGAGAGGGTGAGGACAGAGACGCTGAGGGGGGAGTTAGAGAGAGCAGCAATGTGGGCATGGATGATGGGGGGTGGTGCGAGCGATGGTAAGGCAGTAGAGAGTAGGGGTGCGCTGTTAGGCTATTGGCCCTGGGGTGGTATGTGTATAATGCTTAATCCTCAATCCTTAAGCAGTGCAAACGCAGGAGGAGGTGCATTCCACCCCCGGCCTCCATTTGTGATCATAACAAACTGCGATTGCAGTTTAGAAAAACATCAGGACCATCGGTGGCTGTGACGCTGCGACTGCAGCCTGAGTAAGTCTCATCTCTCTCAGGCTTGCAGTTGTAGGTCGGCTTGCGAGACCAAGGAAACTTTGCCTTGCAGCTTAAATGTATATAAGATATAACATCAGTTCTGGCCTCCGTCCTCCCTAAATAATCCAGCCAAACCCTCGCCATTGATGTTATATTTTATATACATTTTTAGAAGATGCCTGATTCAGTTTGGATTGCACATGATAAGCTGCTCACAGCAGCTTATCATGTGGGATCCTCAAGCAATGCAAATGCAGGAGGAGGTGCATTCCACCCCCTGCCTCCATTTGTGATCGCTGGCTGCTCTACACCGCAAGCACCTCTGCAATCAGCAGAGGTGTTCGTTGTTCTGCGATGTGATCACATGTGCAGAAACCAAACATTGCGCATAATGTTGGTTGGATCGTACTTACCCAATCAGGATGAGAGTTGATGTTCCGGTCTCTCGGTCTCCAGTACTTGATGGGCGTTGGAGAACATACCGTAGTTGTTAGTTGAGGGGCGATGTTCTGCCACCTTGTGTAATTCGGGCTGACGGAGAAGCCAGGTGTTCTTCTGGAAGCTGGAAGTTGTTCTGTGGCTACTGATGGAGGTATCGGCTGCTCCTGTGTGAGATGATGTTATACCTCCTGCGCCTGGGGAAGTGATGTTACCTTCACTGTGGTGGCTGCAGGGA
This sequence comes from Crinia signifera, assembly GCF_055691185.1. NCBI lineage: Eukaryota > Metazoa > Chordata > Amphibia > Anura > Myobatrachidae > Crinia > Crinia signifera. Next base: position 82,951,275 of record NC_139227.1, on the reverse strand, counting down.
GAAGCTGGGAGTGAATGGGTCCTGCAGATGTTCTAACTTCTCCCAATCGATTCCCGTGAAGAATGGATGTTCTCTGATGTTGCCGTTCTCACCCAGACGCATCTCAGGGTCACCACACAGGAGCTGGAAAGAGGAACATGAGGGCAACTAAGTTTCTGTTCAGCTGCAGTCTGATTCCTTACAGCACATATTTGGGAGACATATTTCTCAAATGATTTTTAGCCTCGAAGAAAATAATCATTATTTTCCCCTAATCAGAGGATGTGTGTCTATGTAGTTTAGTATTCTTTCCCCCAACCTCTAGCAGGTTACTGCTTATCATGGTACCATTGGGGGTCATTCACTGGACTTGATTTGCTTACATTTGAATAGAAACAGGGAAAATGCCGGTGCTGTATAACGTGACCAGTGGTGTATGTCAGTGGTACAGTGACTGCTGCAGCAGGCATTGCTCTGGCTTGGAGTTTCCTTCACTTATTTGTGTGTGTCAGGGAGCCAGTAATGTAATCTGACTTATGTAACTACGTATAGCTTCCCCATGTACAGCTACATGACCGCTCGTAGAACAACTACATGGCTGATACTAGAGAATGGGGGTTCTGTATAAATAACAGACGCTGACACATTGTTTATGGCCTCTTTGTTACCTAGTGCTGAATGCTAAGTATGTTCTCACACTAACCTCTTCAATGATGTTTCTTGTATTCGGGCACAGATGACAGCCCGCCAAAGCCGAGATGTGGCACTCCTCGGGGGATTTTCCTGTTGTCATCTCGAATAGCACCACACCGAAGGAGTACCAATCCACTCCCGCATCATATGGCTCTCGCTTGATGATCTGTCAATAAAAGGTAAGAAGTTCACTCAATAACACTTTATAAACAGGAGAGCAGATCTGGGCACAATACGCCTGCCATCAGATGTTACACTGACAAAGACACATCTGGCACCCTGGTTGGGACACATGATATATTTCATACATACAGGCAGAGGCAATGATTTATATTGTTCTTTTATGCAGTGTGTTCCATTAGCCTTACTTACATCACAAGATAATTGGTTTATTACAATAATACTATGAGACCCAGTTATTATTTACTCAATACAAAATATTCCACTTTTATTCATCGTAGTGTAAGTTAACCCCTTCAGTGGTGTTTTTTGGGGGGGAGCGCTTCCTAACACCCCCCCACTGTATTACCCAGAGCCGAGCAGTGCCGCTGGGCATTCCATCAGCCGCTGCCCGGCCCTGAACCTGGCTGTGTGCGACATGACATTACAAGGTCACACCGCACACAGGCGGGGGAAGGAGGCAAGGCTGGGCAGCTGCTGAAGCCGAGCGTAGCACTGATCTCAGCGTGAACTGGAGCATAACCCGTAAAATTCTCGGGAGTGCCAATGAAGGAGTCAAAGGTATAAACCAAACCTGGAAAATCCCCATAGATACAAAAGTTCACTATGAACAACCCCTGCAAAATGATAAAAGGGATTGCCCTGGCTCTGCATTACCCAGCCAGCCACTCATAAACCACCAGTGTAGGAAAACACCTGTGATTGGCTGTCAGTGAAGGCAGATCATGATTAGATGCCATTTAGAACATAAAGCCGCTACTGTTTGTAGCAGGCACCTTTATACTGTACAGCCGACCTCTAATTTATTATAGCCTCACCTCTGGGGCAATGTAGCCACGTGTTCCAGCGTAGCCAGAGGTTTTGGGTGTGTTCTCCAACGCCAGCCCGAAGTCGGCGATTTTAATATGGCCGTCATGAAGCAGGATGTTCTCTGGTTTGATGTCTCTGTAATAGGAACAATTTCTTCATTAAGTACTTGTTAGCATGGACAGTATATGAAATACATAATACAGTAAGTGACTAAGGCTGCAGATATGTCCTCAGACACATATTAGGGCAAAGTCTCCTGGCGCATCTTAGTTGTGTTATGTTGTGACTAAGAGGCATTTGCTGGCAGATGCTGGATGCTGGCAGAGTTGCACGGGACCTGGGGTCTCACTGGCACTTACTCAGCATGGCGGATTGAGGCTGGCTATATGAGGATACATCTGGAAATGTAGAAAAGTGCATCTCCCAATTGATAAATGCCTGTTCCACATGGCCAGACCAGGGTGCAGTGTGTGCTATGAACAAGGTCCTAAAGCTGAGGGGGCACCAGGTTGCCCCTTATGCTCACCGAGCATGGATGACTGGAACGCCATATGTCTTCCCCAGAAATATGGAGTTTGTGTCTGTGCAGAATATAGCAAATATTATGGCATCAGTGCCAGTTCTTCTGCACATGGGTCTTCTGTGCAGGCAGTAAAATATCTTAACATACCTCTTATTTCTCAGTACACATATTAGCACTGAATGCACCGCAGAGTAATGTTATGTTTATAAGGGTGGAACTACTATGATTTATTCCCCACAATAAGAACAAGTACTAATGCAGCCCTTGTATTTTATGTTTATTTAAACAAGGAAAGAAAGTTAGTTACCGATGGATGAAGCCCATCCTGTGGAAGTGCTGGAGACCGGACACGATCTCGGCAGCGAAGACTCTGTTAAAGAAGAAATGTATCAATATTGTAACATCCCAAATCAGCCGTAGTGTATGGGCAGGATAGAAAGATGCAGTGTAGGATGGGGAATAGTGTAAAGGTGCCCACACACTAGTCCGAATTTGGCTACTTTTCACCTGATTCTGACGGATCGGGCTGAGAAATTGTGTAAAAGTGGCCAAATCGGGTGTGTTTGACATCTGATCCGATACGCGGTCCACTGTGCATCAGATCAAAGGTCGTACCTGCTGCATGTCCGACCTCCAACTCGGACCCACTGCGGGGAGCGGGGTCGCATGTGATACATCACATGGCAAAGGATCGTATGCGATACATCACATGCGATCCTCATGGGAAGGTTCCGGCCGAAGGGATTGGATGGCCATACTCTGCTGCAAGAAGAAGCGCATGGCCACCTTAAGAGCTATAGAAACGGCAAAAGAAAATACAGGTAGGATAAAGTCATAGTAGGAAAAGGCAAAGGGGTAGTTGTATGAGCAGTGATAAGGGAGGAGCAATGAGCCAGAGGAAAATTGGTCTATGGCAACCAATCCGCTACTCTGTATAATTTCATACTATGCAAATTACAGGCGTTAAGGTCCGTACACACGGTACGATTTATGTTCCGTATGATATTATATACTATTTCCCAGGAAAGTCCCAGTGGTCAGAAGCATAAGATTTGTGCTTATAATAACGTACAATGTGCATAAGATATCACATACGATATGACATCACAGCTATACTACACTATGCTATCTTATGCTTTCTAGCCAGAATTGAGTTGCATGCTCACCCGATCAGCTCCCTGCCAGACGACCGGTGGGAGCGTGCATCGTATGTCAGATAGGGCGTACACACAGTAAGATATAGTGCACTATCTAGCACGCTATTCAAAACTAGCTAGCTAGATTGTGCATTATATCTTACCGTGTGTACGCACCTTTACTTCAGTGCTGATTGGTTGCCATGGGCCACTTCTCTTCTGGCTCACTTCCTTATCACTGCTTCATCCCTATACCCCAAAGTGATGGGAGTCCAACAAGGAATAACATATATTGTACAGTGAATGTAAGGGCCCCCATACATTAGGACAAGTCGGACCCAATTCTCCTCCGAGCCACCCGTCAGCTCCCCGGGAGGCTCACATACAATTTAGGACTTGATGTGCCATTTTTTACATGTGATAAATTAGAAACAGTGGGGCCGCAGCGTTAATCAAATCAGTGCTGGGGCGGGCGGCGGTGACTAGATCATCAGTGTCCACTGTCCAGCGCCGCAGCGGGCGGGCAGGCAGCAGCTATTACATCTTGAAAAGAATTTGTCAAATGACTCTCTAGCTTTTGATTGGCTGAGATAGAGCACTCTCAGCCAATCAGCTGCCAAGGAGTGCTCTATCTCAGCCAATCATTAGCCGGGCAGTCATTTGACATGTTATTTTAAAGTTGTAATTGCCGCTGCTGCCGGCCCGCTACGGCGCTGGACAGTGGACTGGACACTGATGATCAGGTCACCGCCGACTGCCCCAGCACTGATCTGATTACCACCACCACCCGCGGCAGTGACAAAAAGCTTATGATCACCGGCTGGACGTCTTCCTCACGGCACCCCCTGGCCACTCATTTAAGAGCCGCCACTGCCCGCCCGCTGCAGGAGGTCGGACGTGATCGTACATGCTGCACATCCGACCTCCTGATCCGGTCCGATGGGCACGGGAACGCGCATCGAATCGGATCAAATGTCAAACACATGCGATTTTGGGCCTATTTTACGCGATTTAGCAGCCTAAGTGCTCAAATCGCATGAAATCGGTCCAACATCGCATAGTGTATGGGGGCCTTAGGTATGTGTGTTTGCTCATTTCCTAGACTGTAAGCTCCTCTGGGATTTTTTCTTGCACACAATCACACAGTTATACACCAGATTATGCATAGATCTTACGTTGCAGCTGTAGGCTCAAGACGCCCTCTTGATTGCAGCAGGTCGAATAAGTCTCCTCCGTTGGCGTAGTCCATGACGAATGCCAAGATGTTCTCGGTCTGGAAGGTCAGGAGGCCATGTACTAAGAAGGGGCTCCCAGATGTTGATTGTAGGGCCCTGGTCTCAATCCTTGTCTTCTCTTTTTCTCTCTCTGACAGTCCCTCGTTGTTCACGACCTTTATGGCGACATCCTTCTTGGTGGAGATCTCACGCGCCAGCAGGACCACTCCGTAGCCGCCCTCTCCTAACTCACGGCTGATCTTGTACCTGTCCATGAAGAGAGGTTCCTCCTTGTCTGGTGGTGAGACGCTGCTTGGTCCTTGTGGAGTAAAGTAAGAGACATTATGAAATTATTGTTTAACAGCTAAAGACACAGTAATATGATGAAAACTGAAGTGGGAATACTGGGACCACAACATAAAACAAACTGTAGGGTTTTACAAAGCTGAAGATACTTATAGCTAATCGGAAACATTTTTTAAATAATGGCACCTTGATCACTTTTGAGTTTAATAATTTTGTTGCGTAACTGATTAGTGCCTATTTGATATTGTAGGAATGGAGCATGTGCATTTATGTGTTGTAAGGAACTGGTAGTGATGCATTCTCATGCGAATTTAAGCAGGGAAATTATTGCTAGTGATCAAAAGGATTGCCTGGGGTTCTAGTGACCAAGCCAATTCCTCTGAGCTAATCCTGTAGTTACTGGCCATGCCGTTCTGGCACTAATCACATCGCCTGTAGTACATTTATAATGGCATTGAGCTACAATAGATGCCAACCATTACATTCGCCTTCATGTCCAAGTTTGACACGGGATATAATGCGTTTTGTTGTCCTATGAACAGCCTGAAAGGGTTTGCATCTGTATTCCTATATGTGAAATTCATGTTAACATACATTACTTTAGATTAAATATCTAATATTGTACCAAGTCCATAATTAAATGAAGGGAAAAAACAACCATGACACCATGGGGGGGAATTTACTAAGATGTGTATTCTACTTCACATGTGATGTTGCTATGGGCAACCAATCAGATCCTGTCTTCTAGAGGATGCTAAATAAATAAGAAGTAGATTGTGATTGGTTGCCTATAGCAACATCACATGTGAAGTAGCATACACATCTTAGTAAATTTCCCCCCATGAGTCATTACACCAGGTGATATCAGCCCTACATTCTTCAGTTATCACCATGGCTGTCTTCCCCAGGGGGGTTGGGCTGTCACGTATAAATGCAGGCACCGCCATCCTGGGTATTACCACCTTTAGTGCCAGTAAACCTAGAGCTATTCTGTAAACACCCTGATGTTTGGGTGTGGGGTTAATAAAGTAATAATAATAGTAATGTTAGGATTAGGCTAGGTAAAGGTAGAAGAACATTCATACTGTGTTTTCATTGTGTAAATGACACTGCGAATGCCGGCATATGCCTGTCACCAAACTGAGCTATACTGTAGGTTACAGCACCTTTGTAGTTGTGCACCTTTCTCCATAAATATTACAGTAGTTTTACTAATCCTTTTTTTGAGACTGTCTTTATCTGAATAACTGTAGTAACCAATGAAGTGAATATAAATTACATATAAAACATTATTTATATTTTTTTTTATATAAACAATATTCAACTTTGCCAATGTGAAAATGAACTACAGTGCAAGGACATCCAACTACATTTCCGCTTACCTGGTCTTGGCTGATCTTCATCCGGGTCTTTAGCCTCGCTTGCCGCTCTCTTTCTTTCTTCCAGCGATTCCTCCTCTCTGGATTTTCTTGATGAAGTGTTCTTCACTGTCTTCTGGTCTTTCTCCTGCATCTTGCTGCTGGACTCCTCAGGTGCTTCCTTTTCAGGCTTTCTTGATGTCTCCTTCCTGCACCTCTTCTTTCCGGCCATCTCCTCTGTGTTCTGGTCTGTCTTCTGTATCTTGCCGCTGGGTTCCTCCTCAGGTGCTTCCTTTTCAGGCCTTCTTGAGGTCTCCTTCCTTCTCCTCTTCTTCCCGACCATCTCCTCCATCTTCTGATCCGGCTCCTGCATCTTCCGACGGGTACACCTGATCCAATATGTGAACTTACCTCTGCTGATCAGGGTTACTGCGTCTTCCGACGGGTACACCTGATCCAATCAGTCGACTTACCTCTCCTGATCTGGCTCCTGCGTCTTCCGACGGGTACACCTGATCCAATTGGTCGTTTACCTTTCCTGATCTGGCTCCTGCGTCTCCCGACGGGTACACCTGATCCAATAAGTTGACTTTCCTCTCCTGATCTGGCTCCTGCGTCTTCCGACGGGTACACCTGATCCAATTGGTCAATTTACCTTTCCTGATCTGGCTCCTGCGTCTTCCGACGGGTACACCTGATCCAATTGGTCAATTTACCTTTCCTGATCTGGCTCCTGCGTCTTCCGACGGGTACACCTGATCCAATTGGTCAATTTACCTTTCCTGATCTGGCTCCTGCGTCTACCGACGGGTACACCTGATCCAATTGGTCAATTTCCCTTTCCTGATCTGGCTCCTTCGTCTTCCGACGGGTACACCTGATCCAATTGGTCAATTTACCTTTCCTGATCTGGCTCCTGCGTCTTCCGACGGGTACACCTAATCCAATTGGTCAATTTACCTCTCCTGATCTGGCTCCTGCGTCTTCCGACGGGTACACCTGATCCACTGAGTCAATTTACCTCTCCTGATCTGGCTCCTGCGTCTTCCGACGGGTACACCTGATCCAATTGGTCAATTTACCTTTCCTGATCTGGCTCCTGCGTCTTCTGACGGGTACACCTGATCCAATTGGTCGTTTACCTTTCCTGATCTGGCTCCTGCGTCTTCTGACGGGTACACCTGATCCAATAAGTCGATTTACCTCTCCTGATCTGGCTCCTGCGTCTTCCGACGGGTACACCTGATCCACTGAGTCGATTTACCTCTCCTGATCTGGCTCCTGCGTCTTCCGACGGGTACACCTGATCCAATAAGTTTACTTACCTCTCCTGATTCGGCTCCTGCGTCTTACGACGGGTTCACCTGATCCAGTAATTGGCTTTCTGTCTCCTGAAATCGCTTTTTCTCCCCTTCTCAATCCTCTGCTTGGGCTCCTGCTTCCTCCTCTGATGCTGTCTGCTGCAGAGATGCCAGTTGGAAAATAACTGCCACTCTCAGCTATGAAAGTGTATAGCTTGGGTCATGTGACCAGCTTGCTGCTCTCCCATATACACTCTATAGTATCCATGCTAATGGGTCTAATTTTATTTTTAGGATTTCTAAGTTGCTATAACTTACCCTGTTAATGTTATTTGTGCCTAATTTCAGTGAGATCCTATGTACATGTTCCTAATTTATAATCTAACTGCAGGAAAGGAACATTAAATGTACATAAATGTATGGCTGTAACTATTTCACCAACATAATACAATAGAATACAGCCCTCCGGGGTAGTGACAATCAGGTGCCTATGTTATTTCACTTTTAAATACATCTACTAAAATATCTGTTTTATAGGGATGGCCATCGTTGCCATTGCCATTGATGGCAATTCTGCAACTGGCCATCGATAGTGCTAAACTATGCAATGGATGTCCATCGATATTTTTACATATCGATGGTCATCCATTGTGTTTGATTGATTGGGCTGTGGGCCAATCAAAAGACGGGGGACGGGGCTTCGCTGGTGTCGGGGGGCTGAGCTATGCTCTGTGTCCCAGCACTTTTAAAAAAAAGGCAAACATCGTTTTGCTGTTCCATCGATGGAGGGAAACCATCTGGTTCTCCCCCATCTATGGCTAAAGTATTCGACATTGGCCATGAATCACCGATGTTTGGAATCATCGATGGTCAATGGCCATCCCTACTGTTTTACTTTTGTCTGTATTGACATGTGAGAGGGGAGTTAGGGATGGGAGTGGGGGAATAACAGATCCCCCAGCACGACCCCTTCCATCAGGTACAAGAGGATCTGCACTTGGGCTTCCCCCGGTTTATGATTGTAGTCACCTGTGTTGAACTAGATAATTGATGAGAAAGCTGTTTCACTGCAGGTAACCACCTGGGAAGTCCGGGAGCAGAGCTTTCTGTACCTGATGGAAGGGTCCTATTGGACGGTCTGGGTACAAGTGTATAGAGATGCAGCAATTACTCAGAGGAGTAGGGTTTTAGTTAGCAAATGCTTATCATACAGTGAAAGTAGCATTATTAGTGGTGGCTGTGTGTGTGTGGGGGGGGGGGGTGGGGGGGTGAGGGGTGTTGCTGTTATGGTGGCAACAGGAATGCTACAGTTTTAGCTAATTCAAAACGTTGTCCTAAAATAGCAAGTATATTGTTCATGGAGGCTGCCTGTCTAATTCTATCGCTACAATGATAGAAAGAACTATACTGGTTGCACTAGACCAGTGGTAGCCAACCCTAGCCCTCGAGAGCTACCAACAGTTCACATTTTCCAGACAACCTAGCTGCTGCACAGCTGCACTCATTAATCACTGACACATTTTAAAAGATACACAGATGGAGCTAATTACTTCACTTGTGATTCTGTGAGGAGACCTGCAAAACATGCACTGTTGGTAGCTCTCGAGGACTAGGGTTGGCTACCCCAGCACTAGACACTTAAACAGCTGACGCTGATGATTAAGGTTTCACCAACCCCAAGGCCAAAACAAGTGCAAAAAATTTCAATACAGTATAAAGAGTGCTCTGGAAAATGCTGAGAGTTCCACCTCTAGGCGGCCAATAGAATCATTAAGAGGAGAGGCGCGGAAGATTAAATATCTCTGCACCTCCCCTCAGTCCGATGCGGGGAGCTGCTGGAATCGCCGGCATGTGGCAGAAGACCAGGACTACGTCAGAGCAAAGGACAGATCTTCGCAGGAGGACCTGGGTGAGTTGGATTTCCTTCCACAGGTCCCCCATGGGTTACTACGGACCCGGACGCCGACAAGGACGCCGCCGACATGGACCCGAATGCCGACATGGACCAGGACACCGGACCAAGATCCAGGGACCTACCTATGGGCTCAAGATAGGTAAGTATCAGTATGTATGGGCTTTGAAAGTATTAAAGTTTTATTTAAATTGTGTGTCAGTGTGTTTATTTGACTATTTTTATTACTGTGGAACTACAAGTGCCAGCAGGCCCTTTAATGCCCGCAGGCTGGTACTTGTGGTTCTCCAAGTCCCAGCTTGCGGGGAAGGCTTGCTGGGACTCATAGTTCCACAGTATTAAACAATAGTTTATTCTATTTTTTTTTACACTGAATCAGCTCGATGCCCACCGCCCAGAGGCATCGAGGACAGCACCAGGCTTCAGCCTGGTCAGGTAAGTCCTGGAGGGGGGGACCCCTTTATTGGGGGGTCCCCACTCCCCCAGGGCCCCTGGCCAGGCTGACTGGTCTGTAGGGTGAATGTTTTGGCCGCGGGACCTCATATAATAATTGTCCTCCGGCTGTGACATTACCCTGCTGGCTGGTTTGGCCTGGGGCTGGTTCTTAAAATACGGGGGACCTCTAGTCATTTTGTCCCCCGTGTTTTATGAACCAGCCCTGGACCTGGAGCCTGGGTCTGGTTGTTAAAAATCGGGGAACCCCTATTTGTCGGGTTCCCTGATTTTTAATTACTGGCCCGCGGCTATGTCAGCCTGGTGATGGTTACAAAAAAACTCCACAGAATGATACTGAGCGCTGATTGTTATTCAGTGCTGCTGCTGTGCCAATAGGGGGATTACCATAAACCCCTAGTAATAGTAGAGAACCAGAAAAAAGAATAGGTACAGCGCTGTACTGAATATATGAAATATTTAATAAAATTGTTCACAGTAAAATACAATAATACAGTTAATAATACACACAAGACACACACACATTAAACATGCAATCTCCTTATCAAGGTTAGAACTGGTTAGTGATTATTAGGTTTGCAATTGCATAAATTATATGCTCCAACTTTGAGCCAGTTAGTAGGTTTTAAGATAAGTGAGAGTTCAAGTCCCCACAAATGTGCACATTAGATGTGGTTATACTTATTTGTAATCCAGGGGTATTGTGGCTTGTGACATCAGCGATGAAATTCTCCGACCGCCCTCACTGCGGTCATATCCGAGATGATTTTCAATCTGCTGGGTACAATAGCAGCCTGGTAGTCCCCTCAACGCGTTTCTCCGCAAATATGACAGGAAAATAAGGTGTATTTTTCTGCCGTATTTTCGTGGCAGTTTCACACCAATTAGCAGCCATATTTTCAATACGGCTGCTTAGTAAATCAGGAACCACCATTCTTTTGAATAGTGATTCCTGTCGATGATGTAGACATTCTTATTTGTAAATACAAATACGAATGTGCCATCTTTAGGAATACGAATTGCTGTATTTTCGGGATAGTATATCCCGAAAATACGAATGTGTAAAAAATAGGTGTATTTCTGCCTACGAATACACCTATTTTTTACAAATTCATATTAGTAAATTTCCCCCTTCATCACCATTACACAGCAGAGCATAAAACTGACATCACATTTACATTACACAGGAGAGCATAATACTGACATCAGACCTACATTACACAGCAGAGCATAATACTGACATCACACCTACATTACACAGCAGAGCATAATACTGACATCACACCTACATTACACAGCAGAGCAGAATATTGACATCACATCTACATTACACAGGAGAGCATAATACTGACATCACACCTACATTACACAGCAGAGCATAATACTGACATCACACCTACATTACACAGCAGAGCATAATTCTGACATCACACCTACATTATACAGCAGAGCATAATACTGAGAACGCACCTACACTACACAGCAGAGCATAATACTGACATCACACCTACATTACACAGCAGAGCATAATACTGACATCACATCTACATCAAATAGCAAGCATAATACTGACAACGCACCTACATGACACAGCAAAGCATAATACCGACATCACACCTTCATTTTACAGTAGGGCTACACACTGACATCACACCTACATTACACAGCAGAGCATAATACTCACATCCCACCTACATTACGCTTGAGAGCATAATGCTGACATCACACCTACATTACACAGGAGAGCATGATACTGACATCACACCTATATTATACAGCAGAGCATAATACTGACATCACACCTACATTACACAACAGAGCATAATACTGACATCACATCTACATTACACCGCAGAGCATGATACTGACATCACACCTACATTATACAGCAGAGCATAATACTGACATCACATCTACATTACACATCAGAGCATAATACTGACATCACATCTACATTACACAGGAGAGCATAATACTGACATCACACCTACATTACACAGCAGAGCATAATACTGACATCACACCTACATTACACAGCAGAGCATAATTCTGACATCACACCTACATTATACAGCAGAGCATAATACTGACATCACACCTACATTACACAGCAGAGCATAATACTGACATTACACCTACATTACACAGCAAAGCATAATACTGACATTACACCTACATTACACAGCAGAGCATAATACTGACATCACACCTACATTACACAGCAGAGCTACACACTGACATCACACCTACATTACACAGCAGAGCATAATACTGACATTACACCTACATTATACAGCAGAGCATAATACTGACATCACACCTACAATACACAGCAGGGCTACACACTGACATCACACCTACATTACACAGCAGATCATAATACTGACATCACTCCTACAATACACAGTAGAGCATAATACTGACATCACACCTACATTATAGAGCAAAGCATAATACTGACATCACATTTACATTACACAGCAGAGCATAATACTGACATCACACCTACATTACACAGCAGAGCATAATACTGACATCACTCCTACATTACACAGGAGAGCATAATACTGACATCAGACCTACATTACACAGCAGAGCATAATACTGACATCACACCTACATTATACAGCAGAGCATAATACTGACATCACACCTACATTACACAGCAGAGCATAATACTGACATCACACCTGCATTACACAGCAGAGCATAATACTGACATCTTATCACTTTTACACAGCAGAGCCCGGAAAGAGGAGCGTGCTGCTGAGGGGAGTAGGTGAGGAGGCACAGGCTGGTAATATTATTGGGTAGAGGACATGCAGGCCGGAGCCCGGGGAGAGGAGCCTGCTGCTGAGGGGAGTAGGTGAGGCACAGGCTTCTAATATTAGGGACAGAGGACATGCAGGCCAGAGCCTGGGGAGAGGAGCCAGCTGCTGAGGAGAGTAGTTGAGGAGGTACAGGCTGGTAAAATTAGGGAGTAGAGGACACGCAGGCCGGAGCCTGGGGAGAGGAGCGTGCTGCTGAGGGAGAAGGTGAGGAGGAGGCACAGGCTGGTAACATTACGGTGTAGAGGACATGCAGGCCGGAACCCGGGGAGGGGAGCCTACTGCTGAGGGGAGTAGGTGAGGAGGCACAGGCTGGTAACATTAGGGGGTAGGGGACATGCAGGTTGGAGCCCAGGGAGAGGAGCCTGCTGCTGAGGGAGTAGGTGAGGAGGAGGCACAGGCTGGTAACATTAGGGAGTAGAAAACATGCAGACGGAGCCAGGGGAGAGGAGCCTGCTGCTGAGGGGAGTAGGTGAGGAGGCACAGGCTGGTAACATTAGTGGGTAAAGGACACGCAGGCCGGAGCCCGGGGAGAGGAGCCTGCTGCTGAGGGGAGTAGGTAAGGAGGCACAGGCTGGTAACATTAGGGAGTAGAGTACACGCAGGCAAGAGTGCGGGGAGAGGAGCGTGCTGCTCAGGGGAGTAGGTGAGGAGGAGGCACAGGCTGGTAACATTAAGGGGTAAGAGGACATGCAAGCCTGTGCCCGTGTAGAGGAGCCTGCTGCTGAGGGAGTAGGTGAGGATGCTCAGGCTGGTAACATTAGGGGGTAGAGGACACGCAGGCCAGAGTGCAGGGAGAGGAGCGTGCTGCTGAGGGGATTAGGTGAGGAGGAGGCACAGGCTGGTAACATTAGGGGGTAGAGGACACGCAGGCCAGAGCCCGGGTAGAGGAGCCTGCTTCTGAGGGAGTAGGTGAGGAGGCACAGGCTGGTAACATTACGGGTAGAGGACACGCAGGCCAGAGCCCGGGGAGAGGAGCCTGCTGCTGAGTGAGTAGGTGAGGAGGCACAGGCTGGTAACATTAGGGGTAGAGGACATGCAGGCCTGTGCCCGGGTAGAGGAGCCAGCTGCTTAGGGAGTAGGTGAGGAGGCACAGGCTGGTAACATTAGGGGGTAGAGGACACGCAGGCCAGAGTGCAGGGAGAGGAGCGTGCTGCTGAGGGGATTAGGTGAGGAGGAGGCACAGGCTGGTAACATTAGGGGGTAGAGGACACGCAGGCCAGAGCCCGGGGAGAGGAGCCTGCTTCTGAGGGAGTAGGTGAGGAGGCACAGAGGGAGATTCTCTAAGCTAAAAATGCTGTAAAAACCCTGTTATCTGGGTTTTTACCGCATTTTGGGATGCTGTTAGTATCCCCCGCCGGGTTACCGCGGCGGGGGGCATCGCCAGAAAAATCTGGCGATGCCCAATAGAAGCCAATGGGCTTCTACCGCAACCCTCCGCCGCCCCGCGCCGACCCACCGCCGCCCCGCATCGCCCCCTCCCCCCTCACCTGTGTCCGGGCAGCACAGCGAAGTGCTGCCCGGACCTGTGACCTCCTCCCTGCACTGATCCTCTTCCGGGTGCAGGGAGGAGGAGAGCCCGGGTGTGTGAGGGAGGGGGGAGCCGCCGGGACCTGCTGGGACCCGGCGACTCTCACCGCAAAGGACAGCTCTTAAAGCAAGAGCTGTCCTTTGCCTTAATTATCGCATATGTTACAGCATATGCGATAATTAAATATGTGATGGGCGTCGAAGGGGGGCGGAGATTCTTAGAGAATCTCCCCCACAGGCTGGTAACATTAGGGGTAGAGGACATGCAGGCCTGTGTCCGGGTAGAGGAGCCTGCTGCTGAGGGAAGTAGGTGAGGAGGCAAAGGCTGGTAACATTAGGGGGTAGAGGACATGCAGATCGGAGCCTGGGGAGAGGAGCGAGCTGTTGAGGGTAGTAAGTGAGGAGACACTGGCTTGTAACATTAGGGGGTAGATGACATGCAGGCCGGAGCCCGGGGAGAGGAGCCAGCTGCTGAGGGGAGTAGGTGAGGGGGCAAAGACTGGTAAGATTAGGGGGTAGATGACACGTTGGCCAAAGCCCGGGGAGAGTAGCCAGCTGCTGAGGGGACTTGGTGAGGAGGAGGCACAGGCTCGTAACATTCGGGGGTAGAGGACATGCAGGCTGGAGCCCGGGGAGAGGAGCCTGCTGCTGAGATAGTTGGTGAGGGGGCACAGGCTGGTAATATTAGGGGGTAGAGGACACGCAGGTTGTAACCCGGGGAGAGGAGCCTGCAACTGAGGAGAACAGGTGAGGAGGAGACACAGGCTGGAAACATTATGGGGTAGAGGGCATGCAGGCCAGAGTCTGGGGAGAGGAGCATGCTGCTGAGAGAAGTAAGTGAGGAGGAGGCACAGGCTGGTAACATTAGGGGGTAGAGGAACCTACATTACACAGCAGAGCATAATACTGACATCACACCTACATTATACAGCAGAGCATAATACTGACATCACACCTACATTACACAGCAGAGCATAATACTGACATCACACCTGCATTACACAGCAGAGCATAATACTGACATCTTATCACTTTTACACAGAGCCCGGCAAGAGGAGCGTGCTGCTGAGGGGAGTAGGTAAGGAGGCACAGGCTGGTAATATTATTGGGTAGAGGACATGCAGGCCGGAGCCCGGGGAGAGGAGCCTGCTGCTGAGGGGAGTAGGTGAGGCACAGGCTTCTAATATTAGGGACAGAGGACATGCAGGCCGGAGCCTGGGAAGAGGAGCCAGCTGCTGAGGGGAGTAGTTGAGGAGGTACAGGCTGGTAAAATTAGGGAGTAGAGGACACGCAGGCCGGAGCCTGGGGAGAGGAGCGTGCTGCTGAGGGAGAAGGTGAGGAGGAGGCAAAGGCTGGTAACATTACGGTGTAGAGGACATGCAGGCCGGAACCCGGGGAGGGGAGCCTACTGCTGAGGGAAGTAGGTGAGGAGGCACAGGCTGGTAACATTAGGGGGTAGGGGACATGCAGGTTGGAGCCCAGGGAGAGGAGCCTGCTGCTGAGGGAGTAGGTGAGGAGGAGGCACAGGCTGGTAACATTAGGGAGTAGAAAACATGCAGACGGAGCCAGGGGAGAGGAGCCTGCTGCTGAGGGGAGTAGGTGAGGAGGCACAGGCTGGTAACATTAGTGGGTAGAGGACACGCAGGCTGGAGCCCGGGGAGAGGAGCCTGCTGCTGAGGGGAGTAGGTGAGGAGGCACAGGCTGGTAACATTAGGGAGTAGAGTACACGCAGGCAAGAGTGCGGGGAGAGGAGCGTGCTGCTCAGGGGAGTAGGTGAGGAGGAGGCACAGGCTGGTAACATTAAGGGGTAAGAGGACATGCAAGCCTGTGCCAGTGTAGAGGAGCCTGCTGCTGAGGGAGTAGGTGAGGATGCTCAGGCTGGTAACATTAGGGGGTAGAGGACACGCAGGCCAGAGTGCAGGGAGAGGAGCATGCTGCTGAGGGGAGTAGGTGAGGAGGAGGCACAGGCTGGTAACATTAGGGGGTAGAGGACACGCATGCCAGAGCCTGGGGAGAGGAGCCTGCTTCTGAGGGAGTAGGTGAGGAGGCACAGGCTGGTAACATTACGGGTAGAGGACACGCAGGCCAGAGCCCGGGGAGAGGAGCCTGCTGCTGAGTGAGTAGGTGAGGAGGCACAGGCTGGTAACATTAGGGGTAGAGGACATGCAGGCCTGTGCCCGGGTAGAGGAGCCTGCTGCTTAGGGAGTAGGTGAGGAGGCACAGGCTGGTAACATTAGGGGGTAGAGGACACGCAGGCCAGAGTGCAGGGAGAGGAGCGTGCTGCTGAGGGGATTAGGTGAGGAGGAGGCACAGGCTGGTAACATTAGGGGGTAGAGGACACGCAGGCCAAAGCCCGGGGAGAGGAGCCTGCTTCTGAGGGAGTAGGTGAGGAGGCACAGGGGGAGATTCTCTAAGCTAAAAATGCGGTAAAAACCCTGTTATCTGGGTTTTTACCGCATTTTGGGATGCTGTAAGCATCCCCCCGCCGGGTTACCGCAGCGGGGGGCATCGCTAGAAAAATCTGGCGATGCCCCATAGAAGCCAATGGGCTTCTACCGCAACCCTCCGCCGCCCCGCGCCGACCCACCGCCGCCCCGCATCGCCCCCTCACCTGTGTCCGGGCAGCACAGCGCAGTGCTGCCCGGACCTGTGACCTCCTCCCTGCACTGATCCTCTTCCGGGTGCAGGGAGGAGGAGAGCCCGGCGCAGCAGCAGCAGCGCCGGGTGTGTGAGGGAGGGGGGAGCCGCCGGGACCTGCTGGGACCTGGCGACTCTCACCGCAAAGGACAGCTCTTAACGCAAGAGCTGTCCTTTGCCTTAATTATCGCATATGTTACAGCATATGCGATAATTAAATATGCGATGGGCGGCGAAGGGGGGCGGAGATTCTTAGAGAATCTCCCCCACAGGCTGGTAACATTAGGGGTAGAGGACATGCAGGCCTGTGTCCGGGTAGAGGAGCCTGCTGCTGAGGGAAGTAGGTGAGGAGCAAAGGCTGGTAACATTAGGGGGTAGAGGACATGCAGGTCGGAGCCTGGGGAGAGGAGCGAGCTGCTGATGGTAGTCAGTGAGGAGACACTGGCTTGTAACATTAGGGGGTAGAGGACATGCAGGCCGGAGCCCGGGGAGAGGAGCCAGCTGCTGAGGGGAGTAGGTGAGGGGGCAAAGACTGGTAAGATTAGGGGGTAGATGACACGTTGGCCAAAGCCCAGGGAGAGTAGCCAGCTGCTGAGGGGACTTGGTGAGGAGGAGGCACAGGCTCGTAACATTCGGGGGTAGAGGACATGAAGGCTGGAGCCCGGGGAGAGGAGCCTGCTGCTGAGATAGTTGGTGAGGGGGCACAGGCTGGTAATATTAGGGGGTAGAGGACACGCAGGTTGTAACCCGGGGAGAGGAGCCTGCAACTGAGGAGAGCAGGTGAGGAGGAGACACAGGCTGGAAACATTATGGGGTAGAGGACATGCAGGCCGGAGTCTGGGGAGAGGAGCATGCTGCTGAGGGGAGTAAGTGAGGAGGAGGCACAGGCTGGTAACATTAGGGGGTAGAGGAATTGCAGGCTGAAGCCCGGGGAGAGGAGCATACTGCCAAGGGGAGTAGGTGAGGAGGCACAGGCTGGTAACATTAGGGGGTAGAGGACACGCAAGAGGACACGGGGAGAGGAGACTGCTGCTGAGGGAGTAGGTGAGGAGGAGGCACAGGCTGGTAAGATTAGCGGGTAGATGACACGCTGGCCGGAGCCTGGGGAGAGGAGCCAGCTGCTGAGGGGAATAGGTGAGGAGGCACAGGCTGGTAAGACAAAGGGGTAGAGGACAAACAGGCCAGAGCCTGGGGAGAGGAGCCAGCTGCTGAGGGGAGTAGGTGAGGAGGCACAGGCTGGTAACATAAGGGGGTAGAGGACATGCAGGCCGGAGCCCGGGGAGAGGAGCCTGTTGCAGAAGGGAGTAGGTGAGGAGTAGGCACATGCTGGTACCATTAGGGGGTAGAGAACATGCAGGTCGGAGCCCGGGGAGAGGAGCCAGCTACTGAGGGGAGTAGGTGAGGAGGCACAGGCTGGTAAGGCAAAGGGTTAGAGGACACACAGGCCAGAACCCGGGGAAAGGAGCATGCTGCTGAGGGAGAAGGTGAGGAGGAGGCACAAGCTGGTAACATTAGGGGGTAGAGAACATGCAGGCCGGAGCCTGGGGAGAGGGTCCTGCTGCTGAGGGGAGTATGTGATGAGGCACAGGCTGGTAACATTAGGGGGTAGAGAACATGCAGGCCGGAGCCTGGGGAGAGGAGCCTGCTGCTGAGAGAAGTAGGTGAGGAGGCACCGGCTGGTAAGACAAAGGGGTAGAGGACACACAGGCCAGAGCCAGGGGAAAGGAGCATGCTGCTGAGGGAGTAGGTGAGGAGGAGGCACAGGCTGGTAACATTAGGGGTAGAGAACATGCAGACCGGAGCCCGAGGAGAGGAGCGTGTTGCAGAGGGGAGTAGGTGAGGAGGAAGCACAGGCTGGTAACATTAGGGGGTAGAGGACAAGCAGGCTGGAGCCTGGGGAGAGGAGCCTGCTGCTAAGGGAGTAGGTGAGGAGGCACAGACTGGTAACATTAGGGGTTGAGGACATGCAGGCCTGTGTCCGGGTAGAGGAGCCTGCTGCTGAGTGAGTAGGTGAGGAGGCAAAGGCTGGTAACATTAGGGGGTAGAGGACATGCAGGTCGGAGCCTGGGGAGAGGGGCCAGCTGCTGAGGGGAGTAGGTGAGGAGACACTGGCTTGTAACATTAGGGGGTGGAGGACATGCAGGCCGGAGCCCGGGGAGAGGAGCCAGCTGCTGAGGGGAGTAGGTGAGGGGGCAAAGACTGGTAAGATTAGGGGGTAGATGACACGTTGGCCAGAGCCCGGGGAGAGTAGCCAGCTGCTGAGGGGACTTGGTGAGGAGAAGGCACAGGCTGGTAACATTAGGGGGTAGAAAACATGCAGGCCTGAGCCAGGGGAGAGGAGCCTGCTGGTGAGGGGAGTAGGTGAAGAGGCAAAGGCTGGTAACATAAGGGGGTAGAGGACATGCAGGCCGGAGCCCGGGGAGAGGAGCCTGTTGCAGAAGGGAGTAGGTGAGGAGTAGGCACAGGCTGGTACCATTAAAGGGTAGAGAACATGCAGGTCGGAGCCCTGGGAGAGGAGCCTGCTGCTGAGGGGAGTAGGTGAGGAGGCACAGGCTGGTAAGATTAGGGGGTAGATGACACGTTGGCCAGAGCCCGGGAGAGTAACCAGCTGCTGAGGGGACTTGTTGAGGAGGAGGCACAGGCTCGTAACATTCGGGGGTAGAGGACATGCAGGTCGGAGCCCGGGGAGAGGAGCCTGCTGCTGAGGGGAGTAGGTGAGGAGGCACAGGCTGGTAAGATTAGGGGGTAGATGACACGTTGACCAGAGCCCGGGAGAGTAACCAGCTGCTGAGGGGACTTGTTGAGGAGGAGGCACAGGCTCGTAACATTCGGGGGTAGAGGACATGCAGGCTGGAGCCCGGGGAGAGGAGCCTGCTGCTGAGATAGTTGGTGAGGGGGCACAGGCTGGTAATATTAGGGGGTTGAGGACACGCAGGTTGTAACCCGGGGAGAGGAGCCTGCAACTGAGGGGAGCAGGTGAGGAGGAGACACAGGCTGGAAACATTATGGGGTAGAGGACATGCAGGCCGGAGTCTGGGGAGAGGAGCATGCTGCTGAGGGGAGTAAGTGAGGAGGAGGCACAGGCTGGTAACATTAGGGGGTAGAGGAATTGCAGGCGGAAGCCCGGGGAGAGGAGCCTACTGCCAAGGGGAGTAGGTGAGGAGGCACAGGCTGGTAACATTAGGGGGTAGAGGACACGCAAGAGGACACGGGGAGAGGAGACTGCTGCTGAGGGAGTAGGTGAGGAGGAGGCACAGGCTGGTAAGATTAGCGGGTAGATGACACGCTGGCCGATGCCTGGGGAGAGGAGCCAGCTGCTGAGGGAAATAGGTGAGGAGGCACAGGCTGGTAAGACAAAGGGGTAGAGGACAAACAGGCCAGAGCCTGGGGAGAGGAGCCAGCTGCTGAGGGGAGTAGGTGAGGAGGCACAGGCTATGGAACTGGCCTTAGAAAAATGTGGATTTCAGAGACAGATACTAGACTCTATTTTGGCTCTCTACTCTTCCCCCTCTGCTAATGTCTTCACTAACAGATGTCTCATATTATAAACTAAATACTAGTAAAACTGAAGCCCTCCCTCTAGGTCTTCCACCTGAAACTGTCACTGAACTGAAAGGGTTGTATAATTGCCCATAGCAGACCCGCTCACTAAAATACCTAGGGATTAACTTGACATCGGAAAAAAACCTCATTGAATGTAATTACAATCCTCTATTGAGGGCCTTTGCAGAGCTGATGAGAGACTGGATGTTGCATGATGTATCGTGTCTAGGGAGAATCGCAGCGGCTAAAATGTTACTGCTACCAAAATGAATGTATCTATTTAGATCCATTCCGAGATCCCCCCCAGATTTATATTGAACAAATTTAACCAGCTTTTGGCAAAATACATTTGGAAAGGGGCCAAACCTAAGGTTGCTAAGAAAATTTTACTTAGTTTTAAGCTAGATGGGGGAGTTGCATATCCAGGTATTGAATCTTATTATGCTTCATGTATGCTGAATCAGGCTAGAGATTGGTTCACTACTAAAGATCCAAAACCGTGGGTGATTCTAGAAAGTACTTATGCCCACCCTATCCCTATGGCAGACCTACTGTTGCTTCTGCCATCTGAAACGCGGAATTTCTCAGCCCTCTGTAAGTCTATCAAACTGACCCTTGATATCTGATATCAAATGTTAGCATCAGTAGAAGGGGCAGTGTAACCAGCTCCCTTGTTACCAGCTCTAAGAGCTTTGAAGACTTTAATTCCTAATTTACCACTGAATAGGTGGATTAAACAAGGCATAATGTCAGTGGGAGATTTATATGTTGGAGATAATTTTGTGTCCTTCACTCATCTACAAAACAATTTTAATATCCCAAAACAAGACTTTTTATTTATTTGCAGGTAAGGAGTTGGCTCCAGTCAAACCTTCCTATTTCCTCTAAAAAAAACGGCTTACTCTGCCTTCCTTAAAACTGAGGCCTCTTCACATAACGGGGGCATATCATGGCGGTACACGCAGGAGTGAACTCCCATACTCTGTGGTAAAGAGATTTAAACAGAACCCTTGACGAAGAAGATCGGGAGATCATATTTAAGTCCTGTTTTGGGATCTCCTGCTGTATAAAGCACTCTGGAATGTTTTTCAAGCTTATACATAGGACTTACTTCACCCCAGATAGGCTGCATAGGATTTGGCCATCGACCTCTAACTTGTGTTGGAGAAAATGTGGAAACATCAGGGATATTTATCATATATTCTGGCCGTGCCCATCTCTGCAGCCTCTCTGGAAGGAAGTCTTCCAATGATGGGCTTAATTGTAAACCAAACTATCCTCCCGGACCCAGCACAAGCATTGCTTCATATTTTCCCATAACATCACACAGCCACTGACAGATACATCTCCTTATTGTCACTAAAGCTGTTATTGCCAAATTTTGGAAATCTGCTACAATTCCTACCATTGAGTCAATTCGCAATAAAATTCATAATCATTTTATATACGAGACCACTGGTGCCTAATATTCGACCATTTACAGCAGCCCTCCCGACTTAACTGTACTAGATTCTCAGTGAATATATGACTCTTTTTGTTTGTAGTTCTCACTGCTTTCTATAGACCCAGACTATATTAATGGAGTAGCTTCTGGTCTGATGTGAACTATCTGTTATTCTTGTCATTTACAGTTTGTTTGGTACTTGTGTATTATCTGGGCGCCCGGGTTTTTAATCTTATGTCATTGTACAACCAAAAATCGGCCACATCGCATTGCATGCGATCAGATCGCATGCGATGCGAACAGATCGCATGCGATGCGACGCGATTGGACCCAATTTTTAATTGTACAGGCACCCAGATGCCTGATTCCTATGTTAAATGCCCCCCCAGACCGGATTTTTAAATGTACACCCACCCTGATGGGTAATGACTATGTGAAATGCCCCCCCATTGTTAGCGCCACTCCACGATCAACGCCAACCTGAAGCATGGTGAGCGCAGCGAGCCAGCGAGGGGCAGCGGTACGCATCCTCTGACCTTTTCATACCCCCACTATCCACGTCGGCGTGGAGTTGACGAGCCCGAAGCGTGGCGAGCATTACTTCACATGTATTCCGCGTCCGCTCGCCACGCTTCGGGCTCGGTAACTCGCTGCGCTCGCCACACTATATTAAGTCGACTCCACGCTGACGTGGATAGTGGTGGTATGAAAAGGTCAGAGGATGCGTACCGCCGCCCCTCGCGGGCTCGCTGAGCTCACCACGCTTCGGGTTGGCGTTGATCGTGGCTTTGCGTTAACAATGGGGGGGCATTTTACCTAATAATTAACCATTATGGTGGTTTACAATTAAAAATCGGGTCTGGGGGGGCCATTTAACATTGAGTACAATGTAAAAATCGGGTCGCGTCGCATCGCATGCCATTGTAATGACCGATTTTTACATTGTACAAGGAATGTCTAAAAAGCCCGAAAATCGGGTCCCATCGCGTCTCATTACATCCCCCCCCCCGCACACTTTTTTTCCTATTCTATACCCCCTATTAAAACTTGCAATAAAAATGTTTTTGAAAAATTATTATTATATTGTAATATTATGAATTCTTCAAATGCATATATATTTTTTTTAAATGAATGTATTTTTACCAACAGACTCTTGTGATCTTTGAATAAAGATGATGAAACCAATACATAATATGTACATGCAGTTTACTGATTCCGTCTTCTAAAAGTTGGGGCAACTTACCTGTAGTTGGCATTTGCATGGCTTTTATGAACTGCCTTATAGTGAATGCATTTGCCTGAGATCACAGCCATAGGACAATCACAGCAAATAAAAGGTGAAAGTGTATTTGGAAGTTCAGGACTGAGATTCCATTAATAGTTTGAAATGTCCAATATAACATTGCGCTCTCTTGCGAGAAGGATGTCCCAAATTAAGATTTATGAGGAGAAGACAGACTTCTTCACCCCTCCTGTAAAGACAAGGAGCAGATGGAGTTTACCTGCCTGCATTTAATAACATCATTGGGTTTTTTGGTATAAGTGGAGCAAAGAATTATGTTGTGGTGGTGGGTTGCTTGGATCTCTGAGAACATTGGTACAGTAGGTAGCAGCTGGTCCATGAGGTAGAATAGGCTCTTACATGCAGGGCTGCCAAGAGAAATCCTGGGCCCCGGTACAACAGCGTCACGGGGCCCCCCTGGAGTGGCGAGCAACAGAAAAGAGGTGTGGCCATTAAAGGATATAGGGGTGTGTACCACACCATATACCCTTTATGCAACACAATAGTAGACCCCTTATACTTGCCCCTTACACATTATGCTACACAGAATGAGCCAAAATTCAAATCGATTACTTGCCGCCCCGTTTGTATGCAGCAGTGTGGACAGAAGCGTGGGGTGGTGGATATGGGTTGCGCCCATGGGAGTAAGGGGTCGTGGCCACGGATGGGCAGATAGCGGCAGGGTCCCTGCGGAGGATGGGAACTAGGTAATAGCTCCCATCCTCTGCAAGGACCCCACTGCTGTCTGCCCATCCGTCACAGGGACCCTCTGCCCCCCTGCGCTGCCCAGACCCCTATGCCATACAGCGGGGGTGGCCAGCCCACGGCTCCTCTCCCCAAGATCTATGACTGGCACGATCATCCCCATTTGAAGCGCCGCCTCTGGAGTATAAGGATCCCAAGCTCACACACGCAGCAGGGAAAGCGGCAACAGTTCTTTCAACCTGCTGGCAAGAAGCAGCAGATGCCACTACTTGCAGTATCGCCGAGCTGCCGGTATCTGCTGTGTCCCCCAAAGCTACAGATCCGGCGCCAAGAGCAGCTGCATTGTGATGGCCAGCGGTATGTGCACCTGGAGGGAGAGGGGGGATTGTGTCCATTAAACCTCTTTAATGTCATGTGATCCTGGGCAGTATGGTCCCACCCAGATCGCATTCCATATGATCCGTCATAAATGGGCCCCATGTAGCCTGTTCCCTTCACACACATTGGAGGTCATTCTGATTGACCACAAAGCTGCAAAATTTGCAGCTTTGCGGGTTATCTAAGTACCTCAGATTTCACGCATGCGAACGGATGTTTTACATACAGTAATCATCGATTTGCAGCTTGTGTGCAGGGCAGTGCGGTCGCCGACCATCAAATCATTTCTCAAGCGCTCGCAGATCTGTCAGTCTTAGATCTGTGGCGCTCCTGTACCAGAAGAGGGTGGGCAGCTAACATCCGGTGACATCAGCTGCCCTCCCCGGCACCCACGTCATGGGAGTTCCCATCGGCGCAACCAGAGGCGTAACTACAACTTTGTGGGCCCCATAGTAACATTTTTTACGGGCCCCTTAAATCAGGTTTCTACTAGAGTGGGTATGTAGCAGCGATGTTTGTTGAGGTCAGAGACAAATTTACACACACATATACTGTATATGAACTTGAAGGTTCATGTGGACATTTTACACAGGTGCATAATTATACGCTGCTGGATTTCTGGTGAGTCTTGATCACAAATGTGCTGGGAAGTTAGGCAGGTAAGGCAGTGTCTCACCTGTCAATCTCCAGAGTTTTGACTAAATTTTTTTTAAAAAAATTCTAAAATCATATTTATAATATCTCCTTTGTATTTTTCTTATAATATTAAGAGACATAACGCTGAAGTCTAATAGGATGATTTCTACGTTAGCTGACTGCACCTCACTGGTAGACCTTGTGTCACACATGAGGTGTGGATATTGTAGTGTGATAGACAGAGAGTGGCAGCAGGTATATAGAGTCTGAGGAAGCAGAGACATAGGCAGCGGAGACCTAGAGACAGAGAGAGGCAGCGGAGACAGAGGGGGGTACGGAGACAGAAAAAGGGAGCACGAGAAAAGGGCAGAGGGGCCCCGGAGGCAAGAGCAAAGGGGGCACTAAGGCATGGAGTCAGAGGGTGCATGAAGACAAAGGCAGAGGGGGCATGGAGGCAGAGGGGGGCATGGAGACAGGTAGAGGGGCATGGGGGCATGAAGACAGAGGCAGAGGGGGCATAGAAACAGGCAGAGGGGGTACAGGGAGAGGGGCAGAAGAGACATGGTGAAAGAGGCAGAAAGGGCATGGAGACAGAGGGGGCATTGAGCAGGCAGAAGGGGCAAGGAGATGGAGACAGGGAAGCATGGAGACAGAGGGGAAATGGAAACAGAGGGGGTACAGAGACAGGGGCAGAAGGGGCACATAGGCAGAGAGGGTACAGAGATAGGGGTAGAAGGGGTACAGAGGCAGAGAGGGTACAGAGACAGGGGCAGAAGGGGCACAGAGGCAGAGAGGGTACAGAGACAGGGGCAGAAGGGGCACAGAGGCAGAGGGGGTACAGAGACAGGGGCAGAAGGGGCACAGAGGCAGAGAGGGTACAGAGACAGAGGCAGAAGGGGCACAGAGGCAGAGAGGGTACAGAGACAGGGGCAGAAGGGGCACAGAGGCAGAGAGGGTACAGAGACAGAGGCAGAAGGGTCACAGAGGCAGAGAGGGTACAGAGACAGGGGTAGAAGGGGCACAGAGGCAGAGAGGGTACAGAGACAGAGGCAGAAGGGGCACAGAGGCAGAGGGGGTAGCGAGACAGGGGTAGAAGGGGCACAGAGGCAGAGAGGGTACAGAGACAGGGGCAGAAGGGGCACAGAGGCAGAGAGGGTACAGAGACAGGGGCAGAAGGGGCACAGAGGCAGAGAGGGTACAGAGACAGGGGCAGAAGGGGCACAGAGGCAGATGGGGTACAGAGACAGGGGTAGAAGGGGCACAGAGGCAGATGGGGTACAGAGACAGGGGCAGAAGGGGCACAGAGGCAGAGAGGGTACAGAGACAGGGGTAGAAGGGGCACAGAGGCAGAGAGGGTACAGAGACAGGGGCAGAAGGGGCACAGAGGCAGATGGGGTACAGAGACAGGGGCAGAAGGGGCACAGAGGCAGAGAGGGTACAGAGACAGGGGCAGAAGGGTCACAGAGGCAGAGAGGGTACAGAGACAGGGGTAGAAGGGGCACAGAGGCAGAGAGGGTACAGAGACAGGGGCAGAAGGGGCACAGAGGCAGAGAGGGTACAGAGACAGGGGCAGAAGGGGCACAGAGGCAGAGAGGGTACAGAGACAGGGGCAGAAGGGGCACAGAGGCAGAGAGGGTACAGAGACAGGGGCAGAAGGGTCACAGAGGCAGAGAGGGTACAGAGACAGGGGCAGAAGGGGCACAGAGGGTACAGAGACAGGGGTAGAAGGGGCACAGAGGCAGAGGGGGTACAGAGACAGGGGTAGAAGGGGCACAGAGGCAGAGGGGGTAGCGAGACAGCGGCAGAAGGGGCACATAGGCAGAGATGGTACAGAGACAGGGGTAGAAGGGGCACAGAGGCAGAGAGGGTACAGAGACAGGGGCAGAAGGGTCACAGAGGCAGATGGGGTACAGAGACAGGGGCAGAAGGGGCACAGAGGCAGATGGGGTACAGAGACAGGGGCAGAAGGGGCACAGAGGCAGAGAGGGTACAGAGACAGGGGCAGAAGGGTCACAGAGGCAGAGAGGGTACAGAGACAGGGGCAGAAGGGGCACAGAGGGTACAGAGACAGGGGTAGAAGGGGCACAGAGGCAGAGGGGGTAGCGAGACAGCGGCAGAAGGGGCACATAGGCAGAGATGGTACAGAGACAGGGGTAGAAGGGGCACATAGGCAGAGATGGTACAGAGACAGGGGTAGAAGGGGCACATAGGCAGAGATGGTACAGAGACAGGGGTAGAAGGGGCACATAGGCAGAGATGGTACAGAGACAGGGGTAGAAGGGGCAGGCAGAAGAGTGTGTTGAAAGAGGCAGAAGGGGCATAAAGACAGAGGAGGCATTGAGACAGGTAGAGGGGGCATGGAAACAGACAGAGTCCCCCCCCCCCCCCCCCCCTACCCACACCACCCCGGACCTGCAGTGGCATCTGGCGTGTAGTAGAAGGCTGTCCGGCGACTGTTTGACTCACTTGGACTTCCGCATTCAGCAGACGACACCCGGACTGTGCGATGGGGTCACTGGGCCTGCTGACTGGTGCCCGATGCACTAGTTATCCCAGCCGTGCCGCTGCGGAGCTGCCTCTCTGGACTCGCAAGATGATGACATCATCATTTTGCGAGTCCAATACAATATGCAGCCGCGCAGTGCAGCCCTGTCGCCCAGCATATTGTGTACAGTCGGGACTCCTGATGATGGTATCCCGTTACCGCCCCTCTGAGAGCCATCGCTGACCGGGGTAGGCAAATTCGGGGGCGTGGCCTAATCGCGGACCCCCCCCGTGGCCACGCCCCCTTTTTTTTAAAAAAAACTTTTTTTTTTTTTTTTTTTGTGTCGGGACCCGGGCCCCCCTGGCAGGCCCGGGCCCAGGTAAAATGTACCCGCCCCCCCTGCCTCTCGGCGGCCCTGCTTACATGGACCCTAGAAGAGAAGGAGGAAGTTTGATGGGTGGAGTGAAAGTAATATATTCTGGTACATGAAATAGGCCATCAAGGAAAGCAGTTGGGCCCAGTTGTCATGTTTGTATATGGCCGTTTGGTCGACACACCTTGGGTCGACCACAGAATGTCGACATGGGCTTAGGTCTACACCTCAGAATGGGTTTTTCACCTTTTTGTTTTTGAGCCGACCTGTGCTGACAGGCGGTATTTCATGCCCTACCATCCACTAGGACTTGGAGTGAGAATAAAATAGTGTGCCGAGCGCAGTGAGGCACCGTGCCCGAAGCATTGCGAGCCATGCGAGAGGACGAAGCGCACCAATAAGGTGTTCATGTTGACTATGTCAACATTTGAGCCCAAAAAATAGTGAAAAACTCATGTCGACCTTTTGACCGTCGACCTTGCAGTGGCAAACGCAGGATTTTTAGAGGGGGCTTTCCAAATGTAATCCAAAATTTCCCACTCTGCAGTGCATTAGAGTAAGTACGGAAGCCTGGGGGAGCAGTAACAGCTTAGAAAGTTGGTCTTTTTTTACACTGGATACTGTATGAAATACAGTATTAATATTTAACAGTACAGATGGTCTAAAGTGTAGGCTGTGTCAAACATTTAAATAAGATAAGTGGTCAGGAAAAGGGCAGGAACCAGTACTGCACTTTCTAAGCTCACACTACATGGTAAGGCTCCTGTCTCTTCCTCCTGGCAGCTGCTCTCGGGTCCATTGCGATGTTTGAGGGCTCAGATCCACACATACAGTAAATGTGGTAGAAGAATCTGGTACACTGGGCATGTGCAGCAGCTCTGCTCTGTCCCATACACACTGCATGATGTGGTGGCAGCCCTATTGATTATATTATATACCAGTGCTATTGTTGTCAAAATTGAAGGCACTTGCCGAAAGGAAAGGGCAACCAGAATCCCCCCCCCCCCTGTGTTTGCCTATGACTTGCCTTTGTCGACCTAATGCTTGTGTTGACCTAACGACCCTGTCAACCTTCTGAGGTGTCAACCTAAGCCCATGTCGACCTTCAGTGATCGACCCAATGCATGTCGACCCTATGACCCATACCCTTCATGTGGAAGATAATAAAAGTACATCGGTACAGGTCCAGGACTTGGCTCGCCCACTCCACATGTCCTGAAATGTTCTCTGCGGAATGTAATTATCATTTCTTGTAGGTGGTATTGCCCCTGCTCAGGGACATTTTGGTCAGTTGTGGGTCCATCTTTAAATATACAAGATTAGGGTGTTCTGCAGCATAAGGTTAATCAGCCAGGCCTGTATCAGTATCTGGACATTTGTCCAAATAGAAAATCTTTACTGATAATACTTCAGATCATATAATGGGGCTACGGCTGTATAAACAATGCCTTATTAAACTGTAACTTGCGTGCCATCCGTGCAGTTATTGTAACAGGAGGAATCTTCTGGAAGAGGCTGAAATACAGCAGCAGGTGCCTGACAGGAATACAAATCTAATAGTGCTAGCAATAAGCACTCACATACTGTACAGTACATACATACATACACACACACACACACACACACACACATACATAAGGAAATATAGGGGCTAATTCAGCATGGAACGCAATCCGGTCAAATATCAAGCGACTGTGTTTTTCGCAGCGTTTGCATCGCACATGCGTGCCCACAGTTTGCAAATTATTCTGCTGCAATGCAATTCCAGGGTGATTGACAGGTAGCCAGTGTTTGGGGGCAGAAAATGGTGGTTTGTGGGTGTGTTTGTCAAAACTCAAGCATGCCAAGGCATTTACGGGTGGGCCACTGACAACAGCGATGGCCCCACACAACCTGTTCATTTAGCAGATTTGTGGAAACCCTTGACTAGCGCAGATGGAAAGTATTCTTCCATGTTCCAGTTTTTGCGAATGGATTTGCGTTTGCATCCTGTTTATTCGATGCATTCACAACTATTTGATCGCAGCAACTACTTTTTCTCAACTTAGTGAATTAGGCACATTGGCCCTCATTCTAGTTGGCTCGCAAAGATGAGTTATTTCACCACTTTGCAAGCTACTCGCATATTTTTCACGCAGCGATGCGAAACGGGACCATGCATCGCCATCACTATACCCTATCACTATATCGCTTAGAAAATAGGGAATTACAGCATGAAATGTGTATTTAAGACAATGGACGAGATGTATCAAGCTATCGAAAAAGATGAGTGATGGCTGAGTGGAGAAATTGTGTGTAGCAACCAATCAGCTTCAAGGTAGCATTCATCAAGTTTATAAAATAATAAGCAGCAGCTGATTGGTTGTTATGGGACATTTCTGCACTGATTAAGTCTTTACACTGCTTGATACATCTCCCCCCATTTCAAATAGGTCACAGTGATGCAACATTAAAAATGTAATGCAAATGTGATTACATTTCATACTGACTCTAAATAAATATCTTAATGAACAGATTACATTACATAAATGAGCATATCACAAACCAGCCCTTGAACTTCCGGTCAAATGATATAGAGCAGGCATGTCCAAACTATGGCCCTCCAGTTGTTGTGAAACTACAAGTCCCATCATGCCTTGCCACAGTTTTTCTATTATGGAATTTTAAAGCTATGGCAAGGCATGCTGGGATGTGTAGTTTCACAACAGCTGGAGGAGTTTGGACATGCTTGATAAAGAGGCTAATGTGTATATAATGTGTAAGGGGCATTATGGTGAGTAGTGAATATGAGGAATCACAAATTGCATCGGTCTACGATCAAATAGCCATCACCCCAACCCAACAGAGTAAAATAACACCCTGTGCAATTCTGCGAATGCTTGTGAAAATATCACGGATAGTCAGCCAGCTGCAGATCCATTTGCAACTTACCAAATGATTTTTCCAGTTTGTGCAAGTGTGCAAATCTCTGACCATTCCACAACTCCACGACAGACACAGGATTATGGAGGACATAGCTGATGTCTTACAACCTCCGTGGAAATGCTTGGATGCCCCATGCATTTTTCCTGACACTTGGCTAGTTACCACCGACAACCGGCGATTTACTGTCAATCAAACTGCAGCCAGGTTGCACATAAAAAAGTTGCAGATTTTTGTTGGTATGCTGTTGCACATGGGAGTGGGAGCTGGGACCCAGATGCATGCACAGTCGGTCAATAACTGATTGACTTGCAAATATGCAAAGCAGCAATCTGGTCTGAATAATACCGCTTTCAGACCACATTCTAGACCTGGGTTATTGCTGTGTCCTTGCGGCTCCAGCACAGGTCTAGGTGCGGTCTGAAGGGGCCACCTCGGGTCGAGCAACATGGAAGGTCAACCCTGGTAATGACCAGGGTTGAACACGGCTCTGACCTGTGTCAAGTCGAGCGACCCGGGTCGCGTTCACAGTATGGAGGAGGCAGCGCTGTTAGCTCCAAGTGCTGCCTCCAAAGCCCTCAGTGATGCACCACCGCTCAGCTCCGCCCCATGTGATGTCACCAAACCGGCAAAAAGCCGGGTCAGACGTGGAGCTTTCAGACCGCAAATGCTGTGTCGCTCCGGGGATAAGAACCGTTTCCTAATCGAGGGTGCAACATGGCATTGCGGTCTGAAAACGGTATAACTGCACACATTCATACAAAGACATAGACTAGTGCAGAGCGTGTGTGCTAGGAATCAGGATGGAAGGATGATTGGATGGCCACCCACAAATCTTCATAAGCAGGTAAGCCAACTACTAGCATCTTGCCCTGCCTATGTGGGTGTGTAATCAGCCTTTCAGGGGGGAGTTGATTTCTCCTGATGCTAGTAAAACCAATACAGTATACAGCACTACTGCTGCAGGTGAGCCATAGGTCCTGCTGCAGGTGAGCCACAGCACAGCGGCGAGGCAGCACAGCAGTGCTATGCATGAGCAGAGGTACATTTTGCCCAATGCTGATTCATTTGGGTATGGGTCATAGGGTCGACAGCACTAAGGTCAATATGCATTGAGTTGACCCTGAAGGTCGTCATGAGCCAAGGTCAACACAAACATTAGGTGGACATGGGCAAGGTCCTGTCTAAAGGTTTGCATGGCGTTTTCGCTTTTTTTAGCTGAACGTCGACAAGGGCGCCGTAACGGTGCACCGCGTCCCCTTGCATGGCTTGCTGCGCTCGCCATGCTTCGGGCGCGGTGCCTCCCTACTCTCAACACTCTTTTATTTTCCCACCACATCCTAGTGGATGGTAGGGCATGAACTACCGCATGTCGGCACATGTCAATTAAAAAGAAGTGAAAACCACCATGTAAACTTTTTGACTGTCCACCTTGCCCATGTCGACCTAATGCTTGTGTCGACCTAATGACCTGTTCACCTATTCAGGTGTCAACCTTGGCCCATGTTGCTCTTCAGTGGTCGACCCGATGCATATCGACCTGAGTGCTGTCGACCTAACGACCATATACCGATTCATTTAATGACTTCAGTGCAGAAAAGCCTCTTCTGCGCATGCGCACCACAGCAGCTATTCAATATGAGAAACCATCGATGGTAAGTGACCAAATAGTATTTATTATAACCATTGATGGTAGACTCTCCAAAACACCATCAATGGTAACCAACGATGGCGCTCCTTTTGATGGCAATCCCTACTACTTTCGGAATATTGCACGTTATTACTTTAATTATACTGCTTAGTGACATCATGGGAAGTGACTCCAAACCCATACCTACAGACAGCTCGATGACGTACAGATGGAGCGCCCTTCATTCAGCGCTGGGGCTTGCCAGAACGCCCCCTCTGGCGAACCGGCATTCCATCAGACTGGGACACGCGAGCGTCCCATACGCACGCATTTCAGTTTCCTATCGGGGGGGGGGGTGCGAACCCTGCCCGTCTCCGCTTCAGGGAGACGGGCAGGGTTAGGGGGGGGGAGCAGGGAGGTGGGATTGGGCGGCAGGGGCCGGTGGCGAATCCGTTGAGGAACGGCGGATGGGCTCCATAGTAAGGTGATGCACGCGTGTCCCCTTCCAGCGGCTGGTGAGGGCTGGTGAATCTACCGCCAGCCCCTGCAAGGAAGAGGGACGCTCCATCTGAATTATTTTCATTAATGTTTAAAACAACAATTAGAATGGGCATAATAAAAATAAGGATGCCACTGTGTGTAATTGTAGCATTATACATAAGAAACACATCTGTCTCCCCTGCATGTGTATGACCCAGCTTGCCTGACCGTGACGCTGCCTTGGTGCACCACAAGCACCAGCATGAGGTTACTGACCAGCTTTATGTCATTTTATAGAATTGCATGTCAAATAATTCTCCTTAATGAGCATTGCTGATACGAAATAATGACACTTGCAAGTAAAAAAATACCAGAATAAATTGTATTACGCTGCTGCAGGCGGCTATGACAGAAAAGGTGATGTACTCACTGGGCAAATAAATAGGGAAAAACGGGACTATGTAAAAACCGGACCGGACTAGACTCCGGACCGCCGGACAGAACATCAAAATCTGCAGTCCGGAGCTTATAGGGTCCGGGGGTGTCCTGTTCGGGGGGTGTCTTGTGGGGGGGGGGGGGGGGGTCCCTGTGATAGCTATCATCAGGGACATGGGGAAGGGGAGATTACAGCCTCCCCCTGTGGTGCGGACCGTCCGGTTTTTGCTACATGCCCGGACCATACAGGGAGACTTTATTCTACCCCTCCTCTACCTGGTGACAGGTGTCACAGGCAGAACCCCCAGACAGGACACCACCGGACAGGACACCCCCCGGATCGGACGCTACAAGCTCCAAAATGCAGAGTTTGATGTCTGGTCCGGCGGTTTTGTGCTGGTCCGGTTTTTACCCATACCCGGGAAAAACATAGGAAACATTGGACTGGATACTGATCAGTTACAGGCGGCTGCTATTACAATGTAGCAACTAGCCTCCTC
This sequence comes from Crinia signifera, assembly GCF_055691185.1. Lineage (NCBI taxonomy): Eukaryota > Metazoa > Chordata > Amphibia > Anura > Myobatrachidae > Crinia > Crinia signifera. The sequence goes on along the minus strand of NC_139227.1, from coordinate 82,917,602 downwards.
CTGTGTGCATGCACCATGCTCTGGCCCCGCCCTCCATTCAATGATGGCGCAAGTGTCGCCCTACCAATATTCACTAGTTGGGGCGGAACAGTGTTTTTTTTTTTTTAAATAACTTTATTGAAAGCAGGCAGTGTCATCTCCAATGAGTCAGGTTAGTAAAACGAAAGCTCCCTTTTGGGTGACATGGAAAGTTACCAACAGACTGTGTAGTCCTCCTGGCGGGCTGGTGCCGTGTTGATGGGCACACACCCGCTGCTCCGTACTGTGTTGGTTGGCACTCACCAGCTGCCCTGTGCTGTATAAGAGAGCGATCATTCAGTCTCAGTTGGACCAAATACAGGGGCAGCTGTACAATCACGTATTATTATTAAAGGTTAACATAGGACCCACGTAACATAACAGCATTACTATACGTATCTGCATCACAGCTCTTCATTATGCAGCAGTGGCTTTGTTCAGGGGATACATACATATTTAGGGTTTTCACCTCAGCAGGTGTGCAGGTACAGTATTTAGGGGTTCCACCCTATTAGGTGTGTGGGGGGATACATGCAGTTGTTTAGAGGTTCCACTCCAGCAGGTGTATGGGGGAAGCATGCAGTTATTTAGGGGTTCCATCCCAGCAGGTGTGTGGACGATACATGCAGGTATTTAGGTGTTCCACCCCAACAGGTGTGCAGGGAATATATGCAGGTATTTAGGGGTTCCACCCCAGCAGGTGTGCAGGGGATATATGCAGGTATTTAGGGGTTCCACCCCAGCAGGTGTGCAGGGGATATATGCAGGTATTTAGGGGTTCCACCCCAGCAGGTGTGCAGGGGATATATGCAGGTATTTAGGGGTTCCAACCCAGCAGGTGTGCAGGGGATATATGCAGGTATTTAGGGGTTCCAACCCAGCAGGTGTGCAGGGGATATATGCAGGTATTTAGGTGTTGAATCCCAGCAGGTGTGCAGGGGATATATGCAGGTATTTAGGCGTTGAATCCCTGCAGGTGTGTAGGGGATCTATGCAGGTGTTTAGTGTAGGTGTTCTATCCCAGCAGGTGTGCAGGGGATTCATGCAGGTATTTAGGGGTTCCACCCCAGCAGGGGATTCATGCAGGTATTTAGGGGTTCCACCCCAGCAAGTGTGCAGGGGATACATGCAAGGTATTTAGAGATGTTCCACCCCAGTAAAATGTTCCTTTTTGTTATCTAAACCGGGAGCAGTGGCAATTATCAGTCTATGGTATGGGTGGGTGTGTTTTTGAATTAATATTATAAAATATATATATATATAATGACCTCGTGAACCCGGCACTCGGACCCCCCTTGGGGTTATCCTGCTCAGGTGCCTTCTGTACAGGCAATGTGCCCGATGTATAGAACTCCAACACAGCAGCGGCACTCTGAGTCTTGTAAACGGTGATAAACAGTGAAATTTTAATGTCTACTGGTACTTCCCCGTCTGTTCCCTGTCCTGAGGACGGGGAAGTACCCTGAAACATGTAGATATAAAAATTTCACTGTTTATCACCGTTTACAAGACTCAGAGTGCCGCTGCTGTGTTGGAGTTCTATATATATATCTATATATATATCTATATATAGATATATATATATCTATATATAGATTATATTTTTTTTTTACCAATATTAACTTATTCTAGATATATTTAACACTTGCCTTTGCCTATAGTCTTCGTGTAAACACGCATAATAAATGAACACAAAATAAGAAATAACTGGCTGTAACATTATACCACCTATAGGCCTTTATTCAGATCTGTTCGCAGTACAAATTTGTTTGGAAAACAGGCAAATCCATGTGCACTGCAGGTGGGGCAGATGTAACATGTGCAGAGAGTTATTAGATTTGTGTGAGTTATTCCCCTTTTAGACCGAAAACAAAATTACCAGTTGAAGCAGTTCTACCCAGTAATTTTGTGAATAACATGGGTCCTTTTTCTGTGTGACAGGGCACACCCGTGTCGTAAATCCCATGTCTCCGACCCTGGAATTGACCAGGGTCGAGGACACAGGATTTATGACCTGTGTTGACTAGGGTGACCAACTCATCCCTTTAATCAGGGACACATATTAATTACACAGGTTCTGTGGCTGGCTTTTACCTGGTTTTAAACTGCCACACCTCAAGACTCCATTTCACCTGGTTTTAAACTGCCACAGAACCTGTGTAATCAATATGTGTCCCGGATTAAAGGGATGAGTTGGTCACCCTAGTGTTGACCCTTTCACACAGAAGAAATACCCGTGTTATTCAGCAAATTACCGGGTAGAAATTTTCAACCCGTTAATTTGTTCTTCGGTGTGAAGGGAGGTCAGGCTGCTCCCGGCAAAATGACACGGCATTTGAAATATTTATTTATTTATTAACAGTTTCTTATATAGCGCAGCATATTCCGTTGCGCTTTACAATAGCAGACAGTGAAACAAAACAGGGTATTTACAGACAGTCAAAATGTAGGAGGGCCCTGCTCGCAAGCTTACAATCTATAGATACTGTGTATTTGCCGGGATTTTCAGACTTTTTTGTCTGATAGGGGTATTATTTTGTTTCTGTGCAGGGTAAATAGTGGCTGCATTATTTTTACACTGCAATTTAGATTTCAGTTTCAACACACCCCACCCAAATGTAAATCTCTCTGCACATGTTACATCTGCACCACCTGCAGTGCACATGGTTTTGCCCATTGTCCAAACAAATTTGTACTGCAAATCAGATCTGAATAAGGGCCATAGTGTGAGCACAGCACTGGTGAAGTTACTTCCACAAATTTGGTTTATTTTCCTATGGTAATTGTGCACAAGTTAAGTGTTTAAGCTTATAGTTACTACTTCGTTATGTTTATGATTTTATGAGCTTTGTTAGAGTTGGTTGTTGTACAGTTCCAGACAGCAGCCACTATACAGTGTGTAGTATGTTCAGTTGTACTTTAAGCTTTGTAGTCAAGAACATTTATTACTTTTAGATTGAAAAAATATGCTATTCAGTAAATGCAGGGAGTTTGAAAAAGTATAATATATCAAGCTTATACCCCGTTTACACCAAAAATCCTGGCTCCGACCCGGCATTTGGAAGAAGGATCCAAGCCGGGTTGGATCCGGGATTTACACCATCTCCAAGCAACGGGACCACGATCATCCCCGCTGGGGGCAGCCCAACACCAATGTAAGCTGCTGGGTTGCCCCCAGCCCCCCCCCCCCCCCCCAACCTGCGGACGCTGCGGTCCGCAGGTTGCATGCCCCCCCCCGGCCTTTTTTAATAAATTAATAAGAAGAGGAATGACGCGTTTGCTCTAGACAGGCCCCCCAATAGAGCACCCCATCCGTGGCTCCGCCCCCAAACCTTCCATTTCCCCTCCCGGCGATGGCCCTACCCCCCAGCTTCAGTGAGCTGGCTGCCCTCTCCCATAGAGGGCAGCATAGAAGTCGGCAACTATGCCCTAATATATATCTAGTGTTCCCGCTAGGCTGTTTTAGTGGGGCGCTGCGCCCTGCCCGATTTTTTTTAAAAGGGCAAAATGCGCCCTGCCCCTCTAGCAGCGACCCGCTAAAACAGCCTGGTGTCTGCCCCGACACACCGCACGGGGAAGCCCAGCGCTGCTGTAGACGGCGATGCCCGGCACTTCCCCGGCAGCACAGTGACTTCGGCGGGGCCCCTTTGGTGACGGCGGTGGCTGGGCCCGCCCCCTTTAATGATGTCGGCGGCCCAGGACCGCCCACAGCTGTGACATCGGCGGGCCCGGTCCGCCCTGCCTCCACAAAAACCTAAAGTGAACACTATATATGTCAACCTTAAAAAAAATCCCCAATTCAGGTGCCTGTCTATAAGGAAACTTCCTATGATTTCTTTGCTGAGAGATGACAGTTTGCCCAGGGACATGCATGCATTGGGCCATATTCAATGCAGCTGGCGAGGGGGTTAAATGGCAGGGATCGCCAAAAACAAGTGACCCTTGACGTTTAACCCCCACGCCCGCCGCTCACCCTATTCTATGTTCCGGGATAACCCGCACTGTCCACTGATTCCCCTAAACCGTGAGACTCGTGGCTAATGCAGGGAGCCCGCTGTATTTAGCCACGAACCTCGCTGTTTTAGAGGCCGCACATGCCATTTCCCCGTCAATGCAAAAACCTAGCGAGGGGGAAACGGCGTGTGGGGGGGGGCAGTTGAATACTGTCAGTGTGAACTGTGACAGCGAGCAGTCAGCACTGATCGCTGTCACAGCTCACAAAAAACATCGAATATACCCAGGTAAAGACCAGTGTCACAGTGCCATGCCTACATTCTGTGTAAACAAGCAGCTGCTGCTTGTAGCAGTGAAGGGGTTAGATGGTCAGACATTGCCTCCAGCTCTGTGTCAGGCTCCCTCCCACACTCCAATAGCAAAAATCAGGGCTCTGGTTAATATCTGCTGTGTCACTATACATACAGTATTCTTTCATTGCAGTGAGTCAGCTCTGAAACCATGATGTTGGTGCATGTGCTACTGTGGGTGGCTGTTGCTTGCCACTGGGCCGATACCACTTTGTCAAAGACTGACTCAAAGAAAGCTTCCTCAAAATCCCTGGAGTCAAAGGTAAGGCCATAGATACTGCAATGCCTAGCATAGTTACAAAACTGGGTGGTCTAATTAATCATATCTGTATCTGAAACCAGTGCTGAGAGCTTTCAGTATATAGCAGCTAAATAAAGAGTGCTTAAGTTATGCAATCTTTAGTAATTATTTGTGTTATTAACCAAACGAGACTGAGGAAGGCATTGAGTATACCTGATGTCCTATTTCAGCCAAGTACGTGATATAGACGCGCACCAGGTTTACTGCCCCTGTTTAAAACGCATTTAAGTCGGTGGTGTCACAAGAGAAAATGGCTACGTCCAATATTTTCTATTCAACAGTACATATAACATACTAGCAAGCCCACCTGAAGCAAAAGCTTCAAAAGCTAGTCTGCTACCTTCTGTGTTTGTTCATGTGTGTAAGAAAGAGATGTAGTTTTCACTCTCTGCCAGCAGATGGCAGTGTTTCAGAGACTCACGGACACTAAATATATATGAGATGATTTCATTGTTACTTATTTTTATAGTTAATGTAATTTTCAATGGATGGACAGGAGAACATTGCCAGCAGACTACCATAATATTTTTTCTGATTATATAAATAGGTGTACGCCAAACACACGATGCATAAAAATGATTGTAAAACTGTTAAAGCTAATGGTTGTGCTTAGCACCGCTACATGGGGTATACACTGGAACGATGGAACAAACGAGCTGCGTTTTTTCAAGGCTCCCCTAGTCCAAAAGTTTCTTATTGATATAAAAAAATAATAATTATATATATATAGTGGTTACCTGTCACCCTTAGGTTCAGTTATGTGGTGGTGTACATAGTTGTAGTTCTAATTGTCCACATATGAATGGCAGCCATCAGTACTGGTTTTGCCTATCACTTTGACCATAAATGATTTGGTTTGGTCCTGTACCACCAACCTGAGGCACCCCAGCAAGTGTCTTGTGGAACCCCAGGGTGCCTACTGGCACTGGCATACACCCATACCTCTTTAGTGTTCCTTCACTGTTGTGGGTGGTCTCGTGCTGCCAACGTCACAAAAAGGGGTGGGCCCATCTGCTTCCATCACCAAAGGAGGGGCATCACCATCTACAGTGGCGCTTAGCTTCCCCATGCACACCGGTGGGGACAGGCAGCAGGCATTTTTAGCGGGGCACTGATAGAGGAGCAGGGCACATTTTGCCCTTTCAAAATCGGGCAGCCTAGCGGGAACACTACCTCTTAGCTGTACAATATCAGGCCAGAAGAATTATTGAAATGTGCTTGTTCTCTTTTTGATATAGTTTGGAACGGTTTTTGAATCCAACATTAATGTGCGGTCACTTGGTTGTGTCTGCCGAGAAATTAGACTCTTGATTGGTCACTAGGCGGACAATAGAATCGTTCGGAGAGAAGCTGAAGATGAAACATCAGCATCTCTAGTCCTCAGTCCGTGAGCGGGTACCGGCCGGGTGATACGCGAGGGACTATGGCGGATAGAAGAGGATGGGATCTTCGCCGGAGGACCTTGTTGAGTAGGATTTTCTTCCACATGGATTTCTTTGGATCCTGAAGCCCTGGGGCCTGGACCACGGACTCTGCAGCCCTGGAGCACTGGACCCTGGAGCCCCGGATCCAGGGACCTACCTACAGGCTCAAGATAGGGAAGTATCAGTATGTGTGTGTAATGTATGTATTAAATTTTTATTGTTCTTGGTTGTCAGTGTGTGTTTATTTAACTATTTCTTGTACTGTGTAACTACAAGTGCCAGCGGGCCCTTTAATGGGACCACCGCTCCAGGGTCACCGGGGACAGCAACAGGCTTCAGCCTGGCCAGGTAAGTCCTGGAGGGGGGGCCCCCTATATTGGGGGGGTCCCCACTTCCCCAGGACCCCTGGCCAGGCTGACCGGTCACAGGGCTGAATGCTTTGGCTGGGGGACTTGTATAAAAAGTCTCTCCCTGGCTGTGGCATTACCCTGCTGGCTGGTTGGACCTGGGGCTGGTTCTTAAAATACGGGAGACCCCTAGTCATTTTGGCCCCCGTATTTTGGGAACCGGCCCTGGAGCCTGGGGCTGGTTTTAAAAAAAATCAGCGGAGCCCCTATTTGCCGGGTTTCCTGATTTTTTTTTTTTTTTTTTTTTTTTTATACCAGCCCCGGCTCTTTCAGCCTGGTGCTGGTTACGGCAGTATTTTTTTTTTTTTTTTTTTAAGGGTAGAATGAATACCCCTTTCCCACTGCTGAAAAAAAAGGGATTTTTGTAAGAACTTACTATTCGAACCCTTTTCTTTCGTCCAGTCCGGTGACACAGCTAACCTTGGGAAGTTCACAAGCCGGTCCTTTGGGTGGATACGATCAGACTGACTTCTCATCACTGCCTGTCCAAATGAAGTGCCCTCCGACGCGAACTCGTGAAACCTGTAAAATTTGGTAAAGGTGTGAACAGAGGACCAGGTGGCAGCCCTACACAACTGCTCCGCTGTAGCCCCATGGCACACCGCCCACGAGGAAGCAACTGACCTGGTGGTATGTGCATTTATCCGTGAAGGAACAGACCTACCTGCTTTACAGTAGGCAAAGGTAATAGTTGATCTCAACCAACGAGCAATGGTCTGTTTAGAAGCAGGTCACCCAATCCATGCACATCATACAATGCCAAGAGCAAATCAGATTTGCGAATGTCCTTTACCCTATCCACGTAATTTCGCAAGGAGCGAACTACGTCCAATTTCCTATGTTTGTCCCTATTCCTCCCCCTTCAGGAGGGAAAACACCAGAAGAACAATGTCCTGGTTTAAATGAAATGAAGACACTACCTTAGGTAGGAACTTAGGTACTGTTCGAAGCACAGCCCTATCATCATGAAAAAACAAAAATGGTGACTTGCAAGACAAGGAACCCAACTCTGAAACACGCCTAACCGAAGCTATGGCCAACAAAAAAGTCAGTTTCCAAGAAACATACTTAAGATCAGCTGATCTTAACTGTTCAAAAGGAGGGTTTTGCAAAGCCGAAAAAAACAAAGATAATTCCCAAGGCACCACCGGCTGCCTGTATGGGGGTTTAAGTCTTGTTACACCCTGTAAGAAAGTCTGAACTTCTGGCAACAGGGCCACTCTTTTCTGAAAAAAAGATTGACAATGCAGATAACTGCACTTTTAAAGACTGCTGCAAACTGAGTCCAGCAGTGAACCCATGCTGCAGGAATCCAAAAGTCTAGAAACTTTGAACCTAGATGTGTGAACTTGCTGACGTTCACACCAGCTTATGTATATCTTCCAGATCTGATGGTAAGTGGTTGCAGACACAGGCTTACAAGCCCTGAGCATGGTCTGGATCACAGAATCTGAAAATCCTTTCTTCTTTAATAAGAAGGTTTCCTAAGCCACGCCGTCAAATTGAGACGAGCTAGGGCCGGGTGTAGAAATGGTCCTTGCTTTAACAATTCCTGTCGGAGAGGTAGACTCCAAGAATCCGTTGACAACTTCAGTATATCTGAATTGCAGATGTCTGCACCCCCTCAACCTATATTCTTTTCAATACCCTTGGAATCGTAGTGAACGTAAGGAATACGAAAACCAAGTCAAAGTTCCAAGGAACGGTCATGGCATCTACTGCCCAAGCTGTTGGGTCCTTTGACCGAGCACAAAACTTTGGTACCTAACAGTTGTACCTTGTCGCCATCAGGTCTATTTCCGGTAGACCCCTGTGTTTCACAATCTCCTGAAAATTAACTGATGAAGTTCCATTCTCCCTCCAGTAGTTTCTCCCTGCTGAGGAAGTCCGCTTCCACATTCCTAATCCCCAGAATCAAGACAGCCGACAACACAGGCACATTGAAAATCTGGGATACTTCCTATACTGCCAATATGCTGCGAGTACCGCCCTGATGGCTCAGGTAAGCCACTGTTGTGGCATTGTCGGACTGTACCCGTATTGGAGATCCCTTCAGGAATTGCTCCGCTTGTACCAAAGCATTCCAGACTGCCCAAAGTTCCAGTATATTGATTGGGAGACAGGACTCTTCCCTGGACCAGAGGCCTTGAAACCGTAGATGAAGAGCTACTGCCCCCCCAACCCCTGAGACTGGCATCGGTCGTGAGGACCAGCCAATCCCAGGAGCAAAAGGAAGGTCCCAGCTGTAGGGTCTTCACATCTGTCCACCAGATTAGAGATTCCCTGGAATCCTGAGACAGAAGTAACCTTTCCTGTTTCATGGTCTTTGTGTTCCCCGACCAACAGGACAGGATGTTCCACTGAAAAATCCTGGAATGGGATCTGGCAAACTGAAAAGTCTAGAATGTTACCACCTTGTTCCCAAGCAGACGTACTCCCTGCCACACTGTGGGAGCAGGAGCCTGTAACAAACTCAGAGTCATCTGACGAATTTCCACTGCCTTGGCCTCTTGTAAAAACACCCTGTGAAGCTGTGTGTCCAAAATCACCCCTAGAAATTGCAGATTCTGTGAGGGTGTCAAATACTCAGGTGTTCCTGGAGCTTTTCCGCCGACTCCGCCTTGAATAAAAGCTCATCCAGATAAGGTATAATTATTATACCTCTCAGTCTGAGGGCTGTTACCCTGACTGCCATCACTTTTGTGACTACCCTTGGAGCCATTGCCAGACGACAGAGCTTGAAACTGCCAATGGTTCTTCCCTTTTGCAAACCAGAGTAAGGACTGATAATCCTTGAAAATTGGTACATGGAGGTACGCATCCTGTATATCCACTGATGCCAGAAACTCTCCCAGCTCTAAGGTTAAACACTGAGCGCAGGTACTCCATGCGAAAATGATCCACCCAAAGATGGAGATGTAAAGACTTCAAAATTAGAATAGGCCTGAAAGACACGTCTGGTTTGAGAACTAAGAACAGGATTGAATAAAATCCCTTCTTTCTCTCCTCCCGAGGTACCTTCATTTTCTTTGAGAGATAAAGCTGCTCCAAGGAGCGCGGACATCAGCTTTGCGGTCCTTGGCAAAGGAGTAGGAAGAAATCTCCTTGGAGGGACACCCCTGAGATTTATCCGATAACCTTCGGGAACAATGGAATAAACCCAAGGATCCCCGGTAGAATGTTTCCACCTGTCCCGAAACTGCAGGAGGCGACCTTCCACTCTGAGCCCAGAACGGGGAGCCTCTGTCCTGTCATGCCTCACCTTTAGCTAAGTGTTTCTTTGAGAAAGCTCCAAACCTGGATCAAAGCAGAGTTTTACTCGTTTAAAAGCCGTTTTTTGGCATTGGGAAAGGGGTACCCCCCCCCCCCCCACTGCCGTAACCAGCACCAGGCTGTAAGAGCCGGGACTGGTATTAAAAAATCCGGAAACCTGACAAACAGGGCTTCGCTGTTTTTTTTTTTTTTTTTTAAACCAGCCCCAGGGTCCGGGGCTGGTTCCCAAAATACGGGGGACAAAATGACTAGGGGTTCCCCGTATTTTAAGAACCAGCCCCAGGACAAACCAGCCAGCAGGGTAATATCCCAGCCGGGGGGACACTTATTAGATAAGGTCCCGCGGCCAAAACATTCATCCCTACTGACCAGTCAGCCTGGCCAGGGGCCCTGGGGGAGTGGGACCCCCGACTCAGCTGCCCTGGAGCCCCGGACCCCGGGACCTACCTACGGGCTCAAGATCAGTATAAGTATCAGTATGTGTGTAATGTATGTATTAAACTTTTATTTTGCTGTGTTGTCAGTGTGTGTTTATTTAACTATGTATTTTACTGTAGAACTACAAGTGCCAGCGGGCCCTTTAATGCCTCGCATACTGGAACTTGTGGTTCTCCAAGCCCCAGCATGCGGGGGAGGCTTGCTGGGACTCATAGTTCCACAGTAAAAGACAATAGTTTATTCTATTTTTTTTTTACACTCAATCAGCCCGGTGACCACCGCACAGGGTCAGGTAAGTCCTGGAGCGGGGGGGGGGGAGGCTTTATTGGGGGGGTCCCCACTCCCCCAGTGCCCCTGGCCAGGCAGACTGGTCAGTAGGGATGAATGTTTTGGCCGTGGGACCTTATCTAATAAGTGTCCCCCCGGCTGTGACATTACCCTGCTGGCTGGTTTGGCCTGGGGCTGGTTCTTAAATACGGGGGAAACCCCGTATTTTGGGAACCAGCCCCGGACCTGGAGCCTGGGGCTAGTTTTAAAATTTTTTTTTTATATACGAGCCCCGGCTCTTTCAGCCTGGTGCTGGTTACGGCAGTGGGGGTGGGGGGTGGGGGGGGGGGGGGGTGGACACCCCACGTCATTTTTTGTTTAACACCCCACGTCATTTTTTGTTTAACACCCCACGTCATTTTTTGTTTAACACCCCACGTCATTTTTTGTTTAACACCCCACGTCATTTTTTGTTTAACACCCCCCCCCCCCCCTTCCATCTTTACTATTATAAACGGGTCTTTAAACGGGTAAGTGGGAATGGGACAAAAACTTCTTTTAAACTGTAATTTACAGTTTAAAAGCTGCAGTGGGAAAGGGTCTTTATGGCTCTTACCCGTTTAAAGACCCCCCTTTTTTTATATACGAGCCCCGGCTCTTTCAGCCTGGTGCTGGTTACGGCAGTGGGGGGGGGGTGGACACCCCACGTCATTTTTTGTTTAACACCCCCCCCCCCCCCCCCTTCCATCTTTACTATTATAAACGGGTCTTTAAACGGGTAAGTGGGAATGGGACAAAAACTTCTTTTAAACTGTAATTTACAGTTTAAAAGCTGCAGTGGGAAAGGGTCTTTATGGCTCTTACCCGTTTAAAGACCCGTTTAAAAAAAACGGGTCTTTACCCGTTTAGGCAGTAGTTAGCATTGTGACAGGCATTACAGTTCTTCTTGGTGCTTAGCAATGTATAATACACATCATGGGAAAAGCAGCTGTACACTGGGCCCTTTACAGTAAATCTAGCAGTCGGAGGTACTTTCCCCAATAGCTGGTTTTTATTTTATGTATTGATGTTGGCTAATGCGTGTGATCCAATCAATTTTTGGTCCCTGTGATGGGATGTTCTGCTTGCAGTGTAGCAGAAGGGATCAGGGGCGTAACTAGAACTTTATGGGCCCCATAGCAATATTTTTGAAAGGCCCCCCCCCCCACCCCACCCCCGGCAAGGGCAGAGGGGTCATGTAGAAAGAAGCAGAATAGTGGAGACAGAGACTGGGCATGGAGACAGAGGGTGCATGGAGACAGAAACAGGGGAGGCAGAGAGACTATGGCAGAAGGGGCATGGAGACAGAGGGGACATTGAGACAGGCAGAGGGGGCATGGAGATGGACACAGTGGGGGCACGGAGACAGAGGGGGCACGGAGACAGGGGCAGGCAGAGGGAGCATGAAGACAGGGGCAGAAGGGGCCATGGAGGCAGAGGTGGTAAAAAGACGGGGCAGAAGGTACATGTAGAAAGACAGGGCATAGTGAAAGAGGCAGAAGGGGCATGGAGACAGGGGGCACAGAGACAGATGGCATGGAGGCAGAGAGAGGCTTGGAGATTGGGGCAAAGGGGGCATCAAAGCAGGGGGCACAGAGACAGGGGCAGAGGGGGCATGGAGATAAAAACAGCAGGTGCTTGGAGACCATGAGGAGGAGAAAGACCCACAGCCTGCTTCTGCTTCTATGAAGAATAGCCAGCCATGTATGGTGTGAAGAGGAAAGGGCCTCCAGGCCTCTGCTGACAGTCACATATTTAAAATCCCCCCCCCCCCAATCCGCAGTAGCGTGTAGGGGAAGGCTGTCCGGGGACTGTGTATGTAACTAACCGTAATCACCCCGTTCCTGCTGCAGAACATATTCTAACGGTGCGATGGGATCACCAGGCCTGCTGAGTGCACCAGCACGCAACACCACTCATTAACCTTGCGGCAGCTGCGGAGCTAACGCTGGACTTGCGGCAGCGAGATGATGACTTCATCGACTCTCGAGACCTCAATGCAGCAACAACCTGTGTACAATCCTGACTCCCGGCTGATAGCAGCCACGGTGCCGCACCTCAGCCCAGGAACTTAAGCTCTAAATGTGCGGCAACATATTTAACTAATAACTGAATAAAGTATACAAAGGGTGCAGGGGATTGCCTGCTGGGCTCAAGGCCCCCCAAATGGCCGGGTCCCACAGCAGCTGCATCCCCTGCACCCTCCATAGTTACGCCACTGGATGGGATGTTGGTTGCAGTGTTACTGCGGTGTCAGACAGGCCTGTTTAAGGTTAGCAATTCTCCTTTATTGTGCACAGGGCTTCATTCATGTTTATACGCAATAACCGATGGTGACGCAGCGGAGCCTTTATCGGCAAATTGCACGTGCTGCAATTGTACTGCGCATGCGACAAGTTGCTACTGCGATTCTGCTCGCAATTACTATTTAATAGTGAAGTGATAAAATGGAGGTGACCATTTGGAGGTCTTTACAGGTTGTGGTTAGAAAAACACATGGGACATATACTGTAGTTGTCATCAGTTGCAAGCTCCTACATACAAAAACATAGCGCTTATTGCTGCTGTTCCTCGTTAATGTTTCTGCAAATTAAAATTAGGTGTGATAGCTCAGGTGGGCGTCTTCGTTTGATAACATAAGCAGTTCCGTAACCTCAAAAATCTCAATTGCATTGGTGTACAAACATGAATTATCCATAGTGTGAAAATTGCAATTTAACCCCTTCAGTGGCGTTTTAATTTTTTAGGGAGCCCCCCCCCCCCCCCCTGTGTTTCCGGGGGCCGGACAGTGCCGTGCACTAGATCAGCTGCTGCCCGGCCCTGCCCCCGGCAAACCAGCTGTGTGCGGCGTGGCGTTAGCAATGTCACACCTCATGCAGCCGGGGGGGGGGAAAGGAGGCAGGGCTGGGCAGCAGCTGCAGCTGAGTGCAGCGTTCAGCTCAGAGGATTTTCCGGGTTTGCCAGTCTGGGCACTGGAGCATAGCCTGGAAAATTGTCAGGAGTGCCACCGAAGAGGTTAATGACACAGTAGTAAAGTATCAATGCTGTCATTTCACAGGCTGTGGTTTAAAAGTGACAGCCGATACCCCCTGCTATGAGCTTTATCATTCCCATACTGACACTTATGGAGGGGACTCCTCTCTTAAACGTGGCAGCCTCTTGGCGTCTTCTGTCTAGTGATCAGCTTGGTTTCCCTACACCAATAAAATACTAGACCTCTAGAGCAATGTTCCCTCTAATTTACGAAGGCTGTGTGCGGCAAAAGATTTTGGCTGTGCAACTTTGGAAGGAAATTAAAAATTTTGTGCGTCACTTATATATAACTGGAAAATGACGTTCAGCATTTGTGTTAACTTTACTTCAAAATTATATTAAACATTTAAACATTCAAAACACAGCACACAATGTAGTTAATGGGTGAAACACACATTAATTGAGTCCACAACTGCAAAAAGGGACCACTTCTGCTTTGTGCGCTCTGTTGTAATGTCTGTGCGCATGCTCAGCGAGTTGTGTGCGCGCGCACAGCTTAGAGGGAACACTGCTCTAGAGTTATGTCCTTTATACATCGCTCTAGTGTGCACCCTGGGTCCTATATGGCAGCCGCCTAGTGTGTTCCCAGCTTAAAGAATAGTTAGGAAATACTCACAGAAGCTACCGCTCCATCTGAGGTCTGTGCCGGGATTGACTGTCACATGACCCCCTTGGCCTGGAAGCTGCACTGGAACTGCTGCAGCCGTCTGGACTTCTGTAGGGAAGTGACCGCAGGGCCACCAGTGACATTGGGTCAACAGTCTATTATGTTGACAAGTAATCTGTTTAGACATGACGAATGTTTTATATGCTGCATGCCAACATTGAAAATATGGCTTCATTGTCCTGGCAATCCGATGAATGTAAACCTAATATGCCACCATTTTTTTTTACACCTTTTAGCATCATTGTTAGATATTACATTTATTTATCTATTTTCTATTCTTTTGACTTGGTTATTCACAATTTACTACAAAATGATATAGTGACACATACCCTCTACCAAACAGCGATCCCTATAGTCCATGGTGACACGCATCAGGCATGCTTCTCTTTAGAGGATTGTGTTTTCAATCACTTCTTGTAGGTTAGTGACAGACTTGTGCATCTGGAACAGGTGTGAGCCCACTAATGTGTATTTGTTTTACCTCTGCTCCAGACTCGCCTGTCTGATGATTCCGTGCAGTCCCGAGGATTGGTTACCACTGACATCAAAGCCAAAGACATTGTGCTTGACCACCAAAGTTACTGTGCCAAAAAGGTAGCGGAGCGTCATGTTTCTGGTGACGTACTGGGATACATTACTCCGGTAAGTCCAGAGTTCTAGATTCATTTTTCACACTTTAGATACAGGGGGTGGGGAAAAAAAAATCTTAATTGGAACAAGATTGATATAAGTGCAAAGAAGACGCCTGGTTTTGCTATGCAGGTAGTCAGTACACTTGTTGTAGGGTCGCCTGTGACTGACGACTCAGGTACAACATATCTAGAGAGAGTCGGAAAATGTGTATGCACTTAGCATACTGTAGCTAGGCCGTGGGCGGTGTTTTCCTGCTCACTGGGCTCCGAGCAGCACCTCTGAACCAGACTCTATATACATAATAAAGCTGTTACCCAACTAACCCAGAAGAAACATGGTTATCCTTGTGGTTAATATACACACAGCTGTAGAGAGAGGTTCAGTGCAATAAACCTCTTCACCTAACACCAAACGGGAGTCCCTCTTAAGTAATCTGCAAGGCCAGCGTGTAAGACGAGAATACTATCAATATAAATGTCTATACCCCCTACTTATGGCATACCTAGATCCCCAAACAACCCTCTATCCCCCCCAAGTACTAATCCTAAAACCCCAAGACAAAAACATGGGGGCAACTATTCTCATGTACCGAAGTCCATAGTGTGTCCAGCCCATAATCAAAGGGGCCCCTAAAAGACTATTGATGATGTTAATAAAAAAATATTACCTAACCAAGTCTAGAACCTGAGCAATAAAAGATCAAGCAGGAAAACTAAAAAAGAGAATATGATGATGATGATAATAATTTTATTTATATAGCACTTTTCTCCTAATAGGACTCACAGTGCTTGCATTAGCCTTTTACAGCACAAAATTCAAAACAAACTAACAATTAACAAGGGACATCAGTGAAATGCTTGGGTGAACAGGAAAGTATTGAGTCTGTTTTTGAATGTTTCCAGAGTGGAGGCTTCTCGAACTGAGCGCGGAAGTCAGTTCCATAGAGTTGGAGCCACAGTGTGGAAAGCTCGACCCCCAGATGAATTCAGGGAAATTTTGGGTACTTTTAGTAGTCCTTCATCAACCGATCACAGTAATCATCACAAAAAATCAGGCGTACGGCAATGGCGGTTGTTCTTATACCAAAATTTCCTCTTTAGCTTTCGCAATCAATCATATATGTGAAAGAGAAAAAGAACAATGCAATGTCTAGTATGTCTATACTTCAGATCATACTTGTGTGTGTGTGTGTGTGTGTGTGTGTGTGTGGGGGGGTTATACAGTGAACCCTGAAACATGCGTACCCTCACTCACATGAAGAAAAGTGAGAAACTGTGCATAAAGGTATCTTTAATCCGGGTCACTTTGTGATGTTCGTGACAGTTCCCTCCACCAGATGGTATTAGAAGGACGTACCGTACTCACATAACATACACTTGGATGACTCCTATAATGGTATCTTTAGAGTCACAAACTCAGCCTCCATGGACCATGTCTTTCACTCCATGGGCATAGACTCAGGCTTGTGTATTTCAGAAAAAATAAAGAGAATCTCTTTAAGGAGTGCACAGAAATCATTTAAGGAGTGTTAGGGGAAATTTACTTTGATCGGAGTTGTATTTCACATGGGATGTTGCTATGGGCAACCTATCAGAATCTACCCCTTATTTGTTTAGCACCTTCTAGAAGACAATAGATGGAATCTGATTGGTTGCCCATAGCAACATCCCATGTGAACTACAACTTTCCCCCATTGACTCATGTGAGCCGTCCTGGACTGAATATCACCTGGGAATTTGCAGTCGGTACTTTGCCAATCCCAGACTACCAAACCTCAGAAAGCCTCTGATCCTAAAGGTGCAGAGCACTATCTGAATCAGGATATTAGGGAATGTTTGCAAATCAAGGGCCTCATGACCTGCCACCATTTTAAAATCCAAGGGGTCTCTGCCACCCTCCTTCCAGGGCTGAAAATAGCATGAGGGAGATTCCCATGGTGCTTACAGAGGGAGCTGCAGCAGTGTACATTCCGCTTGTTTTAAAAAAAGAAATGTGAAAAACTCATGTTGACTTTTTGACTGTTGACTTAGTGCTTGTCGCCCTTCCGACCATGGCAACCTTCATAAAGTCGAACTAGCGTCTGTAACCCCCCCCCCCCCCCCCCCCCCCAAAAAATAAAAAAAAACCCAGCGGGAACAACCAATGGCCGGCCGGTACGAGAGTATGCCCGAGGCTCGCCCATAGTAAATGCATCTGTTGTGACGTCGACATGTCGTCTCTCTTGTGAGGAGCTGTTAAATGAAAGTGTGTATGCTGTATTACCATTATGCTGAAATGGACAGCGAAGAATAGTCGTACTACATATAAATTTAAATTTAAAATTGTTCCATGTTAAAATAATTACATTTTATATTATCCATTCGCTCAATAATGTCATTTTTATGAAAGTCCACAAGATGTCACTCCTGTACCACAGAAGGTTTCTTTTGTCTACTGCATCCATGTAACAAAGCTGGAAATGTTCTTGAGCCTCACTTAGGTGTCCATACACTGAGCCAATTTTGACAAATTGGGCTGTGTAATCGGCCCAAATCGGCTTAGTTGGATGTCCCCTCAGGTCCGATGTGCGGTCCCATGCGCATCTCACCTGAGACGGTGGTCTGACCTGCTGGCCGTTTTACCACCCGACCTGGGACCTCCCTCACGGCGGGAGGTCCTGGGCAGCTCACGGGGAATCTTGTGGTCGTACACTGCTGCGAGACATCACAGCAGTGTATGGCCACCTTTTACAGTTATAAATGAAATCCAGCTTTTTGCACATCAGTAAAACCATGTTGTACTGCACAGGGTGAAAATGCAATGTGCGGAGAGATTAACAGATGAGAAAAGGTGCCTAAATCACAGTGAGAAGAGAGCACCGCCTGATATTCATGCAGTATATGCAAACGCAGACAGTGGTTTCCACACATCTGCTGCCCTGGCTTCATGATGTCCAGATGTAAATGCACACCCTCTAACTGGATTTGCTCCTAATTCTCAATAAATCTTTTCAGGCTTAGCTGCAGAACAGCACGTAATCCACCCAGCACAACCCTTTGTAGTGTCTGCAGTTAGAAGAGATTTTATTGCTGTGGTCTGACACATTGGGAGTTTCATTTTTTATTTTTTCTTCAGCTTTTATTGAGTAAAGCACCAAATACATTGGGCCTAATTCAGACCTGGTTGCAGGGCAAATTTGTTCTCAAAATGGGCCATGCTGCCATCAGTTGGGGCAAATGTAACGCATGCAGAGAGCGTTAGATTTGGGATAAAGCAGCCAGAATTTACCCTGCGCCGAAACAACAAACATAAACAGTGCTATCAATCCCTTTTGTGTTCAGAATACTTGGTATACATTTGGCTTGAATAGAAAATATATATATTATACGGGAAGCGGTCATCTATTAGAATGAACTTAGGTCTACAGTCATTAGGTCGACCCCACTAGGTCGACTGGCAGGAAGGTCGACCTGACTTAAGGTCGACATGGGCCAAGGTCGACATGACTTAAGGTCGAATTTGCATAAAGGTCGACATGAGGAAGGTCGACTGGTCATAAGGTCGACAAGAGGTTTTTCACTGTTTTTTGAGCCGACATGTGCCGACAGGCGGTATTTCATGCCCTACCATCCACTAGGGCATGGAGGAGGTTATTAAAGCTGTGGCGAGCGAAGCGAGCCACCGTGCCCGAAGCATTGCGAGCGAAGCGAGGGTCCGATTCTCATTGCCAACTGTGTCCATGTCGACTGTGTTGACATTTGGATCAAAAAACAGTGAAAAACCCATGTCGACCTTATGACCAGTCGACCTTCCTCATGTCGACCTTTATGCAAATTCGACCTTAGGTCATGTCGACCTTGGCCCATGTCGACCTTAAATCAGGTCGACCTTCCAGCCAGTCGACCTAATGGGGTCTACCTAATGACTGTAGACCTAAGTTCATTCTGATAGATGTACCGATTCCATATTATACACATATATATATACCATTTTTATTTTTTTATTTTGCTGTGGTGCTCAAATAGTGATTGGCAGCTAGGGGGCGTTCCCGAGGTGGACACCTGGCATTACATGGATGTGCCCACAAAAACCGCTGAACGCACCCCTAGAACCGCTGGGCAGGCCCCATGGAAAGCAGGTTTTCCCTGACCTGCTCAGGGGCGGGTGAAATCACGTGACTTCAGGCCCACCCCCTGTGCGGGGGGATAGTGAGCGGATGTGTGAGAGGACTCATTCGCTCGCAGCGTAGAGAGGGGATTCAGGGGGAGCTTGTGTTGTGACTCCCTACTCCCTTCCCCCCATACCAATGTATATATTATTGTAAATTATCTACAGCCGCATCTCTGCCTCACCAGCGTGTGCCAGTCGCCACTGGACACGCCCGGCCAGGAACGCAGTGCCTGACGTCAGCACTATCCTGGAACCGGTCAAACGGGCTCTAACCCCCGGCGTACTACTCCTAGACGCCGCGGCTAAACCTGTACCACAGCGGGAGGCGATCCGCTGCTCTGTGCGGTTGCTGCAAAACGGGGGTCTGAATGTGATAGTGGCAGCTCACATCGGACACCGCCCGCATAGCAGCACTGGAGAACGGATCCCCAACCCGGGACCCGCCACTGATTGACAAGCGGGCGCACACTCCATACAGCTAAATAAAGCTTGGAGAGAGTGGGCAGACTCGGCTTTAACAGTCTCCAGGCACCGATTGAATTTATACAGACGTGGAGACATCTAATAAACCAGTCTAATAAGGGGAGAAAAGTATTGCAGTCACACCTATTAGGATATATTATCCTTTTTAAAGTCACTCTGTTTCATGTTCTGTGATGTTTGTGTCTTATACTTCGCTACTATTTTAGAAAATCCTAATAAAAGTTAGATTTTAGATTAAGTCAACCTTCTTGTGCACCACATAGTGACATTCTTTCCTTTCCCTGTTGCTATGTTTGCCGGGGCAGCAGTAACCTTCCCATTAGGCTCCTCATATATGCAACTTAGCAAGCATGACTGAATCAGGCCCAGTGTGTGTGTGTGTGTGTGTGTGTGTGTGTGTGTTATCCATCTGAGCTTTCTTTAGAAGCTTTTCCTTTATATTAATCTGATTGACCACGTGCACCTTGGCACCTCCGCCAACGCATTTCCACACCCCGATAGGATCATCTCTCTCCCTTCCCTGGAGCCAGGGGAGTAGTTGCCATATGCCGAAATTACCCTGCAAGCAGTTAGCATTTGCAAAAGCCTCTTGACTTTTTTGTGAAGTTCTTCTTTTCCACTTATTAATCTCGGGTACTTATTGCTGCACCCTCTTTTGCCCACAGTGGAACGGTCATGGCTACGACATTGCTAAAACATTTGCATCCAAATTCACACTGGTCTCTCCAGTCTGGCTGCAGATCAGAAGAAAAGGCAGGCAGGCTTACCAGGTGACCGGACTGCACGACGTGGATCAAGGTTAGCATCCCTGCATCTCTAGCCATTTTCATTACACACAATTAGGTTGGCATTTATTGCAGATTGAACTGTTCGCTACAGCTATAATAGAAGTAATACGGTAAATAAATCTCAGAGCTTCAGGTGATGCAGACTTTATTTATTTTTTATAGCAAAATTTGTCCAATGGAATTCCTTTTTCAACCAGGATCAGAGGTGTATATAGGTCCTAATTCACCATATATGAGTCAACTGTTTCCAAATTGACTGCTAATACCTATAAAAATACACTGTAGGGGGGTAAATTATTCCTATTTTCAAATAGCATAGATTTTTTTTTTGTACATTTTGAATGATAGAATCAGAATTGTAGTAACTAAAGCAATAAAGCAATATCATCTGTGTTTCTACAGATATTGGTTGGAGCATATTATTTATAAAATCTGAAGCAGGTCTCTTCAAATACAGCAGTCGTTGCTAAATTGCAACACGTCTACGTGATAATATGGGTCCCCCACCCTGTTATCTCACACTTGGGGAAGGTTGACCAGCGATCAGAATACCACCGCTGGAATCCAGACAGGGGTCATGAAAGTATACTTACCCATCCCCTGCTTTCCCTAACCCTCCCTTCTAGCAGCATAACCTCCATCACTAAACTCACCCCCCCGTCCCCACTCTTCCTTGCAGGCTGATCCTATCCCTGTGCATTATTGCCTAACCTAACTCTCGCACCCCACAGCCTAAACCTAACCACCTCGCTGCCTAACGTTACTTCAAAGTGCCTAACCCTCCTACCCCTGCGGGTGGACCCTAACACCCCCCCCCCTTTACAGTCCATCCCTAATTCCTGCCATTAGTGCCTACTATAGTTTCCCCACATCCCAGGCGTAATGCTAACCTTGCCATGTTACTAATCATTTGGCATCCCAGTAGTCTGGATTCTGGTGCTGCATTCCAATTGATGTTGGGAATCACTGGTCACCTGCCACAAATCGGGATGGTGGTCTAGTGAACTCCTGCATTCCGACCGCTTCTGCGTCCTCTTTGGGGCAAAGATTAGTCTCAACTATAGCAACTGTCCAGCAAAATGACATTGGCTTCATGAAAAAAACAAACCTCTTCTTCGCTCCTCTCCAGCAGGTGGATATCTGTGCCACTTAACACTCCATTGTTGTTGTGTGACTATATATGTTATACACAGGTTTTGTACTGCAGCGCTCCTTTTGCCATAGCCAGTCACTGTGGTCCCTGGGCATTGTTCTATAATAATGCCAATTTATGATTATTTTCTTTAGGATGGATAAAAGACATAAAAAAGAATTCAAAAAGGACAAAAATTGGTAAGTAATAATTTTTTTCAAGGTGTTACCACGGATCTTTTTTTTTTAACATCAATATTTTATTGAAAATATTTCAGTTTTAAATGAAAGGGTACAGAATAAAGAAAAAGGGAGGGGGTAAACATAGATTCTGTATAAATACAAACAAGATATAGCATCAT
Organism: Crinia signifera; assembly: GCF_055691185.1. Lineage (NCBI taxonomy): Eukaryota > Metazoa > Chordata > Amphibia > Anura > Myobatrachidae > Crinia > Crinia signifera. The sequence continues at coordinate 82,895,885 of NC_139227.1, read as the reverse complement.
ACTGTGCACAATGAAATTGTAGTAAATGTGAACAAGAACATCAAATATCAAAACGTCCAATATAGTAATACAGGATCGTTCCATAGTGGCCATGTGAGACAGTAAAAAGTCAATCATGAAGCGGTTAATACAGGAAATGGGCAGAAAAAAAATCATTTATAAATCATGTAGTGGTGGGTTAGCTAATCACGGAGAGTTTGTAGGGTCTGAATGCTTCGCGTTAAGGCTAAATTGGAGGGGGTCGTATTGAGATGGTGTGGGGAAGTGTGATGCACCCGCTCCCTCACTAACATATTCGTGCCAAAGCAACCAGCGGACCAATGGAGAAGAGGCAGAGCTCGAGTAGGGTAGGTCCTGTGATTCCATGGTGTAATTGAATTGTATTTTCTGGATAACTTTTAACAATATAGGAGGGGCGGTTTGTTTCCAGCACTGGGCCAGGGCTGCGCGGGCCGCAATAAAAATGTGGCCTAGGTCATAGCGTTTTTGGGGCATAACGGTGTCGGGAAATATATTGAATAGCGCTATTGAGGGAGCAGGTGATGTAGCTATATCAAGGACCTGGTTTGCTAAGTCGAATACATCCTTCAAATATGTAGTAAAGAGGGGGCATGACCAGAATATGTGGTATATATGACCAACATTCCCACATTGCCTCCAACAACAGAACTGGGAACACGTGGGCCAGAAGGAGTGTAGTCTAGCCGGGGTTAAGTATAGCCTGTAGATCATTTTTATGTTCATCTCAGTGTGGTTCATGCACTTTGACATAGAATGAGAGGGGAGAAAGATTTTGCTCCATTGGGCATCTGAGAAGGTTATACCTAGGTCAGCTTCCCACTTTGTCTACGCATTGGATTTAGGGGTGTTCAGGAGGTCTAGTAATGTTCTGTACCAAAACATAACATACCTTCTGGAGTTTAATAAATTAAGACAAGTGTAGATTTGTGGGGCTAAGTTGTTTGGCAGACTAGTGTGGGTAGGGACGGTATTCCACCAGTGGCAAATTTGAAAATAATGTAGTATTTCAGAATGAGGAGGAGAAAGTCTTTGCTGGAGGTCAGAAAAGGGGAGCATATGCTGGCCGTCCAGAATATCGCTTAGTCTAGACATTAGTCTAGACTCCACCATCGTGCAAGGTGGAGATTGGGTATCAGTTTGGATATAGATTTCAATGAAACGTGTGGGAGTTGTGAAATGGGATAGGGGAGTCTGGAGACCAGGATATCCCATGACATGATGGAGGCCCGAGTGGTTGGGGCGAAGCGAGGGGAGAACAGGTCTGAGTGGTTTAGGTATCCTAAAAAGGTCATCAACTGGAATCGGTGCATGTGATATCTCAGGGCCCACCCACCTTCATTCTGAGTGCGTGTCGAAGATCGTTTTTATCTGGGCCAATTTACAGGCGTCGTGGTAGAAGGTCATGTCTGGGAGGGTCAGTCCACCTTTGGCTCTGGGGAGGATCATCCTAGAACGGGCCAATTTAGGAGGTCCAGAGGACCAAATATATTTGAGCAGGATTGAGTTACATACAGCAAGCTCTTTTTTCGGAAAAGTGTAGAGGATTGTGCAGAAGATATACATAAGTTTAGGTAAGAGAGACATTTTAAAGGCAGCCATGCGCCCCATCCATGATATATCAAATGCAAGCCAGGATTTAGAAAGGGTCGCCAAGGAACTAAGGAGGGATGGCAGGTTAATCTCAAAGACTTTCCTAGTAACCGAAGGTTCCGACAGTCGGAATCCCAGATTGGATACCCCCCCCAAAGCTTCTAAAACGGACAAGTGGTGATGTTGGTCATAGCAATCAATCAGATTGCATCATTTTGAAAGATTCAATTTAGAAATTATCACTAGAATTTTATTGGTTGATATGGGTAAAGCCTCCACTGTCATTTTTAGAAACTTTTGTGAATCTTGCCAACTTTTCCAAAGGAGCTCGACGTGAATATTCACCACAGTGTCATAGGAATTTGATAACCGGATTGTAGTCGTCGATTGCATTTAAAACCTGTGCCTAAGTACTTGATATGATATTTCTTATTCAATTGTATTTCAGTACCGCGGATCCTTTTTGATGGGTGGAGTTACCAGGACTTTGAGAGCGTGTTCAGTAGTGAAGATGAGATAGAAGATCTGTCAGATGCTATGGTGCAAAGCGCAAAGGTTAGGATACGTCTCCATTACCATGCCGAACAAGGCCGGACCTATATGCCAGAGCACTTTTAAGAGAGTATTTTGGTCATTCACATCCGTTCCTGCCCCAATGGCTCTTACAAACTATGGGGCAGATGTAATAAGCCCTGTAAAGTGATAACACACCAGCCAATCAACTCTTAACTGTCATTTTTCAAACACACCTGATTGGCTGGTGAGTTATTACCTTCCACTTTATCACTTCACCAGGCTTAATACATCTGCCCCTATGTTCCCTTTTTGTGTGTACAAAGCCATTTAACCTGGCAGTATGCTTTTTAGAGTTAATCCAATATTACTGTAAGCAACCAGGCAAACTCCACTTCAGGGCTGTTACTAGGGTGTGCTTGCTGATAGCTAGTAGTGTGCCTGGAATGGCATTCTGCAGTCATGATCGCTACTTGATACTCTGGGCATGCACCCTGCAGTCTGTACAGCTGAGGACTCAGGCCCTGTCCTCTCTGCACTTGGTGGGCTGGGCTGGCACAGAGCACATTGCTGCACTGACGCCCACAGCTGTCAACAGAAATCTTAGCACTTGTTTTTGGGCCTCCCTCCCCTCTCAGCCTTATCCTCCCTGTGTCTCTCCAGCCTCATCCTCATCTGTGTTGTTCTAGCTTCAGCCTGTGTCAATCCAGCACATCCATTACGTGTCCCTCCAGCGCTATCCATGTGTCTCTAATCTCACCTCTGTCACCCACCCACTCATCTCCCTCTTCTTAGCCTCCTTATTCAGTCGCATCCCCCAACCCGCATGTCTTTATCCAGCCCTTGTATCCCCCAGCCTCAACCCTAACCTGTGTCTCGCATCCCCCATCACACATCCCTCCCGCGTCTTTCAGGCTTAGCTTCCACCGGTGTCTCGCAACATCATAATTCATTAATTTATTAACAGTTTCTTATATAGAGCGTACATATTCCGCTTTACAGAGAATATTTGAACATTCACATCAGTCCCTGCCCCAGTGGAGCTTACAATCTATATTCCCTACCACATGTACGCAAACATTCTAGGGTTAATTTTGTTGGAAGCCAATTAACCTACCTGTATATTTTTGGATTGTGGGAGGAAACCAGATTACCCGGAGTAAACCCACGCAACCACGGGGAGAATATACAAACTCCACACAGTTTGGGCCATCGTGGGGATTGAACCCATGACTTCAGCACTGTGAGGCAGTAATGCTAACCATTACACCGTCTGTGCTGCCCGTGTATCAGCTCTATTAACCTGTGTCTCTCCAGCAAATAAAATTGTGTTTCCTCTCCAGTTCCCCCAATCCCAGTTTGTCTTCCCAGCTCCTCTGGATTTCAATACATGGTACAAGTGTACCCTTATGTTCCCCCAATTGCTGGGCCTGGTTATGCCGCTGCTCCACATCTTCCTGGATTTATTCATTCACTGCCAGAGAGCCACAAGTTGCCTTTGTATGTTGTTGGTTTCTTTTGTTCTTGTATTGTTTGATAAACACTGTATTGATATCATCCTCTCTCCCTGAATTGCCCTGAACATCCCCACGTTCCTGCCTCTGACGGTGTAATCCTCAGTTTATGTCGTGCATTTTCCTCTAAATCTGTTCTACTTCATCTGGTTTTATTTTCTGTACTAGTGCTGTTTCTGCCCAGTGTTCTGTTGCTCTTATTGTGCTGCCAGGTATCCTGAGTGCTGCGCCTTTCATGTAAGTTCAAAGCACCTTACCTCAAGAGCATTTCGGCAAAACTGGAGCTCATTCAGAGCTAAGATTTTATTTTTAGTAAATCTGTTATCCATTGTATGGACAGAAGTGATACCAGGGCTGTATGTGTGAACGCCACAACCTTGTTCCCTACATGTCCACTTCTGAAGGGCAGAATGTACTCCTGACACATTGCCTAACAGAGAAGGCCGCTGTAGGATGAAGATATATATTTATTTTACTCCAAAGCAGGTTTCTCTCATTAGAAAGCCCCATACACATTAAATGAATCACCGCCTTCGCCAGTATTTGCGGTGTCGGGGACCAGACTGTGGTCTGGCATTGGCAAGTGCATACATGGCATTAACGAGGACGTCCCTTGTCTGATCATATTCGGGAGGAGGTTGTTAGTGATGTGCTGGAGCATGCATTGTTAATAATATTGAGTGTACACACTAGGTAACATCCCAGTATGCATTGCCACAGTTTTAGCATTCCCTAATAGCAAAACTGTGGCAAGGCGTGATGGGACTTTGAAGTTTCGCAACAGCTAGAGAACCACTGGTTGCTGATGTCTGGCCTAGTGGGGGCCAGGGATGGGCGCATACACCTGGAGCTCCGTTCTCCCATCCATGGAGCTCGCTATCCTCGGCCCCCAGAGAAGCATGGTGGAGGAGACGGCAGGAGACAGACGGAGGGGCGAGCGGAGCAGGAGGAGGCTGGAGGACGGAGCTGCAGGCCCCCGGCATAGGGCAGTATTCAATGTCAAAATTCGGCATGTGCAGCGAATCCTGTTTAGGATTCCCTGCACTGTCGCCGTGTTCCGGAGGGCCGAAGCCTTCGCTGCCAGCCCTCGCTGTCCCAGTATTCAATGCCGCAGGGGCTCGCTGCCCCTGATGGCGAATCTTTTTTTTTTTTTAATCATGAATTTTTATTTGGTAATACTTCTTATTTGTTTACAAACTTTTTGGATACAAAGGTTGTAAGAGTACATTACACGTTAGGTAATACATCATGTAAAGTAACAGAGTTAATTTTTTCACTTTTACAATTTCTTGGTAGCTTCGTTTCATCCCTGTAGTGAAAATTCCACAGAAAGTTCTTGTACTCAAACTTGTGCATGACAAATCAGTTGTGATCCAAGGTCATGCATATACCAATGGAGTTTTTGTAATTTAACAATTATCATTTAACATTAATAAACATTTGTTACCATGACACATCAGCGTTGGTTCTCTATTTTGTTGATTCGTAGTGTGCAAGATTTCTTAATCGTTTAAATACACGCTTTGATAAAATCAGGTCTTGACTTTCACACAAAAGTTTTCTGTGTCAGAAACATTACAGAGAACATTTTTTAAAGATTATAGTTAAGATTACTTAGAAGGTTTTAGGTTATAAGGTAGAAGAGTGGGGGAGGTTGTAAGGAAGAGTTTGAGAGTTGATTCATGGGAGAGAGGAGGGGTGTGGGGTAGTGGTGGTATGTGTAGTATTGAGAGATAATGAGGGAGGGAAGGGGAGAGAGAATAGAGAGAGAGAGAAAGGGGGAAGGAAGAAAGGTGAAGAGAGGGTAAGGTGTTGCGCTGGGTCTCCAGGGGAAACCACAGGACTTATGTCAGTAGTTTTTGACCTGGGAATCTTCCGCTGCAGTCAGGATTTGAGGCAAATTGTGTCGGTTTTGATTAGGCGTCTGGATTTGTTAGGGGTGTGCATGTTATTGGGGTATACATATGCGTAGTTGGTGTGTTACGTCTGGGGAGAGTGATTTAATGTAATTGTCCCATAAATTGAGGAACTTTACGTGGGTATGTTGGGTGTTTGTGTGGTTTCCCAGCCACGTCAATTTAAAGAACATGAAAAGTTTATCTTCGAAAATTTGTAAGGAGGGTGGAAGGTGGGACAGCCATAGTTGCAGGATAGATTTTCTAGCCACTCCAGCAAGTATAGAGAGGATTCTTTTTTCCTCTGGGCTATTGTGTAAGTAGGATTTTGTAACCCCTAGGATCGCCCATTCTGGGGAGCTGGTGAACCTAATTTTCATTGTGTGGTTAATAAAGTCGGTGATTTTTGTCCAGAATTCTTGTATTTTAGGGCAATCCCATAAGCAGTGTTTTAGGTCTGCACGTGTATGGGCGCATTTAGGGCAGGAGGTTGAGGGGGTGATGCCTATTTGGGCGGCTCTTGATGGGGAAATATAGCTTCTATAACATATTTTATATGTCATTTCTTTATAGGAGATATTTGGCATATTTTGTAGAGATTGTTGTAGTGATTCTAGTATGTCTGGGTAGGTTAAATGTGGGAAGATTTAAATCCATTTATGTATACCTGTAGAGTGATTTCGTGAGAATAGGGGCGTTTTAATGGTGGAGTAGAAGAGAGATATGAGTTTGGGTGTATCGGTAGGTAGTGCAAAGCATGCGTCTAGTGGGTTAGAATAGAATAGTCTTTGTTAGGTCCCTAAGGACTGCTTGTGTATAGTGTTGTGCTTGTGTATGTGAACTGGTAAATGTGTACTTGTTCGCAATCTGAGATATGTTGAGAGGTTTGAGTGTTTCAGTGTTAGTGAGATGCTTTATAGAAGATAATCCCATTTTTGTCCATCTGTTGGAACGCTGGATTACGTAGAAGTGGGAGGTGTAAGGATTTTGGGGGGTTTAAGTTCCAGCTTTTACGTATTTTAAACCATACTGTTCTGGTGGACATCAAGATAGGGTTGTCTTGTATTGAGGGGGAGATGTTTCTTTTATCTATATGTAGGAAAGCTATGAGATGTATATTTGGTAGTAACTGCTGCTCTAATGCGGAGTTGGCATAACTGTTTGTGGAGTTTAGCCAGTCCTTTATATATCTGCATATTGCCGCTTGGTTGTATAGTGCTAAATGTGGGAAGTTTATGCCTCCCTCTTTCTTACTTTTTTGGAGGATTTTTAGGCTCATCTTGGGTTTTTTGCCTGACCATATGAATTTGCTAAAGGCACTGTTGATTTGAGATTCATCTTTGTTTGATAGTATAATTGGGAGAAGTTGGAGGGGGTAAAGTAGCTTTGGGAATGATATCATTTTTATGAGGTGAGCTCGCCCCAGAAAGGATAGTTGCAGGTCTTGCCAGTGACATAGTTCAGAGATAACTTTTTCTATTATTGTCGTTATATTAAGTTTATAAAGTAGGGTTAGGTTTTTAGGGAGCTGGATTTCCAAGTAGGGGATGCTAGTTGTGGCCCATGTTAGTTTAAGTGGTCTTGCCCAGGCGGGGCAAGTCTGGTTTGAGAGGGATAAGGCTGTAGATTTTTGTACATTTATCGAGAAGCCTGAGACAGATCCGAACCGTTCTATTTTTGAGATCACAGTTTGTAGACTGGTCTCGGGATTACCGAAAAACAGCAATAGGTCGTCTGCGAATGCCAGGGTTTTGAGTGATTTAGTGCCAATATTTATTCCATGGAATTCGGGCATGCCATCCAACAGTCGTAGCAGGGGGTCTAGGGAAAGGTTAAAAAGGAGGGGTGATAGGGGGCATCCTTGGCGGGTGCCTCTATGTAGAGAGACTGGTTCCCCAATTAGGTCGTTAACTATCAGTTTTGTGGTCAGGTTAGCATAAAAAAGTCGTATGGTATTTACAAACCTCGTGCCAAGTGTCTATGCTCTAATACTCCATGCAGGTGTTCCCAAGTTATCTTGTCAAATGCCTTTTCTGCGTCGAGGCTTAACAAGATGTTCTGCTTTTGATTGTTGGCTGTAGCAGATGCTATGGCCGCTATTGCAGATCTCACTCCCTGGAGGGAGTGTCTGCCTTGTGTGAAGCCTAGTTGGTGATGTGTTATTATGGTTGGCATTATAGATTGCAGTCGGGTCGCCATTATTTTTGCCAGCAGTTTAAAGTCTTGGTTTAGCAGTGTTATGGGGCGGTAGGAGTCTACTTTTTCCATGTCTTTTTTTGGTTTGGGGAGTAAAATGGTGTGTGCTTCATTGAAGTCTGGGTAATTTGGGTGTTCTTTCTGGAGAAGCTGAAATAACTCCAAAAGGGTAGGCATTATATCGGGTTCTAGGATTTTGTAGTACTCTGCACTGAACCCATCTGGTCCCAGAGATTTGTTTAGTTTTAGGATTTTTATTGCTGAGCTTAGTTCCTCCGCTGATATGTCAGCATCTAAGAGTGATATCTGCTCTTCCGATAGCCTTGGGAGTCCAGCTTCCTCATAGAGAAGAGATAGCGGGGATTAGGGGGCTTGGGGTGGGGAGTATAAGTTTGAGAAGAATGTGTGGAATTGGTTTGCGATATATGTATGAGAAGTGGCATAACCTGCTTGTGTTTTTAGGCGAGTTACATATCTATTCCTATGGCGGACCATATATGCCAGTAATTTACCAGATTTTCCTCCCCAATTAAAATATTTTTGTTTGCTGTAGTCAACTTTTAGTTGGGCTTCATGGTTTAAATAGGTTTCCATAAGGGTTTTGTGTCGGGAATACTCCATTTTGTTATCCTCTGTTGGTCTGTCTACATAAGCTCGATAAGCTTTGTTTAGGTTTGTAGAAAGATTTAGGAGTTTATTTCTCCTTTCTTTTCTTCAGCGGGATATGTAGGCAATAATATGCCCTCTCATAACCGCCTTTGAGGCAGACCAAAAGAGGATAGGGTTTGTTTTGTGACAGTCATTATTTGCAGAGTACTCTCTCCACTTTGATTCTAGCAATTTGCGAAAGTCATCCTGTTTGTATAGATAAGAAGGGAATTTCCAAGTAAAGTTCGAGTTTATAGGATTTTGGAAGTTTATGTTTAGATGGATAGGAGCGTGGTCAGAGATTAATATGTTTTCGATTTTTGCCTCCGTAACTCTTGGTTGAATGGAGTCTCTAATGAGTATGTGGTCAATTCTCGTGACGAGTTGGTGCACGTGGGAGAAAAATGTATATTCTTTCTCCTTGTGATGCAGTGTTCTCCACGGGTCGATTAGATTATGTGTGGACGTTAATATAGTTAGTCCATCCCGTTTCCTAGTGGTGCGTTGTGGGAGTGGTGGGGATCTATCTAGTGAGGAGTCGTAGGTAAGGTTATAGTCACCCCCTATTATGAGGTTCTGTGTGTTTTTTGCCAATAATAGGTTGGATATTTTGGTGTAAAAGGAAATGTTCGGGGAGTTGGGAGCATATATATTCATAATAGTGAAAATTTCTCCATGTATCTTTATGGATAATAGTATATAGCGTCCGTCAGGGTCAATGTCTGTGTCTAGTATCTCATACTGCAGGCGTTTATGAATGAGTATCGCTACTTCTCGCTTTTTGCTTATATATGGTGCTGCGATGCATTCTCCTATCCAGGGTCCAGCTAATTTAGCAAAAGGCCCTGCAATCCAATGCGTCTCTTGTAGAAGGATAACGTCTGCATTAAGAGATTTTAAATGTGCTAGTACTTTTTTGCGTTTTATAGCCGAGTTTAATCCCGCTACATTCCATGATAGGATGCGGAAGTCTCGTTTAGTTTGTAGTGTGTTAGTCATTGTTGGTGTGTATGGTGTGTTATCCTATACCTGATTTTCGATGTCGATCTGACAATTCTATTGTGTGTGTTGAAGGAGACATCTGGTCCCAGCAAGCTAGATGTTCCTGTTTTTCTTCCATGTAGCTTCGCCCCAGAGATCCAGCGCAAGGAGCAGAAAGGAGAGGTGGGAAAAAGGAAGGATAGAGTAGGAGAGACAAGGTGAACATAAAAACAATTAACCAAGGTGCATACATATTTTTCGAAACACTTTAACCATAACCTGCCGACCATGTGTTCCTGGTAAGGAAACATCCAACAGGGCAGGGTCAGAAATAAACCCTTGTGCCCCAGTCGGTTAAATCATTGTATATTTGAATTACAATTGTGCCATGAGTATTTCAGTCGTTTGGGGGGAGGTTGAGTTGTTCTCTCGCCTCTTGGGGGGTATTGAACAGCAGGGATTTTCCATCTATCAGAAATCTCAGCTTAGCTGGGTACTGTAGTGTGAATTTGTATTTGTTCTCATACAGAAATTTGCATATAGGGCTGAATTCTCTTCTCTTGTTTGATACTGCTGCAGAGAAATCCTGAAATATCAGCACAGGAAATTCTCTGAGTGTTAGTGTGCGGGATTTCCTGTAGAGGCGAAGGACATTTTCTTTGTCTCTAAAATCCAGGAATTTTGCTATGACCTGTCTGGGCTTTGAAGTATTTGGTGTCCTTTCCGGTCCTATGCGATGTGAGCGTTCAATTTGAATGGTTCCATTGGGTGTTAGGTCTACGCTCAGTAAATCTTGTAGGTCCCCTCCCTTAATTGATTCGGGAATTCCCACAAACCGTAGATTACACCTTCTGTTGCGATTCTCCAGTTGATCTATTTTAAGCGCCATTTCTTCCAGTGCCGCTGAGATGGGGTCTATTGTGTTTTGGAGGGAGAGTGTAGTGTCCTCCAAGTCACTTGTTCTGGTTTCTAGATCTACTATGCGTTTTGTGTTTTTGTCGATCTTGGAGACAATTGAGTCCAAAGATGTTTGAATAGAGTTCAACTTTGCATCTGTAGAGGCTTGCATAGTGTCCAGTTTTTTTTTCAGTTGTTGGAAGAATGACATTTCTGGGGTAGGGGAATCAGATTGTACTGAGGTAGGTTCTGGTCCTGGAGGCGGAGATTGTGGTTCTTCCGTGGTAGTGGTTTGTTGGGCCAGTGGGTTTTTGAGCTGTGGTTTGGGGCCTGGTTTGTTTGGTTTAACCATATTTTGAGGTATGTGATATGGTTTCTGTATGAATTTGTCCATACACTAGAGAACGAGAGCTTGTAGGTTTGATTGCTAGTAGGCTAGTTTGGATCCTCTCTTACATCAGCGAACATATTGTGGCACTCATGTAAATTGGCATGATGTTCAGTGGAACATTGGACTGCCAGCAAGTCATTTGCTACATTTTATTTTACCAGTGTATGCGTTTCTTTAAAGGGTGAGTAAGTGATTCAGTATTGTAGAGGAGCCCAAGATGTTGGTTATGGTGCTTCTATATGGGTGTCCTGGTGGTACAACACACAGAATTATAAAGGAAACAGAAGGTCTGTTGTTAGCTGTGGCTAAAGCAGATGCACCGTTGCTAGTTGACCACTAGATGGTAGTGGTGTGCAGGCTATAACCCAATGTGTTTTTCTGGTCACACAGCACGCAATAAAGGTACAGACCCCAACATCAATGGTACATTGTGCATTATATATTAAGAGGGGGAATAGGGCAGGGAGAAGAGAGTGGTAAAGGTATTGGACACAATTGAGCTTGTTGGATCAAATGTTTTATCGTTTATGGGGCTGTTTTGAATTAATGTACAGGGTTTGTCCTCTGAATTTATCTTGGTTTCTGTCTGATATTGTCTCAGCTCGGTTACTTTACAGTGGCAAGCAAGATGTTGGATGTCTGTAGGAGTACAGCGGAGATAGGGAGGCAGTAGTTTTGTCTGTCCTCCAGTGGGTCTGGGTTTATTGTAGGTGTATTAAGTCACTGGGTTTATAGCAAGTCTGATGTTCAGTGCTGTATGGGGTATCTATCTCCGTCTCTGGAGACAATTTTGGTCACCTTGTGCAGGTTGTGGAGTTGGTGGCAGGGGGGAACGTGCAGCGGGAGAAGGGCGCTGGACTTGTCAAGGCAGTTCACAAGGCTGGCGTGCTATTTGGAGTGAGGGCGCCCAGTGTCTTGATCAGTTAGTTGTGCACTTCGCGGTCTTTCAGGCACCGCACCTGAGAGCCAGGCTTTTGTACCGGCCTCCCCTATGCAGTCCCAGCACCCTCTCCCCCCGTCTCGGGTCGTCCAGGGGGTTCTGCGTCACTTGGCAGTTTTGTGCTGGGCAGTTGTACTCACTCAGACCTGGGTGAAGGCGCCCCTTCACTTTTCCGGAGCGAGGTCCTGCCGCGTCCTGTGTAGCGGCGATGTGGACGGCCAGACCAGGTGCAGGCTTCTCCTCAAGGTGTTAACCAGCGTCACCGGCCGGTATGTGGAGACCGCTGGCGTCTCTGCAGCGTCGTTCTGACCGCTCCATCCGGTCTCTCACGTGCGCGCCGCGGTCCCCGCTTGTTTGATGTTTGTGGGCGCCGCTCAGAGTGCTCCGGCAGCGTCTCGTCGATGTCTTCGGCGGCTTCTCACGGCTGCTGCAGGGAGGCACCGGGTGGGGAGGGTTCGCCTCGGGGTATTGGTATTTCTTTAGGCGCCGGCGGTAATGGCGTCTCTGTCTGTGTTGAGGCCTCAGAACGTGTAGGCCAGGCTCCGGTGGCTATTCAGCTCGTATCTGTTCAGTAGACCTCTTGTTAGAGAGGTCAGACTTTCCTCTATCTGATGCTGGTGTGTTTTCCCTTTTTTCGCGAGGGTAGAGGGTGGATGGATGAGGATTTTTGGTGTGGGAGCTGGAGAGCTTTCTAAAATGCGGCCATCACGATGCTCCGCCCACCGGAACCTGATGGCGAATCTTGACCCCTGCGGTGGACGGCGGCAGGCATGGAGTTGGAAGTCTCCCTGCCTGCCCCAGAATGTATGTAGGGGGAAGGAGGGCTCACCGGGACCCAAGCAGCACAAGCTGCCCCCCGGGAGAGCTAGCAGGGGACCTGGTAGGAGCTGCTAACACTGCTCCCGATCGTGCATATGTAATGATCGGGAGCAGTGAATATATGAATATGTAATGAGCGGCTCCCGGCCCCCTGCTGGCTGTTATGTGTAAAAAAAAAAATATATTTTTTTTTAAATTAAATAAAAATAGCATGCCCCATCAGATAAAAAAAATTCCTGATTTTTTTTTTTTACACCAAATTAAAAAAAAAACACCTTTATTTTAAAAGTTCACATTCCAGTTCACCATGAAAAGATGGCAATTGGTACACGGTGACACACGGCGAAAATCACTTCGAAAGCAATTTGCCATCTTCTCACTGAATACACTCACGGCGAATGACATTGAAAAACCCATTAAAAATCACAGTGAATTGCGGAGACTATCAGACGGCAAATTGTCCGTCATTCACTGTTCGCAGACAGCAAAAAGTGCACTTTCTGACACAAAAAAAATCACCTTCCAATGCGAAAATAGCACAAATTTGCCGTGAAACATGGCGAATACGCCTCATTGAATACTGCCCATAGAGTTGCAGAGAGCACCATTGCCCCCCCCCCCTCAAGATAGCACCACTGATGGCTTCCTACGATCTGTGCCACCCAGCCAAATATGTACCCCTTGTCTACCCTGTAGTGTTCCATATCTGTACTATTTTTTACTTGTTACCAATCTGGCTGTTGCAATCACCAAGTGGTGCCGATGAATGACTGCCTGGGTGCTGTACAGCTCAGTAAATATGTTCCCATGTCTGTCCCTCATCAGGATACATCTAGTGCATATCTGTACATGTTATATACATCTGTACTGTCACTGTTTACTTGTTCCTACCAAGCAATCCAAATCTAATTCCTAGTATATGCTGCTAGTATACCTGGCCAATAAAGCTGATTCTGATGTGGGGCTTTAGAAAATCATCAAGTTTCATGGTTTAACAAACAAGTGGCAAATGAAAATGAATTCAACCACAACAGTGTTTCCCATCTCCACTCCACGAGTACCACCAACAGGTCATGGGTTGTGGATTACTTTAACCTTGCGCAGATGAGTTCATTCTGTAGGGCCATACATAGACAATGCACAGACCCTGACATGATAGGTGATTATACTGTATATATTTGATTGAAATTTCCATAAAGGTAGCAAAAAACATACATTTACATACAAGCGCATGTGTCGCAGCACAGCTGGAACACGATGCACCACAAAACCTAATCATTCATACATGATAGTACATTACAAGACATAGATATTCTACACCAGGGGGGTAATTCTAATTGACTCGGAGCAGCATACAGAGTCCTTGTGACGCTGCCCCAGCACACATACTGTAGGAAGGAGGAGGATTTAGGGGTGGAGGGAGCTTAATCCTTAAATTCCTCATGACTGTCTGTGATGGAAATAGTGTCTTAATCCTGGGTAGTCGTCCTTTACGCACGCGCGTGTGTGTGCGTGTGCGTGTGTGTGTAAAAGACACCGCTATACTACATAGTCCCAATTGTGTGGGTTTATGTAATTTTCAACTTTGTCTTCAACAAGAACCCTTTGAGTAAAAAAGTTGCTGTGAGCAATCCTAAAAATATGTGCAAAAAATGCATCGCTCACAGTGACTGTTCTTTTTTTGGACGCAACATTTAACTAAACTTCAATTGATTGACTTGGCTGTATTTGTAGTTATTTATACGAAAATAACAGTAGCCAGTGTTCATGAAAACCTAAAATTTGAGGGTCCCTGGGACCCCTCACTTACAAAAATCGGGGTCCTACCTGACCTTTTCTGGGTCCCGACAGAATAAAGCCTCCTCTACCCTTCCACCCAGCATAGCACTTACATAAGCCTCCTCTCCCCCACATGGCATATGTCCTGAGCCGAGGGCAGGCACAAGTCTATTTGTTTTTGGTAAGCAAACATTGATATGGGAGCTCCTCACTGTAGCTGTTGTGGATTGGGGTGGGGAGAGTATCATTTGGCCCACCCACATAAAGCAAGATAGACATATAGTAGAAAAGACATACAGTAATCTGGAAATAGGGACAGCACACGCCAAAAATTTATACCGTAATGTTTATTATACATTACACATTATGTCACACACCGTAATACCTATTACATATAATACCACACGCTGTATAGCCTATTACATATTATGCCACATAAATTCCGCTTACATCATGCTCATTGCTATGGGTTGCATGCTCTTTGCCATGGCATTAACATGCTCTGCCAGGTGTAAATGCTCATTGCCATGGGGTTACCATGCTCATTGCCATGGAGTTAACCTGCTTGGGCTCATTGCCATGGTTTAACCTGCCCATTGCCATATGGGTTTAACATGCTCTTTGCCATAGGGGTTTAACATGCTCTCTGCCATAGGGGTTTTCCTGACCTTCAGCTCCTGGTCTCAGCAGCCCCAGTGCTGGCATCTACTAATGAAGTAACAGTACAGGAGCAAGCAGTGTTCCCGTACTGCTGCTGCCTAGGTGTTGTGATTATTAGTAGATGCCAGCGCTGGGGCTGCCAAGACTGCTGCTGGACTCCTTCCTCCACGCCAGGCGCTGCCCTTCCTACTAGTGCCTCATGCGCTGCCGCTATCTCTTGCTGCACTGAGACTGCTGCTGCCGTAGCAGCCATATACTGGCCCAGGCGCCCGCTGTCAGATGCTGCCTATCCAATCCGAGGTCCCCATGGGACCCGTCCATTCTAAAAATTGAGTCCCTGGACTTTGGGGTAAATTATGAGTTATAGTGCGTGCTTGCGAACCCTGAGTCGCTGTGAGCAACGCTGGCATTTTAGTGGATATTTTGAGGATCTCTCACACCAGCGTTGGCACTCAAAGGGTTAAACTGTGATCCGTGAGTCTGGATCAGTGTCAGTTGCCATCTTCCAGCACGCTTGATGAAACAGCTTGCACATGTGTTTTTTTGTTTGTTTAACAAAGTTTGCATTTTGTATAATCTGTCTCAGCGTATTTCCCAGCGGCCTGCCGGCATGTACAGATACAGCGACAGCATGTTGATGCACAGGAATGACATGATTATGTTTGTTTACAAGCAGTAAAATGGGTACTTATGTAATATCTGGGCTCCCGTTTTTCTTATGAGACCGCATCCCCTCGCGGGGCTCGCTGCGCTCGCCACGCTTCGGGCACGGTGGCTCGCTGCGCTCGCCACACTATATAAAATCAACTCCATGCGTAGTTGGATAGTAGGGGTATGGAAAAATGGGGTGCATTTAACATGGGAGCCCAGATAATACATAAGTACCGTAAAATGCTCCATGTTGTTGAAAAGATAACGGTGGCTGTGATTGTTCTGAAAGTGATTATGGACGTTTACAGAAGCAGCCTGTACAGAGTGACAATGGATTTCCTTGTATCGCGGCCATTTATTGTGTAAACCAGAGGAGAACCCTGGTGCCAGAGAGTATTTAACATTCAGACGAATAGTCTGTTCAGATGGATTAGTAACATGGCAATAGTATAAAAAGACGCACATATTTGCCGTTCAAAGCATTTTTTTTATTTGTATTATAAATTTCCCTTTATCCCCTTAAACAGTCCCCTAACAAGGCGGCACTGCACCCTATAATGGTCACGCCCTTAGAACCAGTACAGCTGCAGCGTGCCATTCTGGGTAGAGCTGCAGTAATGATACTGGCTGCAGGGTGCTGTTCCAGTTACCCTCCTAGCCACAGATGCAGTCGTTTCCTGAATTTTAATCTTTAGGGTCATAAGTAGGGCAAAGCGCTGGCACAAAAAAAAAACACAGATGCCTTTTGGGTGGAACTGGTCATCACTGCTGCTATGCATAACCAAAAGGGTGCACCTGACACCTTCTCGGCCGGACGCACCGCTACTAATATAGTTTACCACAAGCAATGATGCTGCTACCTGCCCTGTTGTCTCCATACCCTCTCCCAGCTCTCACAGTGTCTGCTGGGACTGGGAGAAATGTCATGACATCATTCCACAGTCCAGTCCCACAGCAGGGACATTGTTGATATCTGCACGGCCAGCCATAAAATATTATGGACAACACATGAGAGTGCACAGTCGGGTTTACACACTGGATTATATTTTTCCAATTTGGCCAAAAATTACGTATCCTGCCCAGATAATCCTGATGTGTCCCTGTCCTGAGAAAGCGAGGCATAAGGAGGAAGGGAAGGCTATCGTGGGGCATATTGTCTAAGGGACATTACTGTGTGGCATAATGTGTATAAGGGCACTGCTCATTTGTGACATAATGTTGGGGGTTAAACTAGGAGGAGTTTGGAAACTCTCATCCCTTTTCCTCTTTGTGGCATAATGTGTAAAGGAATAATTTGTAAGGGGCATTACTCTCTAGCATGTGTATAAGGACACTACTAATGTGTGGCACTACTGAGTGGTGTAATGGGAACGTAATGTGAATATAGGGCACTGATGTATGGCGTAACATGAATAAGGAAGACTTCTATGTGATGTGAATAAATTTGCCCTACTGTGTGGTATAATTAAAATGAAAGTACTATTTTGTGGCCACTCCCCTCCCTTGTGAGACCATGACCCTTTTGTGTCATGTGCTCTGTCACCATTTTAAGTATGGGGTGGCAACATACCCTCTTTTGATACAGGGCACCAGAATGTCCAGTTACGGTGCTGCTAATTTTAAATCTTAAATCATTTGAAAGATTGTTTTTGAATTTGCTTTGTTACAAGCAACAACATAATGTTCATCACGGTAACATAGTGGTTAGCATTGCTGCCTCACAGGACTAGACTCATGAGATTGGTCACATTATAGCCTCTTCATCAGACTGCTTCCCTGGCCTGCTGGGAACTGGAAAGTGTCCCGATAGTGGCTGAGTAGATTTCTGACCGTTTCTCCAGTGGTTCAGGTTAATGTGAAGTCCATAATAAGGACCACAAAAAGACCCGTACTGTGCGGTAGAGCAGAGTCTTTAATATACTGTACAGTATGTAGACAATAAAATAATGCTTTCAGTATGTACATTAATAACCTAGTAAATACCCATTATATACCCTCTCCCAAAGATAGATTCAACAATGTACTGTATTGCCGGCTAAACATTAAAGGTGCTGTCCAGATCTCGATTCCTCTCTGGCCAAGGTATAAAAATGACAGAATATTAAAATGGATATAAACATTTTGGCTGGATTATCAGTTTAATTCGGTATATTGTTCCTGTTCGAGTGTGAGCCCCCCCCCCCCCCCCCCCCCCCCCCCACAGAAAAGATGTTGCACATTATGTTAATCAAAGGAATGATATTAATCAAAACCTAATCCTCCTGGATTATTGGTTATCCATATAACCAGCTACTCAAATTTGCAGTTGGTAACCCACTATAAAGATTGAGTCTATATATAGTGTTGACAGGTATAGAAACAGTTGTATGCTATACAGAAAAAAAATATTGATCACCTTTTCAAGCAGCACTCTACAAGAGACTACTCAATCCCTTAATCCAGTGGTTCCCAAACTGTGTGCCGTGGCACCCTGGGGTGCCCTGGGTTGGTGGTCCAGGACCAATTTAATCCAAACATAACTGACTCTACCCATTAGTGGGTATACAATTAAAAATCGGGTCGGGGGGGGGGGGGGGGGGGCATTTAACATAGGAATCAGGCATCTGGGTGCCTGTACGATTAAAAATCGGGTCCGGATATTTGGTTTTACAATGCCCTACAATGGAAAAGGTGGGCGCCGTGATAATACACAAGTACCGTTGTTACCAATATCAACCAATCAGATTCTGTCTATTTTCTAGGATGCAATAGAGAAATGATAGACAGAATCTGATTGGTTGTGATGGGCAACATCACCTCTTCATTTTTGGTAAATTTACAATTATGTGTCCGATTCCCCAAAAGGGTTTCCCTGCATTCCTTTGCACAAGCTGCAGATTCACCTGATCACAGACAGGAGCAGCGTTCCCAATGCCCTGATACTGAGGTGTCTCTATAGCAAGTATAGCCCATAAATATATCTGCGAAAAAGCAGCAATCTCCATAGGGTATATGGTCGTTAGTTCGACAGCACCAAGGTCGACATGCATTGGGTCAACCACTATAGGTTGACAAGCATCAAGGTCGACATGGGGTTAGGTCTACAGAGTCATGAGGTCGACATGGGCTAGGTTGACAGTCAAAATTGTCACATGGGGTTTTTCGCTGTTTTATGAGCCGACATGTGCCGACACGTAGTATTTCATGCCCTACCATCCACTAGGGTGTGGTAGGAGAATAAAATAGTGTGCTGCACATAGCGAGGCATCAGGCCCAAAGAATGGCAAGTACATCAGTGCATTTTTCTTGTGTCCATGTCGACTGTGCCGACATCAGGGACAAAAACCGCAAAAAAAAAACATGTCGACCTTTAGACTGTCGACTTAGTCCATGTCGACTTAATGACCCTGTCGACCTTGATGCATGTCTACCTATAGTGGTCGACCTTTGTGCTGTCGAGCCTATGACCTATACCCCTCCGTAGTGTGGTGACTGCTACTGTGTGAACTGCACAGTGGATAAGATTGTCTGTCTGTTTCTTTATTATGCGTAAGACTTTTTTTTTGGGGGGGGGGGGGGGGGTGTTTTATTATTCTGTACAATATACAATTTGCAACTTGTATATAATGTTTTACATACGTTCCTGGGAGTGTTCTTAGATTTCATGTAATTATATTTTGATATTTAAATTGACATATACAGTATGCTTTTTTAGTAAATAAGATATTTGTTGGTTATTGTACTTTTACTGTGCCCAGAGACAGATTAAGGCACCAGAGGGCCTTGGGTACTTAAAAGAAGGGGCAGGGGCCCTAATGACTAAATAATCACACACACACAGCATACATTCCACTCATCACCAGGGCCGGCGCCACCACTAGGCAGCTCTAGGCATTTGCCTAGGGCGCCGGCACCTGGAGGGCGGCAGTTCGCCCCTCACTCCCAGCATGGAGGGTTAGCGAACTGTGTAAAAAACTTGCGGCGCCAGCATCCC
This sequence comes from Crinia signifera, assembly GCF_055691185.1. Classification (NCBI taxonomy): domain Eukaryota; kingdom Metazoa; phylum Chordata; class Amphibia; order Anura; family Myobatrachidae; genus Crinia; species Crinia signifera. Next base: position 82,876,417 of record NC_139227.1, on the reverse strand, counting down.
TGCAGTGCTGGAGCGGGCAGGGGTGTCCGTGCTGCGGGGGTACCTGCGGCGATGTCATTGTGTATAAAGCTGGCGGCGGCCGGCGGGGTCCCTGCAGTGAATAGAAAATAACTAGCGCTTCCTGCGCCGCCGCGCGCATAGCGCTAGTTATTTTCTATTCACTCCAGGGACCCCGCCGGCCGCCGCCAGCTTTATACACAATGACAGCGCCGCAGGTACCCCCGCGGCACGGACACCCCTGCCCGCTCCAGCACTGCAGGGACGCCGGCACCGCAAGTTTTTTACACAGCTATGTTGGTTCCCGCGCGCTCTGCATTGTGTGGCATGGGTGTCCATGACCAGTTCTGAGGCGCAGTGCTGCCTGCACGGGGTGCCATTAAGAGTTGGAGGGTTACATACCTCCTGTGCCCCCCTCCCCCCTTTAATCCGGCTCTGACTGCACCAGTGCACCTACTACAACAGTAATAAGTGTGTGGAGAGGATTCACAGAGATAACTTCCTCAAAATCTTTGTCCCTGCATAAGTGATACATCCTTATTATGTATTCCAAATCCTTTGGGCGATATTAACACATCCCAGACCTGTCTTGATAAAGATTGACAAGCGCTTATTCTCCTGTCATTTATCCATAATAATGTTGTGCTATAAATAATGTTCGGAGGACTATTGAGCTTATTGAAAGAATCAATAAATTAATTAATTCAAACACTGACTTTACTTCTGTCTGCAGGAAAGTCTTTCAACTGAATCATCTCACCATTTGTTTGGTACTGGTTATTTTTTGAACAGCAGATTTTTCAGATGTATGAAGAACCTTGGCCAGATTGGCATTATTTAGTCTGATGTTGTCCAGATTGGAAATGGTAATACTCGAGCCCCCTACCCCTTTGTTCGCTCCAAATATTGAGTTGATAAAAGTGGAGATTGAGGTGTTTAAACTGTTGATTAGGTACTTGTGTATTTTGGCGGCGCGCATCGCATACCATAACGCATACGATGGTATGCGATGCGACGCGATATCGTACGATAGTGCACGATGGCATACAATTTTGAAATTGTATGCCATTGTACATGGCATACGATGCCATACGATGCGATGCGATTAAACATTGTATAAGGCACCCTAATGGGTGCTTATACAATGTAAAGCACCCAAATGGGTGCTTACAATGTTAAATGCACCCCCCCACTATAAACGTGAACCCGAAGCGTGGCGAGCGCAGCGGTACGCGTCCTACGACCTTTTCATACCCCCACTATCCACGTCGGCGTGGAGTTGAGAATAGAATAGTGTGGCGAGTGCAGCGAGCCACCGAGCCCGAAGCGTGGCGAGCGCACGCGGATACCTGTGAAGCCCGCGAAGGGACGCGTTTACCTGTGAAGGTATCCGCGTCCCCTCGCGGGGCTCGCTGCGCTCGCCACGCTTCGGGCTCGGTGGCTCGCTGCGCTCGCCACACTATTCTATTCTCAACTCCAAGCCAACGTGGATAGTGGGGGTATGAAAAGGTCGTAGGACGCGTACCGCCGCCCCTCGCGGGCTCGCTGCGCTCGCCACGCTTCGGGTTCACGTTAATAGTGGGGGGGTGGCGTGGGGTGCATTTAACAATGTAAGCACCCATTAGGGTGCTCAAAAGCACCCTTTAGAGTGCTTATACGATTTTTGATCGTATAGGGGGTCAAAATCGCGTCGCATCGCATGCCATCGGGTGCATGGCATGCGATGCAATGCGATCCGTTCATCGTACGACGGACATCGGGGGCGCCGCCAAAATACACAAGTACCGTTGATTATTTGCAAATAATGTGTATGTACAGTATGTGTGTGTGTGTGTATGTATGTAGATATAGAACTCCCATTTCAGGGAATCTATATCACCGCTGAAAATGTCACTATTGTTTTCTTCTCTATTCCTAGAGGATCTGAAATAATCGGGTTGGTGTATATATCATGGTTTGGTCATCCTAAAATGTTGTATCTGTTATGCTGGGTACACGACAATTTGGCCTCAATCCCGTCAATTTAGATGCAATTTCAACCGATTGTATGTAAATTGGGCAGGTTTTAGATCCGATTCCGATCTGATGCGTGTCCCCGCTGGTCGTTTGGTCATTTTGGAGATCCAACCTGCTGCAGTCAGGATTTGTAAAAGATCCCTTTAACTGGGTACAGATCATGATCTGATTGTATGCAGATCGTGTGCTCCAACAGATCGTGTGACCATGGTACGATTGCCACACGATCATGATCATTCTGGTGTGTACCCTACATTTATCCGTGACCTAAACAGATGAGTTCTATTAACACGTTTTTGGGGGAAATTTCTTCATCTTGCTATGTTAGTGTTACTAGACATTTATTTCTAGGGTATCTAAGGTCACCATACACCAGAACAATATTGGGCCCGAACGTGCAATCTCGACGGATTGTGTACACATTATACGTAATGTCGTTATGATGCGCAGTCCCACGGGTCTGGAGGTCGGCCCTCAGATCGGACATGCTGCACGTCTGATCCGTCAGCTTTCATTGCAGTCATAAGCAGGTCGTCCTGATGTATGGCTACTTTTACTTTTAATGAGCTGGATCATACTTCTGTTGGCATCAACATGATCAACGTTCTGTACTGGAGTCATTTCATTACCTTTTTAGTTTTATGTTATTCCAAGCTTTTATCAGAACAGAAATTCCTCTTTACTTACAGTTTCGATGTGGAACAATCCTGACTTACCAATACGCTCTGTACATTTAATTATGCACAGTTTCTAAAGCACAACCTCCTATGGTCTTTGGTTAAGTAATGTGGGTGAAGATGACGAAATGTGGAGTAGGGTTGGAATTATTGCAGCCAAGGCTTAATATAAGGGAACGCACACAAATTGCTAAATATATACCCCAACATGGCATCTTATGCCCTTCTCCTTTATGTCGGATGAGCTGTGGACATAGAGGAGATTGTATTCACATTGGGTAACACCAGTGCTATTATTCAGCAGGAACTCAGTTCCTGAAACTCTAAGTATAATGGCATTATCAAGAGCTGGGTTCCTGAACCTGTTCTGGGCCAAAATGTACTTTCCCTCAGATAAGTTTTTTTTTATTTTAAAGTCCCCTGATAGTGCCTTTTGTTTCTAAATACAATATATACATCTCTCTTGCGCACACGCTTTTTCTTTCTATGTTTCTAATTTAATTGACCCACCCCCAGACCTGGAGTATATGGACCTATTTTTCTAAAAAAAAATAGTACTGGGTGACACTACACCGAGATTGCAAAATGATGGCGCAAATAAATACAATACCGAACAAATATTTAAAAATATTTCTGGCCCTAACGAATGGGTCTGAATTGGCCCCATTGGCTCTTTTATTTTAAATGCAGGAAAAACCTCTATGTGCATCTTTACCTTCTCTCCAATCTGTTTACACTATATTATAGTGACTATAATATTCTGTTCTTTATATGATCATTTCAGTAGCTGAACCTACTTTTAGCTCTATACTATTGTATAACCCACTTTCCTTTTATTATGTAACTTTTTTTTTTTTTTTCATATTTGAATAATGATCCCTTTCCCATCTTATCTCTTCCTTGTCCCTTTGTCTACCTCTTCGTCAAGAAGAAAGGGGCAAAGACCAATTATGCGGGGCGCCTCATTAGTGTAAGCAATAGGCAGATATTTTCCATTACAAAGGCTGATGCATATATTTCTCATAGGGAATGTATGTAGGCAACCCTTGAGTTCTTTATATGTGATATTTATTGTAATGTACAGTTTGGTTTTGGAATATTGGTCTATGGAATTATAAAGGTTGTTGAGAGCGTTCTCTCCGCCAACCAGCGGCCACCCTATTCAAGTTAATATGAGTTTTGAAATTGGATAGATATCTACCGTGTGTGGGCACCTTAAGATGCATCACCTGACCATTCGTGACCCACCACCTCCCCTGTACGTTTCAATAGACTCCCCCTCTATCCTTCTTTTTCTTTTGGCTGATTTTTTTTTACTTTGCTTTTTTTCTCCTTTTGTAAATTGATAATTGCACCAGGGAGACAGGATTCCATGGGTTAATCACTACAACTCTAAAAGTGAGGTGATACGTAAGACCAGAGGCGTAACTAAAACTTTGTGGGCCCCATAGCAAAATTTATTATGGGGGCCCCCCGTCAATACACATTATGCGACACACCACAATGCCCCTTACACAATATGCCGCACACCATAATGCCCTTTTACACATTATGTGGCACACCGCAATGCAACTTATACAACACACCGTAATATCCTCTCACATTATGCGCCACCAGGGCCGGAACGTAAAAACAAACGGGGGGGGGGTTGCGGACTCTTACGGTACAGTGAGAGTCTGCAGCCAGCGCAACATCATCCTAGCAGTGACAGACCATGCTGGTGCTGGCTCCCCCAAGTCGCTGTGTGGTCTGCAGGACAATGTTAATGTTTACTGCGTTGCCGCATACTGTGCCGACCTGTGACTATTTGTAACTAGTGATCGCTCCATTAATTTCTAAAGGAACGATTACCCATCAGATCACCCATCACCGCCTGTGAATAGTCATAGCCCAGTGCAGTATGTCGCATCGCAGCAAACATTATAAAAAAAAAAATGTAAATAAAAATTATTATGTAAAGTACTGTAGCCCATCTCACCAGCAGCAGCCAGCAGGGCCATCTTCTCCATTGCTTTCTGTCTTGGCACTCGGCTGGGTGGATGGCACATCTGTCAAGCAGGACGTGGGGCAGGCACCAGCAGGCTACGTGTCTGTCTCCTGCTCCTCCCCCCCCCCCCCCCCACCTGACTTGACTTCTGCACGGCGCTGCATCCTTCTGCATAGCGCCGCCACCTCCTTCCCTATGGTGTCACCTCCGAATCCCCGCTCAGCTGTTTCTGATGCTGCATGACGCCATCCCCCGCCCGGCGGCCTGACTACTTCTGTAAGGCACGGCTCCTTCCACTCGGCGCACGGCTCCTTCCACTCGGCACAGCCCCCTTTTGTATAGCGCCGCCCCCCCTGCCCAGCTCCTTCCTCTGCCTGCCGCCACCCATCGCCTGGATCCTTGTTGATGGTGCCACCCCACCTGCCCTGCGGTGGCAAGGTAAAACAGGCGACCAACGGCCGCGGCGGTGCTCCAATAATCTAACTAAACTACTGAGGATGCAAGAGATTGCTTGCTGTCCATGGAGCCCCCCTAGCCGCCGGGCCCCATAGCAGCTGCACCCCCTGAGTAAGACCCTTAATAGACATTGGCCACTGGTGAGGGATGATCCCAATCTCGCTCCCTTGCATAAGACTAAAATAATGCAAAGTTTTTTCTATGGGTAGAAATTTAATGGACATCCTAGTAAAAGCAGATGCAACTGAGCAAGGGACATTGGCCCCCCAAAAGAAAGGTTGCTTCAAATGTCCCAATTGTGTGACATGCAACTATATGATCAGTGGCAACTCATTTAGACATCCTATGACTGGTAAAAATATTCCCATTAAGCACTATCTCTCCTGCAATTCAAAATTTGTTATTTACATCATTTCATGTCCCTGGAGTAAATATTATGTAGGGAAAACAGAGACAAGCTTCAAAGAAAGGATGGCAAACCACAGGAGTGCAATAAAAAAGCTATATTAAAAGGTCACAGTGACCAACCAGTGGCACGCCACTTCTTTTAGGCGCATCATCCGTTAACTACGCTGAGATATCGTATTATTGATCAGGTACCTCTGAATTTGAGAGGGGGAGATAAGGCCAAAAAATTATTACAGCTAGAATCCAAATGGATTTTTCAGTTAAGAACCCTATCACCGATAGGTTTAAATGAACAACTGTGATATTATCATGTATTATGATAATATCACTAATTTTAGATCATACATTTATGTATTTCTAAATTAAGCACTAACAGAAATTTGAGGCACTACAAGGACCAGAAATCCCTTCAACTATTGATCCTCTCAGAGCTGTTCTATGCAGAATGATACAGTAGCTCAAACCAATTTATTGGCCCATCACCGGGGCATGTGAAGAAGGGATTAATCTGGACTAGAAACGGCCAGATCTGTTAAACACATGTTTAAAGCATTTTGGTGACAGGTGCTTCTTTTGATATTTGTAGGATGAACAATTTGATGGTTTTGTGGTGGAGGTTTGGAGCCAGTTGGGTGGACAGAAGAGACAGTAAGTAAAACACTTCAAACTATTTTTATCTTGCATATACAGTACAGACACTTGGCAACCATAAATGCAGTTGGTACAAATCCAGGATGCTTCTTGGTGTTAACCCTGATTTTTCCTTTCAGTGCTCAGATTTTCTAAATCTGTCATTAAGACGGTGTACAGTATGTTTTTCCATAAATTCACTTATTCCTGTCTGTGAGGAGTGCAGGAATAAAGGTGCCCATACACGTTACAATTATTGTATACAATATTGTATACAATATCGCATCTCATAGCATATCGGTTTTGCGATGAGATCAGATGAGATGAGATCTAGTACAAAAAGTATGTGCAGCACATACTTTTTGTACTAGATCTCATGTCATCTGATATCATCGCAAAACTGATATGCTATGAGATGCGATATTGTATACAATATTGTATACAATAATTGTAACGTGTATGGGCACCTTAAGGCTGCAGTACATTTTACCTTTCTATTTATGGAATAACTGTTCTTATGGTTTGATAAGGGCCCCTTACATTAGAACGATATATCTGATGCTGACATTGGATTCAATTTCCCTTGAACTCCCCCTGGACCTTCCCGGGAGTGATTGCATCCAATTTAGTAATTTGGTGTCATTTTGTGCATGCAATTTGGTCCAATAAATTGTAAGAGATTTATCTGGCCAAATTGCATGTGTACTATACTTTCTGCAATATTTCACATACGATACTGTATATCACATGCGCCAAAAGCACTCCATTTTCCATCGGATTGCGACAAATCATAGGTGCGGTCCGACTAACCTAGAGGCTCCCATCCGACTCTCACGGGACCGCGGATCAGATCAGATGGAAAACACAAACGATGTGGCACTTTTCAGACAATATATCGGCCCAAAACATTGAAATTGGCCAAAATCGGGCAAAATCGTTCTAATGTAAAGGGGGCCTTTAGATAAATAACGACCATTGTCTTAGCAAGGTATAGAGCACAGGTTCTCAATCTCAGTCCTCAGGACCCCACACAGTGCATGTTTTGCAGGTCTCCTTACAGAATCACAAGTCGAATTATTTGCTCCCTTGTGGGTCTTTTAAAATGTGTCAATGAGTAATGAATGCACCTGTGCACCGGCCGGGTAACCTGGGAAACGTGAACTGTGTGGCGTCCTGAGGACTAAGGTTGAGAACCTGTGCTCTATACCTTGCTAATATAAATAGATATTTCTCTAACAAACCATAAGAAGAGTGGCCAAGAGGGATAGATTCTTCAATATGTTCTCAGAATCACTTTATTGCCAAGTATATCAATGTACAGCATACATAATACACAAGGAATTTGTTTCCGATAACCACTGCTCCCACACAGTGTACATACATAACAGACCAATACAAACAGGATCATTTCAAGGGGAGGGCTTCAGGGTTGTATTTAGAGTAATGTGTCGAGTGCCGAGATTAGCGCAATGGGTCGGAATCGCAGACCTTTGACCTTTGAGTTTATTATGAAAGTAGCTTGGTGAAAAAAACAGTTTCTGTGTCTGGCTGTCCTCACCAGTTGAGAGCTGTATCGCCTCCCAGATGTGTGCTCTATTAGGTAGAAAGCATGTTCTGATAGTGATTGCGTAGTCTAATGGCCGGCATAGAATCTATAGGAGAGGGCAGCAGAGCAAGATGAAAAGGAGGTGACTCTGGGTGTGCCTTGTCATGATTGTGTGTATGTTATGGTTTAATGTACTTTTGCTTATGGTCTGTACTTTTAGTAAAATAATGTACAGCAGAGGCGTAACAATGGAGTCATCTGCCGCCGGGCTCCTGCTCCCAAAGGGGGCACCTCCCCCCCCCCCCCCTGCAAATTTAAATCAGTTCTTTGAAAACCTTTTATATCACTTCTGTGGCTGACTTCCCCTCCTAGTAGGACCATAGACATCACACTCTCTTTATTTTAAACATAACATACATAACATACATACATAATTACACACATGCATACATATATTTATATAAGGTGCTGTTTGTGTCTTTGGGGGGGCACCAATATTTATCTTGCCTCCTGGCAACTGGGGCGTACTTACGCCACTGATGTACAGTATACCTCATCATGCAATAGATGTTGTTGTTGATCCTGTAGGCAAACGGTCACTGAGTAGACAGTTAGTGTTCATTCTAGCACCTGCCATCTTTGAAAACCCAGGCAGTTCCTGTTTCCTGCCTGGGGTGTCGCTGTCTGCTGCGGTGTTTCTAGCAAAGGTCTGGTAAGCATATCAGTGCTGATATACAGATCATACTGTGCTAGAAGCACTACAGCGGACAGCGACACCCCAGACATGGCAGAGGAACTGCATGGGTTTTCACTAGATCAACATACACCCAAGGTCGATATTGACAAAAGGTCAACACAAGCTAATGGTCGGTATTATTATTTTTTTCCATTTTTTTTTTCCCAAAAAGATGGTTTTTCATATTTTACTATCCAAGTGGGTATAGAGGGAGAATATAATAGCAGCGACACCCCAGACATGGCAGAGGAACTGCATGGGTTTTCACTAGATCAACACACACCCAAGGTCGATATTGACAAAAGGTCAACACAAGCTAATGGTCGGTATTATTATTTTTTTCCATTTTTTTTTCTCCCAAAAAGATGGTTTTTCATATTTTACTATCCAAGTGGGTATAGAGGGAGAATATAATAGTGTGCCAAGCATAGCGAGCCATGCAGGGGGATGCAGTACACTTATACGTGTTCATGTAAAAAAAATGCGAAAAACTCATGTCAACCAAAAGCTTGTGTCAACCTTTTGTCAATGTTTATGTTGGGCATGTCGACCATTTCAAGGTGTCAACCTAGTCAATGTTGACCATTAGGTTGCAAAAACATTTTGTCTTAACCTGGAAGGAACAGCGCAGAGAGAGAGTGAATTTCTCATTTACTTCTGTGTGTGCAACAAGCGATTCTCTGGGGTCCTAACACCGTTTGGAGAACTTGAAGAAAGCACAAAGTGGATTGGGCAGAACCATATTCACCTTTTTCAACTCAAACAAGAACCTGTCCTAGAGCTTTTGTTTTGCAGCCAGCCTAGATGGGCTTCCTTCCAGAAACCATAACTGAGTGTTCCGAGTCCGAATATATCATTCATTGTTTCTAAAGACAGGGATCTCGGGAGCATGTGAACTAGTGTTTCATAATTGACTGGTCCATAAACTAGGGCTCCTATGATTTGCAGTGACCTTTCAGATAACAGGGAAAGTTCTTAAGTCTGCCAGTGTGCTATGAATCCTGCTCGTATCTCAGAACGTGAGCTCTCTAATGTCAGAAATCCTACTTGCCAGACAAACAATGTTCCGTGTTGTCATTACCTGTTTTGATCTCTCTTCGATACAGAACTCTGGTTAATGATTTATGGAGGATTGTTTTTCAAGTTTTATATCTCATTTCTCACACCTTCTGTGTGCCAAGTTCGGTACTTGTGTATTTTGGCGGCGCCCCCGATGTCCGTCGTTCGACGAACAGATCGCATCGCATCGCATGCCATGCACCCGATGGCATGCGATGCGATGCGACGCGATTTTGACCCCCTATACGACCAAAAATCGTATAAGCACCCTAAAGGGTGCTTTTGAGCACCCAAATGGGTGCTTACAATGTTAAATGCACCCCCACGCCACCCCCCACTATAAACGTGAACCCGAAGCGTGGCGAGCGCAGCGAGCCCGCGAGGGGCGGCGGTACGCGTCCTACGACCTTTTCATACCCCCACTATCCACGTCGGCGTGGAGTTGAGAATAGAATAGTGTGGCGAGCGCAGCGAGCCACCGAGCCCGAAGCGTGGCGAGCGCAGCGAGCCCCGCGAGGGGACGCGGATACCTTCACAGTTATACGCGTCCCCTCGCGGGCTTCACAGGTGTCCGTGGCGACGCGGACACCTGTGAAGCCCGCGAGGGGACGCGTTTACCTGTGAAGGTATCCGCGTCCCCTCGCGGGGCTCGCTGCGCTCGCCACGCTTCGGGCTCGGTGGCTCGCTGCGCTCGCCACACTATTCTATTCTCAACTCCACGCCGACGTGGATAGTGGGGGTATGAAAAGGTCGTAGGACGCGTACCGCCGCCCCTCGCGGGCTCGCTGCGCTCGCCACGCTTCGGGTTCACGTTTATAGTGGGGGGTGGCGTGGGGGTGCATTTAACATTGTAAGCACCCATTTGGGTGCTTAACATAGTATAAGCACCCATTAGGGTGCTTATACAATGTTTAATCGCATCGCATCGCATCGTATGGCATCGTATGCCATGTACAATGGCATACAATTTCAAAATTGTATGCCATCGTGCACTATCGTACGATATCGCGTCGCATCGCATACCATCGTATGTGTTATGGTATGCGATGCGATGGGCGCCGCCAAAATACACAAGTACCCCAAGTTCCATCTTTGTAGTCTGAGCAGTTGTTTCTACCTTCTGTCTGGTTCTGAGCATGTTCCCCAAATGTAGAATTTGTTAAATTCTGACACTTTGTTGCCTCAAATATACATCAATTATTATTTATTTACAGTTTCTTTTATATTCCGTTGCGCTTTACAATTGTAGACAGTGATCAAACAAACTGGGTAACAACAGACAGACTTGGAGGTAAGAGGACCCTGCTGCAAGCTTACAATCTATAGGGACACATGGGGGGAAGCACATAGCTGCCTACCCTCCTGCATTCTGCAGGAGACTCCCTGAAATAGCAGCAATGTTCCTCTCTCCCTCATTAGCCCAGCAATCTCCCTCATTTCTCCCTCATTTCACCTAGCCCACATTACACTGTTACATTTTTTGGAAAAAAAGGGTAAAAAAAAGAATGAGAGAGAGATACATTTACATTGAATTATTAGCAACATCTCCCAGCACTTTAGCAAGTATAGTATCGCTTACTAACTGCTTTGGGGCTCATCTACATTTGGATAGAAGTCATTTTAAAAGATTCCTCTCAGATGTAGCAGTACACACCAACAATTCTAGGTGCCACTTTCACAAACTCTATTCACAATATCTCCATATATGGAACTAGACACGCCCTTTGGGTGGAGCATTACACGCCCCCTCAATGGGGTGCTGTGCAAAATTCTACTACCAACTGTAATCTCCCTGAAACTAGTTTTCAAAAGTAGGCAAGTATGGGGAAACACAATGACAGGCACCAGTAATACTGCAGCATAGCATCTACTTGTTTGCAACTTCCTGTGGTTTTATTGCCACCTTTTCTAAAGGACCATACACATTTGGTGACTTTTAGCTCAACGCCGCCCAGTGTGTATGCCCCGGCAAGTGTATGTATGGAGCGACTTTCCCCCCAGCAATGATAGTGATCATCGCTGTCCATACACGCTGGGCATAGTTGCCCAGTGTATAGACCTTTAGGTGGTCTGATGCATCAGGGAAGCATTGCATCTGTTTTGATTTTATTTAATAATTTTTAGCAACATTTATTCAGGGTTGCCTACCCTCCTGGAATGGCCGGGAGGGTCCCGGAAATCGGGTTCCCCTTTCGGCCCTCCAGAAAGGTGGACAACCCTCCCGGTCGCAGCTTACTCCCCCCTGACTGCGCTGTTTAAATAACCTGATCTGACGATCTCCGATGATGGGCGGGGCTAAAATGCCATAATCGTGTCATTTTACCCCGCCCCCTCCACAGAGATCGGCGAATTGGGTAATTTTTCATCATGGGGGTGGGGCTTAATGATGTCACCCCCAGCCCCACCCCCTAACTCCTGCTGAAAGTCTCCTTTCCGGGCTTCTCCCGGAGAGGAGATTAAAAAAGTCGGCAACTTTATTTTTGTGATTTGTACTCCGCAAACTGTGGAGGGAATCATAATCCTATTACATTTGTTAGAACATCGTAAGTGAAAAGGGAATGCCATTTTCCCCAATGTTCCTCTGATTTTTTTAAAAACATTTTTATATTTATTGTGCACTCCAGCTGTTGTTGAACTACTCATCCTAGTATGCCCTGCTACAGTTTTGATGTTTGGCCATGCTAAAACTGTTGCAATGCATGCTGGGATGTGTAGTTCAACAGCTGGAGCGCCAAAGGTTCCCCATCCCTGGGATAGTCTGATAAAAAGACAAGCTTTGTACAAAAGAACACACATTTTCAGTGAAATCTGCCTGTTCCTCTCATCCATAGCCCCTCTTTAGGTGAAACCATGGCTGATTTTGGGGATTATGCTTTGCCGTGGCTCCATTTGTCTTATTGGGGCTAATTCTATAGTCCCGGGCAAGCCTATTACCCTCAGTTAGCGATCATGGGTAAGAGGGCATCGGCCTACATGTTGTGTAACTCAATTTGCCTAGGGCGATGTCAAGTATTTCACCTTCCTCTACAATTTTAGATGTAAGTACAGTCCAACTATTTAGAAATGTTATTTCTAGTTGCTCAATGGTTGTCATAGACTAGTGCAGTGGTTCCCAATCTTTTTTTGAATCACGGCACCCTAAAGTATCGGAATTTTTTTACGGCACCCCTAGGCCCCCCAAAAATGAATTAGATTGGGTTCTACTGTACTTCTCATTTTATTTTTTATCTTCTAGAAGATAATAAATAGTATCTGATTGGTTTAAATGGACAATTTACCCCTGTGTGTGTGTGTGTGTGTGTGTGTGTGTTGGCACTAATCTAGACAGAATATTTTCATTTGTTTACTATCTCATTGTTTTTTGTTTCCTTAATTTGTACAAGCAAATTGGAGGGCTTACAATTCTTAATCAGTTACACAACACAATTTACACAGATATAGTCTGTTCCTTATTTATACTAGACCACTTACCCCTTTTTACACCAGTCCTGCAAACCTGGGTTTTTACCCATGAGCGCACAAAATACTGAGTTTGCGGGGGGTGCAAACAGTTAGACCGGGATTTCAAATTGGCAAGTGTTCTCAGTGCAGTGTAAACGGTTAACCCGGGCCTGTTCACTGCAATGGAAAAGCTGAGGCTGGAAGATATCTCCCATCAGCCGCTCATACCTGGCTTCAGTGACGTCACCCTCCCAGCATTATGGGGTGCCGGACGGGATCCTGACAGGCATTTACCCGACGTTGGGATCCTGACAGGCATTTACCCGACGTCGGGATCCCGAATGTGAAAACACCTACAGCCGGGTTTCCGACGACCACCTGCTATTTTCGCTTGTGGGGGTCCACGACCCCCATAGGGGAAGAATAAAATAGGTGGCAAGCGTTGCAAGCCACCGTGCCCGCAGCGTGGCAAGCGCAGGTGTCCGACTGTCGGACCCCTGTACCACACCTGCATTATGCCGGGTCGGGTCACCTGTCTAAAAAGGCTCATAAGCTGGGTCACACCCGGTTTGGAGCAGAGTCTAAATTCCCGGGTGTGACCCGGCTTTCTGGTATAAAAGTAGTATAAGTCCTACAGGTCCTACGGGTATATGAACCATGACCGCAAGTATACATCTAGTGTCTCACAAGTTTGCTAGGAAGATGTTAAAGTTTGTGCAGCCTTTGTGCCTAATTCTTATTTGTAGAAGAACCAAATTATTTACTCACAAATACAATGCTTGGGGGATCTGCGTAAATGCAGAATGGTTATTGCCAAGTCGCTCGCAGCCCTTAACATTTTTATTCAGATGATGGGTTGTACCAGGAAATCTTTTTTTTTTTTTTTTAAAGATGTTATCTGTGTGAAACTGGTACTGATCTGTCTCTATTCTGTGCCCTCAAATTACTAAGTGAGTGTTTGTAGCCGGCTGGCCTCCTTTGTCACTTTGTTAGGGTGAGACATCAGTCTGCTGTATGCGAGCTCCTTTGAGCTCTGGATATGGCACAGGGCTTGTCCTAGAACTTACCCATAATTGCCTGGCTTCTAGTAGTGCAAAATATCAACCTGTATCTTGCATGAAGTGAAATGCAGTTTATGTTCCCTATTGAGTGGATCACATGGTGCTGTAGTAAAGCTTTCATAACAGTCCTACAGAGTCACCTCTAAGACCCAACATTTACTCTGCTCATGGGGAGGGATTGGAAACTGGAGTGCTGCTATATTGTAGGTTATTAGAATTTAATATTTAGTAAATCTTTACTACATATAGACACAGATTAGTATCCGGGGGCGAATTGGCCTACCGGGATGCTGGCCCCCACTTTGCTAAATGCTCAGCTATGATCAGGCAGCTTGGTGGACAGCGTGTGTGTGTGAATTCAGAGGTGAGCACTGCTCAGAGCCGGCCCTATAATATTGTGTGGTAAGTGGCTGTGTATGGTACTGAGCAGGGTGCTGTCAAAGCGCACTGCTGAAACCAACCGCCGCATCCTGTGGAGCACTGGTCCGCCGACCCATCTTGCTGTCATTGCTTCAATTTTAGTAGATTACAAGTTAATAGGTGCAGATTTCAGCTGCAGTTTTCAAGCTGCAATGTTTAAAAAAAAAATTGAAACAGAGCTACAATTGCCTTTTAACTTTATTGGCGCTTTAAATCCTCAAATTATGATAATTTTTTTTATTTTTTACATAACTTGCTCCCTATTGCATTCCTCCTTTGTCTTAAGGTTGCTATACACTTGTGCAAGGTATCGTATGTGATACCCCGGCAAGTGTCCTGGCTGCTTGATCACGTATAACATATATGCGATCCTTTAGCCTATAATATATCAGGTGCAATCCCAGCAAGAGCTGCGCGTCTGACAAATCCTTAGTACAGTACTTCCGATCTAGGGGCTCCGATCCGGTGCACATGCGACAGCGCATCGGACCGAAGGTAAAACACATGTAATGTTGTCAGTTTTCATCCGATTTATCGTCTGGATGCATCCAAATCGGATTAAATCGGGCAAAATCGCACAAGTGTATGGCCACCTTTAGCTAGGTACAGAATTTTAATGAGCAGTCTCATAAGGTAGTGGCTCTTTGAGTAGACCATTTTATGTGAGTGAGAAAACTCTATGGAGATTCCTTAAAGTACATATGAAGGGGGAAATGTAATAGGATGAGAGATTCAGAAAGTGAGAGATTTGGTAAGAAGTCTCCAGTTTTTTTTTTAAAGAGGCAATCACTTACACTGCAAAACCAGTTTGATCGTGCAGTGTAAATGATTGCCGCTTTAAAAAATTTTTTTTACAAAATCTCTCACTTTCTGAATCCTATTAAATTTCACCCAAAATGTCTATTTTTGTATTGAGTGTAGACTCCATATGACATAAGACATCGCTGCTGTGGTTGGAGCCACCTGCTGCTGGTAAATATTGGTGTATAGCGACTCTGTTTTACTCCATTTGATCAGTAGATTTGTTCTTTGGAAAATCCCGGGTATATTTAGGCTGAGTGGGCTCGGTAATACTTTTATTTATTGGATGTGAGGATTCTCAGAGATTAAAGGGGCATACACACGGGGAGCGAATTTGTGCTATTTTCTAAGCAATCTGACTAGATTGCTTAGAAAGTAAGCACAGATCTCTCTGTGTGTATGCCCCGAGAGATTTATTATCTCTTGCTAAGTCAGTGCATACAGTAAAAATTTAGTTGAATTGCTTAAAAAGTGACTGTAAATCTTTGTGTGTGTACAGAATGAGAGATTCTGATCGCAATCTCTCGTTCTGAACCACTACCCGGCCTTTTTTTCTTAAGCAAAATTGCTTAGCACAAATATCTGCATGTGTATGTGCTCTCCATGGGAGATCTGGACACCAGGAAATCGCCTACCCTAAATAGCTTAGCAAAATTGCTTAGCACCCATCTCTACATGTGTATGCCCCTTAAGATTCTTATGGTGGGTACACAGTGGCAGATATATTGATTGGGCGATCTATTCCGGCGTTATTCACAGACCTATTGTGTTGGCTGTGCAAAACGGCCGATATATCTGAAGATTTAGAAACATAGAATTTGACGGCAGATAAGAACCACTTGGCCCATCTAGTCTGCCCCTTTTTTTAAACATGTTACCTCAAACCATATTTGATCCTTATTTTTTTGTAAGGATATCAATATGCTTAACCCAAGCATGTTTAAATTGTACTACTGTATTTGCGTCTACCACCTCTGTTGGGAGGCTATTCCACTTATCTACTACTCTTTCTGTGAAAAAATTCTTCCTCACATTTCCCCTGAATCTTCCTCCCTCTAGTTTCAGTGCATGTCCTCGTGTTCTGTTGCTCCTCTTCCTGTGAAGAATGTCTCCCACCTGTACCTTGTTAAAGCCCTTGATATATTTGAAAGTTTCTATCATGTCCCCCCTTTCCCTTCTCTGCTCTAAAGTATACATATTAAGATCTTTTAGTCTTTCCTGGTACGTTTTGTGATGTAGGCCATGCACCATTTTAGTTGCTCTTCTTTGTACAGTCTCTAATGTATTTATATCCTTCTGGAGATATGGCCTCCAGAACTGAACACAATACTCTAGATGACGCCGTACCAATGACCTATACAGTGGCATTATTACTTCTTTCTTTCTGCTGCTGATACCTCTCCCTATGCAACCAAGCATCTGACTTGCCTTCTTCATTGCTTTGTTACATTGCCTACCTGCCTTTAAGTCCCCTGAAATAGTGACACCTAGATCCCTCTCTTCCTCAGTAGTTTCCATTATAGTGCCATTTATACTATATTGAGTCTTTGGTATAAATGGCACTATAATGGAAACTACTGAGGAAGAGAGGGATCTAGGTGTCACTATTTCAGGGGACTTAAAGGCAGGTAGGCAATGTAACAAAGCAATGAAGAAGGCAAGTCAGATGCTTGGTTGCATAGGGAGAGGTATCAGCAGTAGAAAGAAAGAAGTAATAATGCCACTGTATAGGTCATTGGTACGACCTCACCTTTATTTGTGCACCGTTTGTACCGGCGATACACAAGCCCATTGTACACTAGCACCAGGAGCCAGCGGTGATTTACAGCTCAACTGGGCAGTCACAACAGATGGAGAACACGCTGCCTAATTCATCCAGAGAGATATCTGCAGATCTGCCCAGTCGACTTTTAGTGGTCAACCTAATGTATGTTATCCCTCATTGTGTCGAACTAGCGACCGTATTCCTTGGGTGCTGGTGTATTTTCTTTGCGCCACGGTCTACTCTACATTTTTTATGGTTTATAAAGACAATCCAGTAAGGCAAGCCAGTTCGTCATGAAGGTCTCCCAGGAAATGCTGTTATTAGAGAACACTTCTGTTATTTCTTTGCCTTTCCGGCTGTGTCTATGCGTCTGTCTACTCAGATTTATATAAAGTTTAATAATTCCCTCCTTATTGGTCAGTGAGCAGGGCAGGTGATGAGAAAGTGCTTTATACCAGCCGTTTCTCTTTAATGCACAGTCAGCGCTGCCATGCCATAAACTGAGCTCAGCTTCCGTGACAAGTGACACTATCTATCGCAGTAGAAAAGATTTACTGTGCTGCTTATCCTTAAAGTACTTGCCACCTGTGTCTCACATCGGAGGCACAAAGGTTTTGACATATGGATATGTAAATGAGCATATGACAAATTCTATTCTTAACTCCCAGATCCCTCAGCTTCAATTTGTCCTAATTTTAAGCCTGCCTTACTCATTACAATGTCGTAGGAAATGGAGTTAAAGGCGTTTTTTTTCCCCCTAAGCAAAAGCAGTTCAAGGTGTAATTTATCTGTTTACTTGTCACGGAGGTGTAAATTCAGCAGCCACTAGAGTATTAGTTAAACATCATGAAAGGTGCCATTTAGCAAACCCTGGAGTGGCTTAGCGTAATGCGGCTTGTTCAGCAGCATCTGGACATGTTTCTTAGCGTGATGGAGATCGTCTATAACTATCAGTGATGTCTCCGCACAGTGCCGTAACTAGATATTTTTTTGCCCCGTGCCAGAAAAGGGAATTTCCCCCCCCCTCCCCCACACCCACAATCAAAATAGGGCCAGTGCATGCCCAAGGTGTCAAATTAGGGGTTTGACTTCTTTGGGAAGGGGCGGTGCATGCCCAAGGTGTAAATTTAGGGGCGTGACTTCATGTGGAAGGGACGTGGCCACACAATAGTATCAATTCACACATTAGTGTCCGTTATTTACATTATACCACACAGTGCCACTTGTAGACATTGCAGCAGATAGAGCCCCTTATACACATTGCGCCAGGTATAGGGAGACACACTGTGCCAGGTACTCATATGGGCACTTAAGGCCAATAGTAGTGCCCTGTACACACTTAATCACCACAGGAATACTGAAGTTTTCTCACATAATAAGGAGTAGCATAGTTTGAGCAAATCAAGCCTAATTCAGACCTGTTCGCAAGGCCTTAAGCAGGCATCGAGCCACCTGCGTACCCTGGGGAATGCCTAACGGTTTTATGGTTACGCCCATAAAACGCTGGGCGTTCCCCTGCCCACATATCCGTGCATGCGCTGACCCCAACCTGGGGAAAATTTGTCCCAGTCCGATCAGGCCTGTATAAGGCTGATATTGCCCTCAGGAATAGCACAATACCCCCAGGAGGAGTAGCACTGTGATGCTTATGAACACCATACCCATGTGTAGCGCTGTTTGCCCGGCACACCCTTCTCTGCAGACTATGGGGTATATTTAATGGCCCTATGGTGAGCTGTGAAGGCGGGCACTGCCGATAGCTCGCTGGTCAGTATTCAACTGACCCACTTGCACTCGCCATTTCCACCTCGCTGAGTTTTTTCAGCAAGCTGGAAACGGCGAGTGCGGCCATCAAAACTGTGAGGGCCGCCGCTATATGCAGTGTGCTCCCTGCAATAGCGGTGAACCTCGCTATTCGGAGGAATCCTCGCTGTCCTCTGGCAGCGAGGATTCCTTTAGGAACATGGAATAGGACGAGGGGGTTAGACGGCATTGAATACCGCCCTATGTGTGTGCCAGTGGATGTGGCAACAGTGCAGATGCAACACTGGCACACACCTAATTACCTCTGTCAGCTTAGCAGTATAGAAAGCCATGGGTGGGCATCAGGGTGGTGGGGTGCGTACATCTAACCTTCCACTCTGACGCTTCTGTTTTACTACTGCCCGACTCCAATATAATTGGAAATAGCAAATGTATGCTTTCTTTACATGCATATACTGTATATTCTAGAATACAGTCTAGGAAATGAAGTCTATGCAATACATTAATTGTTCTTAAAATAGTACAACAGGTCATGAGATGGCATAGCAGCAGGATGGGTTCATTCTATTGCATGTTAATAAGTGATGGCTGCATAAGATAACTGGTAATTATCATGGTGTAGTGGGCACCAGCAGCTTGTGGCAATTATTGCAGTCTAATCATAGGTGACGGAGGTAGCATGGGGTCATTATAATGGCATAATATATTATGTGGACATTCTTCTTTGGACAAAAATAGTCCTTTTTTTAATGTTTAGTTAATTCCTCCACAAAACTTTTCCATTCCTGCTAAAAAGTGCCAAGTCCAAATTCTCTGAATGCACCTCCCCCACCACACACATACTTGTAGGGGGGACAAATCCACATAATCCATTTTAAGATTACGGTATACTCCGGCTCAACATGCATAGGGTAATCCTCCTTCTATGAAACTATTGGAACAGAGTGGAGAGACTTGTGGACCCTTGTACAGAGGACTGACCCTATACAGCCTCTTACTGGGTATCCTTAGCCACCTCCGGCAGCACCAGGAGCCTCCTCTCAGCTGCAAATACCTAACCCTGTAAAGTTTGAGGAAGACCCCAAAAGCTGGCGGGGTCTTCTGAATCAGTGTTATTTACAATATTATATACTGGCTGCTAATTTCCTTACTGAAAGAACAAAGGTGGCCTGTATTATCTCTTTGTTGTCTAGACGGCCTCCCCCTGTTGGACAGAAATGATCTTCTTGTGCATAATGTGCAAATTTCTTGGATAACTTTGAAAAAGATTGAATGAGCTGGGTGAGCTGGGTGAATAGCCATCTGCCATTCTGCACCTGAAACAGGGAGCACAGAGTCTGCCCATGCGGGTTGGTGCTCTGTATAGGGAGCTGATTTCTTTGTCGTACTTCCATTGGCTGAAAGTCCACTTCTCTTGGGTTTCCCGGCTAGGCCTTGATGTTCCCATCCTAGATTGGAGTAAATGGCAAATCCAGTCTTGTGGGATCTAGCTGCTATGGTATGCAATCATTAAATATACAGTGTATAGGTCGACCATTATTGGTTGACAGGGAGAAAATGTCGACGTGGTCAATAGGTCAACATGGAAAAGGTCGACATGACTTTTTTACAAAATTTTGAGCTGACCTCTGCTGACAGTCGGCAATTCATACTCTACCATCCACTACAGCATGAAGGGAGAATATAATAGTGTGCCAAGCACAGCGAGGCACTGTCCCCGAAGCATGAAGAGCCATGCGAGGGGATGCGATACAATGTCGACATAGACACTAAAATCATGAAAATATCATGTCGACCTTTTGACCCTGTCGACTTTTAGATTGTTCACCAATAGTGGTTGACCATATGACTGTAGACATTTAAGATCTAATATACCATAACCAGCTGCCATGTGGGATGTTCGCCAAGCATGGTTTCTCCTCATCCTGTTCTTAAGATTAAGAGCAATACAACATTTCATGGGATTCTGCAATGTATATCCTGCCCATGAACTATTTGTCTGTAGTGGCACCTATACCTGCACTTACCAGGAAGGGTCATAATACAACAGCCTGAAGCCGGAGAGGTGTTCTCTCATCTGAAACAGTGCTTGACTTTAGCACCCGTTCTTGGGCACCCTAACCCTAACCCCAATCCGCCTTTCTTCCTGGAAGTTAAATCCTCTATGGTTGGAGTTTAGGTTCCAGAGTGTTGGTCTATGTACCAAGCTCCAGTGTTTGTTCCCAGTGAACTCCCAATGCAAGATTATTAGTGACTTCCTTTTCTTGACCTTGGCTATTGCATTTCACCTGATTCTGCTTAAAATTTCCCATTGATTTGTGGTATTGACTTTGGTTATTCCTTGACCTGACCTGGGGCTGATACGGACATGTTTGTTTGGGTCCGAATTCATCCCCGTCCCCAATGTTTGGGGTTTGTGCATGCGCGATTATGAAACCTCAGGAGCAAATGGCTTTCACTCCAGGAAGGGAGGGCTGAGCGGTTTATGGGCGTCCCCATAAAAAACGCTGGGCGTTCCACTATGGTGTGCGACCACTGAATGATTCTCTCCCATCCGTCCGCATGTGCAGCAATGTGTTAGCGAACACAACCCCTCACATGTTAATGAGGGGATTCGCGCAGGGGTGGGGCAGGCGGCAGGTGGCGTTTACCTGCTCACTAGGCTGCAAACATACGCAGCCTAGCAATCACATCTGAATCAGGCCCTTTTTTTGCTTCTTTGTACTGCATTGCCTGTCCAGTTCTCACCAATCCTGATGACTACAATCCTGTCCTCCTCACCGACCAGCCTCTTTCTGTCTTTTAGTTCCTTCAATCCACCAACCCGTACATTGGAAACCAGACTGAGGTCTGCGAACTGCGGGGTGTGTTTTGTTGTTGTTGTTGTTGTTGTTGCCGTGAAATCCACCAATAATTTATATTCTGTGGCTCAGCTCTGGGTATTTCCCAACTCCAAGAGTATGGTCAGAATCCACACAATCCATCCAAATATTAATTGTTTGTTTATTTTTTATTTATTTTTTATGACATCATGTTGTGTCAAGGTGCATACACAAGGTGAGATTTTGGCTATGTATGGTTTTGACTGTGTGATTTCCCTTGAACTCTACAGAGTCCAGAACTAAACAATCTAGACTATATTTAGGTATATTCAATGCCCTGACGGCGAGCTATTGAGGACAAGCAGTGCTGATAGCTCGCCCTCCGTGTATTCAACTCCCTCCCCTTCACACGGTGTTTCCACCTGACCTGTTCCCTGAGGTGAGGTGGAAACGATGAGGGTGGCCATTAAAACGGCAGGGCTCACCACAAAATGTGGCGGACTCACTGCATTTGCAATGAGCCTCGCCATTTAAGGGGATCCTTGCCGTCCTCTCAAGACGAGGATTTGGGCCATACATTGAATATGGCGAGGGGATGGCAGGGGGGTTTAACGGTGAGGATGGCTTGTTTTTGGTGAGGAAAAGCCATCCTAGCCATACAAACCCCCTTACCGAAGACATTGAATACCGTCCATTGACTATGGACTAGATTAACTATACCAGAACACCAATTTGTCAATATAGTCAAAATGAGCTTGCCTGCACAGTCCCAAGGCGGTCATTGTGTCACCAGTATGATGGTAGACAAGCATGATTTCGACATGACTTAAGGTAGACATGCAGGAAGGTCGACATGGGTAAGGTTGACAGGGTCATTAGGTTGAGATGGTGTTTTTTACTGTTTTTTGAGCAAAAATGTGCCGACCATCCACTAGGGCGTGGTGGGAGAATAAAATAGAGTGCAGAGCGTAGCGATGTACCGTGCCCAAACCATGCAAGGGGACGCGGTGCTACGTTTTAGTGTATATGTTGACAGTGTTGACATTCCAGTTAAAAAAAAAGTTGACTTTTTCAATGTCGACCATATCATGTTGATACAGAAAAAGTATTAGGAGTCTAGAATAATAGGCGCTCGGGTGGATGTCAGGTATCATGTTGACCTGATGACCCTGTCAACTTTACCCATGTTGACCTAATAAACCTGTCGACCTAAAGTCATGTCGACCTGAATGCATGTCGACCTAATGCTTGTCTACTATAATGCTTGTGAGCTAATGATCCATACCCGTCTCAAGGGGGCGCACATCGCATGCTGTATATACACACTGCAATTTTTGCTTACTTTTCTTACAATTTTGACTATATAGTCAAAATCGGAAACTCAAATTGCACTATTTGCTCAAATTGCACCATTTGTATGCACCTTAAGTGTTATTGACCTAATTCGATCATATAAAAAAAAGAAACAATTTCTGCACATTTTAGGGGAGGGGGGACGGACAGCAGTTAAGCTCTCTCATAGGGTTACTTAATAAAATCGACTCTTTTCTTGTCAGCCTCTGCTGAAAACAAGATACACAGCTACTGATTTAACTTTTTCCAGTGTCACGTGTGAGACATGGAGTCATCCTTAGGATATAAATGTAATGTACCAATAACACTGGATGCCTTCATAGAATTGCTATAATTAGGGAAACCAGACCATATTCCCTGATTGCTTAGGGCTTTTCTACTGAGCTAAGTGTCTGAAGGTCTAACACAGCCCAATGTACGGTATATACATAAACTGTAATGGCATAAATCAGCAGAACAATTGATCGTTCAATCTTCCCCATATTGTTACACATTGCAGAAGCGGTTTTACCTTACTAGATACAGTAATACGCCGTTAATCTGCACTTACAGTACAAGTGCTTAGCAGTATATTACTGAGACAAGTGTCTGCTGTTCCCTGTGCTTCCCAGCGATAGCACTAAGTGTCAGTGTTGCCATAAGTCTCCCTTGCATTAGGCAAGTTCCCTGAAGCGTGTGGTTGGGATAGCAACTTGCGTTAATATTGTTCAGGTTTGGCACAATAGCTGCAGTACCCACTGCCTTTGATTCTGAAATTGTCTGATCTCTTTGCTTCAAGGAATAATTTACACAAGACCTGTACTCCAAACGCATGTTCTGTAGAAACAAGCACCTTGTTTTATTTTGTTAACCCATAGCCAAGTGTATTTCAGATGTGCAGTGCTCGAGGTGCACTATGCTGAAATGAAAATTTAGAATGTTCCGTTGTATATAGTGTACAAGCAATAAATGAGTTGGTTTTTGAACCAAACTAGCATTTAAGGGGCCCATCCGGGAGATTATTGTAAAATGTTGCTAGATCACTAAACAAATAATGTTTGATAAGGTCTCTTTCATAAGTCAAGTTCGGTACACGTGGAACGATCGGTTGCTCAGCGACCATATCCCCGGCGATATAGGCTGAAATCACCCCATGTGTACAGGGATTTATATCTTATACTGCCCATACATTTGTGAGATACCTGGTATAATCCTGCGATTTCGACAAATTGCATGGTTCGTACTCCAATCACATGTGTCATCCGATGTACTGCGCGGACATGCTGGTGAAGGTGGGTGGGTTAGCGGTCTGCTAACAGAAATGACTGGATGCTTATACTGGGGACACACTCCAGACATTACCTATTAGCAACTATCTTGTGACAATACAAAGTATATATTGGTGACCTAAACCCACCTTCACTACTGGAGGTGCTTTTGATTTAGGTTGAGGATACCTGCGACTAAGCGGGGCACCCATTAGACTGTTCTACCGAGAGTAAAATATTACAACCAACATCTTGGCTTTATAGAGCTCCAAATACCATCCATACCAACTGCCTATTATATAATCCTGGACGTAGTCCTTGAAGCACTTCATTTCATTTCATTGTGTGAAGACACTCACCCGCACTTAATTTCAGTGCGTGGTTAACTAGTGATTTGCCATACCCCTGATGAAGTCCCCTGGGACGAAACGCGTTGGGTTTTATGAATAAAGGACCATTTGTCTGACTTGGAGTCACCTTCTTGTTTGAAAAAGTGGACGGAAGAGCCGTGTGTTTTCAAAATTACTGATGAATATATCAGAGTAATGGACTAATTGTGGAATCTGGCTAGGTGGTACCCGAATTAGCGCACTCCGATAACCCCTGTTTTTGCTTTTTGTACACCCCTGGCTCTCACTAACAGGAGAACCATATCGGAGGAGTGGCTGATACAATAGGAAAAGTCAGGGGTTAACCTTTGTACTGTGTATGTATGTATATATGTATGTATATATATATATATTATCCCCAATACTCCTCTCGCGCTTATATGCACAATAAAAATTGAAACAACTTTAAACTTCAATTGCGGCTGCTTCACCACCAGGTTTCCTGAGGGCTAGGAAACAATACCCACAATATACTTCCCAAATGGTGGTATAGCGCCTAGATTAAATGTCCATGTGTCACATCAATGTTCATAAAACCAAAAGACGTTGGATTTCCAAGAGGTTCTTTATTAAACTCTTAAGTGGTTCAAACAATGTCCCAACGCGTTTCGTCTATTATAGACTTCATCAGGGGAAATAGTTCAAATTCTTCCAATAGATATCCAGACGTGTTATACCTCGTCCTTATAAGGTTAAAGTAAATCTTCCTGGAACTGGATCTGCTAACCGCCCTAAATCTTTAAGGGGATCCCAAGGTAGCTTTCCTCAGTGGGGATTAGAGTAGTAATGTATTAGCCTATTCTCTGATAAAGGTACAAATATCCTATGCATTCAGTGCTGGACCAATTCTTTTAGTGTAGACTTATACTGGATAATTATCCCAAACAGATAGCACCAGATGAGTCCTCCTAAATGAGCTCCTTCTCCTGTAGGAGAAGGAGCTCATTTAGGAGGACTCATCTGGTGCTATCTGTTTGGGATAATTATCCAGTATAAGTCTACACTAAAAGAATTGGTCCAGCACTGAATGCATAGGATATTTGTATCTTTATCAGAGAATAGGCTAATACATTACTACTCTAATCCCCACTGAGGAAAGCTACCTCGGGATCCCCTTAAAGATTTAGGGCGGTTAGCAGATCCAGTTCCAGGAAGATTTACTTTAACCTTATAAGGACGAGGTATAACACGTCTGGATATCTATTGGAAGAATTTGAACTATTTCCCCTGATGAAGTCTATAATAGACGAAACGCGTTGGGACATTGTTTGAACCACTTAAGAGTTTAATAAAGAACCTCTTGGAAATCCAACGTCTTTTGGTTTTATGAACATTGATGTGACACATGGACATTTAATCTAGGCGCTATACCACCATTTGGGAAGTATATATATATATATATATATATATATATATATATATAGAGCATAGGACTGGCACTTGGAACAATGGGGGTACAGCGGTAGAGGTGCCTTCCACAGAAGTGATATATAAACGAGTATCCAAATAGTTACACTAAATGAAGACAGGAG
Source organism: Crinia signifera (assembly GCF_055691185.1). NCBI lineage: Eukaryota > Metazoa > Chordata > Amphibia > Anura > Myobatrachidae > Crinia > Crinia signifera. Next base: position 82,850,310 of record NC_139227.1, on the reverse strand, counting down.
GCGGCACTCTCATAAATGGTGAAAAAACTGTATTCAAATCATCAAAGTGGGTAATGTGTCAGCAAAAGTGGTGTCGACCAGTTTCGGAGCTGAAGCCCCTTCCTCAGGACAACTGACGTGGCAAAACAATCAAAAGTAATACTGTGCAGGGTGACCAGAATTATACAAAACACACATATAAATAGTAAAATCCACTTACGTGACTCATGAGTGAGTTGCTGTGCGGCGGGACGGGGCTCCGGCAGCGTGTGTACGTGACACGTGACGTCAGTCAGTAGTCACGGCAACCCGGCGGCGTCTGTCCCAGCGCTCAGACGGGGGCTGTGTGAGGACAATTTTAGAAGAGCGCAACGTTAATTACAACGAGAAGCGCACTATGTTCATCATAAAAAGCAATGAATGTGACATATGTTTTAAGGTGCAAGGTGCTCCGATAAAGAAATAGAATAAAAAGTTAAAAACATGAATGACACTGCCTGTACAGTCGTGGGGGTTATTAAATGCAGACATAATTACTAAATAGTCACGTAGGTAAATTTTGTACAGTCATAACTTATGTTGATATAGATTTACATACAAACAAATAGGTTGGTACTCAGTAATCAGCCAAAAAAGGCTAAGTGACATACCTGCCTTACGTTATGTTGTACACAATGACATGTGTATACTAGTGATAAATTGAACCCCATTATGGATCCCAAATAGAGGGATTTACTAAATTACAGAAAAGCCTGAAAATAATGTACAATTCTATTATATTTAGAACAAGCTATTGGTTAACCCCTTCACGACAATTGACGTATATATACGTCATGGCCGGGAAGTACTTCCCGACCGTTGACGTATATATACGTCATGGCTTAAAACTGTCACTGCGTCTAGAGACGCAGTGACAGAGGGACGATGTCTGCTGTCCCTGACAGCAGACATGTCCCTGCATGCCCAGGGGGGGCTGCGATGCCGCCCCCCCGTCGCCGATCGCTGTGATTGGCTGTTCAGTGTGAACAGCCATTCACAGCGTTTTCCTGTGTCACCGGCGAATAACGTTCGCCGGTGACACGGGATCGGAGGTGATTGGTGCTGTAAAGTACAGCACCAATCACCGCGGGGTGTAAGGGTGACACTGGTGTCACCCCACCTCACCCCGCCCGCCCCCAAAGGCCGTGATTGGTCCGTCGGACCGACGGACCAATCACAGCCGTGGAGGGGGGTTTAAACTAACGGTGACTGCACTGCAGACGCCATTCCGGTCTGGAAAAGCGTGCAGTGCGGTCACCGTGCCCCACCTGCCGCCTATACTGACCAGAACCCTTACCTGATCATTGATCATTGATATTGTGACATTTTGTGACATCCTGTGCTGCATCTTGTGCTGCATCTTGTGCTGCTGCGATTTATTAGATAGATAGAGAGTTAGAGAGAGTTAGAGAGAGAGAGATAGAGAGAGATAGAGAGAGATAGAGAGAGATAGAGAGGCCTAGTGCTATATTTTGTGCTGCTGCAGTGTGATAGAGCTATAGATAGAGAGAGATAGAGAGAGAGAGATAGAGAGAGAGATAGTGACAGATTGTGCTATATATTTTTTATATAACTGAAAGAGATAGAGAGAGATAGAGAGAGATAGAGAGGCCTAGTGCTATATTTTGTGCTGCTGCAGTGTGATAGAGAGAGATAGAGAGAGAGAGATAGAGAGAGAGATAGTGACAGATTGTGCTATATATTTTTTATATAACTGAAAGAGATAGAGAGAGATAGAGAGAGATAGAGAGGCCTAGTGCTATATTTTGTGCTGCTGCAGTGTGATAGAGCTATAGATAGATAGAGAGAGATAGAGAGAGAGAGATAGAGAGATAGTGACAGATTGTGCTATATATTTTTTATATAACTGCTGCAGTGTCATAGAGTGATAGATAGTGAGAGATAGAGAGAGATAGTGATAGAGTGCTAAATTTTGTGTCGGCTGCCCCCGCCTTTTTGTGCTGATCACTATATCTGAGGTGATCAGCAACTTTTTGGGGGTACAGAGGTTTTTTTTTTTTATATATACCTGTCAGTACCACCAAAGGTTGTGCACCTGCTGCCCCTCACTGGTAATCAGTGTCGCATCACTGATCACCTTTTTTTATTTTTTGTGAGTGCTGTGGGGTCTTTTTTACATTTTTTTTTTACACACACTGTGATTTTGTGTGTGTCCTGTGGCCACTGTGCACTGATCAGTGACGTACATCACTGATCAGCTTTTTCGGCACAGGGTTGATCTATTTTTTTTTTTTTTTGATCAAATTCCTGTTGCCTTTGAGCGCTGTTCAGTGACGGACGTTACTGGCCAACATCTGTGCTCAATTTTTGGCGCAGGACCTTTTTTTTTTTTTTTAACCCCTTCCATTTTTTTTTTTTTTAACCCCTTCCATTTTTTTTTTTTTTAACCCCTTCCATTTTTTTTTTTTTGAACCCTTCAATTTTTTTTTTTTTGTATTTTTTTTTTCTGCACTACATACACAATACACACTACATACCCCCTGGGTTGAAATAAAGTTTGTACCCCCCCCTACACTATACACGTGTTGAAACATTTCACTACCAGTAACACAAAAATATAAATGGCATCCCAAATGTCATCCCAAATGTCGTCCCAGTCATCCAGGAGAATGTATTCGGTGGAGGAGGCATATGCCATGCTTGCATCTGACTCTGACACAGCCAGTGAGGCAAGCGGGGAATTTGAAGGATTTGTCTTAAGCTCCTCTTCCTCCTCTGATGATGAGGGACCCCCTCAAAGACGCCCCCGTAGAGCAGCTGAGACCCCCCCCCCAATAATTGATCTCGTATGGACCCCACCACCAGACAATTTTGAGCCCCAGGTTCCTGAGTTTTTGGCCATCCCAGGAATCCAATTTGATTCAACAGGTCTCAGAGAAATTGACTTTTTCAAATTATTTTTCTCTGATGATTTTATAAATTTAATGGTGGACCAAACTAATTTATATGCCCAGCAGTTTATTGCTCAAAACCCCACGTCATCATTTGCTAGGTGGACCCCTGTAGATGCAGTAGAGATGATGACGTTTTGGGGTCTGGTGTTACATATGGGCATAGTAAAAAAGCCACAAATTAGGCAATATTGGAGTACAGATGTTCTGTACAGCACCCCATTTCACCGTATGGCCATGCCCCGGGCTCGTTTTGAGGCAATCCATAAATTTATACATTACACCGATAATGCACAGTGCCCACCCAGAGATGATCCCACCTTTGACAGGCTATTCAAAGTCAGGCCGGTCATTGATCATTTCAGTGCCAAATTTGCAGAGCTATACATCCCTGATAAATGTATTAGTATCGACGAGTCCCTTATACATTTTAAAGGAAGGGTTAAATTCCGCCAGTACCTTCCCAGTAAGAGGGCAAGGTATGGCATAAAAATGTATAAGCTGTGTGAAAGCACCACAGGGTACACCCACAAGTTTAGGGTATATGAAGGGAAGGATTCAAGAATTGAACCACCAGAATGCCCCCCCTCCCTCGTAGGTGTTAGTGGAAAAATTGTCTGGGATTTAATGCACCCCTTCCTGGATAAGGGTTATCACCTCTATGTGGATAACTTTTACACCAGCATCCCCCTGTTTAAGGCCCTTGGTTCAAGAGGTACAGCAGCTTGCGGTACTGTGCGCAAGAACCAAAGAGGCCTCCCCAAAACGCACATTGCCCAAGTAATGAGAAGGGGTGAAAGCAGGGGAATATGCACCGAAAATATGTTGTTGGTCAAATATAAGGACAAGAGGGATGTCCTTATACTGACAACAATTCATGGAGACAGTACCACCTCCATCCCTGTACGAGGTACCAGTACCCACACCTCCAAACCAAATTGTATCCTAGATTACAATAAGTACATGGGCGGAGTGGATCTTTCAGATCAGGTACTAAAGCCGTACAGTGCCCTGCGGAAAACAAATATCTGGTACAAGAAGCTGGCCGTGTATATCATCCAGATGGCACTGTATAACGCTTACGTGCTATTCCGTTCTACCGGCCAGAGGGGGACATTTATGCACTTTCAAGAGGAAGTCATAAAGAGCCTAACATTTGGGAATCAGCAGGCAGAGGGCCCCAGTACTTCTAGTACTGGCCCCCGTATTGTACCAGGGCAGCATTTTCCCAACGAAATCCCCTCCACTGCAAGAAAGGGCAGGACACAAAAAAGGTGCAAAGTTTGTTATAAAAAGGGAATAAGAAAGGAAACTATTTTCCACTGTGAAACTTGCCCCGACAAACCCGGCCTATGTATAAAGGAGTGCTTTAAAATATACCACACATCTATGGATTATTAGGTTCATCATTTCACCGTGCTTCGGGGGTCTTGCTAATGCCACATAGCACCCACCATTCATTCCACCAGAATCTGAGCTGCAAAATCCAAAAATCACTCCTTCCCTTCTGAGTCCTGCCATGCACCCAACTGGTATTTTTTGGTCACATGTGAGGCATTGCCGTACTCTGGAGAAATGGGGGCACAGATTTTGGGGTGCTTTGTCTCCTTCATTCCTTGTGAAAATGAAAAATTTTGAGCCAGAAGTACATTTTTGTGTAAAAAAATGTATTTTTTTCATTTTCACTGCCCAGTTGTACCAAAATTGATGAAACCCCTGGGGGTTTGAAATGTACACTATACCCCTAGATGAATTCCCTGAGGGGTGTAGTTTGCAAAATGGGGTGACTTGTGGGGGGGTTCCACTGTATTGGTAATGCAACATAGCACCCACCATTCATTCCACCAAAATCTTTGCTGCAAAATCCAAAAATCACTCCTTCCCTTCTGAGTCCTGCCATGCACCCAACTGGAATTTTTTGGTCACATGTGAGGCATTGCCGTACTCTGGAGAAATGGGGGCACAGATTTTGGGGTGCTTTGTCTCCTTCATTCCTTGTGAAAATGAAAAATTTTGAGCCAGAAGTACATTTTTGTGTAAAAAAATGTATTTTTTTCATTTTCACTGCCCAGTTGTACCAAAATTGATGAAACCCCTGGGGGTTTGAAATGTACACTATACCCCTAGATGAATTCCCTGAGGGGTGTAGTTTGCAAAATGGGGTGACTTGTGGGGGGGTTCCACTGTATTGGTAATGCAACATAGCACCCACCATTCATTCCACCAAAATCTGTGCTCCAAAATCCAAAAATCACTCCTTCCCTTCTGAGTCCTGCCATGCACCCAACTGGCATTTTTTGGTCACATGTGAGGCATTGCCGTACTCGGGAGAAATTGGGGCACAGATTTTGGGGTGCTTTGTCTCCTTCATTCCTTGTGAAAATGATAAATTTTGAGCCAGAACTGCATGTTTGTGTAAAAAAATGTAATTTTCCATTTTCACATCCCAGTTATACCAAAATTGGTGAAACCCCTGGGGGTTTGAAATGTACACTATACCCCTAGATGAATTCCCTGAGGGGTGTAGTTTGCAAAATGGGGTCACTTGTGGGGGGGTTCCACTGTATTGGTGCTTGGGGGGTCTTGCTAATGCGACATAGCACCCACCAAAATTCCACCAGAATCTGAGCTGCAAAATCCAAAAATCACTCCTTCCCTTCTAAGTCCTGCCATGCACCCAACTGGTATTTTTTGGTCACATGTGAGGCATTGCCGTACTCGGGAGAAATTGGGGCACAGATTTTGGGGTGCTTTGTCTCCTTCATTCCTTGTGAAAATGAAAAATTTTGAGCCAGAACTGCATGTTTGTGTAAAAAAATGTAATTTTCCATTTTCACATCCCAGTTGTACCAAAATTGGTGAAACCCCTGGGGGTTTGAAATGTACACTATACCCCTAGATGAATTCCCTGAGGGGTGTAGTTTGCAAAATGGGGTCACTTGTGGGGGGGTTCCACTGTATTGGTGCTTGGGGGGTCTTGCTAATGCGACATAGCACCCACCAAAAAAACACCAGAATCTGAGCTGCAAAATCTAAAAATCACTCCTTCCCTTCTAAGTCCTGCCATGCACCCAACTGGTATTTTTTGGTCACATGTGAGGCATTGCCGTACTCGGGAGAAATTGGGGCACAGATTTTGGGGTGCATTGTCTCCTTCATTCCTTGTGAAAATGAAAAATTTTGAGCCAGAACTGCATGTTTGTGTAAAAAAATGTAATTTTCCATTTTCACATCCCAGTTGTACCAAAATTGGTGAAACCCCTGGGGGTTTGAAATGTACACTATACCCCTAGATGAATTCCCTGAGGGGTGTACTTTGCAAAATGGGGTGACTTGTGGGGGGGTTCCACTGTATTGGTGCTTGGGGGGTCTTGCTAATGCGACATAGCACCCACCAAAAAACCACCAGAATCTGAGCTGCAAAATCTAAAAATCACTCCTTCCCTTCTAAGTCCTGCCATGCACCCAACTGGTATTTTTTGGTCACATGTGAGGCATTGCCGTACTCTGGAGAAATTGGGGCACAGATTTTGGGGTGCATTGTCTCCTTCATTCCTTGTGAAAATGAAAAATTTTGAGCCAGAACTGCATGTTTGTGTAAAAAAATGTAATTTTCCATTTTCACATCCCAGTTGTACCAAAATTGGTGAAACCCCTGGGGGTTTGAAATGTACACTATACCCCTAGATGAATTCCCTGAGGGGTGTACTTTGCAAAATGGGGTGACTTGTGGGGGGGTTCCACTGTATTGGTGCTTTGGGAGTCTTGCTAATGCAACATAGCACCCACCATTCATTCCACCAAAATCTTTGCTGCAAAATCCAAAAATCACTCCTTCCCTTCTGAGTCCTGCCATGCACCCAACTGGTATTTTTTGGTCACATGTGAGGCATTGCCGTACTCGGGAGAAATTGGGGCACAGATTTTGGGGTGCATTGTCTCCTTCATTCCTTGTGAAAATGAAAAATTTTGAGCCAGAACTGCATGTTTGTGTAAAAAAATGTAATTTTCCATTTTCACATCCCAGTTGTACCAAAATTGGTGAAACCCCTGGGGGTTTGAAATGTACACTATACCCCTAGATGAATTCCCTGAGGGGTGTACTTTGCAAAATGGGGTGACTTGTGGGGGGGTTCCACTGTATTGGTGCTTGGGGGGTCTTGCTAATGCGACATAGCACCCACCAAAAAACCACCAGAATCTGAGCTGCAAAATCTAAAAATCACTCCTTCCCTTCTAAGTCCTGCCATGCACCCAACTGGTATTTTTTGGTCACATGTGAGGCATTGCCGTACTCTGGAGAAATTGGGGCACAGATTTTGGGGTGCATTGTCTCCTTCATTCCTTGTGAAAATGAAAAATTTTGAGCCAGAACTGCATGTTTGTGTAAAAAAATGTAATTTTCCATTTTCACATCCCAGTTGTACCAAAATTGGTGAAACCCCTGGGGGTTTGAAATGTACACTATACCCCTAGATGAATTCCCTGAGGGGTGTACTTTGCAAAATGGGGTGACTTGTGGGGGGGTTCCACTGTATTGGTGCTTTGGGAGTCTTGCTAATGCAACATAGCACCCACCATTCATTCCACCGAAATCTTTGCTGCAAAATCCAAAAATCACTCCTTCCCTTCTGAGTCCTGCCATGCACCCAACTGGTATTTTTTGGTCACATGTGAGGCATTGCCGTACTCGGGAGAAATTGGGGCACAGATTTTGGGGTGCTTTGTCTCCTTCATTCCTTGTGAAAATGAAAAATTTTGAGCCAGAACTGCATGTTTGTGTAAAAAAATGTAATTTTCCATTTTCACATCCCAGTTGTACCAAAATTGGTGAAACCCCTGGGGGTTTGAAATGTACACTATACCCCTAGATGAATTCCCTGAGGGGTGTTCTTTGCAAAATGGGGTGACTTGTGGGGGGGTTCCACTGTATTGGTGCAACATAGCACCCACCATTCATTCCACCAAAATCTGTGCTGCAAAATCCAAAAATCACTCCTTCCCTTCTGAGTCCTGCCATGCACCCAACTGGTATTTTTTGGTCACATGTGAGGCATTGCCGTACTCGGGAGAAATTGGGGCACAGATTTTGGGGTGCTTTGTCTCCTTCATTCCTTGTGAAAATGAAAAATTTTGAGCCAGAACTGCATGTTTGTGTAAAAAAATGTAATTTTTCATTTTCACATCCCAGTTGTACCAAAATTGGTGAAACCCCTGGGGGTTTGAAATGTACACTATACCCCTAGATGAATTCCCTGAGGGGTGTAGATTGCAAAATGGGGTGACTTGTGGGGGAGGTTCCTAACTTTTAGCACTTATGGTGCCTAGAAACCTACATGGTGCCTAAAAAAAAATCTCATAAAAAGGAGGCTCCAAAATCAAGTAGGTGCTCCTTCTATTATGAAGCCTGTGGTTTGGTCAACGTGCACACTAGGGCCACATATAGGATATTTTTGAAAACAAAAGAATTGGGGGAATCAATTTTTAGTCACATTTCTCTAGTAAAATCTACTGTATTCGTTAGAAAAATGTATTAAAATTGAAACTCTGCAAAAAAAAAGAAATTTTGAAATTTCACCTACACTTTGTTTTAATTCCTGTGAAACACCTAAAGGGTTAACAAACTTCCAAAATGCTGTTTTGAATACTGTGAGGGGTGCAGTTTTTGAAATGGCATCATTTATGGGGGTGTCTCACATACAAGTCCCTCAAAGTCACATCAGAACTGAACTGGTCCCTAAAAAAATCAGTGTTTGAAATTTTCATGAAAATTTGAGAATTTGCTATTCATATTGTAAGCCTCCTAGTGTCCAAAAAAATTAAAAGGAAGTTGAAATAATGATGGAAACATAAAGTAGACATATGGTCTATGTTAGTTATTAACTATTTTGAGTGGTATGATTATTTGTCTCACAAGCAGAAAATTTAACATTTTGCAAATTGCAAAATTTTCCATTTTTTCACGATATTTTGGTATTTTTCACAAAAAAACACAGACTGTATCGACGAAAATTTACCACTAACTTGAAGTACAATGTGTCACGAGAAAACAATCTCAAAATCACTGGGATAAGTAAAAGCAAAAAAAAGTTATCCCCACTTAAGTGAGACATGTCAGATTTGAAAAAAAGGGCTCTGTCATGAAGGCACAAACTGGCTCTGTCATGAAGGGGTTAATATATGCTCAGATGCCTAAAGCACCAGATGGACAGAAATTGTTTTTGAAACGGAAAAGACCTTGTGAATGTTTACAGAAATATATTTAAAGAAGTCTTCTCATTTAAGCCTCGAGGGGCCACTGTATCCAATACATGGATCCAGTGAGTTTCTCTTTGTAATAGTTTCTTAAGTCTATCGCCACCTCGTGGGGGCATGGGTACATGTTCTATAATTTGGTGTTTAAGATTAGCCAGTGTGTGATGGTAATTTTTAAAGTGACGAGCCACTGGTTGATCAATATCTTTACCTGCCAAACAATTTTTAATGGCCGAGCGATGTGCTGTTGCTCGTTCGCGAAAAGGTCTGCTGGTTTGGCCAACGTACAAGAGCCCACAGGGGCATTTAATAACATACACCACAAAAGGTGTGGTGCATGTGATCACTTGATTGATTTTATACCGATGGCCAGTTCGAGGATGAATAAAAAACATGCCAGTGTCCATATAACTGCATGCAGTGCACGTAGGGCACCGGTAGCAGCCGGGCGCTTTGATCTGTACGCCCATGGGGGCCACTGGAGACAGATTGGTTTTAACCAAGATGTCACGTATGTTACGACCTCTTTTAAAACTGGGCATCAGCTTAGTTTTGGCAAAGCACGGGAGATCATGGTCACTAGTGACGAGAGGCCAGGTAGCATTAAGTACACGCGGTAAGGCGGCACTCGTTGAAGAGAACGTGGTAACAAAAGGGATTTTGTTATTGAGGTCTGTTTTAGGACGGCTGGTAAGCAGTCTAGACCTAGGTATTGTAAGTACCTCTTGTTTTTGTTTTTGAAGAAGTTGGTAGTTATATCCGCGTTCTAAAAATTTATGGACTACTGAGTCCAAGGCCTGGTCTAATGCATCATGGTCGCTGGTGATGCGTGCGATGCGCAGCATTTGAGACCGCGGTAGTCCCTTCTTCAAACTGGGAGCATGGTGGCTGCCGTGGTGAAGAAGGGTGTTGCGGTCTGTAGGTTTGCAATAGACGGTGGTTGGAAAGCCACCATCCTCAAGGTGAATAGAAACATCCAAGTAATTAATCACAGAAGGGTTACACTGCATGGTCAGTTTGATAGGATTATCTAACAAATTAATATTGGACACAAGTGTTGTTAGGTCCTCCTCGTCTCCCCTCCAGACCATCAGGAGGTCATCAATATAGCGGGAATAAAAAATAATATTTTGAGAAATGGTGTTGTCAGAAAAGAAAAACTTGGTTTCTTGAGCAAACATAAAAACATTAGCTAGCGAGGGGGCCACATTGGACCCCATTGCGCATCCTGTAAGCTGTAAATAAAAATTACCGTTATGTAAAAAGTAATTTTTAGTTAACACAAACTCAAGCAATTTCAAAAATAACGTAATATCAAGTTGATTAAATTGATTGTTAATCAAAAATTCCCGCATAATGGACAATCCAGTGGAGTGGGGGATGACGGTATATAAATTGGAGACATCCATCGTGCTTAATAAAGCATTGTTGGGAATCCCGGTGAGCTGTTGTAGTTTGATGAGTAATTGGGTTGTGTCCTTAAGAAAGTATGGTTGTGCCATAACATATGGCTGTATGAGTGAGTCCAGAAATTGTGAAATGGGTTGGCAGAGGGAGTGACGAGCTGATATGATAGGGCAAACCGGAGGGTTATTGCAGTCTTTATGGATCTTTGGAATGGTGTATATCACCGGTGTGATGGGAAAATCAGAGGTAAGTGCCTTGTGGACCTTTTTGCTGATGTGTCCCTCTTGTGTTGCTTGGGTTAACATGGCATCAAGTTGGCTTTTGTAGGTTGGGGTAGGATCACAGCACAATTTTTCGTATGTGTTGGTATCAGATAGATGTAGATCTAAATTGTGGACATATTGAGCCCGATCCTGGATGACGATGCCACCGCCTTTGTCCGCCGGGCGTATTATGATGTCTTGGCGTTGTGATAGGGCTTGTAAAGCCAGTCTTTCTCCATTAGATAAATTGTGATGTCGTTGTGGCTGGACTTTGTCTAATTGGGTGATGGAATCATCCAATAGGCGGGAGAAAGTACGCAATGTGGCATTTTGTGAGGGTGGATCAAAGGACGAGTGGCTGTGTTGACGTAGAAAATCCTGATGTTTATCAGGAATACTTGTAACATCCTGGTATTGGAAGAATTCTTTAACACGTAAATTACGGTTAAACCGGTGAAGGTCTATTTTCCATTATGCGGGAATTTTTGATTAACAATCAATTTAATCAACTTGATATTACGTTATTTTTGAAATTGCTTGAGTTTGTGTTAACTAAAAATTACTTTTTACATAACGGTAATTTTTATTTACAGCTTACAGGATGCGCAATGGGGTCCAATGTGGCCCCCTCGCTAGCTAATGTTTTTATGTTTGCTCAAGAAACCAAGTTTTTCTTTTCTGACAACACCATTTCTCAAAATATTATTTTTTATTCCCGCTATATTGATGACCTCCTGATGGTCTGGAGGGGAGACGAGGAGGACCTAACAACACTTGTGTCCAATATTAATTTGTTAGATAATCCTATCAAACTGACCATGCAGTGTAACCCTTCTGTGATTAATTACTTGGATGTTTCTATTCACCTTGAGGATGGTGGCTTTCCAACCACCGTCTATTGCAAACCTACAGACCGCAACACCCTTCTTCACCACGGCAGCCACCATGCTCCCAGTTTGAAGAAGGGACTACCGCGGTCTCAAATGCTGCGCATCGCACGCATCACCAGCGACCATGATGCATTAGACCAGGCCTTGGACTCAGTAGTCCATACATTTTTAGAACGCGGATATAACTACCAACTTCTTCAAAAACAAAAACAAGAGGTACTTACAATACCTAGGTCTAGACTGCTTACCAGCCGTCCTAAAACAGACCTCAATAACAAAATCCCTTTTGTTACCACGTTCTCTTCAACGAGTGCCGCCTTACCGCGTGTACTTAATGCTACCTGGCCTCTCGTCACTAGTGACCATGATCTCCCGTGCTTTGCCAAAACTAAGCTGATGCCCAGTTTTAAAAGAGGTCGTAACATACGTGACATCTTGGTTAAAACCAATCTGTCTCCAGTGGCCCCCATGGGCGTACAGATCAAAGCGCCCGGCTGCTACCGGTGCCCTACGTGCACTGCATGCAGTTATATGGACACTGGCATGTTTTTTATTCATCCTCGAACTGGCCATCGGTATAAAATCAATCAAGTGATCACATGCACCACACCTTTTGTGGTGTATGTTATTAAATGCCCCTGTGGGCTCTTGTACGTTGGCCAAACCAGCAGACCTTTTCGCGAACGAGCAACAGCACATCGCTCGGCCATTAAAAATTATTTGGCAGGTAAAGATATTGATCAACCAGTGTCTCGTCACTTTAAAAATTACCATCACACACTGGCTAATCTTAAACACCAAATTATAGAACATGTACCCATGCCCCCACGAGGTGGCGATAGACTTAAGAAACTATTACAAAGAGAAACTCACTGGATCCATGTATTGGATACAGTGGCCCCTCGAGGCTTAAATGAGAAGACTTCTTTAAATATATTTCTGTAAACATTCACAAGGTCTTTTCCGTTTCAAAAACAATTTCTGTCCATCTGGTGCTTTAGGCATCTGAGCATATATTAACCAATAGCTTGTTCTAAATATAATAGAATTGTACATTATTTTCAGGCTTTTCTGTAATTTAGTAAATCCCTCTATTTGGGATCCATAATGGGGTTCAATTTATCACTAGTATACACATGTCATTGTGTACAACATAACGTAAGGCAGGTATGTCACTTAGCCTTTTTTGGCTGATTACTGAGTACCAACCTATTTGTTTGTATGTAAATCTATATCAACATAAGTTATGACTGTACAAAATTTACCTACGTGACTATTTAGTAATTATGTCTGCATTTAATAACCCCCACGACTGTACAGGCAGTGTCATTCATGTTTTTAACTTTTTATTCTATTTCTTTATCGGAGCACCTTGCACCTTAAAACATATGTCACATTCATTGCTTTTTATGATGAACATAGTGCGCTTCTCGTTGTAATTAACGTTGCGCTCTTCTAAAATTGTCCTCACACAGCCCCCGTCTGAGCGCTGGGACAGACGCCGCCGGGTTGCCGTGACTACTGACTGACGTCACGTGTCACGTACACACGCTGCCGGAGCCCCGTCCCGCCGCACAGCAACTCACTCATGAGTCACGTAAGTGGATTTTACTATTTATATGTGTGTTTTGTATAATTCTGGTCACCCTGCACAGTATTACTTTTGATTGTTTTGCCACGTCAGTTGTCCTGAGGAAGGGGCTTCGGCTCCAAAACTGGTCGACACCACTTTTGCTGACACATTACCCACTTTGATGATTTGAATACAGTTTTTTCACCATTTATGAGAGTGCCGCCTTCTGTCTTCATTTAGTGTAACTATTTGGATACTCGTTTATATATATATATATATATATATATATATATATATATATATATATATATATATATATATATATATTATATCCAGAAGAAAACCGGCACTCACTGCATAGATATAGATACAATCCTGGTGCCTTCCGTCTGGTGTCCTTGAAGCAGAACAGACACACCCATGTATTCCGTAGATGCGGTGGCACTCAGTGAAATAATGGCACAAGCAGATGCCTGTAGACGCCAACGTTTCAATACTTTTTATAGTATTTTCGTCAGGGCAGCAATACAGAATAAAACAACTCACCTCCTCCTGGCGCCGGAAACGGAATCTCGTCGCACTCGTGCTCAGGAGGCACACCCCATGCATGACAACAATCACCATTTTGCTTAAGGAAAAAAATACATATCATACATTAATGTAGTACTGGCAAACAGGTTAATGTTACATGAATAATCCTTACAAGAAACATTGTAACCCCATAGTTTCATTAACCCCTTCCCGCCGCAGCCTGTTTTTGCCTTCCTGACAGAGCCCTTTTTTTCAAATCTGACATGTATCACTTAAGTGGGGATAACTTTTTTTTGCTTTTACTTATCCCAGTGATTTTGAGATTGTTTTCTCGTGACACATTGTACTTCAAGTTAGTGGTAAATTTGGGTCGATACAGTCTGTGTTTTTTTGTGAAAAATACCAAAATGTCGTAAAAAAATGGAAAATTTAGCAATTTTCAAAATGTTAAATTTTCTGCTTGTGAGACAAATAATCATACCACTCAAAATAGTTAATAACTAACATAGACCATATGTCTACTTTATGTTTCCATCATTATTTCAACCTCCTTTTAATTTTTTTGGACACTAGGAGGCTTAAAATATGAATAGCAAATTCTCAAATTTTCAAGAAAATTTCAAACACTGATTTTTTTAGGGACCAGTTCAGTTCTGATGTGACTTTGAGGGACTTGTATGTGAGACACCCCCATAAATGATGCCATTTCAAAAACTGCACCCCTCACAGTATTCAAAACAGCATTTTGGAAGTTTGTTAACCCTTTAGATGTTTCACAGGAATTAAAACAAAGTGTAGGTGAAATTTCAAAATTTCATTTTTTTTGCAGATTTTCAATTTTAATACATTTTTCTAAGGAACACAGTAGATTTTACTAGAGAAATGTGATTAAAAATTGATTCCCCCAATTCTTTTGTTTTCATAAATATCCTATATGTGGCCCTAGTGTGCACGTTGACCAAACCACAGGCTTCATAATAGAAGGAGCACCTACTTGATTTTGGAGCCTCCTTTTTATGAGAATATTTTTTAGGCACCATGTAGGTTTCTAGGCACCATAAGATGCTAAAAGTTAGGAACCCCCCCACAAGTGACCCCATTTTGCAAACTACACCCCTCAGGTAATTCAACTAGGGGTATAGTGTACATTTCAAACCCCCAGGGGTTTCACCAATTTTGATACAACTGGGCTGTGCAAATGAAAAATTAAATTTTTTACACAAAAATGCAGTTCTGGCTCAAAATTTTTCATTTTCACAAGGAATGAAGGAGACAAAGCACCCCAAAATCTGTGCCCCAATTTCTCCCGAGTACGGCAATGCCTCACATGTGACCAAAAAATACCATTTGGGTGCATGGCAGGACTCAGAAGGGAAGGAGTGATATTTGGATTTTGCAGCACAGATTCTGGTGGAATGTTGGTGGGTGCTATGTCGCATTAGCAAGACCCCTGAAGCACCAATACAGTGGAACCCCCCCACAAGTGACCCCATTTTGAAAACTACACCCCTCAGGGAATTCAACTAGGGGTATAGTGTACATTTCAAACCCCCAGGGGTTTCACCAATTTTGATACAACTGGGCTGTGCAAATGAAAAATTAAATTTTTTACACAAAAATGCAGTTCTGGCTCAAAATTTTTCATTTTCACAAGGAATGAAGGAGACAAAGCACCCCAAAATCTGTGCCCCAATTTCTCCCGAGTACGGCAATGCCTCATGTGTGACCAAAAAATGGCAGGACTCAGAAGGGAAGGAGTGATAGTTGGATTTTGCAGCACAGATTCTGGTGGAATGTTGGTGGGTGCTATGTCGCATTAGCAAGACCCCCGAAGCACCAATACAGTGGAACCCCCCCACAAGTGACCCCATTTTGCAAACTACACCCCTCAGGGAATTCAACTAGGGGTATAGTGTACATTTCAAACCCCCAGGGGTTTCACCAATTGTGGTACAACTGGGCAGTGAAAATGAAAAATTAAATTTTTTACACAAAAATGCAGTTCTGGCTCAAAATTTTTCATTTTCACAAGGAATGAAGGAGACAAAGCACCCCAAAATCTGTGCCCCAATTTCTCCCGAGTACGGCAATGCCTCATGTGTGACCAAAAAATGGCAGGACTCAGAAGGGAAGGAGTGATATTTGGATTTTGCAGCACAGATTCTGGTGGAATGTTGGTGGGTGCTATGTCGCATGAGCAAGACCCCCGAAGCACCAATACAGTGGAACCCCCTCACAAGTGACCTCATTTTGCAAACTACACCCCTCAGGGAATTCATCTAGGGCTATAGTGTACATTTCAAACCCCCAGGGATTTCACCAATTTTGATACAACTGGGCTGTGCAAATGAAAAATTACATTTTTTTACACAAAAATGCAGTTCTGGCTCAAAATTTTTCATTTTCATAAGGTATGAAGGAGACAAAGCACCCCAAAATCTGTGCCCCAATTTCTCCCGAGTATGGCAATGCCTCATATGTGACCAAAAAATACCAGTTGGGTGCATGGCAGGACTCAGAAGGGAAGGAGTGATTTTTGGATTTTGCAGCACAGATTCTGGTGGAATGAATGGTGGGTGCTATGTGGCATTAGCAAGACCCCCGAAGCACGGTGAAATTATGAACCTAATAATCCATAGATGTGTGGTATGTTTTAAAACACTCCTTTATACATAGGCCGGGTTTGTCGGGGCAAGTTTCACAGTGGAAAATAGTATCCTTTCTTATTCCCTTTTTATAGCAAACTTTGCACCTTTTTTGTGTCCTGCCCTTTTTTGCAGTGGAGGGGATTTCGTTAGGAAAATGCTGCCCTGGTACAATACGGGGGCCAGTACTAGAAGTACTGGGGCCCTCTGCCTGCTGGTTCCCAAATATTAGGCCCTTTATGACTTCCTCTTGAAAGTGCATAAATGTCCCCCTCTGGCTGGTAGAACGGAATAGCACGTAAGCGTTATACAGTGCCATCTGGATGATATACACGGCCAGCTTCTTGTACCAGATTTTTGTTTTCCGCAGGGCACTGTACGGCTTCAGTACCTGATCTGAAAGATCCACTCCGCCCATGTACTTATTGTAATCTAGGATACAATTCGGTTTTGAGGTGTGGGTACTGGTACCTCGTACAGGGACGGAGATGGTACTGTCTCCGTGAATTGTTGTCAGTATAAGGACATCCCTCTTGTCCTTATATTTGACCAACAACATATTTTCGGTGCATATTCCCCTGCTTTCACCCCTTCTCAGTACTTGGGCAATGTGCGTTTTTGGGAGGCCTCTTTGGTTCTTGCGCACAGTACCGCAAGCTGCTGTACCTCTTGAACCAAGGGCCTTAAACAGGGGGATGCTAGTGTAAAAGTTATCCACATAGAGGTGATAAACTTTATCCAGGAAGGGGTGCACTAAATCCCAGACAATTTTTTCACTAACACCTACGAGGGAGGGGGGGCATTCTGGCGGTTCAATTCTTGAATCCTTCCCTTCATATACCCTAAACCTGTGGGTGTACCCTGAGGTGCTTTCACACAGTTTATACATTTTTATGCCATACCTTGCCCTCTTACTGGGAAGGTACTGGCGGAATTTAACCCTTCCTTTAAAATGTATAAGGGACTCGTCGATACAAATAAATTTTTCAGGGATGTACAACTCTGCAAATTTGGCACTGAAATGATCAATGACCGGCCTGACTTTGAATAGCCGGTCAAAGGTGGGATCATCTCTGGGTGGGCACTGTGCATTATCGGGGTAATGTAAAAATTTAAGGATTATCTCAAAACGAGTCAGAGTCATGGCCATACGGTAAAGTGGGGTGCTGTACAGAACATCTGTACTCCAATATTGCCTAATTTCTGGCTTTTTTACTATGCCCATATGTAACACCAGACCCCAAAACGTCATCATCTCTACTGCATCTACAGGGGTCCACCTAGCAAATGATGACGTGGGGTTTTGAGCAATAAACTGCTGGGCATATAAATTACTTTGGTCCACCATTAAATTTATAAAATCATCAGAGAAAAATAATTTGAAAAAGTCAATTTCTCTGAGACCTGTTGAATCAAATTGGATTCCTGGGATGGCCAAAAACTCAGGAACCTGGGGCTCAAAATTGTCTGGTGGTGGGGTCCATACGGGATCAATCATTTGGGGGGGGGGGGGGTCTCAGCTGCTCTACGGGGGCGTCTTTGAGGGGGTCCCTCATCACTAGAGGAGGAAGATGAGGTTAAGACGAATCCTTCAAATTCCCCGCTTGCATCACTGGCTGTGTCAGAGTCAGAGGCAAGCATGGCATATGCCTCCTCCGCTGAATACATTCTTCTGGATGACTGGGATGACATTTGGGATGACATTTGGGATGCCATTTTTATTTTTGTGTTTCTGTAAGTGTAATGTTTCAACACGTGTATAGTGTAGGGGGGGTACAAACTTTATTTTAACACGGGGGGTATGTAGTGTGTAGTGTGTATGTAGTGCAAAAAAAAAAAATACTTTATACAGGAATTTGATCCCAATAAAAAAAACAAATTATATCAACCCTGTGCCAAAAATGCTGTTCAGTGATGTACGTCACTGATCAGCGCTCAGCGGCCACAGGACACCCACAAAAGCAACGTGGGTGTAAAAACAATTTAAAAAAAATAAACCACAGCACTCTCCAAAAAAAAAACTATTTAAAAAAAATGCAGAAAAAAAATTATATCAACCCTGTGCCAAAAATGCTGTTCAGTGATGTACGTCACTGATCAGCGCTCAGCGGCCACAGGACACCCACAAAAGCAACGTGGGTGTAAAAACAATTTAAAGAAAATAAACCACAGCACTCTCCAAAAAAAAAACAATTTAAAAAAACTGCAGAAAAAAAATTATATCAACCCTGTGCCAAAAATGATGTTCAGTGATGTATGTCACTGATCAGCGCTCAGCGGCCACAGGACACCCACAAAAGCAACGTGGGTGTAAAAACAAAACCCCACTGCACTCTCCAAAAAAAAAACAATTTAAAAAACTGCAGAAAAAAAATTATATCAACCCTGTGCCAAAAATGCTGTTCAGTGATGTATGTCACTGATCAGCGCTCAGCGGCCACAGGACACCCACAAAAGCAACGTGGGTGTAAAAACAAAACCACACTGCACTCTCCCAAAAAAAACAATTTAAAAAACTGCAAAAAAAAAATTATATCAACCCTGTGCCAAAAAAGCTGTTCAGTGATGTATGTCACTGATCAGCGCTCAGCGGCCACAGGACACCCACAAAAGCAACGTGGGTGTAAAAACAAAACCCCACTGCACTCTCCATAAAAAAAAAAAAAACTGCAGATCAGTGATGCAGTGATGCAACACTGATTAGCAGTGAGGGGCAGCAGGCACACAACTGTGGGTGCAACCTGACAGGGTATATATATAAAAAAAAACCTGGACCCCAAAAAAGGTGCTGATCACTTAGTTTATACTGATCAGCACAAAAGGGGGGGCAGCAGTCAGTTGCACAGGCAGCACAACCTTTGGTGCAACTGACAGGTATATATATATATAAAAAAAAAACCTGCACCCCCAAAAAGTTGCTGATCAGCACAGATATACTGATCAGCACAAAAGGGGGGGGGGCAGCAGACACAAAATATAGCACTCTCTGTCACTATCTCTCACTATCTCTCACTATCTCTCACTATCTGTGACTCTATGACACTGCAGCAGCAGCACACAGGAAGTCACAAGATCCAGGAAGCATCCAGCTGCTGGCAGCACGCTACCAGCGGTGATCAGGTAAGTATCAGGCAAGGATCAGGTCATATATCACGACAGATTGGCACGGTGACCGCTCTGCACGCAATTCCAGACCGGAATGGCGTCTGCAGCGCAGTCACCGTTAGTTTAAATCACGCGCCATGGCTGTGATTGGTCCGACGGACCAATCACAGCCTTGGGGGCAGGTGGGGTGAGGTTTGGTCATCACCGGTGACCCCCTCACGCCCCCTCCCACCCGGCGGTGATTGATCCCTGTGTTACCGAGCGTCTGATTCGCCGGTAACACAGGAAAACGCTGCGACTGGCTGTTCACATTGAACAGCCAATCACAGCGATCGCCGACGGGGGGGAGGCATCGCCGCCCCACCTGGGCATGCAGGGACATGTCTGCTGTCAGGGACAGCAGACATCGTCCCTCTGTCACCGCGTCCCTAGACGCGGTGACAGTTTAAAGTCATGACGTATATATACGTCATGTGTCGGGAAGTACATCCCGGCCATGACGTATATATACGTCAAATGTCGGGAAGGGGTTAAGGCCAGCTGGAATCAGTGGAAAGATTTTATTTAACACTTAAGGCCTTATTCTAGTTCACTCTTTCTGACAAAATCTATCCTTCTTAAATGGACAAAACCATGTGCACTGCAGGGGGGCAGATGTAAAATGTGCAGAGAGAATTAGAATTGGGTGAGTTAGTTTGTTTCTGTGCAGGGAAAATACTGACTGCTTTATTTTTACACTGCAATATAGATCTCACTTTGAAGTAAAACCCCACCCAAATCTAATTCTCTCTGCACAAGTAACATCTGCCCCACCTGCAGTGCACATGGTTTTGTCCATCTAAGAAGGAATTTGTCAGAAAGCGTGAACTAGAATAAGGCCCTTAGTGAGAACATAGAAGAGGGACATAAGATGCCTCTACATGTAACCCGTAATGGCTCACATTCGTCTTACACAAGATATTGTGTGAACAAACCCATAAAGGTTTCTTTTGATGTTTTTTTCTTATACTTATACTTTCTATACCTCAGATGAAAAAGAACTATATGGTTTTGCGATGGAGATGAGATCTAGTACAACAAGTATGTGCTGCAAATACTTTTTGTACTAGATCTCATCTCATCGCAAAACCGAGATAAAATGACTCCCATAGTGTAGCAAAACAGAATATTTATTATAAAAACAAGATAAAAATTCTAAAATAAAAAGGGTATTCCCCTGTACCATCAATCCAGGAGGTGAAAACTTGTAACAGCGTTTGCAGAATGATGTTGGAACCCAAGTGTTTCTTTAAGCGCTGAACAAAAATCTCCAGCCTTTCTAACTAGACGAGGGTGGAATAGCCTCATCTCCACTCCTCTGAGTACTGCTGGTCGATAGAATGTTGTTTTTAAACTCATGCGACTTATCACAGTTTATATACCCCCAGATAGCCCAGCCCTCATTCCATCACCCGATTTCAGGTCTCAAGGGGCATGCAATTTATCGCATGATTGTATTCACATCGAATGCGGGGGAAAAAGCACTTCAAGTGCGATTTATCACGCAGGGAGAATCAAGGGATATCGCAGCGTGGTATGGCATCACATACAATCGCACATATGTATGGGCACCATTACTCTAATGCAGGGTGGTGTGGCATAAGTAATCTATATGATTATTGCCTTAAACCATAAAGGGGGACTGGAAGCATGTGACAGCAGTATTCTAACTGGCCACGTGTATTAAGGTGTGGCATGATATGTTGACATTTATTTTGTCAACACCGTTCTATCGTCCTGTTCTCAATGTCAACGTGTCATCATGTAAATATATATACCAAGAGGTCCGGCACTTGCACTGTGTTAGAGGATTTCTTGGAGGGTGCCCGCTTGCTTGAGTAACATACAGGATTCCAATTCATGCAGAAGCAACGCTCCATCAATAGCTTTAAACATTTATTAGCACAGCAACGTTTCAATGATGAACACGCTTTGTCATCAGGGTCACACAAACTACCAACCTCAATCCCTTAAGTACCCAGGTGTAAGATGCTTCATCAAACCCTGGGAGATGCGCACAAAAATAACATCATCGCATTGCATATAGCGAGAGGACACAACCTCGACCATAAATATATGAATTAAAAGTAAAACTTTTTTACCAAATATAAAAAGGTGCACTATATAATAAACTCAATATATGCTACATAGGGGGAAATTTACTAAGAATACAATAGGAATCACCAT
Source organism: Crinia signifera (assembly GCF_055691185.1). NCBI lineage: Eukaryota > Metazoa > Chordata > Amphibia > Anura > Myobatrachidae > Crinia > Crinia signifera. The sequence goes on along the minus strand of NC_139227.1, from coordinate 82,828,485 downwards.
TCAAATTCTTTTGAACGGTGATTCCTATTCGTATTTCCCAATGGCGTATGCATTCATAAATACTAATATAAATCTGTGTATTTTTGGCATAGTAAATGCCAAAAATACGAATACGCCTACAAAATTTGTATTTTACTATGCAAATTCAATATTTTTTTTAGGCGTATTTGCCTTACTAAATTTTACCCATAGGGTCAATACAAAAAAAACATAATATTAATAATAAACACGAACAATATAAGAAACTATAGAAGTAGCCAAAACCTATTCATATGGTCAGCATTCAATTTCAAATATGGCAGTTCCACACATACTGTACACCAATGTCTAACAACCGCATTACAGAGGAACATGAAAAGTTCACAATGAGGGTGTTGATTATAAAAGACAATTTAATCCTATAGCTTAATTTAACTTCTTAGGATGTACAGTGTCTGGTTTAATTATCCATTGTGCTTCACACTGAGGCAAATGTAGTCCACGGTCCCCCCTCTTAGGGTATCTGGGATACAATCTATCATCTGATATATTAATGCAGTAATGTTATGCCCGGCTAGCGCAAAATGTTGCACCACCGGTTGTTTACTGTGGCCAGAATTAATTGCTTTTTTTTTTTAATGGCTGATTAGCGGACGGCCATCCGTTCCTTGAATGATTGTTCTGTTTTACTAATATAGCTCAGGCCGCAAGGGCACAAAATCTGGTACTAAATAGGACCCGGTATTAAAAACTTGCATTTCACACATGTACAACGTACACAACCCAGATTCTTTCTTTTACTTTTGACCACTGAATGAAACTCGGTTTTAACAAGAATGTCCCGCAAGCTGCGGTTGCGTTTGTCATCAACTTGGTCGTTTTTAGTTTCAAATGTGGATCCAATTGAACAATCAACCAGATTGACTTCGAGATTTTGTTAATACGTGGGCTTTGTGTATTATAAGTATTTACCCATGGTAAAATCTCAACATTAGCTGTTTTCTTAGGTTTGGGACAGAGTAAAGTGGTCCTATCAAGTGCAAGTACCCTCAATTTAGTGGCCTGAAGTTCCTTAAAAATATTCCACATATATTCCACATAATGAGGAGGTCGTCTATGTAGCGCATGTAGAAAACTTCACGCTCTGCTATCTCCTATTCTTTGAAAAAAACATCCTCCTCGACATCAAACATCACCACATTGGCAAATGAGGGGGCAACCGCCGCTCCATTGCCACGCCCACTAGCTGTAAGAAAAATTTGTCATGATATAATTTTTTTTTTGTTAATATAAGATGTAATAACTCAATCAACAAATCAATATTAGGACCAGAATACTGTGTCTGATTACTCAGAACTTTTTGCATTGACATTAGTCCCATTTCATGGGGTATTGCCGTCTACAGGCTCCGTACATCAATAGTAAATAAGCACACATTCGGTTCTAATCTCGGTAAGGCCGATAATTTCCTTAGCAATGTTGAAGTGTCCAATAAGTAATGAGTATGGTCATGAATGAAAGGCTGTAATATACAGTACTATCCACAAGTATTGATGTCGGCTGGAATAAAGATCCTATTGCTGACACGATAGGACAACCCGGAGATCCACCATACTTTTATGAATTTTCGGGATGCAATAAAAGCTATAATGCATCTATCAATTTGCGGTCAATGCATTTTCTATTGCCTGCTTGTATACTTCAAAAACTTCCTGTTTTAAAATCAAAGATGGATCCGAATCTAGGTGTCCATATGTCAAAGTGTCAATTAGATGTTCTAATACTTGTAGTTGATATTTATCTGCATCTTGGACCACCAGGGCACCCCCTTTATTGGCCCACTGGAAAACTAGTGACTGATTGTCGGCTAGTCCTTTGTGTTTAGTGTTGGTAAGATTATTATGATGCTTAGAACCCACCGGACTAGAGCAAGTTACTCCTTCTTTTAGGAGGCATATGAATGTCTTGAATGATTGTGGGTCAATCGAAGGGGAACATGGTATAAAAGAGGAGCATCATACCTTTCATACTCTGACACCCCCCCCCCCCCCCCCCCAAAAAAAAAATTTGTGCTGTGTAAAGCTACTATAGAAGGGTTTACAGTCTTAGCCAGAAAAGAGCCATGCTCTAAAAGGAATATACTGTAGTGTTTCCGATCAATGTGTCTACAGTTAGACAGGGATGTGATGTACCAAAGTGTGTTGGACATTTACACTGGAAGCCATCAGGGGCTACATCTCTGTGGGAGAGTGGCGGATTGATTGACATAACAGCAGGTTCTGACGTTTGTTGGTTGCAGGTAGTTTTTTTTTATATATCTATCTTTGAATACCAAGAAGTGGTTATTGACTGAGTTTGCAGCTGGTTTATGAAGCTGATATAATAGGATTTATTTTATACGTATGATTTTTTTATTTTATTTGTAAAACCTTTAGGAGCTGGATTTATAAAATTTTCGTTAAAGTCACTGATGACATCATACATAGAAATATATATATATATATATATATATATATATTTACATCCCTTACCGTATAACCCAGGGCTGGTCAATTGCGGCGCTTAAGATGTTGATGAACTACACATCCCAGCATGCCTTGCATCAGTTTCAGCATGGCCACATAGCAAAACTAATGCAAAGCATCCTGGGATGTGTAGTTCATCAACATCTGTATGGCCGCAATTGCCCAGCCCTGGTATAACCAATGACATTCTGATGACCACTTTTAACTCCAGTTATAAACTTATATCTCTCATCCACACTCATTACTTGCTCCCACTTACACTTTCAGGATTTTTGTCGGGCAGTACCCACCTTATGGAATGCCCTTCCACATTAAGACTCTCCTCTAGCCTCCAAACTTTCAAGCGTTCCCTGAAAACTCACCTCTTCAGGCAAGCTTATCATATTCAGGACCCCACACAACTTCCAGTAGCATTCATATCTTATTGCATCCCATCAGGACTGTTTTGTAATCTGATGGGACTGCCATGCTATGGAATTCTACCCTTATGTATCCCTCCTATTATTCCTATAGACTGTAAGCTTGCGAGCAGGGCCCTTCTACCTCTGTGTCGGTTTGTTACTACCCAGTTTGTTTTATCACTGTTGTTCTCAATTGTAAAGCGCAACGGAATATGCTGTGCCATATAATAATAAGTAATTGTAAATAAATAAAATTAACCGTGAAGATCACTTAGTGATAGCCTGGCAATCTATTTAGTATGTCGCCACTGACCATGCCTACGTGTATGAAGCTAGCCCTCTATATTGCTTGCCTACACATAAAGTCGGACTCTGCCCCCTCCCGGAAGTGGGGAACGAGATTGCATACGATATATCGTATTTGTTCCAAGCCTGGGCGGTTCAAGGGGCATTGTATGTGACTTCTATCCTCGGAGAAGTCGTATAGAGTATGGGGGATTTTGGAGATGTGCCCCTTCACTAACATCCCAGTCTGCTGCCAAGCAGTCAGATTAAGTTGGACATACTTGGTTACATATTAATAGTAGGACAGTTATTTCATTTATAGCACTGCTCTTGAAAGTACATGGCCTTTTACATCTGTATGTGAAATATTGGCTTTGCAATTTACGTTTTTATTTATTTTTTGCATTTCTATGCAGTAAACGTTCATGCTTTTGATTATACTGTATATGCTTTTTATAGTGTCTCATAACAGGTTTCCTATTTCCGACTTTTATGTAATTGATTTAAAATGCCTTCGGGTAATAAAACATAGTTTTGAGTTAAATCAAAGATTTGTTTCTGTGGTTGTTAACATGATGTGACATGATGTTGGAGAGACCTGCGGCAAGGGATTATCGAAGTCATGCTAACCTGATACAGTTAATAGGCTGGTCTGATGCTTTAAGTAGACGCTGGGAAAATAAGGCTCTGCTCCGATCTCTTATTGCAGCTCATTTCTCACCTTTATCCTGCAGGAGCTCTTCCTGGATTATTACACTCTAAGTACATGGTTCAAATGTCCTTCTCACATTAACATAATGATGGAAGATCAATGAAAAATAATCTTCACTGTTCAATTGATGTGAACCCTTTTTTTGTATTATTTAGTTTTCTTATTTTTATCTATAATTATTGCAGTTTTGCTATAGCAACTTGTGCCACCTACTAATAACCATTTTACACTGGCCCAAATAACCCAGACTATCGCCAGGCCTACCCAAGTCATGTATCAGTGTAAAGAGTCCATGAAATATAACCCGGGTCAACTGACCTGGCAATCCGTCCCTTGTAGAGCATGGTTAGATCCAGGTAACGAAGCAGTGTAACCCGGGTCACGTGACCAGCCTCTGGAGAGCTCACTGGTGCTTGCAGATATCATCTGTAATAGGGCATACACACAGAGACAAGGGCGTAACTACCATAGGTGCAAGGGGTGCAGCTGCTATGGGACTGAAGGGGGCCCATCTTTGCTGTCTAAGTAATATGTTTTACGTACATTTATCACCATCATTTGCTAAATAGGGGGCCCTTACAAACTTTTGCTATGGGGCCCATTAATATCTAGGTACACCTCTGCACAGAGATTCTGCGGTACTTGTTTTCTAGCACGGCGCCCACTAAGCAAATAGCTTAGTGGGCTATTCTGCGTAGGAAAATCACATCCCGTACCGTGTATAGTGCTGTACGATATCAATATTAAGTGCCCAGGAGTGCGATATTTCATTGTATAAGCACCCATGCCATGTGATGTGATGGGTGCTTACTATGCCATTGCATCACCCCCAGTATCCACGCCACCCCGAAGCGTGGCGAGCGCAGCGGAACGCGTTCTCCAACCTTTTCATACCCCCACTATCCACGTTGGTGTGGAGTTGATTTTATATAGTGTGGCGAGTTCAGCGAGCGCACGCGCAACACATGTAAAGTAATGCGCTTCGGGCTCGGTGGTTCGCTGCGCTCGCCACACTATATGAGATCAACTCCACGCCGATGTGGATAGTGGGGGTATGAAAAGGTCGGAGGACGCATTCCGCTGCACTCGCCACGCTTCGGGGTGGCGTGGATAGTGGGGGTGTTTTAGGAAAACATTCACACCTGCCATATCATACATGTAAAAAAATATGGAGCATCGCATGTCATGCAAAAAGCGCATGCGATGCGATTTCACTACGTTCGCGTATGTAGAAAATCTGGGCGCCGTGCTAGGAAACAAGTACCATTCTGCTGAGTGATCTGAGCAATGTAGATCTCTCAGCACACTGCGCTGCACAGTGATGTGTCAGCGCTGTGTGCTGAGCGATCTGTCGGGCCAGTGTTCTCTGGTGGGAATACTGGCCCTGACAGTTGACTTAAGTGGATTTATTCAGCACGCTGGACATTAATCGCTGGGCAATAACAAGGTGTGGGGCCACGCATCGATATGGCTCCTACACACGGAGTGATGTAGGGGGAATTTCTAAGCTGTCTGTTGGAATCGCTTAGAAAATTCCCTGAAATCGCTACATGTGTAGGCCCCTTAAGCACTGGCAGAGGGAAGCCTCAGCAATATCCTGGCACCAGCCAGCAGTGTGAACAGGGAGAGGCTGTTGTACAAATTGACTTTGAATTTTTGATTTTTTTTTTCCTTGTCACTTTTTTTGGGGGAAGGGGTGAAATCTCCTAATACAATAAACATACAGGAGCAGAAGGCAGGGACTTTAGGAGCACAAAGTGGGCCATCTTTGAAAATCTATCGACTATCACCCAGATGACAGTATACCCGCCAGATGGCTGTAGTTCGGATATAAAGTCCATCGAGAGATGCGTCCACGGTTCCGTTGGGATGGATAGTGGTAGCAGAGCTCCAGCCGGAGGATTTCGAGAGGTCTTGTGCTGAGCACACTTGAAGCATGATGACACAAAGTTTGGTACATCCTGCCGAATGGTCGGCCACCAATATGAATGCAGGAGAATTTGCAAAGTCTTTTGAATACAGGAATGTCCAGCAAAACGGGAGGCTTCTTGAGTAAATTGGGTGGCACAAAGAACTTGCCTGAAGGAGGTGTAGGATGAGGAGTGACATGAGCGAAGACTACTCGGTTCAGGATGGGCTGCTTTAGAGGTTCAGAGTCTGAACTGGCATCGAAGGAACAAGATAAAGTGTCAGCCTTGTTGTTTAAAACCCCTGGACGATACTTGATTTGGAAGTTAAATCGTGCAAAGAACATAGCCCAGCGGGCTTGTCGAGAAGTGAGACACTGGACATGACGTAAGAAAGAATCTGAAAAGACTGTAATCTGGTGATGAGCCCCCTCCAACAGGTACCGCCACGCCTCAAAGGCTAACTTAACTGCTAGCAGCTCCAATGGGGTAATTCTTTTCTGCCGGAAGAAATTTCTTGGAGAAATATGCACAAGGGTGAAGCTCTGAATCCTCTCCTTTTTGCGAAAGGACTGCCCCTACTCCTTCTGAAGAGGCATCGACCTCCAGGATGAAGGGCCTATTCACATCTGGCTGAAGAAGGATTGGGGCGGTTATAAAGGCCTGTTTTAGTTGTCAAAAGGCCTCGGAGGCCTCGGGCGGCCATTGGGCAGGATTGGCCCCCTTTCGGGTGAGTGCAGTCAGAGGTGCTGCTATGGTGGAGAAATTTCAGATGAAGTGGCGATAGTAATATGGCGGAGGCAGGGAGTTTGGAAGAGGATGCTTGTGACTCACTCAGAAGGACGGGTATGACTCGAGATAAACAAGAAGAAAAGCAGTCTTTACTCCTGCCTTAATCTCCATAGTTAGCCACTCAACATAGGGGTTGTGCAAGGTAAGCAACGGCATTCCCAGAACTACAGCGTGAGAGGACTGTGGAAGGACCAAAAACTCTAACCTTTCTTGGTGCAGCGCTCCAACTTGAAGATGTACTGGTACAGTCTGAGAGGTAATTTGACCACTGGAGATGTGGCTACCGTCAACGGCTGTCAGGACCAAAGGCTGCTCTAATGGCTGGAGGGGTATGGAGAGCTGTGCAGCGATATCGGCCGAAATGAAGTTTCCCGCTGTGCCTGAGTCTAGCAGAGTCTATGGTAGAGGGAGATGGCAATAACACTCCTAATCTACGGTAACCTCCCTCATGGGGATTAGAAGCGGTCGTTTCCCGGACGGAGTGGACAAGAGGCCAGGAGATGGGAGGAAGAGGCACAGTACATACAAAGATTGTCTCGACGTTGTCGGTTCTTTTCTTCGAGGGAAATGTGAGACCAGTTTATGTGCATTGGTTCTTATGTGGCAGAAGTAGTAGACAATCCACTTTTTACAGGAGTAACAGCAGGGGAGGGACGAGGACAAAGCGATCAGAACGAGCTCTCTCCAGTTGTCGCTCTTGAATCCGCAGATCAACTTTATTGCACAAGAAGATTAGATATGTCAGGGTGGAGGGTGTATCACGGGTGGCCAATCCATCCTTGAGGCGACCGGCTAGGCCATTCCAGAAAGCCCATAACGTATGCGATTCTCATAGCGTGTATGGGCACCTTTAGTGCCTGCAACATTTTGCGGACACAGCACTGAGATGGTGTATGCAAACATGTACATGCACCCTGAGATCCTCCATAGGATTGCATGCTGCATACGCTCCCACAATCGGGCTGCAGCTTGTTGCATTGGCAATGTTAAAGGGCGCAAAATTTATGGTTTGCATGAGGGCGAAGGACACCCTGGTGCCCGGGAGAACTTACGCAAGTTCTGACTGACTGCGCTATTTCCATAGCTTAAGCTTATTCCATAGCTACGGTAACTGAAAAACGTCTATCAGTACTCTATCCATAAACTACTGAGATCGCATTACATGGATTGCATGGCACTAATGTGACCATGCACTGAGTGGCTGGGGGAGGTGTTTTGCTACAGACATACTGTATACAGTAAACACTGGGCTCAATGGGAATTAATGCTAATGAGTGATCATGGGGGAAGGTGCAGAAGCATGCATTGACTTTCAAACTCAATCTGTACCAACGACATGCATAATCGAACAGATCTACTTGTGTGGAATTTAATCAAAGTACTCTTTCCCTAAAGAATGTACTCTTTCCCTAAAGTTAGGACCTTTAACTGAAGTGGGAAATGTACTTGTGTGAAAAAAAACCCATTCTTTGCAACACAGTATGTAACGCCAATAACTGTATCACGTACATGGCCACCTGCCATTGTTAATTTTTTTGTGCAAAAGGCAAAAGGAATTTGCAAAGCACCAAATAAATTTATTGATTAAAAAAAAAAAAAAAAAAAGTAGTACATAAAAAAAAAAAAAAAATTGTACCCCACTTTGGCTCGAACCAGTATTGCTGCTACAAGTATACAGTAACTGTGTCTTTAACCGCTAGGCCATAGAAACCTGTGATCTCAGCTGCTCCATTGGTGTACAATATACTGTATAGTCAAGTATGAGACATGCCCAGTAGATTGCGCTGTTTTCATGGCGCAGTACAGCATAATGATAGACACCTCCGTAAATAATATACCATGTGAAAGTTTCCAGCATTAGTAAAGGTTAGCATGGATTCCATATTTATGCAGTAGCAATCTGTACCAACAATTGTATAACTGATATCTCCTCCTGCAAATTTAATCCAAGAACTCTTTCCTTAAAGTAAGTACTCTTTCCCTAAATTAAGGACTTTTACCTGAAGTGGAAAATTTACTCCTGCAAGAAAAAAAACGTTCTCTGTATCTTACAGTATATAACGACAATAACTGTATCATGTACATTGCAGCCTGTCATTGTTTTTTTTTTTGTGCAAAAGGAATTTGCAAAGCACCAAATAACTTTATTGATTAAAAAATGAAAAAAAAAGTAGTACATAAAAAAAAAAAAAAAAAATTGTACCCCACTTTGGTTTGAACCAGTATTGCTGCTACAAGTATACAGTAACTGTGTCTTTAACCGCTAGGCCATAGAAACCTGTGATCTCAGCTGCTCCATTGGTGTAAAATATACTGTATAGTCAAGTATGAGACATGCCCAGTAGATTATTATTATTATAATTTTATTTATAAGGCGCCACAAGTGTTTCGCAGCGCCGTACAAAGGAACAATACAGGGAAACAAAACTTGGCATAACATTGAATAAATAACAAAAATACAGTACAAATAAAGAGCGCCACAGATCAATACACATTACAGCTTGGATATAAGTAGTGAGGACTCAATCAACATACAACTAGAGGCTTGAGGCCAATGATGGAGAGGAGTATGCAGACGAAGATGGTCACTGAGTGTTGGAGTAAAGGAGAGCTGTGAGTGAAATGTGAAGAGAAGTGGGCTTTGACAACAGGAGGGAAGAGGGCCCTACTCGGAGGAGCTTACAATCTAGTAGGAAGGGGAGACAGACAGATTACAAGAGGTGCAAGCGAGGGGGTGGTGGTTAGATAGCAGGATGTAAACAGGAAACAGGCAAGGGGTCGGAGAACCAGCTGGTTTATGCAGTGGAAGGGTACGCTTTGATGAATAGGTGAGTTTTCAGTGCCCGTTTGAAGCTTTGCAAGGTCGGGGAGAGTCAAATGGAGCGAGGGAGTGCGGTCCACTGAAGGGGTGCAGCACGGGCAAAGTCCTGTACTCTAGCATGGGAAGCAGTGATCAGGGTGGAGGAGAGACGACAGTCGTCAGCTGATAGTAGAGGGCGGGAGGGTGTATGAATGGAGATGAGGTTAGAGATATATAGAGCAATGGAATTAGAGATGGCCCTGTATGTGAGTGTGAGGTGTTTGAAGAGGATTCTGTAGGGGAATGGAAGCCAGTGCAGATTTTGTTGAAGGGGAGTAGCAGAATTAGAGCGGCGGGAGAGGAAGATAAGCCTGGCTGCAGCATTGAGGACAGATTGGAGAGGAGCTAGTTGGGATTGAGTAAGGCCGGTGAGAAGAGCATTACAGTAGTCAAGCCGTGAGATGACCAATGAGTGGATGATCAGCTTAGTTGCACTCTGTGAGAGAAAGGGCCTGATGCGAGCAATGTTGCGTAACTGGAACCGGCAAGAATGGGCCAGCGTTTGGATGTGGGGTGCAAAGGAGAGGGAGAAGTCAAGAGTGACACCCAGGCAGCGGAGTTGGGGAACAGGGGAGATGATGGTGTTGTTAACAGTGATAGAGATATTAGTAGGGGGCATAGCTCTGGGTGGGGGAAAGATAATAAGTTCGGTTTTGTCCATATTCAGCTTCAGAAATCGCTCAGACATCCAGGTAGAGATGGCAGCGAGGCAGTTGGAAACTTGAGAGAAAACAGTGGGGGACAGATCAGGAGAGGAGAGGTAGATTTGGGTTTCATCTGCATAGAGGTGATATTGGAAGCCAAAGGAGTTAATGAGTGCACCCAGAGAGGAGGTGTACAGAGAGAACAGAATGGGGCCAAGGACGGAACCCTGAGGATTGCGCTGTTTTCATGGCGCAGTACAGCATAATGATAGACACCTCCGTAAATAATATACCATGTGAAAGTTTCCAGCATTAGTAAAGGTTAGCATGGATTCCATATTTATGCAGTAGCAATCTGTACCAACAAATTGTATAACTGAGATCTCCTCCTGCAAATTTAATCCAAGAACTCTTTCCTTAAAGTAAGTACTCTTTCCCTAAATTAAGGACTTTTACCTGAAGTGGAAAATTTACTCTTGCGAGAAAAAAAAACGTTCTCTGTATCTTACAGTATGTAATGACAATAACTGTATCATGTACATTGCAGCCTGCCATTGTTATTTTTTTTTTGTGCAAAAGGAATTTGCAAAGCACCAAATTACTTTATTGATTTAAAAAAAATAAAAAAAAATAGTGCATTTAAAAAAAAAGTAAAGGTTAGCATGGATTCCATATTTATACAGTAGCAATCTGTACCAATGACATGTATATCTGATCATATCTCCTCCTGCGAATTTAATCCAAGAACTCTTTCTGTAAAGTAAGTACTCTTTCCCTAAATTAAGGATTTTTACATGAAGTGGAAAATTTACTCTTGCGAAAATAAAAACGTTCTTTGTAACTTACAGTATGTAACGACAATAACTGTATCATGTAAATTGCAGCCTGCCATTGTTAATTTTTTTGTGCAAAAGGAATTTGCAAAGCACCAAATTACTTTATTGATTTAAAAAAAAAAATAAAAAAAAAATAGTGCATTTAAAAAAAAAAGTAAAGGTTAGCATGGATTCCATATTTATACAGTAGCAATCTGTACCAATGACATGTATATCTGATCATATCTCCTCCTGCGAATTTAATCCAAGAACTCTTTCTGTAAAGTAAGTACTCTTTCCCTAAATTAAGGATTTTTACATGAAGTGGAAAATTTACTCTTGCGAAAATAAAAACATTCTTTGTAACTTACAGTATGTAACGACAATAACTGTATCATGTAAATTGCAGCCTGCCATTGTTAATTTTTTTGTGCAAAAGGAATTTGCAAAGCACCAAATTACTTTATTGATAAAAAAAATGAAAAAAAAAAAATAGTACGTTTAAAAAAAAAAAAAACTGTACCACACTGTGGATCGAACCAGTATTGCTGCTAACAGTATACAGTAACTGTGTCTTTAACCGCTAGGCCACAGAAACCTGTGATTTCAGTTGCTACATTGGTGTACAATATACTGTACAGTCAAGTATGAGACATGCCCAGTAGATTGCGCTGTTTTCATGGCGCAGTACAGCATAATGATAGACACCTCCGTAAATAATATACCATGTGAAAGTTTCCAGCATTAGTAAAGGTTAGCATGGATTCCATATAGCAATCTGTACCAACAAAATGTATAACCAAACAGATCTGCTTTAATTTAATCCAAGTACTCTTTCTCTAAAGTACTGTAAGTACTTTTTCTCTAAAGTAAGGACAAAATCTGAAGTGGGAAGTTGGACAAAATCTGTAGTGGGAAGTTGCGTGGCAGCCTGACATTTCGTTTTGTAGAAGACAGATTTTTTTTTTCTTTTATAATGTGAAGAATGTTGATTGGCCAGCTTCTCACAGATCAATGTCAACTGCAACATCATTGTATTCAGCACCGTAGTCTTAACGTGGAACATCTGTCACCCAGTGGTTAAACTATGTATTACATGGTGTGGGACATAACGCAGGACATAACGCAATCTACAACTCGCGACTCAGAGACCTCAAAAGCGCGTTGTAAACCACGATGTACTTGGCCACATCTGTAAATACAATATTCGGTACTTGTGGAGTATCACGGCTTCCACGATGGCCATCGCACGGGAAAAAAATCGCATCGCATGCGTTTTTTAACAGTAAAGCATCCAAATGCATTAAAATTAGTATGAAACGTGTTCAATGGCCCCCAAATGTCACTTTTTAGAGGCTGTACCACCCCCACTATCAACGCAAACCCGAAGCGTAGCGAGCCAGCGAGGGGCGGCGGTAAGCAACTTACGACCTTTTCATACCCCCACTATCCACGTCGGCGTGGAGTTGAGAATAGAAAGTGCGAGCGCAGCGATCCACCGAGCCCGAAGCGTGGCGAGCGGACACGGATACCTTCACAGGTATACGCGTCCCCTCGCGGGCTTCACAGGTGTCCGCGTCCCCTCGCCACGCTTCGGGTTTGCGTTGATAGTGGGGGTGGTACAGCCTCAAAAATGACATTTGGGGGCCATTGAACAAGTTTGATACTAATTTCAATGCATTTGGATGCTTTTCTGTTGATTTTGTAAAAAAAAATGGTAAAAATCGCATGCCATCGCATGCCACTATATATGGCATGCGATGGCATGCGATGGGAGCCGTGATAATCCACAAGTACCCAATATTCCATATTAACATAGCAAAGCATGAACTTGTTACAAAAGGGTACACAGTAATGAAATGGTAGTGTATAGATAACATATAATAAGGGCCGGCGCCACCACTAGGCAGCCTTAGGCATTTGCCTAGGGCGCCGGCCGCTGGAGGGCGTCCGTTTGGAGCTGGTCCGCGCTGCATCACCCAGCAAGCCGCCCCATCCATGGGGAGCGTTGCATCGCTGCGACCTGCACCACCCGCCAAGCTCCCCCCCCCCCCGGAAAGTCACGGCGCCGGACACCCCTCCTCTCCTCCCGACCCTGGGCAGAGTTGCGGCGGCCAGAGCCGCATCACACGGCAAGCCCCCCCCCCCCCATGAATGTCACAGCGCCAGACCCCCCCCTCCTCTCCCTTCCCTGGGAAGAGTCGCGGTGGCGCACAGCAAGCCCCCCCCCCAAAGGTCACGCCATCCGGCAGCGGGTAAGTGTTTGAGCACTAGGGTGCCCCCTCCTCCCCCGCCCCCCCTCCCCACCTGGGGCGCTCCGGTGCCTGCATATAATGTATGGTAGGGTTTATACATCTTCAAATTAATTTAATCCCACTTGAGGGGCACTACCATTTATTTACTGTGGACCTATTGACCTGTCAACCTAAACCCATGTTGACCTTGTCCCATGTCAACCTTCCCCATGTCGACCTAACCGTGTTGACCTAATGCTTGTCACCAACTTGCTGTAGAACAAACAATCCCAACCATTTTTTTTTGTGGGGGGGGGGGGCGGAGTTTGAATCGACAAAATACGTGGATCGACGGCTAATTCGATGATCCACGTTATTTGCAAATTATATTACCAGTGGCTGACTAATAAGTCATATTTTATATACCTCTAACTAACACATAGACATGCACATGCACACCCTAATGCTGTGCACGCCACAATGAACACCTCCCTGCCACATGGCCGTTTGAATGCGCCACTGGCTCGTGAGCCAATCAGAGCTTGCATGTGTGTTTTCAGGGCCGTTTCTAGAGAATTTAGCTCCCAGGGCAAAGAAATGAAAATGCGCCCCCCCCCCCCACTCATTATGTGAAAGAGACTAAATTGTGCGCCCGAAGGCGCGCACGCCGAAAAAGGGGTGTGGCTTAATCAAAGGGGTGTGGCTTAATATAAGGGCGTGGTCTAGCAGGAAAACAATTACCTTGCACCTCACTCTTGCAACCTGCATGACCAAACATTGGTTACCGCAGGAATGGTCATTGTCCTCCCACACAAGTCGGCGGGCTGAAGGCCACACAGTGACATAAAAACCTAAATGCCCACACAGTGACCTAGTACGCCTCACAGATCAAGCCCAAACAATGATAGGCTACATAAATCGTTATACACTGTAATTCCAATTACACATTATGCCGCACACCGTGATGCCAATTACAAATTACACCGATGCCCATTACATACTATATAACAAACAGTAATGCCCATTACACATTTGACACATAAGTTCCACTTACCTACATGCTCATTGCTAGGAACTTCATGCTCTATGCCAGGGGCTTAATGCTCGTTGCCAGGCCCGGTGTTTGTCAGCACCCTAGGTGAACTGTATGCCCCCCTCCCCAGTCCCCACATTCATAAACATCAATACCGGGCAACAGCATGAGGCTATTCACTGGGCGGTAGCAGAAGGCAGCTAGTGGTGAGCGGCGGACAGCAGAAGCCTCGAAGAGTAATGGTGTGTACTCACGGTCGAGACGACGTGCTATGCGAGTCCCAATGCGATCAGATCATGCATGTAGTGGCACAATTTAGACTATATAGTGCAGATCTGCACTATATAGTCTTGGCTGCCCTCTCTATTAGACTGCAGATGTTCACTCACACGGGAGCGCGCATCAGCAGCACATCGGGCTCGCAAGCCCTAAAAAAGCACACAATCAGCATGCGATATGGCTTCCGATGTTCACTTTATCGGCAAGATCGGAAGCCATATCGCACCATGTGTACACACTATTACTTCTAAAAATGTCCTTAATCACAAACAGATGTGTTTACTGTTAGGAAACATAGAACATAAAGCATGTTTGTACATTATATTGGAACATCCCTATAGAAGGTTACCCACTTCAGCTACATTATTTCCCTGTGCAACTCTAGAGTCTATAGCTACAGTATGCTGCACTACATAATTTAGGCATAGCGTCTTTGTGTTTGAGGCAGCTGTAGTGATGGCCCTCCCGTTTCAGCTAGCATGAATCGTGGCACCAATTTAATGAGAAAAGTATACAGGTTGGTAAGGGTCAATTGTAACATTACTGACCGATGGGGAAGTTTAAAGAATACCACTGAAAACCCAAATATTCAATGTTGCAGGGTAGCAGGCAGCAGCCCTGCTGTCATTAGGACGGGAGCAGCAGAGTGACCCAGCTTCTCGCTGTAGTAGGACGTGTGACCGCAACGCCAAGCTGCCGTGGGAAATGAGCCCGGGACTAGGGTCTGCTGGGGCAGTGGCAGACACACACCAAACACATAGACAAATTTGCTTCACTTACTTTTGTGATAGCCTCCTCCCCAGGACAGCTGAGGTATGCTGAGGCTCCTGATGATCGCCCTTCCCACAGACAGCGCGTCCATCCTTCCCCAGAGCAGTTCCCACCGCTTCCTCCGCCTGCATTGTAGCAGGAGGAAGCTAGTGGGTGGTCAGGCGGGTAGTGGCAGGAGGAAGCTGGCGGGCGGGTAGCGGCAGGAGGAAGCTAGCGTGTGGGCAGCAAGAGGAAGCTAGCAGGCGGGGGAGCCGGTGGCAGAGAGCACTGCAGAGAGAGATCCTTCCGGCTGTCAGTGTCCCTTCAGTAGCGCAGCGCTCCCCCGTGCTGACCCGGCGCTCCAGCAAAGTGATACGGCGGGTCATGGGGGAGCTGGTGCGGTGCCCCGGCAGCTAGCAGTGGCGGACAAGCCGTGCAGTCACGTGGTGGCAAGCACGGCGCCCCGGGCGGCTGCACGGCTTGTCCGCCTGTAGAAACGGCCCTGTGTGTTTTGCATTATTAATTGTACTAGACTATTGTCCTATCACTAAATGCCTGTGTCACCCATATATGTTTTTTACTTTGTTTTGCATGAACTGTTACACAAAGTAATTAGATCGAAAATGAAATAGGCAGGAGATTAGGATGTGGCTGGGAGACGTTTTATATTGTAACAAGTGCCACTAGATCATTGAAGACGGGCCTGATTGGCGGGGTTAGACACGCCCAATAGGTGGTGCTAGACACACCCCTTTGATGGTGCACCATATGCTCTCTCACATCATTTCTGTGTTGTATAAAGGTAACAAGCATGTTTCCAAACCTCCATTTACAGAGAATGTGAAAATTGGCCTCACAATGTAGTGTTCTGCGTATGCTGGTGCGGGATTACATGCTGCCTGAGCAACTAACAGCAGCTCTGTCTCATTTCTAAATTATTTACTTCAATTGATCCTTGCCCAGTTAGTATGAGCTTAATCAAACATAGAATCCATGAGTAACGTTGCATGAATCTAGATCACAGTTGGTAATCCCTTTGGTAAAGAAATCGCCAGAAGGGGTAAATAAATGTATTTCACACTGGAAAGATACTCTGTGTGTATTCTGTACAGTATAGCAACTACAAAACCATCTGCCGCTCATGTAGGAAATTAAATACATTTAGGCGAATGAATATTATTTTTGTAGTCAGCTGATTTCTGTCACTAAGGCACTGGGGTTATTCACCATGAAAGTATAAGTGTTGCAGCAGCCAATCAAACATTTGATTTGTACTTTCCATCTTGCCCTGGATCAATCCACGCTCATTATTTATAGAACTTTCACTGGAAACAAGAAAATGACTTGCAGCCCAATTTGAACACTCATGTTTATGGACATTGGCTGGATAAAATAACCTGACCTGCATGTTCAGCTGAAGGCAGGGATTGTTAACGATATTGCGTCTACACACTAGAGGATATTTGAAAAGATCACACCCAGAGGCCTCTTTCTGAGCGATATCTTTTATGCTATCCTTTAGTGTGTATGGGGCTTAACTGGGTGTTTCTTGACTTGGAAAATGTATGGGAAGAATATTTCCTTTAAGATCTAATATTGCGTGTGCCTATACCAGTGGTCTCCAACTTTTTGGGGGCATGAGCTACTAGCTTGAAGAGCTGCTAAAATAAAACAAAATAAAAAAAGGAATCTGCCTAATAACCGAAAACTGCCCTTTGCACATTATGCGCCATACACTGCAATGCCCCTGACACATTATGCCACACACCACAATGCCCCAGGCACAATATGCCACACACTGCAATGTCCTATATGCTGCATACATTATATATTTATTTATTTACAGTTTCTTATATAGCGCAGCAGATTCCGTACCCTTTACAATAGTAGACAGTGATAAAACAAACTGGGTAACAAATGCATACCTCCAAACACTGGAGGCAGAGGAGAAGGGACGTCTGAAGTTAGGGGGCATGACCTACTATCGTGATACTCCTGCAGGCCATGTCCCCATTTTTTCTGCTATGGGGGCATGGCCAGTGCTCTTAGAGCTACTGGCCATGCCCCCAGCCTCTCTGAATAAATGCTGTGCGCATGTGCACATCGTCTATTCACTGCTGCTCCACCGCAGTGGTTGAGCAGTGGTTAAATATAATAGGGCTGACGTGGGGAAGGAACAACAGATTATAGGGATAGTACAGAGTGGACGCACTGTGGCAACAATGGACAACAGGCATACAGGGGCATTCTTCACACAGGTGGGGCAGAGGAGAATAAGGGGGTTAAGAAGAGAATAAGGGGGGTCAGCCAGGGCTCAGAAAGTGCTAAAGATGGAGCCCGGCTTAGACACAAAGTTAAGAAGTCTTTCCGGGACTTCTGCTGGGGGTCTCACAGCCAGAGGCAGCCTCCTCCACACCCCTTCGAGCACAGGCTTCCTCCAGCCACACAGCAGATGCTTTTCCAAGATTTCTGCCGCTTCCCGATGCTCATAGCAGGCTCTCTCCCCGGCTGACAGTGATTGCAGCTGCCTCACCTGCCTGCATGTAACAACTCCACTTCCATCCTGCCCGCTGCCGCCTTTCCTCGCTGCACTCCTCTGAGGAGACAGATGCTAGAGGTCACCTCTAGCATCTGACAGGGAGCACAGCGCTGCATCATTACCCAGAAGTGCCGGGAGCGCTTAGCGCTGTGCTCCCTGTCAGATGCTAGAGGGGAAATATTACCTCTAGCGCCTGTCACAAAGAAGGCGATGGAAGGACGGGCGGGCGGCAGCAGAGTGGTCCAACCACCCGAATCGTTACCGCGAGCTACCAGTAGCTCACGGGTGACGGGTTGGCGACCACAGGCCTAGACCTATTTATCTGATAAAATGCGATCCATACCTGTAACTTTATCTTTTCAAGTTGAAGTCCAATATGTATACAATAACTTTGTATATAATTTTCAATGGAATAGTGTACAGCATGGTTCCCAAACTTTCTTGATCATGGTGCCCAATGATATCAGCATTTTTTTCACGACACTCCTGCATACCTCCCAACTGTCCCATTTTTCCCGGGAACGTCCTGGTTTTCGGGGACATTCCCACATCCCTCCCAGAGCTGGCATTATCCCGCGTGGGGTGGGTGGGGGGCAGTTGGGAGTCCCCACCCCCTATCACCTATAACCTGACCAGCCCCCTCCGCGGCAAAAACAGGGCGTGGCCTCGCGAGGTGATGTAATTTATAAGCCAAGCCCCCTACCCAAGTCCCTCTTCGCCTATCTACAAAGTTGGGAGGTATGCCTCTGGGATGTTTTTTTCTTTTAGTTTTTATTGAAGAATTAAATAAAATTGTGATATGAAATAAATTGTTGCCTACCTATCATCCTTAGGGACAGTTATGTGGTGGTGTACGGTTGTGCTCTGGTTGTACACATTTTATGATGGGCCGCCACTAGCACTGGTTTTGATTAGCACTATTACCATAAATAATTTGTTTGGTTCTGGACCACTAACCTGTGGCACCCCAGGGTGCCTTGGCACACAGTTAGGAGAACCATTGGGGTACAGTCTTGTAATGTCTATTTGTGAATTCTTTTCAAGCATCCATACATTTAGCAATACTAAGTATTCTATTTTAATTAACATTTGTTTACTTTTGGTACTTCCTCATCTTTGCAGCCACGATTACGCTATGGAACTTACGTGCTTCACTTGCCACAACCTTTACTAATGGTAATAGATGGTGACGTGGACACAGGAAAGTGGGGTACTTCCCTGCCGAAAATCCTTACGTAGCGGTTAAGTAGCGGCTGGCCTAACTGGCGTAGCGGTGGTCGCAAAGATGAAGTACCTTTTTAATATTTGTTGCCACTATCTATTAATTTGGTTATTTTTTTTTCACTGTTCTAACTAATCATAAATAATCATGCATTAAGAATTTATAGTACACTTCTTATTATCCTTCACATTTTTAATTGCTTAATCTGTGTGTGTATGTGCATCTCTGATCAGCGTCTTGCCCAAGCTGGGGAAAAAAAAAACCTTTCTTTCTGAGAATTGTTGTGTGGTCTGGTTCTTCTGCTGCTGTATGTAGTTACTCCTGTCCTAGGCACTGTAAGCTATTTCTGTGGCCACTTCCCGTTAGGCAAAAGGGTTTGCTTTTTTAAAGACCAAAGAAAAAAAAAAGAAATGTATTGGAAAAAATAAGCTCTTAAGGTGTGATGCTTCAGGTTTGTGCCTCCATAGCCGCATAGTGTAAATACAGAATTGTCCACAAAAACAACTATCTTAAAATTGTGAAAAATAGACCCGTTTGATGCAGGGGCACATGCAAGAGGCTGCTGCCAGTTTGTGTTAGGATGGGTGGTTTGTAAGAATGCGGCAAGCAAAACTGAGTCTGCCACTGGTTTGGCGTCCTACAGATTGAGAATAGTCACCGGTATAGAAGGTGGGCAATGTCTAGATCAACAATTTCTTGGTCGACCGTGTCTAGTTTGACACCTAAAAAGAAAAAACCCGCCAGCATCGAGATTGACAGTAACAGAAAACCGGCACGAGCTAAAGGTCAACAGGAACATGGTGGACAGTGAAAAGGTCAACATGACTTTTTCATGGAGTTTGGGTGTCTATGTCGACACAGCCACTGTATATGTTTACCCCAGCCCCTTATATGGCTCTCTGCACACGCCATGCTTCGGGCGCGGTGCCTCTCTCCAGTATTATATTCTCCCTCTATGTCCACTGGGATGGAAAAAAAAATCATGAAAAACTTGTGTCGACCAATGTTCATATCGACCTGTTTCTTGTGTCGACCTTCTGTCAGTGTTGATCTAGTGTATGCCAATAATTTTGAGGCGTCTAACTAGTTGCAGTCGACCATTAATGGTGGACCAAGTCATTGTCAGTCTAGACATCTACAGAATATGCATCTTATTCACATCAGTCATACACAGGCTCTCTGAATACTGACACTGGTAGTTCATGTGCGTCTGTGTGCGACTCAGTCGTGGCCTAGGCAAAAGGCAGAGTGACTCACATTATGCTTAATCTGCGTATCTCCATTTCCAACAAATACTAATCCTCAATATTTAGGACTATACAAGTAAATATCAGCTACAGCTGCGAAAAAGACACAAAATTCAGGATAAAGTGCAAATTTATGGGAATCGTTACCCTTGGTGGTCAATCTGTCTCTCCATCTGGCTCAAGCTAGACAGGAAAACATTTCTGTACTGCACAGCATTTTATTTTGAATCCGTCCGAACCATAGAGGGTTTATACAGTAGCCACTTCGGCACAGACAAAATGGTTTCCCTTGCCAGTAACAGGCTGTTGCTCACAGGAGCCTTGCTTCTTGTTTTGGTAATAGCTCTACAGTTCACTTTTCCTTCCTCCCTTGGCCCATTTGTACCAGATGTACAGGGTGTGCTTAGAGCGCTAAGCTTACTGAAATTCTCAAATAACTTGGGCTGTGTGTCTTCAAGTGTTGCTTGGAATTAATTTGAACATCCTTTTACCTTCTAAATTGTTCCGTATCCAAACCCCTGAGTGAAAATCCTCCTCTCTGTAAATCATATAACAATTCTAATTACTTATTTTTCAGACCATAAGACTCGCTTATAAGACTCGAAATGGAGTTTTAAAAAGATCATCTCAATAATCACCGTTTTCAATTAGTCTGCCACTTCCAGGTATCACTTTCTAAGCTTCTCTCGGTATTCGATTGACTCAACACGGCTAAATGACAGGATTCCAGTCACTGAAAGAAAACATTTGTGACCAAATACATAGTTACAGAGAGAATGATTCTACTAGCTCAAGGAATGTATGTAAGAAAAGCTGGATTTGGCTGCTTTGCGTTTAATGATTACTTTGTGCAAGGAGGCTTTATTGAAGATTTACTCCCAAATTAAATAATTGAACCTCAAGCGAGGTGCAATAGATACGAGCAGCGGAGGAGTTGGGGGGGGGGGGGGGTGGTGTAAGCACAGCTGCGGACAGCGGAAATCTTCCTGCATGAGTGGGAAAGCAATTCGGCGAAATGGAGAAATGTATTAAAATGGAATCAATTTATTGAAAGCATTAAATAAAAATTAAGAGTGACCCGTTTTCGCTGCTACCAATTTTCAAGCCATAAAAAGAGCGTTTATAGGCCGTTAATTACTGTGAGAAATTTCAGTTCCGGGAGTAATTAATCGTGCATGAAAAAATTTACATACGTTAATAACCTAAAAATACTTCTATATACATAAATGTGCAAGAATTAGAATTCAATTCTCTTACAATGTCTTTTATTTAGTCCATACAGTACCTGAAATGAGCCTCATTTAGACATGAGGATTAGGAGGGGGGTTTTCTTAAGGGCCCCGTACACTACAACGATATGTCTGATAAGATTTCCCTTGAACTTCCCCTGGACCTTTCCGGGAGTGATTCCATCCGGTTTTATTCTTTGGTGTCTTTTTTTTGTTTTGTTTTCTTTGCATAAGATATATCTAGCCACTATAAATAAATCTTATGGTATACAGTTGTACCATAAGATATATCAGATGGGCTGGATTAGAGGGACTGGAAACGTCCGTCAAACTTCCCGCAATACATCGCAGGCAATATATCGCATGAACAAAAAAGGCACTCCTTTTTTCCATCTGATTCCGATCAATCAATGGTGCAGTACGAGCAATCTAGGGCCTCCTATATGACACTCACGGGACTGCGCATCAGATCGGATGGAGAGCGCATACAATTTACCGCTTTACAAACTATATATCGGCCCGAAAGTTCGTAATCAAACAAAATCGTGCAGACTCATTGTAGTGAATGGGGGCCCTTTACTCCACTCTAATATTGTAGTGTAATCCTAAGGACAGACAGATTCCTTTCGCTGTTTGCTTTATTTTGCTTTGCTCTGATTTTTGTCACAAGCCCTAATATATGGCCATAATCTTCCCACGGCTTCATCAGCAGACTAACTAATTGAACTACAGTAATAGCTTATCTCAGGACAGAAATATCTCCTATGATAAACACTCTTAGCTAAAGGTTGTCATTACTTAAATACATTTGGCATTGGTCTCAAATATTGACAGTGTAAGTACATACATCAGGCAATCATATTTTAAATGTTTAGTTTATTAATAAATAACAATGTCTAAATACACCATCAAGCTGCCAATATGATTACATTATGTTTAATGTATATTTTTACCTTACCCATTGTAAATGATGTATACAGATTATGTTTTTTTGTATGCTGAAATGCATCTAAGCGCAGTATATGCAACTATAGAGGGTAATCAAAGTCCAACACACCTCGTCTGCATCTCCAAATGCCTCGTATTCGGTGTACATGGGCTGCAGCTGGGCCTCCACACACAGACTCAACATTGTGGGGGTGTTTTGTGGCTGTATAAAGGTGCATACACACTGGTCAATATATTGTCCGTTCGATTAAATGGCCGATGTATCGATCGACCATCGTCCAATGTGTATCATCGCTATATCTCTAAAAGGCATAATTCACAGATATATTGCATCGGCCGTGTAACACAGCCGATGCCTGATATATCTTTAGATACAGTATATTGGCGCATAGTTCTGTGTGTATGGGCAATCCACCGACTGCCCGTTTAGAAGCCACCAGTGATTGACAGCTCACTGGGCTAATGCATTAAAATGTGCCTGCCCAGTTTTGATGTCAATCCAGACTGATTGGGCAGTGTAGCCGGATTAAGGAGGGGGGACCCAGGGCAAAACTGTACCCCGGGCACCCCTTTTCCATGGGGCCCCCGGCTGGAGCAGGGGTCCCTAACAACAGAACCAGGCAGTCAGAATGCGAGCAGGACAGTATGGAGTGCAGGCAGAGACACAAGATTATCCATTTCAAGAACTGGAACTGGAATGTGTCATGTTGGGAGATATGCGTAATCTAATAAAACCCACCGCCACCTTCCACTGGGGCCCCCGTCTGTAGATAAAGCTACAGAACAATTGACCTGCGGATATACAGTATCTACTAGTGTGTCAGTCGGGATCCTGACTGACAGGGGCTATTCTCCCTTGGGGGGGTCCACGACCCCCGTAGAGGGAGAATAGAACATGTGGCGAGTCACTGTAAGGTGCTTCATTGCGCTCGCCCCTCTGTCACCGGCGGTAGGGATGCCGATGTCGGTATACTGACCATCGAAACCATCGAAATCCTGACTATCTGGCTGCCATACCACACCTGACTATTTTAACCCTTTGTAGTCCGAATTTTGTTTTTGCAATTCAAACAGTCTGGTTTAAATGAATTGTCATTTTTTTTTTATTCAAAAAATGTCTACATTGAATGCTGGTTCCAGTGGCGGCTCACCACTGGAACTGCTACTTGCGCTAGGGCTGTTGAGCCTGACTAGACATTGGATCTGAAAAGGTTAATTTAGTCCATTGTTTAGACGTTGGCTACAGTACTTTTCAAGCAGATGGATAGTGGGGATTGTTCAGCATAGATTCAGCTGACCTGGAATATGATTACGGATCTGCATTTATTTCCCAACAGGCAAAGTGGGCAGCACGTGCAGGCACCTCTGAATCAGGCCTACAATTATATTTTAATTATTTGGTAAAATGTTATTGCAAACACAATAAATTTAAATGAAAAGCATTAACTCATTTATTTATTAAAAACTTAAGACTTTCCTTATTACTGTGCTATACTTTTGGCCTACCTTTAAGGGAATGTCCCTTTGCAGTTGTCTGTGCTTCCAATACCAGTGGCTTATGCTGTGTACACACGGTGAGATTCTCTTGCTATTCGAATCTTAGAGTCTACTGTAACACCAGAAGCTTAAAGTATCCAATTACCCACACTTTTCCCCCCTATGTTTCGCTCTTTTCTTCTCAGGCTATCCTATTGGAGCACCTGATGATAAAAAGACCCGCTCCCGCAGAAAACACACATAAAACCTGTGCGTTTTTCCTCAAAGCAGCATCCCTGGATTTACTGAAAACAGTGCTGATTTCCAGGAGTGTGCTTCCCCTGCTTGAGGCAACAGAGATTTTTGGGCTCAGTACACCTATTTTTCCTGAAACTTAAAGAAACCCCATGGGAAGACTATAACGTCATTCAGTTTTTACTATTCATGTAGGCAACCAAATGGTCTGGCAGACATCTTTTTATGTAAGACAATAGCGAATGTCTTCATCATCAAAAGTCCAATTCTGTACAAATCCATAATAAAGGTTATGGTCCTCTCCCCCTGCATCTTTCCATAGCCTCAGCACTCCCCCTCATCTCTTTATAGCCTCAATGAGACCCTGCATCACTCCATAGTCTTGAAGCACCCCGTGTGTGTCTCCATAGCCTCAGCCCCCACCATGTCTCTGCAGGCTTAACCTGTGTGACACTCTGTATAGCATCAGCTCCCATAGGGGGGCCCTGTGTCCTTGCAGCTGTCACAGCACACACACTGCCCCCCCCCCCCCCCCCCACACCACCACCACCACTTACCTTATTTCTTTCTCCTTACGGAAGCTTGAGGAGATGTTTTTAGTGTGCGGATATCATGACATTACATGCAGTACAAAAATAAAACTTTATTGTGCTGGGTTGTGAAGATGCTGGCCATGCAAGTACAGGGCAGGTCCCAGTCAAAATTGCTGGGCTGTCCCAGAACGCGGGAGAGAGGGTGGCCCGGGGATACTCTTACCCTATCCCTATGCCCCCTTCCATAACTGGAGATTGCTAAACTGGATGGGTGTTTATCACCCTCCACTTCATCCCTTTTTAATTCTTGATACATCTTGCCCTTAGGGTCTCTGGCAACATGTAATGGGTCATAAAGGGTTAATGTTAAATGACCCTTTTGTATTTTGAGTACATGTGTATGCATTTTATGGTACTAACCCGTAGTGGTCTCACTCCTGCTGGTCATTAGCGACGCCCTCCATCGCCTACACATGCAGGACAATAGAGGATATCGCTAGAGACATTGTTACCAGATAAGCAATGTGGATTCTGTTCTTCTGTAAATAAGCTCAATGTATTCTTATTCTTGCTACCAAACAGAAAGCCCTATCCTTCTACCTGTTAGGGTGATCTTTATACACCCATGGCAAGTGCTAATATTGTACTCCTTTCAAACCCGGGTTATTGCCAGGGCCTTACATCACCACCCTGGGTCAAGGTGCAGTGTGAAAGGTCAAGCAACCCGTAAGTTCAACCTTGGTCACGACAAGAGTTGAACACGCATGCCACTCAGCCCTGCCCCGTGTCACCTCACCGGCCCCCTGGCTTTCAGACCGCCAATGCTGGGTTGCTCCTGTGATTGACCAGTGTCCTAATCCCAGGTGTGACCGGGCATTTGCGGTCTGAAAGGTATATTAGTCAACTTTAGGCAGCTGTCTAGGGAACAGGGGTCTGAGAGGGTGCCACTGAGTCTGCCTGTCACAGAATTAAGGATGTCTCTGAGACATCCATGTTGAAATTGATGCAGGTATTGGCTGTGGACCTTTTAAGATCCCTCCTCCACACTTTCACCTGAGGTATGGAAACTGGGTATTGGTGGCCTTGAAGATGTGGAAGTAGCCTGACATTTTACCTTACATCAGCCCTGTCTTACACACCTTTGTCTCCCTCCGCGGGAGAGCTACCCCCAGTCTTCACTTTTACTGTTCATCTCTTCAGATTACTCCTCATGTGTCTAAAAAAGGATTTTGTCCTCTTTACCATACGAATGTGACATTTTGTCCTCTGTCTCGTTCTTTACAAATTCCATTTCTTTAGTCGTCTCCTGCATAACCAGATGTACTTTTTTATCTTCTTTCTTCTGCTGCTATTACCTGAAAGTAAGAATATTGAATGCAAATGGATTCTAGACCGAAATGGCAGATTTTCATGAATAATGTCACATTGTATCATTTTAAAGTTGATTTAAAATGGCAAGTTATATTTTAATTCTTTAAACAATGGTATTAATGTAAGCTGTATTGTATTGTAGTGTTTTCCCTTCCTTTTAAGCATCTGTCTGATGATTGCTGTTAAAATAGGAATCTTCATGAACAAAAGGGAGAACTTTAATGTACAGTATGTCTTTGTTTGTTTGTTTGTTTGTTGAGTAAATATGTTTTTCTGGTATCGTTGTGACAGAAATAATCAAAGGGTAGAAATATAAAAATAGCTAGAACTAGAATATATTTATATATATATATATATATATATATATATATATTTTTAAATGACATTAGCAACATACTGTACCATATACAAGCATGAACAGAACGTTTGGTTTGACAAATTTAGATGTATCTACATACTGATGTGTGTGTTCCCTCTACAGCAGGCATGTCCAACGTTGGCCCTCCAGATGTTGTGAAACTACACATCCCAGCATGCTTTCCCACAGTTTTGCTATTAGAGAATGCTAAAACTATTGCAAAGCATGCTGGGATGTGTAGTTTCACAACATCTGGAGGGCCAACGTTGGACATGCCTGCTCTACAGCTACCCTCAATATGCCATGTGGCACGAGACACCAGCATGGTGTAACGTTAAAAGTTTTTAAATGTGCATCCAATTTGCACCACAGATGCAGCGAAAACCCCACTCAGTCTGTATCAGAGACTCCAGGCTACAACTTTAACCACACAGGAATGCGGTAACCAGTCAATCGGCCCCATAACTGGCATGCCACATGCTGTACTTGAACAATGACAGTTAGGAGCTGAATTACGTGAGGAGATTTCATTAATAAATATAGTGCTCATTTCTTAAGTTGTGAGGCCATACCCCAGCAACATAATCACTGTTTTATTGGTTTGATACTTACTTTTTAACTAATGATTTTTAACCCTTTCAAGTTCAACGTCTAGTCAGGCTCAACAGCCCTAGCGCTAGTAGCAGATCCAATGGTGAGCCACTTTAAAATAAGAACATTAACATTGATCAACATTCAATGTAGACCATTTATATATATATATATATATATATATATATATATATATATATATATATATTTTTTTGGACTGCAACGGTATAAAGCCATGCAGAAGTGACATAATTGCTGCTTTATTGTTTTGTTACTCCATAATGTAATACTTTTCATATAGTCCATAATCAAGGCCTGCTCTTCATTCTGCTTAAAAAAAATTAATACTCCGCAATACAATACAGGTTGAGTAGCCTTTATCCAAAATGCTCATGACCAGAAGAAATTTGGATAACTGACTATTCCGTATTTCAAAATATTTTTAGATTTCAATGATGTATCTTGAGGTATCTTGCATTTATGTTGTATAAACACATCAAACACACACACACATAAATATATATATATATATATATATATATATATATATTTTTTTTTATTTGTGCATGAAACAAGGTTTCAAAACATAAAACAAGGTTTGTGTCCTATCTCAGGCACTGAATTTGAATGCCAAGCAATAATTTTCCTGCACATATATTTAGTGGCAGTTATATATCATGTAAGGGATACTCAACCTGTATAGTGTGTGTGTGTGTGTGTGTATATGTATATATATATATATATATATATATATATATATATAAAAAGTGGGTTAACCTCCGTAGTGTGCTAATATTGGAAAGACAGCAGCTCCTCCGATAAGGTTCTCCTGTTAGTGAGAGCCTGGGGTGTACAGCAGAGCCGAATTTCCCATTAGGCACGTGAGGCACGTGCCTAGGGGCGGCACTTGGATGCCTGTGATAGTACTGTCATCCTAAAATGTACCAATAACTGCAAAATATCCACTGTACTGTACTATATTCCATCTTAAATAGAGTGTCAATGATAGGATATGCAGATACTGCCCCTGTAACCTGTCCTACTTAGTAACTATGTATACATACTAAAAGAACATGTCACAGTTTGTGGATTTTTTATAAATCCATTACACTGGCTATTATCAAATGAAGGCTTATAAGTAATCAATAAATCAATAAAAATAATACAATTAGGCGGGTGGTGCTAACATTATAGTTGTGCCTAGGGGCGCCCTCATCCCTAAATCCGCCCCTGGTGTACAGAGATACAAAGGGGGGTTATCGGAGTGCGCTAAAGTGAGTACCACTTAGCCAATACACAATTAGTCCAAATAGCTGGAATTCTTACCAGAATTTCTACAGAACAGTTCTTTCATCCATTTTTGAAATAAGAAGGAGACTCCTTTTAAGATGCGATCCTTTATTCGTAAAACCCAACGCGTTTCGTCGCACAGGACTTCGTCAGGGGTATAGCTACAAGTGGTACAAATAAAACAGGATACAATATGAATATTTGTACAGAAACACCGTACATAAATCACATTATATTTCATTTAAAAATAGGTATGGGATATACATACCAATAAAGTATATATAAAATCTCAACAAGGTAGATGTAGAATCAGTGTCTTTGCACTGTAAAATATCTATAGATAAAAGATACCGAGGTACTTGTGTAGTTTCACTCGCTTCACTCGCCCACGCTTCGGGCTCGGTGGCTCGCTACGCTCGCCACGCTATCTAAAATCAACTCCATGCCAACGTGGATAGTGGGGGTATGAACTATCCACGTTGGCATGGAGTTAAGTTACTTTATTTTAGATAGTTTGGCGAGCGTACCCAACCCGGAAGTAGCACGGCGCCATGCTGGTGCTGTGAAACTACACAAGAACCGATACCGATACTTGGGATCAGAGGGTGAGCAAGCGAAATGTGTTAATAACCATTTTATTCAAAAAATTCTCTTTCTTACCTATAAAATATATCCTGTGTACGTATGATTGGCCCTTCACGGGTGTCCACTTATTTATATATATAATGATATATAATGTCTTACAGCAGGGGTGGCCAAACCTGTCCTCAAGATCTACCAACGGTGCATGTTTTCCAGGCAACCTGTGGATCTATAGTAGGAATGAATGCAGCAGGTTTGAAAATGTGACCAATAGTATTCACTACAGCTGTGCACCAACTAGCGATCTGCAAAACGGGGACCGTTTGTAGATCTCGAGAACTGGTTTGGCTACCCCTGCCTTACAGTATGCGATATTGATGTATGTTATTTTCCCCTGTATTTTGCAGAATCCTTCTAACACCATATGAATAAAATAGTCACATAGCATAATCACCCCCCACCACACACACACACACACACACACACACACACACACACACACACACACATACTGTACATCCCCTAAGTTGGCCATGAGTTAAACATCTATTCTTGGGTTTAAAAAAAAAAGCTGTAAGTGGTACATTTACTTATAAGCTTCTACAACTGAAAAGAGCAACCAATCAATTCCTGTCTTTCATGTTCTAGGATGCAATCAATAACTGATAGACACAATCTCATTGGTTGCTATGGGCAATATCACCTCTTTTCATTTTTAGAAGCTTTAGTAAATTTACCCCTAGGTGTTAAGAAAAAAAAGACAAACAAGGGGTACTTGTTTAGTTTCATGGTGGCCGATATATTGGATGCGATATCGGCCGATCCGATAAGATTTTTTACCTGTTCATAACCCCACTATCCACTACGCATGGAGTTGACCTTATATAGTGTGGCAAGTGCAGCGAGCCACCGAGCCCGAAGCGTGGCAAACGGACACGAATTACTGCGCTCGCCACACTATAAAAAATCAACTCCATGCGTAGTGGATAGTGGGGTTATGAACAGGTAAAAAATCGCATTGCATCGGATCGGCCGATATATCGCATCCGATATATTGGCCGCCTTGAAACTAAACCAAAAAGTACCCAAAAAGGTGTTCTATATATATATATATATATATCTATCTATATATATCTATATCTATATATATATATCTGAGTAGCCGATCACTAAAATGATCCATTTTGGAAGACCAGAAAAGTAAAAGAATATTCTGAAGACTCAGTGACCACCGTCTCACAGGAGCTACTGTAACTATAATCAAGTGCTTTATATTATATATTGGTAAGAATTACATTTATACTGCAGCTATGTTCCTGCAAATGTTACATAATACCTTTTTATATGTACTTCAGATGTAATTTACTTTGACTTTTTTCCTTCCTATGGAAAGTAGCAATGAACGTATTATAGATGAGGGCTGGCCCTGGGATTACATTTCATTGCTCTGCCTGAGCAGGTCCCGTCTGGGCACCTCTCATGCATCAAGCACCAGGAGAGCTGTCAGATCTCCGCTGAGCCTGTCACCCACTCACTTATCCAGCCAGCTGCTTGTAATGCTCCCTACATCCACAAACTCCCAGGGGAGCCCAGCTTACATTTTTATTTCAAACACACCGTTTGTCTTATGCTTTATAAAGGTTAATGGGAATAAATGTGGCTGCCTTGTGTTACAAGGTGGGGACGGCATGGTGGGGGCTATTACTTATTGGAAAGCAGTCTAGCTCTTTTAATGATAATCTCATTCGTTTAAGGGTAGCCTGGCTCATTACAAGTGAATTTCCTAAGGGACACCTCCTAGCTGGAACAAAATCAAGGTAGCAGGAGAATGGCTCGTGAGCGCTGCAGGCAATTAGGTGTCCTTGCAGCTTTTCTACAAATAGCATCACTGCCAGTACGTGGTACATCCACACCAGACTCCTTGGTTGGGGGTACAGATCTAGAGAATGTAAATGGTCCAGATTATAAGGTGATGGTTATCTGTTCACATAAACTGGAGAGATAACGGATTTATCTTTTTCATTTTTAATTAGATACGAATGAGATAGCCGTTCAGTAAGTCGTATGGCATTTGTTTTTGGATTTGCAGTCAGTGGCGTCTCGTTCTGAGATGCTTAGAGAGTGTCAATCAAGAGATGCACGGGTCCTAGTTTATGTTCCTGTGAAAGAAATGTATTTCGATATTTGACTGATGGTTAAGTACTGTGCTTCTGCTGTGTCCCTGTCAAGATACGTCACTAGGTCCACATCCATTCGGTCGACCACTGAAGATCAACAGGGCTTACTGTAGGTCTACATCTGCAATAGGTCGACGTGGCTAAGGTTGGAAGGTCGACACAAGCATTAGGTTCGACAATGGGAAGGTCGACCATATAAAAGTTCGGCATGAGTTTTTCACATAGATTTTTTTTTTAGCCGACATGTGCCGACAGGCGGTATTCCATCCACTATGGCGTGGTGGGAGAATATAATAGTGTCTGAAGCAGACGAGCGGATGCGGTACACTTTGGCAGTGTCCATGTCAAATATGTCGTCATTTGAGACAAAAATTTAAAAAAAAACTCTCGTCAACCTGTTGACTGTCGACTTACCCATTGTCAATCTAATGCTTGTGTCAACCTTCCAACCCTTCTCGACCTTAGCCATGTTGACCTATTTCAAGTGTCGACTTAAGCCCCATCGACCTTCAGTGGTTGACGTAAAATAGGGTCGGCCCACACCCATCCCTGTCATGTATTATAACTCGTTTTAGCACATGTTTTTCATCCTATTGTAAATGGTCATTGGTCATCTTAAGGGCAGGACTAAGCTTGGCTGTAGGACAGGCATATCCACACTGTGTCTCTCCAGGTGTGGTGAAACTACACATCCCAGC
The DNA here is from genome assembly GCF_055691185.1 of Crinia signifera. NCBI lineage: Eukaryota > Metazoa > Chordata > Amphibia > Anura > Myobatrachidae > Crinia > Crinia signifera. The sequence goes on along the minus strand of NC_139227.1, from coordinate 82,796,753 downwards.
ATGCCTTGCCATAGTTTTAGCATTCCCCATTAGCAAACTGTGGCAAGGCATGATGGGACTTGTAGTTTCATAACAGCTGGAGGGCCGCAGTTTGGACCATTATAATAGCTTGCTATGTTGCGCATTTCATGGCATGTCTGTCATAAACCTTACGTGTTACGTGACGTTACATATTATTCTGACCAGTGCATTTTTTCCAGCTTATTTAGGCTCTGAAATATGTGCAATTTTTCCATCAGGAAATTTTATTTTCTGTCATTGTCATTAATAAACATGTAGTGTTGGTCACCAGAATTGAAAATTGTGCACGGGGTGCATGTAGCTATATAGTTATCGAGAGAGGCCGAACTACCATTTGTGCAGCAGGCGCAGGGCCCCGGGGCGCCTGGGGACTAAGAGGCCCACTGCTTCCCCTGTCACCCTTTTTCTGTCACCCACTGTTTTTCCGTCACACTCTGCCTCCCCTTGCCTCTCCCTTGTCAACTTCTGCCTCTCCCTGTCACCCTCTGCCTCCACCTGTCACCCTCTGCCACCCACTGTGAGTTGCATATTATGAATTGATGTGGAGGATGGGGGCCCAAATGATATTTTTGCACCTGGGCCCAATACCCACAAATTCCGTCACTGCTTATACCTATGTAAGGACAGTGTTCCAGAACAGGACTCTCTGTGGGGTAATTTATTAAGGTGGGAGTTCTATTGAAGATGGGATGTTGCTTGTAGCAACCATTTAGATTATATCCATTTTGTTCTATAAGGTTCTAAATAAATAAGAAGAATCTAATTGGTTGCTATGGGCAACATCCCATCTTCAGTAGAAGACAGGTCTTAGTAAATTTACCCTGTGAGCCTAAAGGGCCTGCCCATTGACCCATTAAAATTTAGTCCTGATTGATGGGCTCAGTGAGCAACATTGACATGAGAAGAGAGGGGGAGAACTGCAAACACCTACAAGGAGTGTTGCGGTATTTGATGATTAGCTTTATGGCACAGCTGAACGCTTGGTTTAAGTCTATCAATAAGCTTATTTAACCCTTTGAGTGCCAACATCTCTGTGAGAGATTTGCTAAATATCCGCTAATAATGCAATCATCTCTCACATTTGTTAAATTAATTCAAATGAAAAATGTTGTGTAAAAAAAAATAATAATATATATATATATATATATATATATATATATATATATATATATATATATATATATATATATATATATATATATGGAAAAAGATTTGGTTTGGACTAGGATAGCGACTTATTTGCACGTTTTAAGTAAACATGGGACAATAATTGTAATAAAGGTGAACAATTTATTTAATACAGAGAGATAAGATAAAAAAAATATATAAAAATACAGGGGATATAAAAATATATAAAAAAGACAGAAAAAAAAATATATATATATATAAAAAGATGACAAAATACTTAGTGTGTAATAAAATTGGGAGAGATAAAGTAGGTCAGTAAAGCAGACTGGCCAGACTAAACACCAATATACTAAGTATATAACTGACTAAAAGCTATATGCAAGACAACTATAAATTTAAATAGCAGGGTATTCAGTTGCTAAAAATGAAGAATCAGAGAAAAATATGAAATATCAGCTTAACTTGGAGCAGTGCGGTGAGGAGCAGGTGACCGAAGTTTATCCCAACATGTTTCGTCCGATAGGACTTCGTCAGGGGTAAGGGACTGAATGACTGAGGCTGTATTTATGACAGGGATAGAGACTATGGTGCCGCCCCCCTCGTTAGCAATGCTTAATTGGACCAGGTATAAGTTAAGCATAAAACATTGATTAGAGATATGTGGTACATGCTACAATAGGCATCTAGTGGCCCCACTTATAGATATCCGAAAACGAGCTGTACAGAGTCTTAAAACTTGATAGTAAGGTTTGGAGTGTGTCAGCTCCGTTTGGAAGGAGCGTGACATCACATCCGCCCCACTTCCGCCACACATCCGGCGTCAGTATAGCGCTACTGCGCATGTGCGCCTAGTTCTTATAGCGTTATGAAGTTTCTTCAATTAGTAACATATGCGTCCTGTTGCGCATGCGCGTTCTGACTCGACCCTCCGTTTCTGCGCATGTGCGCTATGTCTCTGATGCTCTGTGTCCTTCTGTGTTGTTCATAGGAGACACTCTCGTGTAACAGCACTGCGGGGGTACTTCTGGTGCTGACAGTTTGGCTTGAGGTTAACTCATTCATGGCAGGCTTTGTTTGAAGACTCCCATATTTTGGGATTGTGGTAGCCCATACGCAGGGGGTTCAGTTTATTCTGTAAATGATTCTCAGGAATGTGAGAATCGGTAATAGTGGGCGAAAAAAATATAAATTAGAAATATATTTTCAAGTAATTAATAAGTATATATGCAAATTAGAGATAATCAGAATGATATATAAGAAACCCTCTGTTTGATTAATTAGTTAAGGAAAGCACATTAGCGATAAGAGAGGAAAGGACTCCAATGGGGCACATGCACAGTGGTGTTGAGTGACGTATTCATGAAAGTACATAAGAATGAAAAATAAAAAATAAAAAATAAATAATAAATAAAATAAAAAATAAAAACATTAAAAAAAAATAATATAAAAAAATATATATATATAAAAAATAGATACACGGAATGAATGTGATGGGTTAAAAACAAGTTTATTTATTAATTATGTATAATTACAATGGTGGGTACAGTGCATACAGAAACTCGCCAAAGATGTTATATTACAGCACCCGATATTCCTGGGAGGTCCCCCTGCCCAGTACTGATCAGGCCCAGCACTGCTTAGCTTCCAAGTTCGGATGTGGTTGGGCGTCCCAGTGTGGTATGGCTGTATTGTGGTTGGTTGGAGATCCGTGCATGTCATCTCAAACCGATTCAAGGAGAAGAAATACCCGACTTACATCTTGGAGAAGGCTAATAAAAGAGCAAAAACACTAGACAGGAAGAAACTTCTTGAATATAAGCCCAAAGAGGACAGAGAACCGGATGTCAAATTCATTACAACTTACAATCACCATGAAGGATTAATCAAGGAGGCATTGAACAAGCATTGGAACATTTTACGGTTGGATCCCATCCTGAAAGAATCCTTACCTGCAAAACCACAAATTGTGTATCGGAAGCAAAAAAATCTGAAAGACCTTCTAGCACCCAGCATGTTGAGAGAAGAACCCAGCCGACAGGGAGGCCTACCAAAATGCACTGGAAGCTACAAATGTGGTCACTGTAATATCTGCAAATACCTTCACCCAAATAGAAAGAACTTTTTCAATAAGGACAAAACCAAAGAATTCAAGACTAAACATTTTATTAACTGTAACACAACATCAGTTGTATACATGCTGGAATGTCCGTGTGAACGACGTTACATAGGTAAAACTAAGAGGGCACTGAAAATCCGCATACAGGAGCATGTGAGGAACATAAAAAACAAAGTACAGACACATGCTGTTTCACAACACTTCAGTTTACACCATGACTCGGACCCGGAAAAATTGACATTCAGAGGCATTGAACTCGTTTCCCTCGGAGAGAGAGGAGGTGATCTATCAAATCTTCTTTCACGTAGAGAGATGTATTGGATTTATGAACTGAACACCCTGCATCCAGAGGGCTTCAACGAGAGCTATGAGATAGCACCCTTCATACAATGAAAAGAAGATGAGACCCCTGAGCGGTCAGTGATCTGTAACTAGGTTCCCGCTGAATAGTACCGGAATGGGTAACCATCTGGGAAGTCCAGTCATGGTACCCTCTTATATTTAAATATAATAAACCACCCCTTATTTTCACCGTAATTGCCACCCCCAGAGTCTCCATCCACTGCTTCATAATATCACCCCATTATTATTATACCTAATTAGTTGCCATAGTGTCTTGATTGCATAGGTGGTAACAATACACATGCACGGATCTCCAACCAACCACAATACAGCCATACCACACTGGGACGCCCAACCACATCCGAACTTGGAAGCTAAGCAGTGCTGGGCCTGATCAGTACTGGGCAGGGGGACCTCCCAGGAATATCGGGTGCTGTAATATAACATCTTTGGCGAGTTTCTGTATGCACTGTACCCACCATTGTAATTATACATAATTAATAAATAAACTTGTTTTTAACCCATCACATTCATTCCGTGTATCTATTTTTTATATATATATATTTTTTATATTATTTTTTTTTTTATGTTTTTATTTTTTATTTTATTTATTATTTATTTTTTATTTTTTATTTTTCATTCTTATGTACTTTCATGAATACGTCACTCAACACCACTGTGCATGTGCCCCATTGGAGTCCTTTACTCTCTTATCGCTAATGTGCTTTCCTTAACTAATTAATCAAACAGAGGGTTTCTTATATATCATTCTGATTATCTCTAATTTGCATATATACTTATTAATTACTTGAAAATATATTTCTAATTTATATTTTTTTCGCCCACTATTACTGATTCTCACATTCCTGAGAATCATTTACAGAATAAACTGAACCCCCTGCGTATGGGCTACCACAATCCCAAAATATGGGAGTCTTCAAACAAAGCCTGCCATGAATGAGTTAACCTCAAGCCAAACTGTCAGCACCAGAAGTACCCCCGCAGTGCTGTTACACGAGAGTGTCTCCTATGAACAACACAGAAGGACACAGAGCATCAGAGACATAGCGCACATGCGCAGAAACGGAGGGTCGAGTCAGAACGCGCATGCGCAACAGGACGCATATGTTACTAATTGAAGAAACTTCATAACGCTATAAGAACTAGGCGCACATGCGCAGTAGCGCTATACTGACGCCGGATGTGTGGCGGAAGTGGGGCGGATGTGATGTCACGCTCCTTCCAAACGGAGCTGACACACTCCAAACCTTACTATCAAGTTTTAAGACTCTGTACAGCTCGTTTTCGGATATCTATAAGTGGGGCCACTAGATGCCTATTGTAGCATGTACCACATATCTCTAATCAATGTTTTATGCTTAACTTATACCTGGTCCAATTAAGCATTGCTAACGAGGGGGGCGGCACCATAGTCTCTATCCCTGTCATAAATACAGCCTCAGTCATTCAGTCCCTTACCCCTGACGAAGTCCTATCGGACGAAACATGTTGGGATAAAATTCGGTCACCTGCTCCTCACCGCACTGCTCCAAGTTAAGCTGATATTTCATATTTTTCTCTGATTCTTCATTTTTAGCAACTGAATACCCTGCTATTTAAATTTATAGTTGTCTTGCATATAGCTTTTAGTCAGTTATATACTTAGTATATTGGTGTTTAGTCTGGCCAGTCTGCTTTACTGACCTACTTTATCTCTCCCAATTTTATTACACACTAAGTATTTTGTCATCTTTTTATATATATATATATATATATATATATATTTTTTTTTCTGTCTTTTTTATATATTTTTATATCCCCTGTATTTTTATATATTTTTTTATCTTATCTCTCTGTATTAAATAAATTGTTCACCTTTATTACAATTATTGTCCCATGTTTACTTAAAACGTGCAAATAAGTCGCTATCCTAGTCCAAACCAAATCTTTTTCCAAAACTACCCTTTGAACAGTACACCACTGTTCCTGGACTAAGCTGACACCCAGTATACTTAAAGGGGATTGCAATATATGGGACTTGACATCCGTGAAGGATCACCTGTTAAAAAATCTCTTGGCGCACATCTCACTCAAAACTACTTTGTCCACATATATATATATATATAATTAATGTTCCTGTATAAGGTACACATTACAGGTCATTATGATGAATAAAAAATGTTTGCTTGCCAATTTTCACACCAATTTTGACAAAATAACTTAGCACTCAAAGGGTTAAAAAAATGCTGTGACGCCTGATTTATAAACTTATATTAATGTATTAATCTTCCAATTTTAATTCCTACCTTTCTGGAGTCCCGGGTTGATGGCAGCAGCACTGCGGAATACAACAGTAAATATCTGCCAGAACATTTTTCCTGTGATCTCAGCATTGCTGCTACCAACGTAGGGCTAACGATTATAAAAATGGGTGCAGCGTTTGTGCTGTGGGCACCCCTGGACTCAGGGACCTGTGTATCTGTGTATCTGTGTATACGGCAGGGGTTCCCAAACTTTTTTTGAATCACGGCAACCTAGAGCTTTAAAATGTTTTCAAGGCACCCCATGGCCAAATGTATCTTATACCCCTTTCAGACAGAAAAAAAGACCCGTGAATTTCCCTGGTCGAGGAGGGTAGACCCGGGTTTTTTTTCTGTCTGAAAGGGTCAACCCAGGTCTTAAATGCCAGGACTACAACCCAGGAATTTACCTGGGTTTTTCCCGGGTCTGTATTCCAAAAACCCGGGTCGCCGGCTGTCTGAAAGGAAACGACCCGGGTTTTTTGGGATTATTACACATTGTTAGGCACTGATTGGCTCTCCTGGTGGGGTGCTGGCTGATTGGTTGTGAGGATGGGCCTCTCTGATTGGCTGGGAGGGCATGGCAATGGGGCTGGCCTCTGAGGTCATTAGGGAGCTGAAGAAAGTACAGCATGGCCCACTGGTAGAAGCAAGAGGTGAGCGCTGCTGGCAGTGAGAGGGGAGGAGGATATCGGAAAACAGATGACTGGGACAGTCAAAGATGCCACAGTGTACTCAAACATTGCAAATATACTGACAGCCGTGTGAGGTAACATGTACCTACCAGCAGTGGTCGAAGTGGGGCGGTATACGGGGGTATGGCATACCCCAACTTTAATCTGAAGATAAAAAAAAAAAGTTTTTTTTCCCCCCTCAGGATGCTCTCTGATCACTCAGCAGCACATATTGTGCTTTTGTAATACCCCTGTACAACGGGGCAGTCTGGCAGGGGACGTTGATGGACAGGGGGGTGTCCGAAGGTGCGCACTATATTCACTCTTTACTTTTCCATACCCCCACTTCAAAATTTCCATACCCCCACTTCAAAATTTCCACTTCGACCACTGCCTACCAGTGTATAAAACATTAAAACTTGTTTACAATATATCCTTGTGTCATGGTAAATGCAATGCAGTGAGCAGTCACCACCCACTTTTGATGACCTCATCTCTGTGTGCCTTTAAAACTGTCCTTTTCTTATGACACACAGAGTTTTGCAGGAAAAATCCGGCTTCTGTGTGAAAGGGGTCAACATGGGAAATACCCGGGTTTTTGCTCCTGTGTGGAAGGGGGTCAGCACCTTGCTGCCTAGTTCTACCCGGGTTTTTGTATCCGGGAAATACCTGGGTTTTTGGGATTTTTCTGTCTGAAAGGGGTATTATTGAGAAATTCAGAAAAAAATATAAAATTATGTACATTGTGTTTATACGTCACAGTTATGTGGTGAGAGACAGAATTTGCTTCTGTTTGTCCACATATATTATGATTGGCAGCCACAAGCACTGCTTTTGCCTGTTATATTGACCATAAATAATATGAATTGATCCTGGTCCACCAACCCAAGGCACCCCTGCAAGTGTTCTGAGGCACCCCAGGGTGCCTAGGCACACAGTTTGGCAACCACTGGTATACGGCACACACTGCACCCATTATAAATATTCACTGTTTGTACTACTGTGGGGCCAATGTGTGTGTTTACATACCATGGGGGCCACTGTGGAGCGTTTTTCCCCCGTGGGGCCTGATGGTGTGTCTTGACAATGTTAAAGTCCTGTCGGTGTGCAGCAAGTTGAAAAAGGCTGAAAATTATTGCTCTAGACAAATGAGTAATAAATGGCTTAGCATTTAGTTGTGTGAGAGAACCATCTATCAGCCATTTGTGCAGCCAGTGAAAAATGATTTAGTCCTAATGGAACACATAATTTATAGTTGAAATACAAGAAATAGTGATTTACACATAATGACTCTGCCCTGTTAGTGTAGCCTTGCACACACTGGCAGACCTACTGGCACACACACACACTTATATTCTGTGTACAGGACATACTGGTCCTGATACAGATGGTGACAGAGTAGTTCTGTATGGTAATGCAACAGGAGGCGTCTATTACAAGCTGACGCCTCCTGCTGCAGTAATGATCCAACCTGCTTCCTAGAGCGCAGCAGCTGATCATTCACCATTGGGCAGCTTATAGCGCCAATGGTGCCATAGCAGATGCCAGGAAATCTCTGTCCAGCGAGATAATCCTTTACTCTTACTCTTTTCTCTCTATAAATTGCGACAACTGGGTTCTGTTTAAAGTAACAGAAGCCATTGCCATCCCCACCCTGCCAGTGGCGGATCTAGAATTTACTAGGGGGTGTTAAGCATTAATACTGACTCCCCTTTCTACTCATTGCCCCTCCCATGTATAGACCTGCCCACTACCATTTTTGGTCCCAACTATTTTGGGCCCTGTACCTCCCTATAAACTGCACGTAAGGAGATGGAACGGGCATCGCTTGTGCTTCGTAAGGGCATCATGCATTTGCAGCTTGTTTAGGTTCTTTAAGATTATTTAGCATTATTGGTACAAGATGAGTGCACAGTGAGCATTGGACATACTGTGACCACAATTGTCTTTGGTTCCTAATTGATGCTAAATTCATAAATGTAGTAAAATGCAACTTCTGGTCCTATTATGGCACCCATCACCCCTACTGAATGTTGTGGGTACAACGTTCTAAAAATTGCATATAATGATATGGCAACAAATCATGTAAAATATCCATAGTGAATGCTGCATGTTGGGGCTGCCTCACAGCAATGAGACTATGCGCTCCGACCCAACTATCTGTGTGCAGTTTATGTGTTCTCATGTTTGTGTGGTTTTGCTTAAGCTGCGTGATATGCATACACCCATAGGAAATAACTAAATAAAATAATAATAGTTTAATAAACTCAATTAAGGAAACTAACTATATGGAGATTTGAGTTAGGGGTTAGGGATGGCCATCGACCATTGATGATTTAAAATCATTGATCGTTTTTGGCTGATGTTGAATACTTCTGCCATCGATGTTGGAGAACCAGATGGTTTCCCTACATGGATGTCACAGTACAACCAATTTTTTTTTTCCCCCAAGGTGTCGGGACACGGAACTCTGCTCTCCGACAACCCAGAAGTCCCGCCCACACATTCTGATTGGCCCACGGGTCATTCAGTCGAAGATAAAAAATGACCATTGATAGCTAAAACTATCGAAGGTTATCCATCACATAGTTTGTGATTATCAATGGCTGGCTGCAGTATCCCCATCAATGGCAACTGCACCGATGGCCAGCCCTAATTTGGGTTCATTGGGGCACATCACAGTTCCCAATAACTATGTAATGAGGCGAGTAAGTCAATAACTAACAAAATAATCATTTTATCTACACAGAATTTTTCTCCCTTAGGAAACAAACACCCTTTGTCCATGTGATGAGGGGATAGAGTTGAGATGATGTTACATTACAGTAAAGGTAACTTACTATGAGGTGATGTCACTCATGTTACAGGAGTCACATCACAGCTGGGAATGATCACCTCCTATTGGCTAGGATAGATTCCACAATTTGCATGTTGTCTTGTTCCAGCGGCTGAACTCCCCATATTTGGAGGGTGAAATGCATCAACTGACGAAAAGGCTTTTATTCATTGTGTAATAAGACTCCCTTTATTTGTTTGCAGGCTCTGTGAATGTATATCTTTAGTATACCTAAATCCCTTTTCTGTATGTTAACAAAGAATAAAGCTATATTAATAATTAGAAGGGTTTCCTAGCGTATCACACTGAAATTCATAGAACATGATGTTGCTCTTTAAGGGAATATAGGGGGACATTCAATCCCGGACTGTCAGGACATCCCGACAGTTAGAATCCTGTCCCTTTTTCTGACAGTACATTGAATATTGACTTTCGAAGTACAGAGTGTCGGAAAGTCTGCAGTTTGTTGGAAAACGGCTGTGAATTTGAAAATCCGCAGCCGTTTCCGTCACAAAACAGACCCGACGGCCTTCAATGCTGTCTATATCGGCAGTATTGAATAGGTGAGTGCCGATATATTTCCCCTGTCTGGATATATCGGCACAGAATGAATACCCGCCTTAGCATCAAGTGTTAAGCTGCAGATGCTTTTTTTTTTTTTTTTTTTTTACATGCAGAAACATTTTCTTAAATTGTTAATTACAGTGTTTACATTCCACAATGCAGTGGTGACAACATTAGAACTGAAAGTCATCTCCTCTATCAATAATGCATTTTTATCCACATTAAGGTATTTAAAGCACAATTTAAACGGAGACGGCTAAACTTAGGCCTGAAAAAAGCTCTAGGTCCGATAAATGTATTCCTATAATTGCAAAAATAAATATACACATACTACACTAACGCTAAGTGCCCATGATCTGAGTGTTTTTTTTTGTTTTTTTATTTGGGGGTGGGGGGGGGGATTGCAGATCAATTAGGAGTTCATTTAATAAAGTATGTTTTTTGACAGTGGGAGATGTTGCCCTAATAAAAGTCTACTTATAGTGTATCTAATAGAAACTCATTGGTTGCTATGGCCAACATCTCTCACTTCTAAAAACCCACACTGCATTAAATGTACCCCTTAGGGCAAATTTTCATCAACTCTATGCCCCCAATATCAGAGCTACTTTTTTTTTTTTACTTTGCTTATCGATCGTTTATTATTCTCAGTCATGGTTCCCTATTTTTAGCAGAGTCCATACATTCAGTGAGCAGATATTAAAGTAATCCTGAAACCTGCTAAGATTGAATATGTATTAATACATGAAAATAAAGAGTCTACAGAAACAGAGGTGGAACCGGCAGATGACGGGAACCAAGCAGTTGTGACTTCCCATTCTACGCTCCATATGTTTTACAGCACAAAAACCTCTGCTTTGCTAATGTGTTTGTACATTTTACTCTCATTAGTGAAAGTTATGCCATATGCATTTCAAGAGATGCATCCAACAATATGCAAGAATACTGCATTCATTGTCTCAAGAACTTGGAATTAGACTGAAAGAATATAATGAGTACAAATCCAGACTTATGCTGGTTACGTTGGTTTTATTTATACAATGCTATTATATTTACATTTTTGTTTCTTCTTGCTTAAAAGTTTTATACTCCCAGAGGCATTAGCATAGGGTACGGAATGCAAATCCACATCCCCTCCCCGCTAGTTCACACCCAAGGAAAGTTATTAATGTCTGGTTTCGCTGACAGTATTTCCCTTTTCTAGGCCATGCTGCCTTTCTTCTGCTAGTTGTCCCAAAAGCAGACTAATGCGTCGGGTGTCACAGACCGGTGAGGGTATATGTATTTACTAATGGTGGTCACATATTCAGGGACTACAAATCAGTTCCAGGCACCACCAACCCCTCACTGACCGCCCGGCTCTGCTAGTCACTGGGGGGAGCAGCGCAGGCTCCCCTCCTTCCGCAGTGCTGCCCCCGCTTAATCTCACTGCTCCCAAAGTGCTTGAATTGGAGTGTAGTCTTCTCTACCAACTCCGAACCCTAGCGGCCATTTAAAATAAAGGGCCAACTTGTGAGCCAATCAGAGCTCGCAGCCCAGCAACGGCTGGCTTTATGCAAGCTCTGATTGGCTAACCAGACGGCGGGGGCAGCTCAGCGGAGGCAGTTGGGCATAACTGCGGTGTGGGGGTTGGGGGGTGCACTGGGCGGAATAAGTGGCCCGGGTCGCACCCAGGACAGCTGTGCCCACAGTACCCCCTTGATAGCAGCACTGCACATATTACTAAACATGAAATATTTGTAAAATAATTATGAAAAACTTGTGTCAACCGTTGTCATGTCAACCTGATGTAGGTCAATCGATTGGTGTTGAGACTGATGACCTAAATACTGTAGCTCTTCTATACTGTAGGACACCCCACAGATATACAAGTATCAGAGTAATCAGCACAGCCTCCTGGTGTGCCATAGCCTGATCATATTGCAACTTAGAGAAGCATTTTTGGACAAATAAAAGGTGTCTGACGCTTGCAGCATCTCACAGGACCTGGCGCTCAGAGAGCGATGTTTATCACTTACATCAGTGATGTGTGAGGACACATCTGTATTTAGAGCTGGTTAGAGTTACTGGTCAAGTCTGTAGCTACAGCTTCCTCCTGTCGTTTTCAAACCCCCACCCCCTGGTGTACCTGGGTCTCATGCTGCTGGAATAGGACCGAGCTGCGGCTTCACGGTGAAGTTTTAAAATTGCTAAAAATACAAAGGGAATATGTGACCGTTAATAATGCTGGATAGTGCAGATTGCAGATAAGTAACCAAGTGGCTTGGAGCATGCAATACACATGCCTGTTCTAGTCCTTTAGACATAAAGTCTGTAGTTATACGCAGGGCCGCCAAGAGAAATCCTGGGCCCCGGTACAACAACTTCCTGGGGCCCCCATGGACGTAGCTCCCTGCACACTCTGCGGACCCGTTGTTACGCCACTGTACCCATTACATATTATACCACATGCCATTATGCTCATTACTTATTATGCCACACATCGTAGTGGGAAGTACACATTATGCCATACATTGTTATACCTATTACATATTTTACCACATGCCATAATGCCCATTACACGTTATTCCACACACCGTAATGCTCATTGCAAATTAGTGGATTAACATGCTCATTGCCATGGGATTAACCTGCTCTGCCAGGAGTAACATGCTCTGCTAGGGGTTAACACGCTTGTTGCCATGGATTTACATGCTCTGACATGGGTTACATGCTTTGCCATAGGTTAACATGCTTGTTGTCATTGAGTTACAGTACATGCTCTGCCAGGGGTTAGATGCTGACTTCCAGAGTCGGATGTCAGCCTCAGCAGCATGCAGGGAGGCAGCAGACACAGAGCAACCAGCCACCCACCTTCCACCTTGGAACACAGTGACCCGGACATGGGTGGGAAACCAGGTCTGGGACTGCTGGGCTGGAGATATGGCACTGGCACCTGCTGCTGCTGGTGGCAATTGGGGTGGGAATGTGGGGAGCGGGGTGGGCTGGATTCTGAGGAGTGGGTGGTACTTCCGCAGGAGGTGGCCTCTCTCTGACCCAGTTACTCCCGGCACCCAGGAACTACCTACCCTAAGTATCCTCCTGTTGCCGAGCCACGGTAAACTCCCAAGTTACGCAATTGAGTCAGAGAGTGGAACAACACTCAGAAGGACCTCTGTGATGCTGCTGCCCCCACGCCAGCCCACGTCCGCCAACATCCGCACTCCCAATGCCACTGCTGAACAGCTGACTCCTTCGCACTCAGACCCAGCGCACTCACCAACAAATAATAAGAAAAAAAATGTGTGTCCAGACCAGGGCCCCCCTGACAGGCCCAGGTAAACTGTACCTGCCCCTCCCCCCCCCCCCCCCCCCCCTTCTTGGCGCCCCTGGTTATACGACTTAAAACACACACATTACATGTATACACTTAAATAATAACAAATGCTAATAAAAAAAATGCCACAGATGTTTATCTTATTCTGAATAACAAAGCTCTGGCAGAACATGGTGCTTCCTGTGTGGGCATAGCTAGCACTGTCCAAATGGACATGTATGTGAAGCAGTATCCTGTGGGAGTCTGCACAGCTACACTTTTTGATGTTCTGGACAAGCTTAATGATGTTCTGAAGCAGTATGCTAACCCAGTGGTCCTATGTTCTAAATGTAGACTAAAGTTCTCTTTTTGTAGGTAGAAATTCTCCATCTTGGCTTTGAGTCTGGGAACTATTCTGCCTTAGACCCGCTTACTTAACGATGGTTCTTTTCATGACTATTTAGGGGGTATTAAATCAGGGCCAGTAAATGGAAAATCTGCACATTTTGCTGATTTTCGGTCTAATTTACACTTGACCTACTCAATCCAAGTGCTGATTTTTTAATTTACGGAAAAACCTGCATGGTCGGAAAATATGGTAAAATACAATGTTGCTGCATTTCCTTCCTAACGTTTTTTACTATTATTATTATTTTCTTTTTATGCAAGATATCTTGTTTTACTACAGGTTACCTCTTTCATTGTGTCTTTACACAGTGTATTTTCATCTTACGGCTGCTAGCCAATTGATCATTTATAAATATATGTTTTTTCTAGCAGCCGCCAACTTTGAAAACCCATGCAGTTCCTCTTCCCTTCCTGGGGTGTATCTGTCTGCTGTGGTGTTCCTAGCACAGGTCTGCTTGGATATTAGTGCTGATATACATACCACACTATGCTAGAAGCACTAAAGCAGACAGCGCTACCCCAGGCAGGGAAGAGGAACTGCCTGGGTTTTTAAAGATGGCGAGTGCTATATTTATTTTGTTTCTTAATTTTTTTGTATTTGATACTTTGACTTGTTACTTGTTGTTGTTTTTCCTGATGCCCTCCCCTATCCTTAACCCCATTTATGTTTGTCTTTCCGTGGGTATTTCTGCATCATTTGTGGTGCGTCATTCAGACTTGGGTCCCATACGTAGACTAGTTTTGGGGCAATTCTCCTGATGTCATGCTTGGAGGATTTGGGAAATACAACATTTTGTGAATCTTTGATTTGCCAATTCCGGCCGAAGACATTCTGGATTGGCGAGTCAGTGATTTTTTTCCCCCAAAATATGTTTATAGGAGTTAGTGATTTTTAACATGCTTGTCTTTTCTTTGCCAATTCTCAGATGGATCGGGCTGTAGATATGTATAACCCGCACTCTCCGTGTGACCGACTGTATAGAAATCTACACGTTTGTGAAAACTGAATTACTTTGCCCTGCATCTATGTCCTGTTTTGATGAATCTCTTGTTCCCACCTCACAGGGAGCTGGTTCATATGCTGACACACATTGGGACGGCGCTCCACCAGGCCAGGCTCCAGTTCATCCTTGTTATTCCTCCAGCAGTATCACCTGGGTGAGTAAACCAATTATTTCTGGAGATCAGTGGCCTTGGCGGTTGTTTTTTTACTTTACTTATGGACAAAATAGGTTATTTCTGGAGAGGAGGCTTTTTCTCATAGGGTGCACACAGTTCTTCTCTTCTGCCCATAACAAAGCTATTCTGTTCACTGACTTTGAACTTAATAGGTTTAAAATGTGGTCATTCCCTCCTCGGTTTTGCTTACAATCAGGCTCTCGGAAGCAATAAGCTGCAGATCAGTGCTGTGTACAATGTGGCTGTACGTAAACATAAGACACTTTTACTGCTTCTCTTTAGATCATATAGGAATTTATGAAGAACGCTAACAATGACAGTACTATGATTAGTCCACAGAACACAGAGATGCGATTGCCAGTGCAGTTACTATAGTAATACAATAACTTGCTGTACATCTCCAAATGGCATTCCCATTAAATGGGGGCTATTCAGTTCTGTGATGTGTTGCAGAGTGGCTGCAGAACAGATGTGTAGGTACAGTATTCCGTAGCTATATCACTTCGCCCATCTTTCTTTGCCAACCCATAAAGGTACGTTGGAAAGTGAGCAAAGATATGTTATCCTTATGTTCGCCGATGGACATTGTGGTGATAGCCAAAAGCCAAATATCCTACAAGTAATTTCTTTGACTTTTTGCACAGCAAAAGAGCACAAAGAGCATAAACTGTATTAATGTTTAATACTTAGGCAGAGCCATGTACACATTGAGTGTTAGGGGTACACAGGCACCCCCTTATGCTGTGCCCACTCTTATAACCACCTCCCTGCCACTAGCAATACCTTTTATCAAAGATTTTTGCTTTATAGAACTATATTTCCTTAAAAGAAGTGCCCATCAATCAATTATGTGTGTTTTGCATTGTTAATTGTACTAGAACATTGTCATTTACATACCTGCTTCATCCATATATATTTTTTACTTTATTTGCATGTACTGTTACACAGAGTAATTAGAAGACTAACAGTGAAATAGGCAGGAGATTATGGTGTGGCTGCGAGACGCTTTATATTGCAGCGAGTTCCAATAGATCATGGGAGACACGCCTGATTGGCGGTATTAGACACTCCCAATAGGTGGTGCTAGTCACACCCCTTTGACGGTGCACACCCTAATAAAATGTGCTGTGCACACCTATGTACGTAATCCAGAGGTACAACATTAAACCTAAAACAATTAATACATTTTACGGTACTTGTTTCCTAGCACGGCCACAATCGCGGTCATTTTTAGTGGTATACGACGCGACCGACGCGATGCCCCCGATTTTCCCATTGAAATGCATTGAAAATAGTCAAAATCGCGTCGGTCGCGTCGTATGCGGCTAAAAAAGCCTTAAATGGTCCAGACGCGATGCCCACGATTTCCCCATAGGAAACAATGTTAAATGGCTCAATGTACCCGCGATGCCCCCGATTTCTCATAGGGAACAATGTTAAATACCTCAATTTCACCAAATCATCATAGGGAACAATGGTAAATGGGCCAGAAAGCCCCAAAAACACCCCAGAACACTGAAATGTCCCCCCAAAAGTACTTTACGCCACCCCACAATCAACGCGAACCCGAAGCGTGGCGAGCGCAGCGAGCCCGCGAGGGGCGGCGATACGTGTCCTCCGACCTTTTCATACCCCCACTATCCACTAGGGCGTGGAGTTGAGAATAGAATAGTGTGGCGAGCGTAACGAGCCACCGAGCCCGAAGCGTGGCGAGGGGACGCGGATACCTTCACAGGTAAACGCGTCCCTTCGCGGGCTTCACAGGTATCCGCGTCCCCTCGCGGGGCTCGCTGCGCTCGCCACGCTTCGGGCTCGGTGGCTTGCTGCGCTCGCCACACTATTCTATTCTCAACTCCACGCCCTAGTGGATAGTGGGGGTATAAAAAGGTCGGAGGACGCGTACCGCCGCCCCTCGCGGGCTCGCTGCGCTCGCCACGCTTCGGGTTCGCGTTGATCGTGGGGTGGCGTCAAATACTTTTGGGGGGACATTTCACTGTTCAGGGGTGTTTTGGGGGGTTTATGGCCCATTTAACATTGTTCCCTATGATGATTTGGGTAAATTGACCCATTTAACAGTGTTTCCTATGGTAAATCGGGGGCATCGCGGCTAAATTGAGGCGTTTAACATTGTTCCCTATGGGGAATTTGCGGGCATCGCGTCACGACCATCGCACCCGATTTTTTTACTGCTTGCGATGGCCGCGATGCCCCCGATTTTTCCTCACGATGCCCACGATCATGATCGTTGTGGCCGTGCTAGGAAACAAGTACCCATTTTACTTACATAACCATATAACTAATTATGCTGCATGGTTTACTACAGTATTTACTCATTTTAGTACAGTTTACTGTTAATGAGAATTTCCGTCCATAATAACTCGCAGAGAATTGCAAATGATTGTCAGTTACCTCCCCACAAAAACACACATGCTGCTCTAAGAATAGCCTAGACATTTTTTTAATTATTATTTTTAATTGGAATCCGGTTTGTACTCAATAGTAAGGTTGTTCATTATTCTATTTATTATTCTATTATTCATTTGTAGTTACTCCTTTTTTATTTGACTGTGTTGGATCAAAAAATAATAAAATAAGATTATGTTTTATTTAATGGAGCAGTGAAACAATGAATATTGTGTGGCAGGAAATTGGACTGCTCAGTGGGAAACCGTGATGTATGAACCGCAAGTGGGGCAGATTTAAAATGTGAGATTTAGATTTGGGAGAAACATGTCCCCTCTTTGGAGACTTTGCTTACACCTACCACCATCTGAACTGCTGCGAAGCATATTGCAACAAAGACTCTTTCCAACCATAATTGCCCATCGTTCTGGCGCGCGGGGGGGGGGGGGGGGGGTGTTTGACCCAATTTTCAGGAGCCTTCCGGTCATTCCAGGAGGGTACCACTTTTACACAAAAAAGTCAGGTCGCACCCGGGATTTTGGACTCTGCTCCAAGCCTGTTGCGACCCCTTTTAGACTACCATCCCAACTCGGCATAATTCCGGGCGAGTGACATCACTGGCGGCGGGGCCTGAGCCACTGCTGGGAGAAGAAAGCATCTCCTAGAGCTGGCTTTCCATTGCCGTGAACGGGTTCGGGTCTCATCGACCCAAGTTACCCATTTACACTGCACAGTGATCCAGGTTGAACTCTTGTTCAACCCTGAGGGCTTGCCGGGTTGAAATCCCAGGTCTCATGACCACCTGCATACCCGGGATTTTGCGCTCTCCCGTGTTCAGATAGTGCTGTTGGAAAGGTGAAACTCTGTAACAGTCACAAGGAGGGAGATGGCTAATAACAGTATTCCTCTGCTAACCACAGACTGTTTCTAGTTTTGAACGAACTATTGCTTCAGTGTTAAGGCCACCATACACTTGTCAACATTTCTGTCTAATATGGGGAAATTGCGTTGTCATTCTGTAACTTGTTGTTTGTCATGTTTATCACAGATCGCTGCATTGTATGTCTGACAAGTTTCCATGTTTAGTAGCAATCTCCTGTACCGACAACCATGCTGAGTAGTCTTCCCTCTCTTTACTTTACTCTTTTGCTAATATAATGCTACTCTAAAGGTCCATACAAACTGGGCGACTATGCCCAGTGTGTATGGACAACGATGATCGCATTCAGCGCTGCGGGGAAAGCCGCTCAGTGCATATACACGTCTTTCCCCCTGCCCGGCGCCGAGGGAGGGGGGAGGACGGCTTTGCATAGCACAGTGCTATGCAAAACCGTCCTGAAAGCCGCTCATCTGCTGGTATTACCAGCAGATGAGCTGCTCTCTCGGCGATAACAGGAAAAAAAAAAGGGATGATGAGCAGCGCTACGAATTAAGTTTTAGGAAACCAGAATGGTGGATCTATTACAAGGTTTTATTCAAATGCTAAAATAACATACTAAGCCAGTGTTAAAATATTGATGTAACAATAAAAGATGGGAAAGTTTAAAAACTCCAAAAAATCTCACCAAACCAGACAATTAGTTGTGGAGTGACCAGGAGGGGTGACAGTCATTACTCAGACATCGGAATCCCAACTGCACAGCGGGGGGGGAGCGAAATAAAGCCCCTTGCAGGCTCACCACGCTGTGGGCACGGTGGCAAGCTGCGCTCGCCACCTAACTTATTCTTCCTCTATGGGGGTCGTGGACCCCCACGAGGGAGCAGTCGGGATTCCGACGTCGGAGTATTGACTGTCGGAATCCCGACTGTCGGGGAGCCGTCCGGCACCCGACCACGAGAGTCACGATTTTGCAAGTCCATATGGAACATTGGGAGTCCCCAAATAAGCAATCTGGAGGGAGGACAAGATGGATCATCCAAGAGTGGCCCAAAGATGGCACAAATTACCAGCTCGAACCGCTGACTGTGGCAAAGCGGGGTGATGTCCTAAACCTCTTGCTTCCATGGCAGGTATGTTTATTTGTATCCAAAATGGAAATAGGAGGGGAGTCCAGATGGAAATAATCGGGTCTGCAATCCAAAAGTCTGTAGTTGTTTGAGAATGGTTAGGGATGGTGAGTTCCTTACCGGTTTCGCTACTCTAGGTAGCTTTATCAAAGGATGTTTGGTATATGGGAGTATCTGGCTTTAAATACCCTATGACATGGGTCATGTCAACCAATATTACCACCACCAGCATTTTGCCAGTCCTGTTCATCCATTCCTTGCTTTCTCTGTGATGATGCGGGAGCGCGCAGCAGCGCTCAACGCCGGGCCATACTCACTGGGCGGTTTGAGCTCCTGTTTTGAGGGACTTTCAGCTCAAAGTCGCCCAGTGTGAATGGGCCTTTACACAAATATTTGTGCACATTGTGTGCATTTGTCAGTGCTGTGTTAGTATTATTATTATTATTATCATCGTTTATATGGCGCCAGAAGGAATCCACAGACCCCAATTACAGAGTACATTAATGAATTTGCAGTGACTTACAGCTGAATACAATAGGACAAGTACAGAGTACATACCCAGAGCTGCATCAGTAGAGGTCACTGGAAATAAGTATCAGCGTGGCAGAAACCTGCAGGATTTGGTGCTATAGAAGACAGATAGTTTAAGTAAGAGAATGAAAAGCACACAAGGGAAGAGGGCCCTGCTTGTGAGAGCTGACATTCTAAAGAGGAGTGACAGACAGACAGACAGGGGTTTCACAAATGGAGTATAGTATAGTGCAGATGTGACAGCAAAGCAAATTCTTAGTATGAGATCCAGTGTCACTCTAGTCTAGTGCATACAGTATGTGTCAGGCTGAGAGCAAAACTTGGGGTCTAATTCAGACTTAAAAAAAGTACATTTGCACAGAAGTTCACATACATAAGTGTCCTCTCCTCTAAGAGCCTAATTCAGACCTGATCGCAAAGCATTTTTTTTCTCAAATCGATAAAATCATGCTGCACTGTAGGTGGGGAAAATGTAAGGGAGAGTTAGATTTGGGTGAGTTATTTTGTTCCTGTGCAGGGTAAATACTGTCCGCTTTAATTTTACACAGCAATTTAGAATTACGTTTGAATATACCCCACTCAAATCTAAAGCTGGCCACACGATTTTTGCCCGATTTCATCCAATTTCGAAGCATCGAGCCGATAATTCGGATGAAAACTGCCAAATCGCACATTCTTAAGCTCCAGTTTGATCCAATGCGCATTGGATCTGAGCCCCTAGATCACTAGGGCTGAACTATAGATATATTGGCCCCGCAGCCCATGCTGGGATCGCATGCAAAAGGACCGCATACAATATGTGGCATGCGATCCGACCGCTCTGGAAGCTTTTCCCTTCAGAGAAGTCACAGTAACGTATGGGGGCCTTAACTATCTGCACGTGTTACATCTGCCCCACCTGCAGTGCAGCCTGGCTTTGTCTATTTATAAATAAGGAGCTTTGTGATCCTGGGCGGGATTCTCTAAAATCCGCAGCCCTCTTCGCCGGCCACCGCATTTCTAATGACCGCATATTCTCTAAAATATGCGGTCATTAACGCAAGGGACAGCTCTTGCGGTAAGAGCTGTCCCTTGCGATGCGGCGCCGTTGCTGGACTTCCGGGTCTATGACCCGGGAGTCCGTCTGCGCATGCGCAGACTGACGCGCCGGCCGCAGGGCATGCTGGGAGGGATCCGTGACGGATCCCTCACACACCGCTGCGGTAAGAAGCCCATAGGCTTCTGCAGGGAACCGCCAGCTTTAGCTGGCGATTCCCACCGCAGCGGTGACACTGCGGAGGGAGGTTAGAGAATACAGAAATGCGGTAAAAACCCCGATAACGGGGTTTTTACCGCATTTCTGTAATAGAGAATCTCGCCCCAGGTCTGAATTAGGCCATGAGGGCCTGGTTTTAGTTGGTTTGCAAAAGCAAACTCCTTCTTTAATGGACACGTGCACTGCAGGTGGGGAAGATGTAACATGTACAGAGAGCCTTCGATTTGGGTGAGTTCTTTTGTTTCTGTGCAGATTAAATACTGGCTGCTTTATTTTTACACTGCAAGTTAGATTTCAGTTTGAACACACCCCACCCAAATCTAACTCTCTCTGCAAATGTTACGTCTGCCACACCTGCAGCGCACATGATTTTTACCATTGAAGAAGTTTACTTTTGCAAACCAACCAGAATGAGGTCCTTAGAGAGGACATTTCTGTATGTGAACTTCTGTGCAAACATACTTTTTCTGTACAAAAGCTCAGAAAGCCTGTATCGTTTTATTTTCTTCAGAGTTGTAACACCCTGTGCATAATGCCTGTCTGTTACCTGTGGCAGTGTTAGTCTTTGCAGGCTCGGCTAAAAGTTGTGTTTTGTAGAGCGTTACAAGCACACGCTGCACTCCTACTACCTCCAAATGGAATATGACATTCCTCTCAAGGTGTCTGAGTGATGTAGAAACGTGTATTGTCCCTGACCTGTCTCTATCCAATATATGCAGTCTGTGCGTGGACTGCTTATCTGTAATAACCCTATAAAATCCTCTGACCCGTAACTGCCTGCTGCAGGTGCCTCCTAATTAGGTTATTCTAGAATTCCCTGCAGGTACTTGGTAACGACCCAGAAAATCCATTACTCTGCTTATTTTCCATTTAATAACCGTACATCATATTTCCCTAAGGTATTTTGGGTTTACCCCTAACTCTTTTAGTTCCGCTGTGTCTCTTAAAGTGTATACTTATAAAAAATGATTTTTAAACCACAATTTATCGCAGTATATGAAAAGGAGTTTAAGTTCTACAGAACTGGGTATTTGTACAGGTGTAGAAATAATAAAACAATATAGAAGATTATTGTCATCAGTGGGTTTGGGGCTAGGGGATTGTTTGTCAGCTCAGAAAATAGAACAAAGTGCAGGAAAAAAGACACATTGTAGTGATGCATCTCCAAAGTGGTGTCTATGCACTGAAAGCATTGTCCTTGTACCAATATAATCTATTCGATCATTCTTGCTTACTTATACGGATTGTCAGGGAGCTCTCCTGAGCAATTAGGCCGCAATCCAACTTCCATAATGAAGTGGGTGGCATGGGTTTTAATGGCACAAGCTGTGGCTAATCCATTGCCGGGAGAGGGCAGCCAGTTACAGGAATACGGGGGCGGCGACCGTGATGTAAATGGGGTGGGGTGGTGGGCGGAGCTATGCAAATTACATTTGGGAGCATAGCCACTACATTTAAAAAAAAATTCTAAATCCTTCCCCCTCCTCCATTCTGCTGCAGCTTTAAAAAATAATTGTTCCTCTCATCCTGCACCCCTCATTATTGTTCCTCTCCCCCCTCCCTACTGCTTCATAAAAATGTTATAAAGCCGTGGGGAGAGGAACAATTTTTATGTTGCTGCAGCAGCGTGGAGGCCTGGAGGGGGGAGGGGGCGGGGGACAGAGTCTGAGGAACCCTATATTTCTGAGAGACCGGGAAAAAGAATAAAAAGCGGGGGAGGGGAGGGGGGGGGGGGGTAGGCAACACTGAGCTAATCACATCACTGTCGCTGCACTACACCAAAGCTATGTATTGGGTTCCTGCTTGGTACTTCCCAGCACTGCATCATTTGGCTCACTCCATAGAAATTTGCATGGAAGTTCACATCCGTAAAAAAATAGCAAAATGTGACCGGGTTCCTGCTCGGGCTGGAACAGATTGATGTTGGGGTTACATTTGGGGAACACATCAGTTTATGGCTGGAGTGCTTTCAGTGTTGCATGTCATGCAGGTGTGACGACCTATGCGCAAATCAGGGCTGTCTGAAAAGCATTGTAAGCCCTAAAGCACTGGGGATCCTACACACCCATTCATGAGAACCAATTAAAAAATATTTACCCCTCCTATGGTCCTTCTTTACACATGCTTTCATGCAGTAAATGTGTGCACTCTGCTGGATAGGTCCACGCCATTCACCAATCAGCATGCTGACCATCACTGTCTGGTAGAGTCTGCTTCCTCACCGCTCTGATTATGTGGTCATCACCTGCCCCGCTGCGTAGGCCCCGAGGAATTGTGGGACCATGGGCAGTTGCCCAGTGCACTTACACGTTTAGATGGCCCTGTATCGAATCAAGCCAAAGAGCCACATTTGGAGCTCCATGAAAAATGAGACTAAGATGCACCATGTATCTTTTTTACTATACGGCATTCCTGTTTCTGCACGGCTGTCATGAGAAAAAGACTCTAGATTGCAAAAGTCTGGAACTCTCTTATCCTCACTCAGTCTCTTGCTGCAATAAAGTGGTCAAACCCTGGTTCGGTAAAG
The DNA here is from genome assembly GCF_055691185.1 of Crinia signifera. Lineage (NCBI taxonomy): Eukaryota > Metazoa > Chordata > Amphibia > Anura > Myobatrachidae > Crinia > Crinia signifera. Next base: position 82,773,167 of record NC_139227.1, on the reverse strand, counting down.
TCCTACTGCGCATGTCTATCTCCAGAGTTGGAGAGTTGCTGTATAGATTTTACTTTACTCAAAGCCCTACATGACCAGGGCCCAAGGTACTTGAAGCATCTGTTGATACCTTACTACCCTGTAGATACGACTATTGACAGTACCTAGAATCTCCTTGGATTAATCTGAGGGTCAAGCTTTTAGCTTTGCTGCTTCAGCTCTATAGACACTTTACGTGCTGCTGTATAATAAACATTATTATCATTATTTTTGAAGCTGCTGGCCCTGACTCTTCATTCCTATAATGTTGGGTATTCTGGGGAAGGGCTGACATAGTGCACATTTGAGCTCTGTTACGGTGCTGGGGAAAAGTCTTGGCTCTGAGATGGGCTAATTGGTTTTGCCTAGTAGCGATCCTTCTCTTCTAATGTGTGGGGAGTGTAACCATGTTGGGTGCCATTGCTTGTCACATTCCAACTTACTGTTGGATCTTGCTGTCCCCCCACTCCTACATGCACCACTGTAGATAGATATCTATCCCTGACTAAGTATTTGCGGAACAACCCATTGGGTGGCCTCCCATGCTTTCTCATCTGGTAACCTCATAAGTTGGCCCTGGTGCCACATACCAGGGATCCTATTGGTTGTGAACCGCCAGTGATTGTACTGTGACTTGATCCTTTGGTTAGTCATATAAGCTGATACGTTTACGTATGCACTATAGTGAGTCATTTTATGTTTTTTAATCAATTATAAAAAAAAAAAAAAGGTTAGTACATTAGTTGGCTTCTATTTCTGCTGTTGGCTGGCTTTACATGCCTCGGAGCAGTGAAGCTTTCCCAGTGGCGGTGATGTTCAGCATAATCAGATAAGCTATTAAGTTGGGAAAACGTTACATGTATTCATCCAGCTATTCATACTGTATGTATGTATTACTGTCGTACAGCCTACACAACACTGATTTACCGACCACAGGGTGTATGACGCATTAGCAGTTGCTGATGCACTAGCAGCTCATGCTAAATCTGCCTAGTAAATCTTTTTCCCTCATATAAATACAGTACAAGTGTATTTTCCTAACTAAAGGTGCATACACACGGGGAGAGTATTCAATCCCCGCCGCTATTTCCGAGGGGGGAAATAGCGACGGGCGCCTATTCAGTGCTGTCTTGCCCAACAGCATTGAAGAGGCAGATCGACAGAACGGGCCCGACTTTGAAAGTTGTTGGGCCCGTTTTGCCGAGACTGGCTATGAATTGTCACGAACACGGACAGATCTTAACAATACATGTCTGTTTACACGGACGCGCTCCCTTTTCGCCGATCGGCAGGCAGGACATTGAATTCCGCCTGGCGATTTGCGGTCGAGCAAAACAAAAACGGACCAGGGTCACGGCTGTCCTGATGGACCGACAGTCATGACCTGGGATTGGAAACTCCCTATGGCTGTGTACGATTTTGGCTATGCGGTTCCCCATGAACTCTCAAGAGCCCAGAACCATACAATCCTGACTATATTAAATTGAGATTTTAACTATGACCGGTTTTGACTGTACTAGAACACTAGTCTACATACAATACTCATTTTTTGGGGGATGCCGTTCCCATGAGGGGGGGGGGGGGGGGGGAGTGTCCGCATCAGAAGCTTTATAAACACTGTGTAATTTGTGCTAACTTTTTTTACAGTCATTAAGGCAACCCATATTCGGTCAGCATGCATTGGGTCGATACTTTCGGTGCAATATATATATATATATATATATATATTTTTAGGTCTTTTTATTGAAATGTATTTGTGGCGTACTGATCAGCATAGATAATGTAAACATTATACAACAGAGAGGAAATAATTGTATGCATGACCAATATGTGAAATGAGTATAATAAAGGTACATGACATAACCTTGTCATTTTTAGCGGGTGCAATCTCCGCTCAATATAATACAAATCAAACATAAAAAGAACAGAGTGGATTTGTCTCGTATACTTCAACCCCACTAAAATGACATAACTATTCATCATAATAGCATCTAAAGAACTGAAGACATGAAAACATCTAGAATCAAAGATATGTAAACTAATTGTAATACGGATGTTAAATACACATACAGGTTGAGTATCCCGTATCCAAATATCCGTTATCCGAATTATTCCGAAAACCATACATACAAAATTTATTTTATTTATTTTTTTGCTAAAAACTCACTGGGGACATTTGTAACAGCACTACTGAGGACATGATATGTAACTGGCACTATATATGTGCAAGACAATGATTGCTTGGCATTCAAATTCAGTGCTGAGATAGTACACACATTTTGTTTCACGTTTTGAAACCTTGTTTTTTGAACAAATAAAATATATTTGTGTGTATTTTAAGTGGTAATAAAATATATTTGTGTGTATTTTATGTGTTTATACAGCATACATGCAAGATACTTCAAAATACATCATTGAAATATTAAAATATTTCGAAATACTCAACCTGTAATAGAATAAGAGACAAGGGGGGTAACATGAGGAAAGGCAGGGAAAGGGAAGGTGAAAGTGTGGGAGTACGTGGCTGAGAGTATATCTTTTGTGAGAGGGATTCAGTGATCTCAACCCAGTTAAGTCTTAAGAAGTCATGAAGAAGACTGCAAACTTCGTCTGTGGAGAAACCATTCGGCGGACTCAAATACCGAAATAATGTTTTATTTGGGAGAATTGGGGCAGTGCCTCCATGTACGTCCCCCATTTTTTGTAAAATTTGCATACTCCCGCTTCAGCTGAGATCATGCCAGATTTTCTATCAAAGTACATTATTTGGAGTGTCTTGACCTTTACCTCAGTCAGAGTGGGGGATGATGGTGCTATCCAATGTGATAGTATCACCTTTTTCGCAATAGTGACTATGATGGTAAGTATTGGGGTCAGAGATTTTTTCCGAACATCTAGGGTCCAGTAGTTAAAGTTGGCACAGAGGCATGCTAATGTGTCAGGTATAATCCGTAGCTTAAAATGTGTCGCAATATAGTTCACAACTTTGTTCCAAAAGCGCCTGATCTTCCTGCAATCCCAAAAGCAGTGATAGAGATTAGCTTTAGGTGTGTGGCATTTAGGACATTTACCAGTTACTGATGGAACAAAGTGAGACAACCGCGCCGGGGATATACTGTATAAGCCCTGTGTATCGTTTTAAAATGATCCTCTTGCAGGTATGAAGAGTTCAGAATTCTCATGGTGTCATGAAATGTAGTGCTAAGAGGGAGATGAGAGTTGAGTGTGGGGATGTCCGATGACCAAGATACCTGTAATTTATTCCACTGCATCTGTGTTGTTTGATGAGAGAGTAAATAATAAAGGGGTCTGGTTTTGTATGGGCAGGTTTCTGTGTTTGTAATAATTCTTTGGATTGGATCTTTTATGAGCCATTGTGTTATGGGTAGTCTGTCTGGGTTAATTCCTAATAGGTAGTGGCGAGTTTGGAGGTACATGAAGAAGTGGTTTGTCGGAAGCTGGTATTCCTGACGTAGCTGGGGAAACTGTTTGATCTGACCTCCAGGATCAAAGACTTGTGAAGCATTCATCAAGCCATTCTGTCTCCAGGTTAAAAACCAAGAGTTTGAGAGAGATGGAGGAAAACTTGGATTGCCCCAAATAGGAACCCCAATAGTTAGAAGAGGGTTTCTATGAAATTTACAATTAACCAGGTGCCACGCATAGTATACATCTCGGAAAAGAATATTAGATTTGATATCTGGAGGGATTACTTGTGGGTTAGAGTTAAGGAGTGCAGCCGGGAGTAGTGGTGAAAGAGGGCCTTGTCAATTGTTAGATCTGTGTAGGAGGATTGATTGGTCATCCAATCAGAAACGCAACGAAATAATGTTGCCCGGTTATAAGCCATGAAGTTAGGAACACCAATACCACCAAACTGTCGAGGTCTCATAAGTTTGTGTAAGGCTAATCTGGGTTTGGCCGTTTTCCATAGGAATTTGCTGAGGCATTTGTTAATTACAAGCACGTCTGTAGATTTTAACTTCAGTTGAAGCTTCTGCATGATATAAAATACTTTGGGAAATATGATGCTTTGTACCACCGCAGTACGGCCTAGTAGGGAAATGGGTAATAATTGCCAGCCCTCCATCATAGTTGAAAATTTTATTTATAACAGGTTTGAAGTTAATAGAGTATAGAGTGGAGAGTAGTAGTAGTACGTTTATTTATAAGGCGCCGCAAAGTGTCCGCAGCGCCGTACATAGCAAACAAAAAAATTACGAGGTAACGTACAGGGTGTGTTAAAAAATACAGTATAAATAGGGGTATAGCTGGTAGAACTAAAATCAGCATCAGTTCAGAAGTAGGTGTCAAAATTGTCGAGGAGACTGAAGATGAAGTAGAGGAAGGGAAGAACAGGACAGGAGCACGGGTGAGGTAAAGAGGTAGGGTGAGTACGTGAGGAAGGAGGGCCCTACTCATAAGAGTTAACATACTAAAAATAGGTGGGTGGACGAACGAAAAACAATAGGATAAGTAGGAACGGAGGGGAACGGAGGCAGGATAGGAGGATCAAAAGAGGTTAGGAGGAGGGATAGGCTAGTCGAAAAAAGTGGGTTTTGAGGGAGCGCTTGAAGGAGGTAAGGGAATCAGAAAGCCTGATGGGTGGTGGGAGGTTGTTCCAGTGCAGGGGGGCAGCGCGAGAGAAGTCTTGGACACGGGAGTGGGAGGAGGTGATTAGGTGAGAAGTCAGTCGGCGGTCAGTGATGGAGCGAAGAGGACGGGAGAGAGTGTGGATAGAGATCAGTGAAGAGAGGTAAGGAGCGGTGGAGGAGGAGAGAGCCTTGTAGGTGGTGGTGAGGAGTTTAAAGAGAACTCGGAAAGGAATGGGGAGCCAGTGAAGAGATACAGAGGGGGGAGGCGGAGGTAGAGCGGCGGGAGAGGAAGATGAGCCTAGCAGCAGAGTTAGGAATGGATTGGAGAGGTGCGAGGCGGGTGAGAGGTAGCCCAGAGAGAAGGATGTTGCAGTAGTCAAGGCGGGAGATGACAAGAGAGTGAATGAGAATTTTGGTCGCGTCAGTGGAGAGGAATGGTCTGATGCGTGAGATGTTGCGTAGGTGAAAGCGGCAAGACTGTGAGAGAGCACGAATGTGGGGGGTGAAAGAGAGGGAGGAGTCAATGATGACACCGAGGCAGCGCGTTTGGTCGGTGGAGGTGATCTCGGTTTCACCAATACTGATGGAGATAGTGGGAGAAGAGGGGATGTTCGGGGAATGGAAGATTAGAAGTTCAGTTTTAGCCATGTTTAGCTTCAGGAAGCGTTGGGTCATCCAGGCTGAGATGGCCGTGAGGCATTCGGAGACCTTTTACAGGAGTGATGGGGATAGGTCGGGGGAAGAGAGATAGATTAGGGTATCATCAGCATAAAGGTGGTAATGAAAACCATAGGAGCTGATGAGGGTGCCCAGAGAGGTGGTGTAGAGAGAGAAGAGGAGAGGGCCAAGGACAGACCCTTGGGGAACACCGACTGGCTGCGGGGTAGTAGGAGAGGAGGAGCTCGGAGTGGATACGGAGAAGGAGCGATCGGAGAGGTATGAGGTGAACCAGGAGAATACCGTGCCAGTGATGCCAAAGGAGCGGAGGGTGTTGAGCAGGAGAGGGTGGTCAACAGTGTCAAAGGCAGCCGACAGATCAAGCTGGATGAGGATAGAGAAGAGGCCTTTGGATTTAGCCGATATTAGATCGTTAGTGACTTTGGTCAGGGCAGTTTCAGTGGAATGTAAAGGGCGGAACCCGGATTGGAGGGGGTCGAGAATGGAGTTAGCAGTAAGGTGGCTTAGGAGACGATTATAGGTCAGATGTTCTAGGAGCTTGGAGGCAAAAGGGAGGAGGGAGATGGGCCTGTAGTTGGATGGAGAGTTGGGGTCCAGATTTGTTTTTTTGAGAATTGGGGAGACAAGAGCGTGTTTGAAGGAGGAAGGGAAGATCCCAGAGGATAGGGAAAGATTAAAGAGGTGAGCCAGGTGAGAGCAGACTGACGGACTGAGACGACGGATAATATTGGAGGGGATAGGATCGAGCGGGCAGGTGGAGGGAGAAGCGGATTGAAGGATAGAGTGGACTTCAGCAGCAGTGGTGGGGTAAAATGAGGACAGGGGTTGGAAGGAGGGGAGTGGGGATGTAGGAGGAGAGGAGGGAGAGGGTGAGGTCATGGCAGCAGTGATGGCAGTCCTGACAGAGGAGATTTTGGTTGAAAAGTAGGTAGCAAAATCAGCGGCTACGATGGAGGACGGAAGAGCTGGAGGAGGGGGGGAGAGCAAGGAGTTGAAGGTGGCGAAGAGCCTGCGGGGATTGGATGATTGGGAAAGGATGAGGGACTTAAAGTAGGATTCCTTGGCCAGAGCAAGGGCAGAGCTGAAGGAGGAAAGAATGAATTTGAAATGGAGATAATCCGCGAGGGAGCGTGATTTCTTCCAGAAGCGCTCAGCAGTGCGAGAGCACTTTTTAAGGAATCGGGTGATAGGCGAGTGCCACGGTTGGGGGTTGGAGCATCGAAGGGGGATAGAGGATGGAGGGCAGGCAGAGTCCAATGCCGAAGATAGGGTGTCATTATAGAGGGAGGCGGCGAGGTTCGGGCAGGACATGGCGGTGATTGGGGCGAGAAGAGGACACAGCGTGTTTGAAAAGGCAGCAAGATCAAGTGTGTTGACGTTATGCCGTGAGACAATGTGCTTGGGAGGGGGAGTGGGAGAGGGGGAAGCAGTGAGGGAGAAGGAGATGAGGTGATAGTCAGAGAGAGGAAAAGCCGAGATAGTGTAGTCAGTAAGGGAACAAGAGCGAGAGAAGATGAGATCCAGGGAGTGTCCTTGGATGTGGGTGGGAGAGGTAGTCCACTGAGATAGGCCAAGAGAGGAGCAGAGAGAGAGGAGTTTGGAGGTGCCAGGATCAGCGGGGTTATCCAAGGGGATGTTAAAGTCACCAAGAATGACAGATGGCAGGTCAGAGGAGAGGAAGTGTGGGAGCCAGGCGGCGAAATTGTCAAGAAATTGGGAGATAGGGCCAGGGGGGCGGTAGATTGCAGCAACACGGAGGTGGTAGGGGTAGTATAGACGGATAGAGTGAGACTCAAAGGAGGAGAAAAGGAGAGAGGGTTCAGGGTAAATGACACTGTGGGTGCATGAGGCTGAGAGGAGAAAACCCACGCCGCCACCTTGGCGACCGTCCGGCCTGGGAGTGTGAGAGAAAGAGAGGCCACCGTGGGAGAGAGCAGCTGGAGAGACAGAATCAGAGGTGGAGAGCCAGGTCTCGGTGATAGCAAGGAGGTGGAATGCTCTAGAGATGAATAGGTCATGGATGGCAGGGAGTTTGTTGCAGATGGATCTGGCGTTCCATAGTGCACAGGAAAGAGGGGGGGTGGGTTGTGTATTTATGTGGATAAGGTTTTTGGGATTGCAGAAGCGAGGGGGGGTCATTGGGAGGGTGGGGGTGCGGGGGCGAGTGGTCAGGATAGGTATGGGATGGGAGGGGGGAGGAACAGTTGGAGAAAGTGAAGTTGAGAGATTAACAGCCATGAGGAACCGAAGGTGAGAGGGTAGGTTAGTGAAAGCAGACAGAGGGATTTGGGAGGACAGACAGCGTCTGTAGTAGATTTGCGAGGATGTGGTAGAAAACAGAGTGAGAGAGAAGGTAACAGGCAAGGAACTACTGTCAGAGAGGAGACAAGTGGGTTAAAATCAGGTTGATTGAGTAATCCAATTAATTATGAAACAGCAACAAGTGAGAGGATGAAGGGAACAGAGAAGGTCAGAAGTGAGGCAAATGTGAGCAGGCGTGAAGAGGGAAACAGAGTGCAATAAATGTGTGGCAAAGATAAGAGAAGATAATAGTGAATGAGTAAAATGAAATACAATGTTGGAAAAAATATAGATAAAATGAATTAAATGTCAAAATTGAGCAACAGGTTACAATAGGATAGAAAGAAGATGAATATAATACAATAAAATAGAAGATGAAAATTTAGACTGTGTTCAAACTCACCTTTTTCAGTATTTTAACTCACCTGCTTCAGTTTCCAACTCACTTAAGTAATCAAGCTTCACTTTAGTCAGCAAGCTTCCCTCTCAATGAGCAAGCTCCCAAATGAGCTCTGCCCCTCCTTATATAGTATGTCAGTCAGCTGTTACACTTAGCTCCTCCCCCTAATCTCTCTTAACACCTAGATTTAGCTCCTCCTCCTAGTATCAGTTCACACCTAGTAACAATACACTATACAGATACAGGCACAACCAAAATCACACTCAGATTTCTCCCTCAAAATTACAGTCTCTATATAGAAAGACAGATAAAGAATACAAGACAGAATGCAAGATAACTCACCTGCTTCAGTTTCCAACTCACTTAAGTAATCAAGCTTCACTTTAGTCAGCAAGCTTCCCTCTCAATGAGCAAGCCAGGTCTGAAGGACCTGGAGAGGTCTGAAGGAAGAAGAACCCCTAGGTATTTGATATGTGATTTGGCTATTTTAAACGGGAATGTTGAGAGCAAGGCCTGAGCTTGTGTGTCCGGTTTGCTAAGATGGAGAATTTCTGATTTATCCAAGTCAATACGGTAACCTGAGTGAGAGCCAAATTAATCAATGAGTCTAAGTATCTCGGGTATTGAGGAGGATGGGTAAGTGACAAAAAGGGATAGTTTGATTTCCACTGGACCTATGTGTATGTCTGTGAATGTAGATGAGGCTCGTAAGGCAACTGCTAATGGTTCGAGTGCAACTGCGAATAATAGGGGTGAGAGGGGGCATCCCTGCCGTGTGCCTTTTTGAATAATAAAGGGGTCTGACATCAGGCTATCCGCGTTTGAGGGTTTGAATTAGATGCAGCGAAGGACTCGAAGGAATTAATCCGGAAAACCAAAGCCTGTCAGGGTGTTATATAAATGATTCCAGTCAACCAGATCAAAGGCCTTCTCTGCACTAGGGATAATAACATCGGAGAAGAGTGGAGGGGAATTTTGGCGGAGGTGGGAATTGCGCTTAGGGCCTTGCGCTCATTAAGTTCTGAGTGTCTTCCCCATATGAACCCCGTTTGGTCACTGTGAATGATATTAGGAAGGAGAAGCTTGAGCCAGATCTCTGCTCGGCTTAGGAAGCACTTTAAGGGTAGCAGAGTTGAAGTGTGTGGGGGTGGGGAGGGGGGGCCTCAGTCATTTGTATGCTCTGGAAAAAGGAAGTTAAAACTGGTGTTCTCTCGGAAAGGAGAATTTTATAGTAATCCCCACTAAAGCCACCCGGACACGGTGCCTTGTCACTTTTTAGTTGTGCAATAGCCTTTTCTAGTTCAGTTGGTGAGATGGGCTCTAAAAGAGATTTAGCTGCTGCTAATGATAATTTCGGGAGAGGTAGTGTATCCCAGAAATTCTGTGGAAGGGGAGAGAGTGATGGAGGAGGGGATGATTTGGGGAGTGGGCCAGTGTAAAGTTTTGTATAGAAGAGTCTAAGCAGTACTGCAGTTTTCGTATTATTTTTATAAAGGTTATCCTGTTGGTTTTTCAACGGCTAAACTACCATGGGTTTTCTGGTCCCCTTAAGTAAATTAGACAGGTTAGAGTACACATTTGGGGCATAGATGTTACATAAAATCAGCGGTTTGGCTGTGATATTTGTCGAAAGAATAAGGAAGCGTCCTTCAGGGTCATCAATTGTTTCCGTGATCTCGCAAGGAATATCAGCTTTGATAAGAATGACAACACCTCTGGCCTTTGAATTAAAAGGGCTGGAGCCTATGACCCTCTATCCTAGCATATTAGGTTTGGCAGTTTTTGTTGGGGTAAAATGTGATTCCTGCAGGAATGCTAATTGGATACCTTTTTTGTTCAGATGAAGCAGGACCTTGCGTCTCTTAGCAGGCGAATTGAATCCACCAATGTTCCACAATGCTACCTTTTATGTCAAATATGAATACAGTTTTGGGAGTCTCAGTGAAACCACAATCTGCAACAATACAACCATGTTAAAGGGTGAGGAAGGGGGGAGGAAAGATGACAAACGGGGGTCATATAACAATGCGAACGGAGGGAACGCTGGTTTTGGAAGTCACCTGTAGTAAGCAGAATACTATACTGAAAAATTATGATATCAAGCCTAGTGACTAACTTCCGGGTGGAAAATATTGACGTCCTGCGTCTAAGCCTTAACTGTGGCATAAGAAATATGGGCATGATACTGAGAGGCAGGTGCCTAGAGCACCCCAAGGCCCAGCAGCCCTTGCACCTAAAAATATGCATGAAATAAAGACAGTCGTAACTTCTATATTATCAAATAAGAAGAAAAAAAAGAAAGTACGCTATTAGCATCAACATAACATCAATCATAGGCCCTTATTCTGGTTGGTGCGGTCGAGCCGCATATGCGGCTCCGACCGCACCAGACGAATCCCCGCCCACCCTACGGATCGCCACGGCCGTCCGTACACGGACGGCTGGCGATCCGCATAAAAATGGTGGAGGCTACGCCTCCACCATGGTGGGAGCTGCCCCCTGCATTCGATGGTCGTCGACCATCGAAGGCAGGTCCGCACGCCGCGGCAGCTCCCGCAAGCTGAGACCACACGGACAATCGTCCGTGTGGTAGCTTGTATGGGGGCTGAAAGCTGACATCCGGCGACGTCAGCTTTCCGCCCCCATGAGTTGCGTCATGCCCTCATTAGCATGCGTACGCCCCGCGTTTGCATGGGAACGCCCATGAAACGCGGGGCGTATACATAGGGAAATGAGGGCATGAAGCCCCTCACGCCCCTATACGCCCCCTTTGCGGCGTAGTAAATTTATGTGCGGCGAATTCGCCTGCACATGCGCAGATTGACCTCTGCGCATGTGCAGACGGAAAACATCGGCGGTACGGCCGCACGCGGGCCGTACCGCGCGAATCTGAATAAGGGAGTGTTTAAAGTCATAAGAATCTTAATCACTGTAATACAGATGAGTCCTAAATTACGTGTACCACGCAGACCATTGTGGGCAGAGTGTACTCGCAAGAATTAGACAACATACTACATAGTAAGTAATGAGACTAACTGTGCCTATAAATCAACTAAATCAGAGATATCTCCGCCAAAACCTGGTAGGCAGGGTTTGTAAATCTTCTAGAGTCACACGGTCATAGGCTGTGAAGCAAAGTAAGAGAATGTTGTGGGTGTCCATGTAGAATTAGGAGAAGCCTCTTCTCCCAATGGGGAGTCTTGCAGCTATAGAATGTTTTTACAAAGTCTGACTCTAATCAATACTTGATCTTCTCAACCATAGATTAACTGGAATCTGTGATCTGATCAGGTTTTCTCAATCGATGTAGGGGCTGAATCACTAATGTCCTGATGACGTTCAGAAGACATATTGCAGATGTATTTCTCAGCATCCTTTGGGGACAAAAAGTCTTTGTTGGAGGTACCCTCGTAAATGCGCAATCTAGCGGGATATAGTAATCCAAACTTGTGACCCTCTGCTACGAGTTTAGAGCAAGCGGGAGAAAACTCCTTACGGGCCTTAGTCAGTTCCATCCAGAAATCCTGGAAAATTAACACTTTGTTTCCTTCCCACTGTAAATCTTTAACACGTCTGGATGCTGACCATATGAGTTGTTTATGCAAATAGTTCATGCACCGAAATAATGTCACTCTTGGTCTCGGTTTATTGGGGGACGGTATAGGACCCACCCTATGTGCCCGTTCTATAACCAGATCAGTGCATTCTGCTGCAATTCCCAAAATGGTTGGGAGAGTGTTTCTAATAAAGTTGGAGGGCAGGGCCCTTAATCGATTCTGGCAGTCCCACTAGCCTTATATTGTTTCTCCTGGACCTATTTTCAATTTCGTCCAGCTTATTCGAGATATGGTAATTATCTGAGGTGAGAGCTTTGACGGATTGAGATAAATCTGCAACCTCATGAGATATGACCCCCAGTTGATTCTCATTTCTAGTGACCCTCTGCGTGAGCGATTTAAGCTGAGAGGTAATATCTTGCACGGCCTGTGCTAACAGCGGGGTCATGGTGCTTTTTATCGCATCAACAATATCCCCATAAGTCACCTGTGAGTCCGATATGTGGCGATCCTTATTCAGGGGATCCTGCATGTCTGCCGCGGACTTCTTGCTGGCAGAAGAGTGCTTTGGAGCCGTCGTCCGCCGACATGTTGTGGTCAGCACGCCATTTCTCCTGGCGTGGAGGGAGCGTGGCGCCCGCACCTGCGGGAGTGACGAACCGGTCCATAGTGATCTCCGGTCAGCGGGTGTGTGTGTGTGTGTGTGTGTGAAATCTGGCTGTCTTGGAGGCTGTAGCAGCCTTTAAAAGGTGTAGGCTGATCGAGTCTGAGGAGCTCCGGCGTGTGCTGCCTCACTCCATTAACCCGGAACCGGAAGCCCTATATTTTGTTTTTTAACCAGTGGAATGCATCCTCCAGGGTGTACTGTTTTCAGCTTTAAGTCCCCAACTATTGCCTATCTATACTTCCCAGCAATGCAGACATCCTAGGTCCACAGCAAGTGAAATGAAGCAGTTTGTATGAAAGTAGTGTAGTTTGTCGCACTAGATATGAGCCTACCACCTGTTCCATCAAATGCAAATACAAAATATCAACTAAAAAACAGTTTCTGCACCCAATGTTGTATATTGGTTTTGCTTGCCCGATTCCTGGTGGTTGCAGCCAGTAATACGTGTGACCACCAGAAGATAAATAAAATAAACTTGAACTTGAGCTGATTTTTAAAGAGACTTCAAATAAATAAGCAAAAAGTATTCACATAGGAAAGAGGTACTTGGGTCTAATCTTAGCAGATGGCCACCTGGGAGTCTCAGAACTCTGCCAAAATGTTGCAGACAGCTACTTTTATTCCAAATGAATGGATATCGAGTGATAAACATCTTGGTGGTATAGCCTCTTTGTCAATCTTCCAGTTAGATTATTTTATTTGCAGTAGGCAAGACCATTATTATTAGTACAGTACCTCCATTTGGCAGTCTATTAGAAAAGAGTTAAGAAAATATATATATATATAGTTGTTATTTTATTTAGTTATCGTGAGTAACCTGAACGTGTGTTCTATTGTGAAGGTGTAGAATACAATTGTTTGTTATTCTTTGAGATTATCTTGAATTCTTCCCTTACTAGGCTAAATGCCATTTAGCATCTATGGCTACTCCTAATGGTGCAAGCTGAAAGGGGAAAGAACTGAATCATCTCCCAGCACAGGTTTGTGTACGATAGTAATGAGAGATTGTGAGCTCTACAGAGGAAGAGTTGAAGCCAGTTAGGTAGATGGTGCCTGTGGAGTGTAATCATATATACGCAGCTGCCAAACCCGAGATAATTACGCCCACTTTGCTAGATGACTCATCTCATTAGCCGCTTACAAATCGCGCTCAGTGACCAAACTTGCTCATTAGCGCTGTTATGAAGTATCTGTATCATTGACGGAGGATATATAAATTTACACTGAGAAGTGACATAGGGCTATGAAAGAAGTCATACGTGTGACACATCGTGCACTACAGGTTTATAATAACAAACAATATCGGCTTGTTCACCTCCTCATTGGCCTTTTGGCAGTTAGGTCCACGCGCATTTGCCTTTCAGGTGGTCTGCACCAGTCCGGGAATTTAATCACAGTTAAAGCTTAATGTTATTGTAGAGTTAACAAACAAGTTGTGCTCTGACCTCATTAGCAGTGTGACGTTCTGAATCATTGCTACCGCTGGGGAATCCTATTCATGGTACATTGTCACAGTAAAGTAAGAGTATCTGTATTGATGAAGGGTAAGCATGAATACAGTGCTCCCGCTGGTTTTCTAGTTCTCATGATAACATGTTCTTTTCAGAACAGATCATTTGTGCTTGCCTTCAGGGCCTCCAGTTGGTTGTCCGTCCTTGTGATGAAACCTTAGGGGAGAGGAGGTTTCTAGTTTGTCTCCTGACTGCAGTATTATATGTGCAGCTACTGTTGACTGGTTTACAGAGAGTTCCTGCTCAGAGGGTGACCTCACAATGAGCCTTTTGGTGTTTTCTATAACATAAGGGTACATTTACACGAGCCCTAATAACCTGGGCTATAGCACAGGAGCATGCAAAACCCCAGGTTTTCAGGCGGTGTAGACGGTCTGACCCAGGAATCGTGAGCTACAGGCCTGATTCAGTGTTTATTGCAAAGGGTGTCGGATGACGCTCCGACATTGGGGATCCCGACTGCCGGTTTTCATCCGACAGGGGGGATCCCAACTCACAGGGGCTATTCTCCCTTGTGGGGGTCCACGACCCCCATAGAGAGAGAGAGTAGAACCTGTGGCGAGCGTAGGGAGCCACCGGGCCCGCAGCGAGCCCGCAAGAGGCCTTTTTGCGCTCACCCCCCCTGTCAGAGCACTGGCAGTTGGGATCCTGACGTCGGGATACTAACTCACTGGATCCCCACTGTTGGAGCCCCATACCACACGCATTGCTAAAGCCAAATCTTTCTCTAATGGACAAAACCATGTTGCACTGCAGGTGAGGCTGATAGAATGTGCAGATAGAGTTAGATTTGGTGCAGAGTGTTTAAACTTAAATCTAATGCAATAAAAAAAATAAAACAGACCATATTTACCCTGCACAAAATAACTTGCTCAAATCTAAAGGCCTGTACACACTGGGCGACTTTGAGCTGGAAGCCGCTCAAAACAGCAAGTTTCAGCGGCTTTCAGCTCAAAGCCGCCCAGTGTGTATGGCCCGGCGGTGAGCGCTGCTGCGCACTCCTGCATCATCATCGGGAAAGCCACTTATCTGCTGGTAATACTGCGCTTTGCAAAGCTGTCTGCCCCCCCGCTGATGGCGCCGGGCAGAGGAAAAGCCACTCAGTATGTATGCACAGAGCAGCTCCCCCCCCCCAGTGATGATAGTGATCATCGCTGTCCATACACACTGGGCATAATCGCCCAGTGTTTATGGACCTTTACTCTCTTTGCACCTGAAAGCCCATATACACTAGATGACATCGTCCATGGGCGATATAATGAACAATGTTGTCTGCGACCGTGGGTCCTGACATTGTGCATACACCTTGAAAGATATTGGTAATAAATCATGTTAAGTGACGTCACCAGGACCTGCTAAATATGCAAGTCATTTGGCTATAAGCTACTGGATCACTTCCTCCAAGCTGTCTCAGCAGTACTGCAAATACCTGTAGGTGAACTACCCAAATTATGACCATGAACTACCGGTAGCTTGTGAGCAACAGGTTGGAGACCACTGTTCTAGTGTATATTGGGGCTTTACATCTGCCCCACCTGCAACATGGTTTTGACAATTTGAGAATGATTTTGCTTTTGCGATCAACTTTTAATCAGGCCCTACATGCGGTATAATGTGAGTAACTTTGTGCTACTGTGTGGTTTGAGTTTGGGGTACTGTTGTGTGGACTCTCCCCTTCCTTGTAAGACCACCCTTTTTTATATAATACGCTGCCAATTAATAAAGTAGGGATGACCATCGATGGATAAAAACATCAAAGGTCATCCATTGCAAAGTATGCCACTATCGATGGTCATCCCTATTATAAAGTATTAAAGGGATCAATATAAATATATAATATTATATAATAAATAATATTAAATTATATAAATAAGGTTTATCCCATCGAGGGGCACCAAAATATTTATTTGCTTTCCATAAAATGTAGCTTGGCCAGACCTCGATGTCGTATAATATTAAAGCCGATTTTTGTTTCTCATTCGCCATCACTTGTACTTTAGGATGGGTTGAGAATTCGTCCTGAACGGGGAGATCGAGTACACTTGGAAAGATTTGGGTCTGAGTTATGGAGAAGTTTGTTGAAAATCATAATGACCTCCATCTTTATCATCCCCCGGAGGAAATCTTTTGCCTTCATTATTTCTGCGAAACTGCAAAGTATCGAATGGTTTCACAAAGCTGGGAAAACAGGGGAATTAATGGGAGATTTACGTTTATTTTCTGCGAACACAGTGCTGAAAGTTTTTATAAAGCTAGGTTAATCAAACCTTATTCATTTAGGTTCTTGCTATCGGAAATGGCAATTTTGGGAAGATTTGTAGTTTTGCATGATATTTTGCGTACCATAATGCATTGCTGATATGAAATATTTTTATAAACCCTACAGTATATGTTTTCAGCAGTCACTGCACATATTATCTGACTACAGACATGTATTCATGCATCATTGCTGCAGTTGCGCCAAATAGCCCCTCTCGCTAAGCCAAATCCCCTTATACTCTGCTGCTTTTTTGCATCTTTTATTACAGATTAGATTTTGCCATTCATCCATCTCCTTTAGCTTGTCAGTGGTAACATATAGTATATGCTGTTCTCCCACAACTTCCCTTTACAATGCTACTTTACTCACTGGTTTTATAGATGGAAGTCCGAAGTGACAGCTGTATGCAGGACCGTAGCAGATTGTGTTTTGCTGGGACCTCTGGTGATCTTTGCTCTCTGAGAGGAGAGTGCAGGAATCCAGCTCCTGACAAGTGTGAGCAGCAGCAATCCACACACACACTAGGGGTCATTTTTGTCTGGAGACAAGTCACCTCTAAGTATTTTTTAGGACTGTGGGAGGGAACCTACGCAAGCATGGGGAGTATATACAAACTCCGCACAATTGGGGCCATGGTGGGAAACAGCATAGAGGAGCTCAGTGCTGTGAGGCAGCACTGCTAGCCACTGCACCAAAATCAGTCCTATTGCTCCACAGAGATATTGTTTAACCTCCATAAGCCATGTATGTATAGACCTACTTGTCAAAAGCACGTCAAAATTACGGCTTAGTCCCCAATTGCTCCTACCTACAATCTCTGTCTTCACAGCTCCCTCTCTCCATATCCAGCAAGTTTCAGAGACTTTAGATTTCACTTCTGTTAAGGAGTAATTTGGTCCGTCGAATTACCTTTTTATATAAATATATATTTCTTTTTAGTCCACTAGGGGGCACAGGAGTTCACGCTGGGTATGAGAGGTGAAGTAGCAGAGCGTGCACTAAAGGGTTACAAAAATGTACCCAGCATGCTCCCTGCCTCCCTTCTCCCTCATAACCCGCCCCCTGACCCTGGGTCACCAGTTTTTTCTTTGGTGCCAAGGAGAGAGCAGCACCATTATCGCGGCTGTTAGAACAGCCATGGGTTAGAGCTGCTGCGGCGGGTGCTCTTTTAGTGAATCACCGGCAGCGCAGCTCCATCACTCGGCGGCGGCAGCGCTGGCGACTGGGCTGGGGACTTCCGTCGCGGGACCCTCTCTCGGAGGCTCCTGCATGCTGCACTCCGTCCCCGGGCAGGTAAGCGGCGGTTCCCTGCTTGCAGGGAGCCGCGTCTAGCAGCGATCCCCCCCCCCGTTTGTATGGGAGTCAGCGGGGGGGCAGGCAGTGGGGGTCTGGACTGCTCCACCTTTCCACTAGATCACCAGGGACAATTAGTCAGGCTATGTCCCGGGGGTTGATGCCTGAGGGGGAGGTTAGACAGCCTGGGACCTACAGCCATACACATTGGAAATGTTGTATATTGGGCCTGGTTAGTACTTGAGTGGGAGACCACATAGGAACACCAGGTGCTGTAGGTTAGTCCCTCCCCCACCCCTGGGGACGTGCTGAGGCTTGCTCTCTGATTGCCCCAGGTGTCCCAGCTCCTCGTTAAGGTCCTAATCAGCAGCCATTCTGGCACTTGCTGGGTTTAGAGACGGAGGCTGCTGGGATTCTCCCCCACACCCTGCTCCTGGAGCCTGATGTGTGTGGTATTTCTCCTCTGCTGCTGGCTGGATTGTTGAGCTCTGCTGATGTCTTCTTTCCAATATCATTGGAAGCTTGAAGACAGCCTGGGATCTACAGCTAATGCTGTATATTGGGCCTGGTTAGTACTTGAGTGGGTGACCACATAGGAACAATGTAGGAGTACGGATGGTGTAATGGTTAGCATTACTGCCTCACAGCACTGAGGTCCTGGGTTCGCTTCCCACCATGGCCCTAACTGTGCGGAGTTTGTATATTCTCCCCGTACTTGAGTGGGTTTCCTTCAGCCATTCTGGCACTTGCTGGGTTTAGAGATGGAGGCTGCTGGGATTCTCCCCAACACCCTGCTTCTGGAGCCTGGTGTTTGTGGTATTTATCCTCTCCTGCGGCTGGCTGGATTGTTGGGCTCTGCTGCTGTCTTCCTTCCAATATCATGTCACCATTCATAGTATTGGCTTTGGCATATGCGGTGTCTCCTTTTCAGCTTGCTGAATTGTTGAGTTTATCTGCCCATACCAAATGGCTTTGCTAAAGCTTTGTGGGTAAGGCTGCAAGTGTGTTGCTTGGGTGTCAGTGTTGTAACTGCTGGTGTTTTTTTGTCTTTTTTCATGGACAGTATGCCTAAGGCGAAACCTGGCAAGGAGACTCCATCTCCGATGCAGCGTACCTGTAGGGTATGTGTGGACATACTCTCTCGGCAGGAGGAGGATATCTGTTCCAGGTGTTTGGCCCTTGAAGCAGATCTTCTGCCGCCTTCACAGCAGGAACCGGCCTGGGCTTCGACCTGGACTCAGGTATTGACATATTGACCGGTTGTCAACTCCTGTACCTCCTGCGCCCCTGCCCCCTGTGCCCATGCCCCCTGTGGCAGTGGCCAGCACCAGTGTTAGGGCAGCTCCTGCTTATGTAGAGCCCCCTTGGTGGCAATCCTTTGCACAATCTGTGCAGGGGTTGACGGCTACTCTGGCGGGCAGGGATTCCAGAAGGCAGTGTAGGCAGCAGAGTCCCGATGCGGGTTCTCCGGGTTCCGATTCGGATTCCTGCTCAGAGGGGAGTTCTTGCTCTTCAGTGGCGGAATCCGCAGGGGCCGATGACACTTTGTCCTCAGCGGAGGTAGAGTCTTTGATGCAGGAGGTTAAGGCAGCCCTCCAGATGGAGGATGAGGCTCCGGCCCCTAAAAGTAAAGACCTGCTTTTTAAGCGTCTTAAGAAGGTATCGGCCCAGCTCCCGCCTTCGGCCCTCATGGAGGATTTATTGGAGACTGCGTGGTCTCAACCGTTTAGACGGTTCCAGCTTTCCAAGTGACTTACTACTTTTTAACCTGTTCCTCCCGCAGAGAGGGCTAAGTGGGAAAATCCTCCCCTGGCGGATGATCATGTTGCGCGATTAGCTCGCACTTCAGTACTGCCCATTTCGGATTCTTCATCTTTGAAGGACCCCTCTGAGTATTTCTAGAGGAAGGACTAGTGCCGTCGGACAAACCTCTCTCCACCTTGCCCGCCCACTCAGACACTGCTTTTTCACAGGCAGGGGCCATTAGGCGTACCACGCTTGCCGCGTCATGGGTGGCCAAGGCAGTGTCTGAGTTGGCGGGCAAGGTGGAGAGAGGTTTGTCCGACGGCACTAGTCCTTCCTCTAGATTTTTCTCATCCACTAAGGCAGCCAAGCCCTGCACCAAGCAGCCCTGGGCTACCAGACGTCCAGTGGCTAAAAAGAGGGACAAGCCGGCAGCCTGAGGGGGCGAGTCCCCACCCGGGGGATCCCGGGGTGGGAGGCCGCTTTCTGTCCTTTGCGCCGGAGTGGTGGGGCACCTCGACGGATGCTTGGGTCAGGGAGGTGGTCTCCAGGGGCTATGCCCTGACATTCCGGTTCCCCCCTCCTCAGTGTTATTTTTGCACGGGTCTTCCAAAGGACCCAGCGAAACGACAAGTGCTACAGCTTTCCATCTGCTCTCTTTTGGACTCGAACGTCATTGTTCCAGTTCCTCAGGAGTAGAGGGGTCAGGGGTTTTTCTCCACTCTATTCTTGATTGAAAAACTGGATGGTTCTCACCGTCCTATCCTGAATTTGAAGTCGCTCAATATTTTTCTGCGAGTGCAGAAGTTTCGCATGGAGTCCCTGCGTTCGATCATTCTCTCACTGGAGCCAGGGGACTTCATGGCCTCGCTAGATATACTTCACATCCCCATCCGACAGGAACATCAGCACTTTGAGGTTCGCCCTTCGGGTCGAACACTTCCAGTTCAGGGCGCTACCTTTTGGTCTATCTACGGCTCCCAGGGTGTTCACCAAGGTGGTGGCGGTCAGGGCTGCACACCTGCACCGGCTGGGGGTTCGGATGATTCCATAGCTGGACGGCCCACTGATTTTGGCAAAGTCCCCAGACCTACTACGGAGTCATTTGCAGGTCGTGATTACACTTCTGTTATCTCACGGTTGGAGGATAAGCTGGAAGAAATCGTTTCTTACTCCTTCCCAAAGGACACTTCACTTGGGAGCTCGGCTGGGCACTCGGTTGTAGAGAGTATATCTTCCAGAGGATAAGATCCACTCCCTTCAGAGGAAGATTCATTCCCTTATAGGTCACAGAAGGGTCTCAGTACACAAGTGTAGGGTGGTGTCTTCGACATGGTAGAGTATACACAGTTCCACTCGCGCCCACTTCCGCTTCACACTCTCAGCCAGTGGACAGGAGATCATACTCGTCTAAGGAGTCAATTGATCACACTGCCCCCGGAGGTTCACCTTTCTCTCACATGGTGGTTAAAGACAGACAACTTGTCTCAGGGCCGCCCGTTTTGAATTCCAACCTGGGTCTTGCTTACCACGGATGCCAGCCTACGGGGCTGGGGAGCGGTTTGCAATTCTCAATCTTTTCAGGGTCGCTGGACGGCTCAGGAGAGTCCCCTTCCGATCAATCTCCTGGAATTGAGAGCAATCCTTCTGGCTCTTCAGAGGTTGGGGTCCCTCATCCGAGGGTGCCCTGTAAAGATCCGGTCCGACAGCGCCACGCCCGTGGCCTATATCAACAGGCAGGGCGGGACACGCAGCAAAGGAGCGATAAAAGAAGTCTCCAAGATATTCAGGTGGGCGGAGAAGCAGATTTCTGCAATCTCTGCAGTCTTCATCCCAGGGGTTCTCAATTTTGAGGCAGACTTTTTAAGTCGGCAAGACAGTGTACGCATTTCCCCTGTTTCAACTCCTACTTCGCCTTCTGTGGAAGTTCAGGAAGGAGGGAGGAATGATGATCCTAGTGGCCCCAATTTATCCCCGTCGAGGTTGGTACGCGGATCTAAGGAACCTGTTGGTAGCCTCTCCTCTGAGTCTACCTCTGCATCCAGACCTAATTTCACAGGGGCCATTCCGACACCCGGACTTGAGTCGCCTGGCTTTGACGGGCTGGCTGTTGAGGTGTCCCTCTTTAGAGGTTTTCCCGGCACTTCAGTCGTCTCCTTTCGAGCCTCTGGAGGAGGTGGATCTGAAATGGCTATCCTGGAAGGTGGCTTCTTGTTGGCTATTTCCTCAGCACGAAGGGGGTCTGACTTGAGTGCATTATCATGGAAACCGTCTTTTCTGGTATTTCACCCGTACAGGGCGGTTCTTTTTACCAAACTGGATTTTCTTCCAAAGGTGGTGTCTGAGTTTCACCTTAACCAGGAAATAGTGGTGCCTTCTTTTCCAGGTTCTTCTGAAGCTGAAGCTTCTCTTGATGTAGTCCGTGCGTTGCAGATTTATCTTTGCAGGACTAAGTCAACTTGTAAGTCGGGTTCCCTGTTTGTGCTTTATGGGGCCAATAAGAGGGGCTGGCCCGCTTCCAAACAGTCCTTGGCGAGATGGCTCAGATCAGTGGTTCGCCAAGCGTATCTTTCCGCACAGATTACTCCCCCGGAGGGGATTACTGCACATTCTACCAGGTCTGTGGGTACATCCTGGGCCGCTAATCAAGGCGCCTCAGCTGAACAGCTCTGTAAGGCGGCTACTTGGTCCTCTTCCCAGACCTTTATCAAGTTTTATGCATTTGATACCTTTGCATCGGCTAATGCACAGTTTGGTAGACATGTGCTTTCCGCAGTCCAGGAGCGTCCCCCACCCGTGAGGGGACAGCTTTAGGACGTCCCAGCGTGAACTCCTGTGCCCCCTAGTTGACGAAAAAGAAAATAGGATTTATGGTTTTACCTTGATAAATCCCTTTCTTTGAGTCCATAAGGGGCACAGGACGCCCTCCCAGACGCACCTGGTAGCGGGGCTTCCTATGTAGGAAAGTTCCATGGCTTTAGGGCCTGTATGCTATGTGGGTGTGCGTATGCTCTTCCTTCTTCTCTGGCTCTGCTCCTACCTTGGGCTTGCTAACGAAACTGGTGACCCAGGGTCTGGGGGCGGGTTATGAGGGAGAATGGAGGCAGGGAGCATGCTGGGTACATTTTTGTAACCCTTTGGTGCACGCTCTGCTACCTCACCTCTCATACCCAGCGTGAACTCCTGTGCCCCCTATGGACTCAAAGAAAGGGATTTATCAAGGTAAGACCATAAATCCTATTATATATATATATATATATATATATATATATATATATATATATATATACATACACACACACACACACACACACACACACACACACACAGTACGGTCCATAAATATTGGGACATCAACACAATTCTTATATTTTGGGCTCTGTACACTGCCACAATGGATTTGAAATGAACCAAACGAGATGTGCTGCAATGTGAGAGTATTTACATCCAAATCGGGTGACCGGAGTAGGAATTACAACGGTTTCTATATGTGCCTCCCACTTTTTAAGGGACCAAAAGTAATGGGACAAACTAAACAATCCTAAATCAAACTTTCACTTTTAAATACTTTGTTGCAAATCCTTTCAAGTCAATTACAGCCTGAAGTCTGGAACACATAGACATCACCAGACACTGGGTTTCTATATTTATCATAGCTGCCTACCCTTCTGCATTCTGCAGGAGACTCCCTGAAATAGCAGCAAGCTCCCTCTCTCCCTCATTAGTCTACCAATCTCCCTCATGTCACCTAACCCACATTACACTGTTACATTTTT
Source organism: Crinia signifera (assembly GCF_055691185.1). NCBI lineage: Eukaryota > Metazoa > Chordata > Amphibia > Anura > Myobatrachidae > Crinia > Crinia signifera. Next base: position 82,750,368 of record NC_139227.1, on the reverse strand, counting down.
GGGAAAAAAGGAATGAGAGACAGATACCTTTACATTGAATAATCAGTGCCATTTCCCAGCACTTTACCAAGTATACCAGCTCTTGCTAACTGCTTTGGGGCTCATCTACATTTGTATATTTTAGTCATTTTAAAAGATTCCTCTCAGATGTAGCAGTACAAACCCACACACACTTCCAGGTGCCACGTTCTCTCTTTTCACAATCTCTCCATATGTGGAACTAGCCACGCCCTTTGGGAGGAGCATGACACACCCCCTCAATGGGGCGCTGTGCAAAATTCTACTACCAATTAATATATATATATATATATATATATATATATATAAATATAGCCATTGTGTTGTGGTTTTTACATTTTTCCCCTCCACAACTTGCCCAGATTAGTATACTATGACAGCTGCAATGCAGCTTAGTGCACACTATAGTATCCAGACTCATTAATTTCATACAAGTGTATAATAATATGTATGGGTAAGATGTCCCCATTGCACCACTTACTTCATATATTTCATGAACCCGGTGTTGTTGCTGATTTTACATTTATAAAGCACTGAGATTTCTGTTGCTAGGTTTCAGATCTAAAGTATTTCCAAGAATATTCTATTCTCCGCACACATATTACAGCCATGGGGAAAACAAACCCTTTATGCAGGCACTCTACTCCCTTAATTCCAGTTTTGGTTTGTTTGTTTGTATCTGGTACACCTAACGCACACAGCACAGGCCATTAACAAGGTGACAAAAGTGTCGGTGGTGGATGCCACCAGCAGGGAATGAAGGTGAATAGCATCAATAAACTCCAGGGATCTGGATTGGTGCACAGGCTGCATTGGTCCATATACCTCTATGCTGTGATGTTCGCTGCTCAGAGGGAAGTCCATTAAACCATCCACAGACTCTGCAAATAACCTTTTGCTGCGCCCAAGTCCTCCCCTCCTCTATTCTAAATCCATAGAGATAAAACGCCAGCCCCAGTGTTTGATCATCTCCTTTTCTTCGAATAGATTAAAAACTATTCCAGTTCAGGGCTTTGGAAATTGATTTATGTCTCTTCTCCACCCTGGTTGACGAGTGACCCCGCTGCTCTTGCTGTTTCTTCCTATACCTTTTTTTTTTATAGCACAGGGCTTTTTTTTTATTTAATTTTTTTGCTTTTTCTATTACAGGCCCTTTGTGTCCTGTAAATTAAGCATCTGACTTGCTTCTATTATATCTTCTGGTGATCAGACTGTTCCCACTCTCTTTTGTTTCCAGCCCCTCTAATCACATCATTAGTCAGACAGAGAAAAATAAATCCGTTGTCACAACAAGACTAGTGTGTATTCTCCAGGCGCAGCGCATTAGGCAGGCAGTTAGCGGATGTAGCTTGTGAGTGACAACAAAAATATAGTTCATCTGTTACTTTGATATAAAGAGATATTGGATTTGGCATGATCCCATTAGTCTGTTTCACCTGTAGGTTTGTATTTTTCCTTGGAAGCTTTTCATATATATATATATATATATATATATATATATATATATATATATATATATATACATACAGATGGAGCGCCTCTCGCTATTGCTCCGCCAGCGCCAGAATCTGTCCGCTGGTGATCGCCGGCAGAGAGGCGCTCCATCTGACTGAGACGCGCGTGCGTCTCACACGCATGTGCATCTCAGTTTCCCGTCGACGGGAACCCTGTCCGTCTCCGCTTCAGGGAGACGGACAGGGTTGGGGGGGGGGGGGGGAGAGCCCAGTTGTAAGGCGACGCACAAACATCTCGTGTGCGCACTACCCTTACGGCGGCTGGCGTTCCCTTACGGCGGCTGGCAGGGGATGGCGGCTGGCGATTCTTCCGCCATCCCCTGCAATAGGGAGAGGCGCTCCATCTGTACCCTCTGTGAACTTCAATTTACTTTTTCATCTTGATGTTCTAAAGTACAGTACAGGTAGACCACAGATGTTCTGGCACATGATGGCCCTGTCACTTCTTTAATGGCCTGATTCTGAGTTGACTGCTAATCAGTAATTTCTCAATTCAGACCATTATCGAACAACTGCGCATGCACAGCTGCAATCAGCGACAGATTTCCTGACTGTAGGTACTCGTAGATCACATCTTTGTATCTTTATTCTGCTGTGTTCCTCCTCTTACTTGAAATGTATTAATTAGGGCTGAATTCACACCTGATCGCAGGACACATTTTATTCGCAGATGGACAAAAACATGTGCACTGCAGGGGCAGCTGATATAAAAAGAGTCAGGGGTAAATTTACTATGCTGCCAATCATAACCATTCGACCTGAAATACAACAAGAACCCGGTGACCGGCTGATTTATAATCAGCCAAATGCGGAGACTTGCTCCGGCTCACGGTCTAAGGGGATGTATATGGATTATGGCTATTGATTATATGCTGCCCTTGGGAAAGTCAAGAGTCATATGGAAGTGGAAATACAGTATCTTTAATGGCAATAAAAGAGCGGCTTCCTGTCCTCTATGGGGAAATTTTATTTCTGGGCCAAATTCAGACCCCTGCTGGGTCAGTACGCACAGTTTTTTCAAATTTTCCTGAATAAAAGAGGACAAGGAACATAGGCAGACATCCATGATTAAGTGCCTAGGCACGAAATGCGTTGGGGGAGACTGCAAGCAAGGTCCACTCGCCCAAGCCGCCCAGAAGCCATAGCCGGAAACACAATCTCCACTACAGGAAGTCGCCGCACGGGACCCGAACACAGAGGGAGAAGACGCTACTACAGATCCCCGCCTAAAACAGTAAGGGACAGATAGATACTAGCACACAAAATAGTTTCCCGAGCTCAAGGCTGCTTACAAGACTTTGCACTTTTAGAAAGAATGTAAACATTGGTTATTTATTTTTGGTATTGCACACTTTCTTTTCTTTTTTTTTTCTTCTATCCTTTAACCTTCTGGGCACTTTATTTTTTTACTATTTAACAACAGATCTAGATTGTCACACGATGGTGATGGTATTTTGTAAATACCTGTATAGAATGTACATTTGTATAATAACACACAAATGCGCCTTTACATTGACAGTCACATCTACATATTTCCACCCTACAGTACATAGGCTAGATCTACACATAAACATATGCCCCGTTCCTGTGACCTGCCCTCATTTTGGGTCAACAGACTGAAGGTCACATACAGTATAGACCAAGTCATACCACCCCTGATTATTCTAGTGGCAGGCTTTGTTTTAAAAGCCATTTAGCTACAAACACCGTCTATTCCACCCTCCTAGAAAAACCTTTTAAAATATATTGAGCTCCTGTTGACGTCTAAAAGCTGCAGGCTGATTCCCCGCTGATCTCTCTTTAACAACTGCATCAGAAAAAAAACAGTCCTGCCTCTCAAATACTTTTTGCTTGTACCGTTTTGTGCTAGACCTCTTTAACGTTCTGGTAAGTACATGTCTTTTCTATTTCAAGGTAGTTTCAATTCCACAAAATGGTTTGGTGTCATTTTCACAGATTTGATAACTAGTTGGATGTCTGAGGCATCCTTTTCATATTACAGGGTGCCGGTCATGATATGCAGGGAAAACGCATTTTTATCATGTATATTGGTTCCCGGGCTATCTCGTCCGAGTGCTGGCTGAGGGTATTTTTTGACATTTGTCTTCATCACATTCCAACATCCTGGCTGTATTATGTGGTACCCACACACATTACACCATGAGCCTGATTCAGACCTGATCGCCTATACTAGTGAACAGGTCAACGTTGCCTTGTTTACTTAAGCCGATTTTCTGTTTTTCCTTATTGTATCCTTCATGAGATCTCTTTTATTGCTTATTATAATTCTTATAATATTACATATGTGCCCAAGCTCATCCATGCATTGCAGCAAAGAATAGCAATAAAAATGGCTAATGTGTCCTTAAATGATTTGCCACCACAGGCCCCTGAGGGTGAATGGGAGCGGAGGGTCCTCTCATTTTGCTCAGATGTCCCGTGAATACAGTACACAGACTATACCTTCACTTTTGGCAACCAAGGTGCTGGTTCTGCAGGGATCAGGGCCACAAAACCAATGTAAGTCCACTATCCGGTGTCCAACAAGGCCAGGACCACATTCTGGTTAATGAGGAAATTTACCCAAAATAATCCATTGCCCTTCTGGGGTACATTCATGTTACAGTAACTCAGGTATATTGGCCCTGCCTCCTGGGATAGGGAGCAGTCTATAGGCTCATGTAGTGTCCTGCACTACATCAATATGTGTACAGGCTCCAAACATTCAAACAGTTAGCCAGCCTCGGGTTCACCTCTTTTTAAACAGGATTTTTCACTGTCCAGCCCTGGTGGTTCCCGGATAACCTCCGTTTTCATCTTGGCATAGGTTTTAGTAGAAGACCAAGGGCCAGATGCACTTAGCTTCAAAAAGTGATAAAATGGAGAGTGGTAAACAACCAGCCAACCAGCTTCAACCTGTGATGTTACAGGCTGGGTTTAATAAATGTCAGGCAGGAGCTGATTGGTTGGTTGTTTATCACTCTCCTATTTATCACCTTTGAAGCTTAATGCATCTGGCCCCAAAAGGCTTGGCCACTTGCTGCAATGCCCCAGCAATGCAGTGCTGGGTACACACCTAAAGATTTGTCTGTCCTATCTGTTTGGTGGGAACAAAAAAATCTGTTAATGGTTGGGACCAAATGAGAATCAACAATTGCTGCCAAACACTGGAAAACAGACGATGGTTAAATCAGTTTAATTTAACACCTTTATCTGAACTATTATTGTTGTTAGTTTTCCAGCAATTTGAGAAAAAAAAAAACGGTTGAGTGTCATATGCTCCCATACATTACCAGATTTTTGTTCCCACCAGACAGGTTGGAGAAATAAATCAGATCAATCTGTGCGTACCCAGCATTAAGCCTCATACACACTAGCTGATTCTTGCCGGGTCTGATATAGTTAACGGTGGTGGATTTGAGAGTACACATTGTATGATATTGGTAAACAATATAGTACAATAATGTCCTTGGGACCCTGGTCATTTACTTTATAGCCAAATTGAACTGCATCTTCAGCAGACAGGAGGGATAGATGATGATGCGTGGGAGTGTGCATTGTTAACGATATTGAGTGTAGATATTGATGATATTTTAAAAGATATCGCTCAGAAGCCCCTTTCTGAGCGATATCTTTTACAAAATCCTCTAGTGTGTATGGGAACTTATATCTCTTTATTACCTACAGTCAAAGCTGCCCTCCTACATTCTGCAGGAGACTCCCTGAATTAGTAGCAATCTCCCTGTCTCCCAAAACAGTCTATCAATCTCCCGGATTTCATCTAACCCACATTATGCAGCTGTTTTATTTTTTGGGGGAAAATAAATCTGAGATACATAAAGTACATTTAGATGATTTCATCAGTGCCATCTCCCTACATTGATTACAATAACCCCTATGGCTACATACATTTATTTATTTACAGCTTCTTATTCAGCACAGCATATTCCGTTGCGCTGTACAATTGGAAACAACCGTGATAAAACAAACTAGGTAGATACAAACCGACATAGAGGTAGGAGGACCCTGCTTGCAAGCTTACAGTCTTAAATATGATTTCTCGTGGCCACTTATATGGAACCACGTGGAAAACACAATACATGACCAAGCCCTTACGAACTGCTTTAGGACCCTGCTTGCAAGCTTACAGTCTTAAATATGATTTCTCGTGGCCACTTATATGGAACCACGTGGAAAACACAATACATGACCAAGCCCTTACGAACTGCTTTGGGGCTCATCTACATTTGGATATACAGTAAGTCATTTTATGAGACGCCTCTCAGAGGTAGCAGTACATATCTGCGCTACGAGGTACCCCCTTCACAATCTCCTTGACATGCTTTCTGGAAAGTAGCCAAGTATGGCTAAGTTGCACTTGGAATTCTATATACGGTACGCGTTTTCCGACCTTTTCATACCCCCACTATCCACGTCGGCGTGGAGTTGATTCTATAAAGTGTGGCGAGCGCAGCGAGCCACCGAGCCCGAAGTGTGGCGAGCGCAGTGAACGCGTGAGGGGACGCGTATACCTGTGAAGTTATGCGCGGTATGAAAAGGTCGGAGGACGCGTACCGCCGCCCCTCGCAGGCTCGCTGCGCTCGCCACGCTTTGAGTTTGCGTCAATAGTGAGGTGGCGTTAACAATGGAGGGCCTTTTCACCCATGAGGGGGGGGGATTGCAATGAAAATGGGGGGTTTTGGGGCTTTTTACATTGAAATCAATGTAAAATTGGGATTCAGGGACCTTTTTACATTGATTCCAATGCAAAAATCGCGGCCATCGCATGCGATTTGGTTGGCATGCAATGCGATCGACGCAATTTTTGCGGCCGCGATCAATACAATCAAAATCGCGGGCGCCGTGCTAGGAAACAAGTACCTTATATATATATATATATATATATATATATATATATATATATATGGCACTGGGGAGGGGCATTATGTATATGTCAATACAGGGGGGGGCATCATGGGCATTATGCATATGGCATTATGTATATGGAACTGGGGGGCGCATTATGTATATGTCAATACGGGGGGCATTATGTGTGTGGCACTACGGGGTGGAGGCATTGTATATGTGGCGCTACTGCAGGACATGTATATGGCACTAAGGGGGTTTTGGCGACACACATATATATATATATATATATAAGTTGAAGTGTGTGTGTGTGTGCGCGTGTCTGTTGCATTGTGGGCACACCGTGGCACTCAGAGCCGCCAAATTTGGCAACAAGGTACCTCTGGACCTGGTGGTGTGCACCTCGAAGCCTTTTTTGGGAAATTTCACTTAGAGATGTAAAAAATACCAAGGTTCAATTTGCCTTAATTAATGATCTGGAAAAAAGATTGACGATCTGGGAAACAGAAGACAAAGGAACAACACTGCACCTGAGTTCATTGCTGTCATTTAGTATGAATGCAAACACATTATAGCATTATGGTGAAGGCTTTCAACAATTGGGAATTATTGGGGAAATACATAGACCACACATCACACACACACATGTACACATCTTCCTTGCCTACTTTTGAAAACTAATTTCAGGGAGATTATAGGCGGGTAGTATAATTTTGCACTGCGCCCCATTGAGCGGGTGTGTTATGCTCCACCCAAAGGGCGTGTCTAGTTCCATATATGGAGAGATTGTGGAAAGAGTTTGTGAACATGGCACCTAGAATCGTTAGTGTGTACTGCTTCATCTGGGAAGAATCTTTTAAAATGACGGGTGAGATTTAATAGGATGAGAGATTCAGAAAGTGAGAGATTTAGTAAGAAATCTCCAGTTTTTTTAAAGCGGCAATCATTTACACTGCTAAACCAGCTTGATTTTGAAGTGTAAATGATTGCCGCTTTAAAAAAACTGGAGATTTCTCACCAAATCTCTCACTTTCTGAATCTCTCATCCCATTAAATCTCACCTGACATATTCAAATGTAGATGAGCCCCAAAGCGGTTAGTAAGAGCGACTATACTTCGTAAAGTTTTGGAAATGGTGCAGATGATTCAATGTATCTGTATCTGTCCCTCATTCCTTTTTTCCTCAAAAATTTTACAGCGTAATGTGGGCTAGGTGAAATGAGGGAGATTGGTAGAATAATGAGGGAGAGAGGGAGATTGCTGCTATTTCAGGGAGTCTCCTGCAGAATCCAGGAGGGTAGGCAGCTATGGTACACATTGTACACACACACATCACACACACAGTACACCATATACGCACACACAGCACACTACACACACATATACTGTATAGATAGCACACCACACACACACACACACACACACACACACACTTACACATTGGACAGATACACACAAAACACACACACACATACATAACCACAAGCAGTACAACACACACCCATATACACTACAACACACCCAAAAACAGTACAACACACTCAAACACACACACTACCCCTTTTACACCAAAAACCCCGGATCCGACGTGGCATTTGGAACACGGATCCAAGCCAAGTCGGATCCGAGATTTGCACTGTTTACACTGTGGTGCCTACCTGCAGTGTAGACGGAGGTAGCGCTTGAAGATGACATCATCTCCAACCACTGGGACTGCGATCACCCCTGCCAGGACCGCCGATTATCACCCTGGGGGCAAGCCCAGCACCAAAGTAAGCTGCTGGGCTGCCCCCAGCCCCCGTGCACAGGCTGCGAGGTGCACGTCTGCGAGGTGAATGGATGCCGCACATAGACATCCATTCATCTCCTCCCTGACTCCGCTGCTGTCTGCAGAGTACTTTTGGCACTTCTTGTGTGGCATAATGTGAATTTTGGCTCAACCCGGGAGGCATGATGTGAATTTGGGCTTATTCCAGGTGGCATGATGTGAATTTTGCCTCAATCCATGTTGCATAACGTGAATTTTGGCTTAATTTATGTAGCATAATGGGAATTTTGGCTCTTTCCTGGTGGTATAATGTGAATGTTTTTGCTCATTCTGTGTCGCATAAGGGGGATTTTGGCTCTTCCCGCATGGCATAATAATTAAGGGGCAAGTGTAAGGGGGTCTACTACTGTTTTGCATAATGTGTATAAGGGGCATACAGCATGGTACACTACACTCAAGGACATGCCCCATTTTGAGCGGCGGCACCCTCTTTTTCTGGAGTGTGCATATAACTTCAGCCATTAATTTCCCATACCTTACCATACCCCCACTTCAAAATTTCCACTTCGACCATTGCACACACATATTTATAGGTAGCGCACCTCACACACTTACACATTGGACAGATACAACACACCACAGTACACACACCATCATACACTACAACACACACAAAAACAATAAAACGCACACAAACACACAAAAATAAATGCATCATAGGTGCTAAATCTCAGGAGTGGATGTGGAATTCATCAACACACACAAGCTATCAAGTCAGGAGTGGTGTGTTTCAAACAACAACAACACCACCACATCTGATTTCATTGCTGGCATTGAGTATCAATGCAAACCCATTCCAACATTATGGTGGAGGTTTTAATAAATTACAATCTTGAGCCATAAATGCAGCATAAGACAACATTGTACAGCAATTTTGGAAATAAAAAAATAAATAAAAATAAGGTTGTCCTGGGCAACGCCGGGTGAGTCAGCTAGTATATATATAATATGGTGTTATCGCACTAACCAGTATTAGATCACTTTTCTATTGATGGTGGTCCCCATAAATTTGTTGTCCATGCCCACTCACAGAATTTAATCTGGAGACTGCAGACATCTTAATAACCCTTGTGGTACTCAGGATGTCTGGCTAAATCACGCTGCTGGTTATACAGCCTCTGGCCTTAGAATAGTCAGAAAATGGGGATGACACCCCACTGTTTTTTTGGGATGCCTTCTGTTGCCGCTGACGTTTGCAATTATGCAAACTTTTGGTGCCCTGAAAGCGACATGGCAGACCCCTATCCCCACATGCACAATACGCATATACCTGCATTTCCCTTTTCTTCTGTCTCGCTGAGGTTGCATCACCATCTAGCCAACCGCTTCCCCATTGTCCAGGGTTTCATCTCTACACGAATAAGCTATTTTTGTGCGATAAATTCCTATTTATTTCACATATGCGGAACTTGCCTTTAAAGCAAATTGGTCCATTGATTGAAACATAAAATGGTAAATCATCCGTTACTGCACAGATCATGTATTTATATTACATAGAGCTTCAGTGAGGGTTTATTTTAATTCATTTTTTTTTCCATAGGGGTAGCGGCAAACAAATAATAAAACAAAAATCCTTATTATTCATCCTGTAACCGGCAGAATTTTGTTTCTAAATTAAGCTCTGACTATTTTGATTGCAAATGATCATGCTGTGTAGTACGCTGTTCCAAGTATAATTAAAGGTTAATAAAGTTTCTTTCCTTTCCTGTGCCTCTAATCAAATCTATCCCGCCATCTTTCTTCCCCGCGTACCGAGCTGTAATGTACCTCTGCTAATGCTGTCGTTTATAGTAAGCAACATTTCCATTTCCAAACTCCTCTTCTAGGCCGGCAACAGACCAAAACGGATACCAAATGACACTATATATTTTTTTTCTTTAATATATTGCAGTTTTGCATAATTTTACCGCATTTCCGTTTCTCAAAATCAATTTATATTAGCAATCATCCTGAATGAAATAAGCGACAGGAAGCACCTCATATGTTTTATCCTCGTCAGTGTCATCTTATTTTATTTAACCCAGAAGGTATTAACAATTTCTTTTCTCCATCATTTATAATAGTATATTGTTGTAATTTCTTTTGTGTAAAAAAACAAACAACAACAACAAACAAAAGCATAGAAATAGATAATGTGTCATATGGGTATATCACCGTTTCTTAAATGAATGCAAATGAGAGCAGAGTGTGGAGCGTCTTAGGGGTCTTACGTATGTAATACCTGCAGTATTCTGCATGCGTCAGTGAGACTCCTACACAGTAATATAGGCAGGCCAGTGATATCGACAGTAAACCACTTTACAGCACTTGTGAAAAAAAGGACATATACACAGATATATATATATATATATATATATATATATATATAGAGATATGGAGAAATGGGCACTCACCAAGGTCTTTAAATCAGCAGAGATAATTTATTCATGTCAAGCAAATACATCCGACGTGACGTGACGTTTCGATCAAAGGATCGTCATCAGGAGAATATCAGCGTACATAACAAGTATCATGTCCAACCTGTAGGCAACCTGGTATCCATCCACAGAGGAGATATCTCCTCTGTGGATGGATACCAGGTTGCCTACAGGTTGGACATGATACTTGTTATGTACGCTGATATTCTCCTGATGACGATCCTTTGATCGAAACGTCACGTCACGTCGGATGTATTTGCTTGACATGAATAAATTATCTCTGCTGATTTAAAGACCTTGGTGAGTGCCCATTTCTCCATATCTCTATATCCCTATGATGTTCATTCATCTGTTGGAGCACCCCCTATGAGAACAATCATATTCGAGTGCGGACTCTCCTATATATATATATATATATATATATATATATATATATATATATATATTTGATATAGATCTATAAATGTAGCAGCATCATACGCAGGAATGTAATGCGTACGTATAAAGATGGATTTTATTTGAAATAATAGAGTAAGTATTAAAGCCAATAATCTCTATGATTTTATCAAAGATTTTGACTGCACTTCCGGTGGGCGGGGCGCCTAGAGCGGCCGCATTTTAACAGGGCTCCTAGCTTCAACTAAATATATCTGCATCCATCGCCTACCCTCCTTATCTGCCCCAAAAACAACACACACCATTGTGTTCCCTGGAAGGAGAGGGACGGAATGATGCAAGAATCGAGCCCAAAAGATTGATCAGCCCCGGAGTCTGGCCCTCGGAGAAGATGGCCTGCATGACCGCCTGACAACAGGCGCGAAACCCTTCGCCATATTGAAGGCCAATTAAGCCCCAGCCACCCCCATTGCACAGGTTTGCTGCACGCTGTCTGGAGAAGGTACCGCTACGATACCAGAGCGTGCGGTTGCCTGGATAGCCTACCTTGAAGGGGACAGCGGTGGAACATCGGCCGCTCACAGCGGGGCTCCCCGGGGAGGCTGTGAGGCGCCTGCAGCTGATGCGGAGGAGTCCCCCTGGGGCAATCAGCGTGCAGTCGGCGGGGGATCCCGAAGCGGCTGCCACGACCGTCCGGCTACCAACAGAGCGGGCGCAGGGAATCAGGAGCGCCTGACGCGTCACCCGCAGGCAGCGTGTCCGTCAGCGGGGGACTTGGCGCGTGCAGGCGGCAAAGGAACAACAAGCCAGCCTCCCAGCCCTGCAGGATCGGAACAGACGGCACCCGGAGGACAAGCCGCCGCATCGCGCGGCTGACGAGACGGGTGAGTGACAGCGGGGAGCGGGAGAGCGGGCAGCCGGGGCCACGGGACAAGTAATCTGCCTGAAAAGGCATCATCTGGTGGAGGTGGAACCCCTGATGCTCCCCTGACGCTCCCTTAAGTGCTCCTGGGAAACACTGACTCCACTGAATACCCACAACATTGAGTATCATCTGAAGCAGGTTTGGGTAGCGGAGTGTTCATCCCCCCCCCCAGGCAAGCATTAACCCCCAAGAGTCCAGATTACATCACAACACAGCGTGGCAAAACAAAAAGGGACCAGAAACTCTGCACTAATACCAGACACTGCTGGTAATGCCCCTCAATACCCCCCTTCACAACATCCTTATTGGCTGAGATAAAATAGCCAAGTAGAACAAGACTGTGAAAACTATAAAAAGTACACTGTCAGGACTGATCAGAGAGCTCATTGCCGACAAGGCAAAAAAACTGCCCAGGCTTGGGACGGTGATCTTTGCCACGGCTCAGCCACGCGGGAAGTAATACACCACGCTAATTTACTAGGGATAGGTGGAGACCATCAGACACCCAAAACACTTCAAACCCCTGAGGACACCGGCGGACATTGAACTGATTCTCATCTCCGCAGCCTGGATGGTATGGGTGTTAAGTGTGATCATCTATGATTATAATGCATTCTTACATCTGAAATAATGCTACACTAATACTGTTGTTCACTAAGCTCTAAACAACTGCTCGTACTACTAGACTGATAAGAACTTAAAAACTGCTAGTGCAAAAACAAAACCACGTATATAAAACTTGACAGAGGAATAACTGATCCTGCAGTGCCCTCATGTGGGGTATTGCTGAATTACATTTATCTGTATAAATTGCAATAGCCTAGAAGAAAGTGTTATTTCTCCCTCTATGGTTGGTACTTTTAGGTGACTCACAACGTAAAATTATATCTAGGTGTAACTGCCCGCATTACTAGCCTGATAAGAACTTAAAAATTGCTAGTGCATAAACAAAACCACTTATATAGAACTTGACAGAGGAATAATTGATCCTGTGGTGCTCTCATATGGGGTATTGCTGAATTACACTTATCCTTACAAATTGCAATAGCCTAGAAGAAAGTGTTATCTCTCCCTCAATGGTTGTTACATTTCGGTGACCTACACCGTAAAATTATACCTAGGTAAACATTTACTGACGTTAGGAACTAAATGTTTTTTCTTTTTATATAAGGTTTAAGATATTTTTGTTAAGTTTGAACAGGAAACTACACCAAAATGATGCATGATGCTGTCCATTTGGGCACCATGACATTTTGATAGGGGGCAAGGGGTCGCCACTCCTAAATTAACTCCTGCTTCAAAAGTCCTTCACTATAGCGATAGCTGCTCAAACATTTCAATTTGAAGCTTAAGTGTCAAGTCCACATATAAAACTCGACAACTAGAGGGTACCCCCGGGGTATGGAAAAATACCTCCGACGGGCTACACCTGTTAAGACAAATTTTGGCTCCAAAAACAATAAAATGGTAAAAAAGAATCCACCTGGAAAACAGGCTCCCCCCTCTCCGTCAACCAGTAACGTAATGGAGGGTGACAACGAGGGGCCCCTGCTTCTGGCCTCGGCCAGGCGAGACCCCTCCACAATAGCAGAGATGGCCCATGAGATCTCAAAAATTATAATGCCCCTATTGGATAAAAAACTGGATACTCTCCAGTCCTCATTTGACGCAGCACTAGCAAAAATAGACACCAACACCACTAGAATCACTGCCCTGGAATCCAGGGTCAGTGACATAGAAGACCAAGCACAGGAAATCCAGAGAAATTTGACCTCCCACTCAGATACAGTGACCTCATTGTTGGCTAAGGTAGATGATCTGGAGAACAGAAATAGAAGAGGGAATCTGAGGTTTATAGGTGTCCCGGAACAGATCACGGGCCAACTCCTGACTGATCTTGTATCAGTCACCATACCGGGGATCCTAGGGATCACGGACACCTCCCTGTTGCCCCACGTGGAGAGGGTACACAGGGTTGGACCAGAAAGGGCAGCCAACAATGCACGGTCGAGACCAGTTATTGCAAAATATCTAGATTATAGAATGAAGGAAAGGATTTTGCTGGCATACCGTAAAAAGTCGTCTCTGGAGGTTGACGGAAATAGAATTTTGATCTTTCAGGACTTTTCCGCAACTGTCACCCAAAAAAGACGAGAATTCACGGAGGTCTGCAAGTGGCTCTATGATCATAATCTAAAATTTGCGCTGCTGTATCCGGCCAAATTGAGGGTAGAGGATAATGGCCAAACCAGATTCTTCATTGATCCGCAGCAAGCCAAAACACATTTTGGTATTGGAGCTAATGAAGCGAGATCCCCTAACAGGTAAACCAATGTTTAAAAAAAAAAAAAAAAAAAAAGGGAGTGGTGACTACCACTGTATACTCGATATTACAATGCCCTTAACCTTATTGTTGTCATTTTTTTTCGTTACTGTTTTGAAGATTGTTTATAAAAAAAAAAAAATCTGGCCGGCGTCGTCAAACACGACGCACGCCAGGAAACATCGGTTCAAAAGAACTATAGTTCAAAAATGTTTAAAGCACTGTCAATTACTTGTTTTGGTTAACATTATGCATGTGTTTGTATGCTCTCCTCCAATGACCCGCATAGGTATTCATGAGACACCCAATATGGCCCATTGCACGCACGCCCTGCTGGCTGGGACAGGGGTAGGCGTGCATCAATCTCAGCTAGATCTAACTAGACACCACTGGAGGAAAGGCATTGGTTAAAAAATGTTGGGGACGAATAAACCTATACCTGGTAACACTCGGACCGACTCTTTAAAATTATTATCCTGGAACGTGGGGGGTCTCAACTCTGTAGTTAAGAGAAAGCGAGTAGTGACACACATTAAAAGGTTCACACCGGCCATCACATTTCTACAGGAAACTCACTGGAAGGAGGGAGAGGTCACCACATTAAGGGCTCCGTGGATAGGGCAGTGTATTACGGCTAACTTCCGCAAAAAAGCTAGAGGAGTAGCCATATTGTTTCATAGGGATTTGCAGTACACAATTCTATCCACGGTAACAGATCCAAATGGAAGGTTCATAATAGCGGATGTGGAAATGTGGGGATCCAAATATACTTTAGTGAACATCTACGCCCCTAATGTTGCACCGCAAGATTTCCTGGGAGAAATCACAGCGTTGCTCGCGCAGAGAACCAACTTCCCCTTAATAGTAGCTGGGGACTTTAACTCAGTAGAAAACCCGTTAATTGACAGGCAGCCACCGCCACGCCAAATTAATCAAACAATTTGGAACCAATTCCAATCATTTCAAGTAACTCTGCAACTTACAGATGCATGGAGATTATTGAACACTACAGATAAGCAATACACATTCTATTCAGCTGTACATCAATCCTGGTCGCGCATTGACGCAATATATCTATCCGACCCTCTGATAGCTAGAGTGCTCAAAACAGAGATTCACCCAATATTAGTATCGGATCATGCGCCGATAACAGCTTCCCTCACTCTCCCCAGTAACTACAGAGGCCCTGTGCACTGGCGATTCCCCGCATACCTTTACAATTCAGGAAAATTTAAAGACTTTGTACTGGCTAACTGGATGAACTACCAGGATGATAATATAGATGCATGGGACACGCCTACTATCTTCTGGGGGGCATCAAAGGCAGTTTTGAGGGGCACTATAATAGAATATGTAGCACGACACCGCAAGGCAGTCAAAGCGACCTATGACAGATTGCTTAGCGAACTGACTAATGCCCTCAACAGCTACATTAACCAACCTGACTCGATCACCCGTGACGTCTATTTGCAAGCTAAACAATTACTCGACACACATCTGTTAGAGCAGGCTAAAAAGGACGTGGTATATACAAAGCACAAATTCTATAGATGGGGTAACAAGGCTGGAAAGCTTTTGGCCACCATATCCAAGCCCCGCCATAAGAAAAATTATATTACTGCCATACGAGACCCTGTATCGGGAAACTTGCTGACCAACACAACTGACATCGCCTCTGGGTTTGAAAGTTACTTCAAAAAGCTCTATATGGACAATACTATAGACCCAATCAGGCAAGATTTTCTATTTAAAGATCTTAATATGCCGGAACTATCCCAGGCGCAGGCAGATTCACTCACCACCCCCATAACAATCACTGAGGTCACTGCAGCTATCTCTACGTTACATCTGGGTAAGTCACCTGGCCCCGATGGCCTGTCCAATGAATATTTCAAGATGCTACAGCATCAAGTGGCCCCAGCCCTAGTAGAATTATTTAATGACCTTCTTCAAAACCGTACCCCATTCCCACACCTCACGAATACCAACACAGTCTTAATACCCAAGCCGCTTAGAGACCCCCAACTAATAGAATCATACAGGCCGATCAGTTTAATCAACACCGATGTCAAGCTATTAGCAAAAATATTGGCAAATAGAGTACAAAGTGTACTCCCAAATTTAATTACATATAACCAACTAGGATTTATTCGCGGCAGGCACTCTGTAAGAGGCATAAGAACAGCAATCGCTGCAGTGGCAGCATCATCCTTAACAAAGACACATAACAACATTCTACTAAGTCTAGACACAGTCAAGGCCTTTGACACGGTACTCTGGCCTCACCTTATCATGACCCTCGAGAAAAGAGGCTTTAATGACATTTTTATCAACTTTATTAAATATTTATATACATCCCCCATGACCAGAATTATAGTAAATGGTACATATAGTGCGCCCGTGGAGATGCATAGGGGGACCCGTCAGGGTTGCCCCCTATCGCCGTTGCTATTCAATTTAGCCCTAGATCCCTTTTTGCGCCTCTTGGACTCAGACACGACCTTTAAAGGCATATCTGTGGGTACCAAGGTAGTTAAGCTGACCGCATTTGCGGATGATGTACTATTGTATATTTCAAACCCATTAGAGTCCCTTGCCCATATTTTTGACCTATTCGGGATCTTTGAGGAGGTATCAGGCTTTGCAATCAATATGAAAAAATCAATCGCCCTCTCTCTAACTGCCAGGCCTTTGCCTCGTGAATTCCTGGAAAGTGTCTCCATAAAATGGGCAACAGACTCGCTCACATACTTGGGAACTCAAATACCCCGTCAACTATCAAATCTATATAAACAAAACTATACACCCCTGTTCCAACAAACATATAGGGAGCTGGAGAGCTGGAAGAACCTACCAATCTCCTACCTGGGCCGGATTAACTTAATCAAAATGATATCGTTCCCAAGAATAATGTACCCCCTGCAGGCGCTGCCACTATTTATCTCCCCAAAAGACATAAAAGCCCTTAACCAAAATTTTAGAAACTTTATATGGAAAGGGGGAAGGCCCAAACTGAGGCCCTTATTCTGGTTGGTGCGGTCGAGCCGCATATGCGGCTCCGACCGCACCAGACGAATCCCCGCCCACGCTACGGATCGCCACGGCCGTCCGTACACGGACGGCTGGCGATCCGCACGAAAATGGTGGAGGCGTACGCCTCCACCATGGTGGGAGCTGCCCCCTGCATTCGATGGTCGACGACCATCGAAGGCAGGGCCGCACGCCGCGGCAGCTCCCGCAAGCTGAGACCACACGGACAATCGTCCGTGTGGTAGCTTGTATGGGGGCTGAAAGCTGACATCCGCCGACGTCAGCTTTCCGCCCCCATGAGTGGCGTCATGCCCTCATTACCATGCGTACGCCCCGCGTTTGCATGGGAACGCCCATGAAACGCGGGGCGTATACATAGGGAAATGAGGGACTGAAGCCCCTCACGCCCCTATACGCCCCCTTTGCGGCGTCTAATTTTTTTAAACGGAGATTTCCCCTGCACATGCGCAGAGTGACCTCTGCGCATGTGCAGAGAGAAAACATCGGCGGTACGGCCGCATGCGGGCCGTACCGCTTCAATCTGAATAAGGGCCTGAGTATGGTGAAACTCCAGCAACCCAAGTGGAACGGGGGAGTAAACTTTCCGGATATCAGGCAATATAACAAGGCAGCAATGTTTCGTTATGTTTCCGATTGGGTGCTGGGCAGCGAGGGCTACACATGTACCTCTCTGGAGAGGGAATTGGTGGAGGGGAGGTGTCTCCTGTCGTTCCTGCATCTACACGATCAGGAGGTCCCTTCATATGTAAAAGAAAATCCATTATTGTGGAACACTAAGAAAACTTGGCATTGGGTGAGAGATCAAAAAGGCCTCAACTCACACAAGTCATTACACCTTCCACTCTTAAATAACCCAGACTTCCAAGATGGTAAGGCCGCATATCCCTTCAATATTTGGAGGGCGGGAGGGATAGCCACAATTAATGCCTTGGTAGATAGACCAACACAAAAAATACTGACATACACGGAGGCGATGGAAAAATATCCGTGTCTGGTGGGATATCCCATGGCCTTCTTGCAGGCCAAACACTACCTTAGCTCGGTTGTTCGCCAGTTCTCAAGCGGAGATTGGAGTAATCCAGTAGATACTATGCTACTCCAAGGACCTTTGGAGAAAAAGGCCATAACATGTTATTACCAACACTTTAGGAATATACTGGATTACTCCAAGTCGGGGACGGGAGTGATGCAGTGGACCTCGAAATTTCCAGAATACGAAGTGGAGGATCTTGTTAAGGAGTTAAACAAATCCTGTACAACGATATCTTCGACTACGTATGTAGAAATGTTTCTCAATATCTATCATAGGGCATATATATCGCCCCATAGGAGCCATCTTATGGGTAACAAGGAAACAAGTGCATGCTACAGATGCGGAGAGCTGGAGGCTGATCTTTATCACTGCTTCTGGGCATGCCCGGTGGTGAGGGGATTCTGGAATCAAATAAGGAGATATGTGGAATCACAACTAATGAACTATGTCCCTTTGACTGCCGAATGGGCAATATTAGGGATAATCCCACCAAACCTCAGAGCAAGCAAAGGAGGTAGAAGGTTACTATTGGCTATTAGTGCAGCAGCACGAAAAACAATCTTGCAAGAGTGGACATCCACATCCGCTCCGTCTTTACCATTATTCAAATGTAAATTATTCCATTTATTCAGAATGGATTGGGTGGAGGCGTCCCTAAGCAAGGAGTTAAGGGTTGAAAATTTTTTTCAAATGTGGGAAAGTTATATCAATACACTCTCTATAGGAATCAGAAAGCAAATTCAGGAAAGCATGAATCAAACATCTTGGTTTCTATTGCGGTCCTTAGCCAATGACCCTCCAATAGATCTTGGGCAATAATGCCAGCATAGATGCGGGGAAGTGGTGGAGGTGGGGGAGAGAAAGCATTATTAATGTTTTGTCATTTTCTACTATGTTATAATTAGTTGGATGTATGTAAGAGATGAATAAGCAGTGAATACTTGATATGTCATATGCACACGGTATACAAAAAACAGACATGAAACGAGTTGCATCAAAAAGCTAGAAATAAAAAATCTTTAATACTGTAATTTCTAAACCGCCACTGGCATATAACAAATTGTATGGATCTTCTGTATTCTCCAATGTACAAATTACATGCATGCACAAGATTTGTAATATATGTATTGATTGTGCTGAATAAAAAGATTTTGAAAAAAAAAAAAAAAAAAGATTTTGACTGCTTTCAGCTGATAATAGTTTATGGTTTTCATGTTGCCTTGAAAGAAGTTACTATTATTATTACGCTTGATTTATAAAGTACGAACATGTTACCAAGGCTCTTATTCTGGATGTTTTGGACCCTGGCTTGTTTGCACCGGGGACCAATGTTTCTGTACTGCGCATGTGCATATGCCCATGTGCTGGGATTCTGTCTGGGCGCCTTCGGGACTCGCATAGTCTTGGTGAGACTGTTACATATATAAAAAACAGACCTCATTCTTTTATCACTTTCACATACCTATTGTTAGGATCCGCCTCCAGCGGATCTGTGTTATGCGCAGATTCACATATTCTGTGTGTAGTTTCATGTTCTCCCTGGATTCTGCTCCCTGGGTTTATCCCAGCCTGTGTGTGTGTGTTTACTCGCTGGTGGCATCCAGTGGTCAGCCTGGGCCATTGCAGCTCACTTTCAGTGCTGTGTGTTCTGGACTCAGGTGTCTTGATTAGGCTCCTAGCCTGCAGTGCACACCTTTAGGCAATGTGTAATCAGCACCACATTGTGCTCACTATAAAGACTCTCTGCTCACACACTCCGGTGCCAGTTATAGTATTCAGTTGCATTGTTCAGTTCGTTGTAGTCCACTCTGTCCTGCTTCAGTCAGCGTTCTGTCAGCCTATGTCAGAGTGTGTTCCTGGTCCTGGTTCCTGTTGGGAGCCTTCCTATTGCTCCACGCCTGTCCTGCCCTGCCTGGTTTGGTCCTGCGGTGTCTGGGATTCAGCTTGTCTGCCCGGCGGTACACTCATCTGCCCAAGAGATCTGCAAGTGGTGGTCTGGGACTCCGTCATCTTCTCAAATAAGTCAGGGGTTACCCTGTCTTTCTCCTTACGCAGTTTTGACACACGGTGTCACTGGGCATGATAGTCATTTCTTTTTATAACATCTCATTAGCATTGTTGCCATTTCATTATATAACATCTCATTAGCATTGTTGCCATTTCATTGTATATCATCCCACTTGCATTGTTACCAGTCAGTGTCACCTGCTCAGCCCGTATTTCTTTTGGGTTTCTGGGAGTTCCCCGACATAGGGTATTAGTTAGCTTGTCCCCTTGCTCTCTCCTGGTCTTGGTGGGCGCGTTGTCACTCTTAAGACCAGGTGGCATCGGGGTTGGAGACAGACTAACTGTCTCCTTCGAACGCGGCTATTATTGGCGAAGCCTAGTTCTGCACGCGCCCGCCAACTCCAGTCTGAGGCAACGGAGGTAGGTCGGCGGGGACACTCCCAGAACCCTTACATTATAACTGGCCATAACAGATAACTCTGGAGCTGAGTTCTGCCCTCTCAGTCCAGCAGTTTTTTTTTGCCTTGTCAAAGTCTTGTCTTGTCACAGTATTTTTTGCCCTGTCTCAGTTGTTGTGTCATAGTCTTTTGCACAGTAACCTTGCACGGCCATATCATGCAGGCCATGCAAGAGTCATTAGCGGCCCTAAATCTGGCGCTTAATACCTTTAAATCTGGGCGGTTGGAGATTTTGCAGCAGTCCCTACTGCAGCTGCAAAAACTCCTCACTGAAATATTTCTGATCCTTCCCGAGGTCACTGGGGTTAATTCAGCCCCTAATGAGACCCTGTCTAAAGAGTTATTAGGCAGCGAGTCCATAAACCCGGAGGTTCAGGAGAAGCATAAAAGTGTTCTACGGCCAAAACTTTCGCTGGAGGAGCGTCAGCGGCGTAGAGACCTGAATTTATGCTTGTACTGTGGAGATTCAGGCCACTATCTCCAGGCTTGCGGATTGTGCAGGCCTGGTGGTGGCGATAGGGTGTCTCCTCTGGCCAAGTCAGGGCAGGTTGTCAGATCTATGCCTGTCTTCACTGTGGCAGAGGAGCACTCTGAGTCTCCCAGTAAAAGCACTCTGTTTAATACCGTTGGTCTAAGTGCTGGGAGACCTCATTTTGAGTTTAAGAATCAGCAGAGGAGGTGCTCCCCGCATGATGGTATTTCTGCTAACATTAAGCCAGAGTTGCAAACCCTTAAGGGGAAAGCCCAGGTGATTGACTCAGATGCCGGGGGCTCGCCGAGCCGGTCTGATGCCGGGGGCCCGCCGAGCCGGTCTGATGCCGGGGGCCCGCCGAGCCGGTCTGATGCCGGGGGCCCGCCGAGTCGGTCTGATGCCGGGGGCCCGCCGAGCCGGTCAGATGCCGGGGGCCCGCCGAGCCGGTCTGATGCCGGGGGCCCGCCGAGCCGGTCTGATGCCGGGGGCCCGCCGAGCCGGTCTGATGCCGGGGGCCCGCCGAGCCGGTCAGATGCCGGGGGCCCGCCGAGCCGGTCTGATGCCGGGGGCCCGCCGAGCCGGTCTGATGCCGGGGGCCCGCCGAGCCGGTCTGATGCCGGGGGCCCGCCGAGCCGGTCTGATGCCGGGGGCCCGCCGAGCCGGTCAGATGCCGGGGGCCCGCCGAGCCGGTCAGATGCCGGGGGCCCGCCGAGCCGGTCAGATGCCGGGGGCCCGCCGAGCCGGTCAGATGCCGGGGGCCCGCCGAGCCGGTCAGATGCCGGGGGCCCGCCGAGCCGGTCAGATGCCGGGGGCCCGCCGAGCCGTCAGATGCCGGGGGCCCGCCGAGCCGGTCAGATGCCGGGGGCCCGCCGAGCCGGTCAGATGCCGGGGGCCCGCCGAGCAGGTCAGATGCCGGGGGTCCGCCGAGCCGGTCAGATGCCGGGGGCCCAAGGGCCAAAGCCCCGAGTGGGGTTCAAGCCGGTGTCGCCCCAGAAGGGGTTCAAGCCGGTGTCGCCCCAGAAGGGGTTCAGGCCGATGCAGCCCCAAAGGGGGGTCAGGCCTGTGTCGAGGCCGCAGCCCCGAGTGGGGGCCCGGAGGCCGCAGCCCCGAGTGGGGGCCCGGAGGCCGCAGCCCCGAGTGGGGTCCCGAAGTGCGCAGCCCCGAGTGGGGTCCCGAAGTGCGCAGCCCCGAGTGGGGTCCCGAAGTGCGCAGCCCCGAGTGGTGTTTAAGTTGTTGTCGCCCCAGAAGGGGTTCAAGTTGTTGTCGCCCCAGAAGGGGTTCAAGTTGTTGTCGCCCCAGAAGGGGTTCAAGTTGTTGTCGCCCCAGAGGGGGTTCAAGCCTGTGTCGCCCCAGAGGGGGTTCAAGCCTGTGTCGCCCCAGAGGGGGTTCAAGCCTGTGTCGCCCCAGAGGGGGTTCAAGCCTGTGTCGCCCCAGATGGGGACTCTGTCCATCCAGTCCCTAAGAGGGATTCTGATTGTCCTGTCTCAGAGCAGAGTTCCAGCCATGTCGGTAACATGGAGGGACCATCTGTTGGTCTTTTTGGTGCTGCCCAGCCAGAGTTTCACTATAGTGCTGCCCACTTAGAAGTACGTCACAGTGCTGATCAGCCAGAGACTCATCATAGTGCTGCCCAACCAGAAAGACCATCAGACTTGGAAGAGGTCATAACCTCTAAGGGGGTCCCTAAAGTCTCAGCCTCAAGGGCCATAATTCCAGCTATACAGTCCAGTCAGTTAGCTGATAATGAAGTTACTGTTGATGCTTTGAACGATATCTCTACATCTATAGTTTTTGATGGGGACCTAACCCAATTTGTTGCGCTCACTAACCATTTTGTCACTATTTTGGAGTCCAGACCATTTTTAGGTATCACTTCAGATAATGTAGTGCTCTATTTAATTTACTGCTTCAGAGGTGAACCTTTCGAATGGGCATGCAAATTTTTTCAATCTGAGGATCCCATTCTTAAGAATCTCCCAGCATTCAGTGATGCTGTAGTTAAAAAATTTGGTCCCAATAAAAGTGGTTCAGATGCCTCTGGGCCGACCATCTTGTCTGCAGAGACTCCATGTTTAGGAGAGTCAATACAAAGGGCCCAGCCCATAGCTATTACCACTGGGTGTACCTTTTTGTCTCCCTCTTACAGAGGTCTTCCTGAATTATTACCACCCAGAGCGCTGGTATCCAGGTTTGATGCTTTCTCAGATTCAGACTCAGAATTTGTGTCTGAGATTGATGGGTATCCGTTGTATACAGGCCCTATGGTTTATGAAGAAGCCTGTTTAAAACCAGGGACATCTTCTCGTACCAAACATTCTAAGAGAAGGAAAAAGAAGTATATGCACTGACCTTTTGTTTTTTCCTGTTTGTCATATTTGTTTGTCTGGTTTTGTTGTGTCCGTAGGTCACCTTTGAGAGGGGGGCACTGTTACAAGCTGCAGTCACAGCTTGTTCCTGTTTGTTGGTTGATACCCCCATTCCAGGGTTTGGTATTCTCCATGTAGTGGAGAACCTGGTATTGGGGTCCCTTGACCCCTCTTCAAGGGGGGGGTACTGTTAGGATCCACCTCCAGCGGATCTGTGTTATGCGCAGATTCACATATTCTGTGTGTAGTTTCATGTTCTCCCTGGATTCTGCTCCCTGGGTTTATCCCAGCCTGTGTGTGTGTGTTTACTCGCTGGTGGCATCCAGTGGTCAGCCTGGGCCATTGCAGCTCACTTTCAGTGCTGTGTGTTCTGGACTCAGGTGTCTTGATTAGGCTCCTAGCCTGCAGTGCACACCTTTAGGCAATGTGTAATCAGCACCACATTGTGCTCACTATAAAGACTCTCTGCTCACACACTCCGGTGCCAGTTATAGTATTCAGTTGCATTGTTCAGTTCGTTGTAGTCCACTCTGTCCTGCTTCAGTCAGCGTTCTGTCAGCCTATGTCAGAGTGTGTTCCTGGTCCTGGTTCCTGTTGGGAGCCTTCCTATTGCTCCACGCCTGTCCTGCCCTGCCTGGTTTGGTCCTGCGGTGTCTGGGATTCAGCTTGTCTGCCCGGCGGTACACTCATCTGCCCAAGAGATCTGCAAGTGGTGGTCTGGGACTCCGTCATCTTCTCAGATAAGTCAGGGGTTACCCTGTCTTTCTCCTTACGCAGTTTTGACACACGGTGTCACTGGGCATGATAGTCATTTCTTTATATAACATCTCATTAGCATTGTTGCCATTTCATTATATAACATCTCATTAGCATTGTTGCCATTTCATTGTATATCATCCCACTTGCATTGTTACCAGTCAGTGTCACCTGCTCAGCCCGTATTTCTTTTGGGTTTCTGGGAGTTCCCCGACATAGGGTATTAGTTAGCTTGTCCCCTTGCTCTCTCCTGGTCTTGGTGGGCGCGTTGTCACTCTTAAGACCAGGTGGCATCGGGGTTGGAGACAGACTAACTGTCTCCTTCGAACGCGGCTATTATTGGCGAAGCCTAGTTCTGCACGCGCCCGCCAACTCCAGTCTGAGGCAACGGAGGTAGGTCGGCGGGGACACTCCCAGAACCCTTACACCTATCCTTTTCTTCTAACAATAAACACCAAGCAGCCATTTTTTCACTTTCCTAACACTGATACTGCACTTCACTTTTATTTTTATACTGACACTGATATCACACCTCCTTTTTTTATTTTAACCCTTATACTCCACTTTATCTTTTTATTGGTGGTCTGGATGGGGGTGGTTTGTGGTGCCCTGCACCTAGGTTTGCCACCTCACCCATCATCGATTCCTGGAGATTCCGACCCCCCCCCCCCATTGTAATGCGTGCGCACTCCCGGCAGAGTGGGAGTGGCCTATTAAAAGTGGGTGTGGTCTATTAAACGTGGGCGTGTCATCTAATACAGTTAGAAAATGCCCAATACACATACCACACAACTTAATGCCAAAATAAGAGACTGGGACACACACATCAAAGTCAGGATATCCCAATACTTTTGGACATCATGGAGCTCCGCAGCGGACGTGCAGCCAGACAGTTTAGCATGATTCTAACCTCCCTGGCCCTCGTATCCGCCGATGTCCCCCCCCCCCACCGAGAGTCCGCTTGCCCGGCGCAGTACCCAGCATGCCAGGCAGCGGTATCGCTGCAGTGACTGTCCTGGCTTTTCCAGTCACCCAGATTCCGTGAGAATCCCGGAATATGGATAACTGGAAAAAAAGTCTCCTGGAGGGGTTGCCGCCGAATCCAGGAGAATCCCAGAAATCCAGGCACCCCAGGAGTGTACGCTATAATGTTAGGGACTTGTCCGACGAGGTCACCTTGATGAGCTCATACTACTGGCCAATTCTATGCCAAGAACCTCATATATTATATATAAAAACGTAAATGGTGTATGGTGCACCTTCTACTCTGTTGCCAGGGCCGGCGCTACTTGCTCAGCAGAGCCTGCAAAGCAGGGAGGCGCCGTGCTGTATAGGGAGGGATGTGCGGTGCGCCTGTCACATCACAGTGTGTGACAGGCAGCAGTGCCGGCCGGGATTAAAGCAGCGGCAGCAGTAACACGGACTCAGGAGCCGGGGATTACATAGGAGGGCAGCAGCCTGGGAAAGTCCCTTTCCTTTACACGCTGCAGTGCTGAGCCCCGCCCCCTCCCTCTAGTGACGGCAGTAGAGGCCTCCGGTGCTAGCACTGAGCCTGCATTTCCGGAGCCTGAGCTGCGTCCTCCACTTACCCTGGACCCGGCAAACGCCTGCTGCTGGTCTCCGCAGTGCTGCTCCTGTTGCTGGCGGGCCCTCCACCCAGCACCAGTGGTATGTTAACATTATTTATAATACCTTGGGGATATACTGTACATATGTATAGATGTCATTTTGGAGACGTATGTATGTATCTATGAGGGAGGCAGTGTATGGATGTATGTATTGTATGTATGAGGGACGCAGTGTATGTATGTACTGTATGTATAGTGGAGGCAGTGTATCTATGTATGTATGAGGTAGTCCATCTATGCCCGCCCCCCCCAGTCCTTCGTTCCATCCCACTGCCTACCTCCACTCCCTGCCCAGTATCTGTCCCCCTTCGCCCTGTCTAGTATCTTCCGCTGACTCACTGGCAATAATCTGCCTCCCCACTATCCATACCCAGCATCTGTCCCCCCTCTCCCTGCCAACCATCTGCCCCCCTTCTGTCTGCCCACCATCCATCACCTCTCTCTCTCTGCCCAGCATCTGTCCTCCTCCTTTCTCTGCTCAGCATCTGTCCCCCCTCTCCCTGCCCACCACCCGGTCCCGCTGCCAACCATCCGTCCCCCTCTCCCTGTCAACCATTCATCCCCCCTCCCTCTTCCCAGCTCCTGTCCTCCTCTCTCTGCCCAACGTCTGTCCCTCCCAACCCCAGCATCTGTCCACCTTCTCTCTGCCACCATCTGTCCACCTCTCTCTGCCCATCCTCTTCCCCTCTCTATGCCCAGCATCTCTCTCCCTCTCTTCCCATCACCTGTCCCCCTCTTCCTGCCCAACACCTGTACCATACCGCCCAACTTTTGCAGATGCCAGCAGGGCCATCTTAACAGCAGTGTGGGCCCCTGGGCAAGGCAATGCCCATGGGCCCTTACCCATTCTCCTCTCCTAGGGGTGGGGGTGCTATCAGCAGCAGCTTTGATGTCCCACGGGTGGCAGGGGGTGCTCTATCTTCCATTCAACATGTAGGACCTGGAGCAGTAACTTCTGCTAATTACTCCTTTACTGCACAGGTGGTGGGAGGGTGAACACTAACGTGTTGAAGTGGGCACTGAGCTGAATGAAGGGTCCCTTGTAAATGACTCCAGGGAGGTAGGGGGTGTTTTATACGCAGGGGAGGGTTGGATAATGGAGTGGGCTTAATATTCGTCATTTTCCGGTGGAAGGGCAGATGGTTTGACTGCAGATATCGCCATTATCTGGAAATAGATTTCTTAGCCTTCAATAGTATAAAAACCTAGAGTCCCAACTTTCAGGAGGTGCTGGGGACTTGGGGATCAGAGATCAGGATCAATCCATTGACAAAAATATAAAACTGTACACCAGACGTTTAAAGCTGGAGCAGGGACTGGCTGCTGGTTCTGGGCATGATAGAGACAAGCCGCTAGTGTCGACAGAAAGGGGAGAGTCCCAGCTTTTGGAATATACTCTCAGAAAAACTATAAGTCAGAGCGAACCTGAGAAATATGACTGGGAATTGCAATTAACAGGTGGACTGCTGCTTTGAAGTTGGATATCTCCAGTTCCCCAGTTCCGATTTCCAAAATTCTGGTATCTCTGGAAAAAGGGGATCCTCAGCTATCAGCATGGGGCCCTTATATACCTTATATACCTGGGGCCCCTGGGGCAAGTGCCCATTGAGCCCATACGAAAAGACGGCCCTGGATGCCGGGGAGGGACAGGGTGCGCACCATTTTTTTCCGTGGGCGTTTTTCGCATAGTCGCCCAGTGTGTATGGACCTTAACAATATATTGCATTACTTTCAGACATAAAAGTGGAAAACCAGGTAACAAGATTCAAGGTTGCTTACATCAGATCTTTCTTGGGAGGGTAATGGGGCCTGGGACTGATCTTCAGTCCGGGATCCCCCCCGAGTACCATTACTTTCCATCCCAATCAATTACTTACCTAGTTGCGGCGACGCGGCATCGCCTGTGTTCCTGCATGCCTCCACTCTCTGCGTGCATTTGCTCAGGAGTGCACAGTGCAGCCTGCAGAGCGCTGAGCCCCTCTGTGTCCTAGGATCGGCGCTCTGCAGGCTGCACTGTGTATTGGCTGGGGGGTCACGGGGTGGGGGGGGGGTGGCAGCTGTCAACATTCACATTGGCATTGTCCATTCAGACGCTGCATGCCTTCCTTCACTATTTATCTCATCTGTAGGGTTATAGAGTAGGACTTCCACTGTGCTGCTATCAGCTCATAACAGTAGCGGTGTGACTGTATTTTTCTTGTCATTCTCTTTAACTTTCCTCCATCTAGATCAAAGCTTGTGAAGTTTTCTGCACACACAGGGATTATTGAGGAATGAGTCTGTAGTCTTATTTGCCATGTTACTGGTTTTGGGACGCATTTTATTCAAGCAGGATGAACTGGGGAGATTATTTCTAATGATTAGAGTTGTATTTTCACACTGCCAGAGGGTGAGTTTTGATAGGTTAGAATCTTGTTAGTCATAAAGGATGATCTAGGATTGTTTGTCTACTGAAGTTAGTAAGAAAGGGAGTATTGTGATGTAAAGAATAAGCTGCCGGACAGTTGGTGATGTTCCCTACACAGCGGGGGGGAGAGATGGCGAGGAAATTGTGATTCATCAATCATGCAGTGCAGTTTAGCTCAATCGCCTGGAGACCGATGCTGACATCAATGTTTGGGACTTTTCAGGAAGAGCTGAAGGAGCCCATACACGCTCCGTTTTCGCCGGCTCCGTTCTGTACTATGCGATGCGCGCTCCCACGCATCACATAGTACGGTACAAAAAGTATGTGCTGCACATACTTTTTGTACTAGGTACACATCGTATCGGATCGCAGTGCATGCACACTGCATGCACTAGGGATGCGTTCCGATACGATGTGTACTTTAAAAGAACAGAACGGAGCTTTAAAACGGAGCGTGTATGGGCTCCTTAAGACTGTTAAACACCTCTGGCCAAATGGAATAGGGTGTGAGATTTAGAAAGTGAGAGATTTTGGGAGAGTTTTTCAATTATTTTTAAAGCGGCAATCATTTACATGGCAAAATCAACCTGGTTTTTCAGTGTATATGGTTGCCATTTAAAAATAAAATCAAAATGATTCTAACATCAGATATTACATTTGACCTCTCATGATAAAAAGTGTGTGTCAGCATTCAAGTCTATAGAGTTCTTTGTTCGTAAAATACATGTTTCAGTATGTATACCTTATTTGAATAAGAGTACCAGTAAGAATTGTTACATGTAATAGTATATGTACCACGTAAAGCGGATTTAGTTTTATGATAGTTCAGTTAACCGCTGTTTTATATTCATACAAATTTACCTTTGGGGAAAACATTTTACTTTTGCATGTCGGATATAGCAGCATGGCAAATCTTAGAAGGTATGAGAGAAAGCGAGAGGTGTGAGCGAGAGGGTGTCAGTTAAAGGGGGAGGAGCAGGACAGTGTGGGGGGGGAGCAAGCATGAGTAAGAGAGTGGGAAGACGAGCGAGAGGGGGTGTCATAGAGAGAGTGCAAAGTAGGGGAGGGAGTAAGGACAGAGCCTGTCAGAGAGAGGGAGGACAGAGAGAGAGAGAGAGCATGGGGAAAAGGGGAGAGAAGAAATAAGAGGAGAAAGACTAGGGGCAGAGAGAGATAGAGAGAGGTGAGATTGAGGAGGAGTGAATGAAGGTTGAGAGAAATGGGTCAAGGGGAGTGTAACGATCAGATCAGGTGATCAATCAAATTAACGTATGCCTCCTGTTATGATTATCTGTTCAATCAATGTATGTCTGGTATGTTTGGTAAAATCATGCCGCCTGTGATTATTATGTGGGAGATCAGAACATGTCATGTATTATGTGTGTGGACTATTGGTGACCCAGGGAGTGTAGCCATCTGTGGACTCCTCTGGAGCTAGGATGTAAGATAAGATCTGAGACCCCTCATAAACCAGATTGGGGGGGGAGAGCAATAGTGTCCAGCCAACAGGCCAAAGGTGCTCTGGCCCTGCACTAAATCACCTCTTATCACTTAAGGAATGTATAAAATCTACTTCAAAGCAGGGACAAATTCTTTATGGGAAAGATCCTATATCTAGGGACTTTCACTAGGCTCAGCAAGGGAATGCACAAGAAAAGGAGTTCCCGCACCAGTATTTGTAATTTTTATTCTTCAGATTCTCCTCCCCCAGTTATTTTCAAAAATTAGGTGAGAACAATTCTTCGCCTAAAATGATCTGGGGGTGCTACCCACTACTTAAAGTTTAACCTATACACCCACAAAGAAAAAGAAGTATTTTGTAGGGTGCACTGAGAATCAGATATTCATTAATTATTTACCATAAAAAGTAACTTTTATTTATTCACTTAAAAAAGGTCTCTCAATTCAGAGGAGACCATACGACCTTGTCTCAGAGTGAAATATTAAAAAATAGAAAGAGTGATAAAGAATGAAAAGAAATGTGTACAAATTTTAAAATCAAAAGAAAAGGATGAACATGTGTACGTCAGAATATTACTCAATTCTTGGCTACAATTGCCTTTTTCTTGCAACTGTTGTCTGTTGTTGTTATTATGTTGCAATTGTGCAAACATATATATTATCCATGTAGTTAATAGGATTTTATTAATAGTACAGAGGCATTGTGCTATTGTCAATATTCCTCTTGTAAACCACGCTATTCTGTCCAGGGATATGATAGTGTTCCCGCTTTACCGCTTTATCAGCACCCGCCCTGGGTAGCACAGTATGTGTGCTCCCAGCGCTGTCCGTCAAGGTTAATCCCTGGCAGCGTTTTGCTGTACTCCCGACATGAGCTGCGGTCGCACTTAATTTAGTGCTACCCAGGGCGGGTGCTGATAAAGCGGTAACGCTAGTGTATATGCGACCGCAAAGTATCTGAATCTAACAGCCCTTGTGAAGAGGGTAGTCCCTATCTGTTAAACACGGGGACCCCCAGATAATACTGAGGGCATCAAATTGAAACTATCGAGCATATATGATATATAATTGTAAGAGAACACTGCTTTAATCAGGAGTCGCGCACAGCGCGATCCCATAATAGGTACTAAGATTATAACAATCCCTGTAGTCCAGGATTGGGAGAGGGAATAGTGTGTATGTACACACAGACCCTGAGATCCCATTGGGACATGTTTAAATAATACAATAAAAGTGTGTTGTGTGTGCGCTTTATAATATAAATAAGCACTGAAACAATGATACAGTATATACAGACACAATAAGAAGGGAGACTTTTATTTGTTATGTACCTATGGAGAATATTTACTATTCGGTGACAATGATGTGTGTCTGAGAATTAAAACTCTAAAAAGTGCGCCGACCTGAGGCACGTTTAAAATCTATATGAATTGGATGTTTACACTAGACGAATAAAATAATACGCTGAATATATTTATCACTGCACTTCCCGGCGGTAAAACCGCTTATTATCGGGCATTTAGAAGAGGTGGGGAGCACCAAATGGGGCGCTAGCACAAACCACTCCAGTTTCATTTTGTCATATAACGATGCAGCCACTCTGATCCCAGCGAGAATTTCGCTTATTTCTGGGCAACAGAGACTTTGTACATACGGGCTGCCTGGCAAGAACTAATTCTCTATATATAAGGAGAGGTATCAATAATAAACTCTCAATATTCAACTGCACCTGTTCTGGCGGTTAATCCGCTTAAACACAGATACAGAGATATGCAGACTTGAGAACATATATACTAAGGATACCCCTCGCTTAAAATGAAGCCTTAAAGGTCCTCCCCATACCGATTCAGTGCAGAGGTGTAAAATCACTACCGATTAGTGAACACTATCATATCCCTGGACAGAATAGCGTGGTTTACAAGAGGAATATTGACAATAGCACAATGCCTCTGTACTATTAATAAAATCCTATTAACTACATGGATAATATATATGTTTGCACAATTGCAACATAATAACAACAACAGACAACAGTTGCAAGAAAAAGGCAATTGTAGCCAAGAATTGAGTAATATTCTGACGTACACATGTTCATCCTTTTGTTTTGATTTTAAAATTTGTACACATTTCTTTTCATTCTTTATCACTCTTTCTATTTTTTAATATTTCACTCTGAGACAAGGTCGTATGGTCTCCTCTGAATTGAGAGACCTTTTTTAAGTGAATAAATAAAAGTTACTTTTTATGGTAAATAATTAATGAATATCTGATTCTCAGTGCACCCTACAAAATACTTCTTTTTCTTTGTGGGTGTATTAGCAAGGGAATGGTTAAAAATCCCAAGGGTGGGAGGGATGAGGGAGTCTTCAAGGTATAACTAAGACCCTTCTCCCTATAGTCAGTGTCACTACTTGGGGGTGCAGCAAACAGGCTGTAAGCGACCAGAGTTTTTTTGTGGAGACCCCACGTCCGGATCTGTATTCGAGTGTAAGATACGGTTCTGTCATTTTTCCCTTTTTATTTTATTTCTGAAATTGCCTTTATCGTGTGTGTACTTTTAAAATCATTGTAAAATCTTGTAACTATTTTCTAAAGCTCTGTAGTATTTCTAGGAATAAATAATACATATTCTCAGTCCTGGTTCTGTGTTCTTAAGACTCATTAGCCTCAGAAGAGAACGCTCCAGCGTGTTACCATTTGTATATTGTATTGTGCGGTCAGGTGCGAGCCAAGCCGCCCCTTGCGCAGTTTCAAGCGCTAAAATCAGGTTTTGGCTGGTGGCAGTGTACCTCAAAGAAAGGACCCGAGAGTCCTAAGTGAACCCCAGTCACGGCCGGAGCTGCTCAGATTGACGTATCGCAGCAGGCAACCGGTGGGTCCGTGACATTTGGTGGCAGCGGTGGGATGGAGAATTCATTTTTTTCTTTAAGAACTTAAGTGAGTGTGGGTAGAATTTTGTGAGAAATACCCACATCACCAGAATCAGAACTCAGAGCTTTACTATAGTTTTAAAAGTCACACAGTGAGTGCAATTTCTGTTCCCCTCCCTTCTCTTGTTTTATTTCCTATCATTTTATTTGACAAGTGTGAGACTCAGGATGTCTGATTACCGGATGATGAGACGTGATGATCTGGCGACTATATGTGTACGGAGGGACATCCCTTGGTCTGGCCTGAGTAAAGAACTGATGATAAAGGCACTCATGGAAGCCGATCGGGTTCTAGCTGCTGGAGGAAGCCAGTCCAGGGACACTCCTACTCCAAGGGCTCAGTTGGCACAAGACAACACAAGTGATGCCCCGCCAGGGTCAGATGCATCTGCTGGCAACAGTGAGTCTACACTGCAGAGTTACCTTCAAACTGCTGTCAGGCAAATGAAGGACCTGGACCCCACAATGGCCGTGCAGCTAATGCAGCATTACCAGGCAACGGCCGACAGAGAGGCTGAGCAGCGCAGAGCCGAGCTAGAGGCTGAGCAACTGATGTTGGGGTGCTGGACAATCTACCTGCCAGTGTGCTTTTGGGGACTGATCTGGGAAGGATGCACACTGCCTATGTCAATGAATGTGATGTTGGTAATGACACTGTGTTACTAGCTAACTCTTCTGTCCCTCAGGCGACCCCTGCTGAGCTTTACAATAGTAATGTAAATGTATAGGATGTTGCAGATTTGTGTTTAGCAGAACCTATCCCTTTGCAAATGTACAGGGGGGGAGTGGGGCACAATGTCTGTACTAAGGTAGAATTATGTGATGTATCATTGCCAGATAATGTTGTGGAAGCACCAGTATCAGGGGTTGTACAGAATACTGAGGCAATCTCTGTGTTAGCAGTTCAGACAAGGAAAGCTGCAGCCCAGAACAGCTGTGATTTAACCCCTGCCTGTGTGGAAGGGGACTCCCTGGAAGTAGACCCCCCTCCACCCCCCTCCCCTCCTGTAGAAGTCTCCAGTTCAGATACTGTCTTGGAGGAGGGGGGGGGGCTTACCTGCCTTGTTCCCCCACACTGATCAGCTGCTCAGAAGTGAGGCATTCAAAGCAGAACAGCAGACCGATCCCAGCTTGGCCGCTCTCAGAGAGCAAGCCAAGGAGGTCCCAATGGGGGATAACTCAGTCAGAGTTTTTGTAGAAAATGGGCTGTTATACCGTGAGCCACATTCTTGAGAGGAACCTGAAGATGAAGGTCCTCACAGGCAGCTGGTGGTTCCACAGGCTTATAGGGAAGGGTTAATGAAAATAGCTCATGAAATTCCCTTAGGCGGACATATGAGTCCGAAAAGAACTCAAGCCCGTTTGAGACCCAATTTTTTCTGGCCTAGCATGGGGAACGATGTACCCAATTACTGTCGCTCCTGCCATGCCTGCCAGTTAGCTGTGAAGCCCGGTGACCAGGGCCGAGCACCTCTCATTTCATTACCACTTATCGCAGAACCATTTGAGCGGGTTGGGGTAGATCTTGTGGGGCCCCTAGCTATCCCCAGCAGCTCAGGGAAACAATATATTCTCACTGTGGTGGACTACGCCACGAGGTACCCCGAAGCTGTAGCGCTCTCCTCCATCCGCGCAGACAAAGTGGCGGATGCGCCCATATCCATTTTCTGCAGGGTGGGGTTCCCAAAGGAGATGCTAACTGACCAGGGTACTCAGTTCATGTCCAAGCTCATGCAGAGTCTCTGTAAGAGGATGCAGGTGGATCACCTCATCACCTCTGCCTATCACCCCCAAACGAACGGCCTCTGCGAACGCTTCAATGGTACCCTAAAACAGATGTTGAGGGTCTTTGTGGAGTCCCAGGGAAGGGACTGGGAAAGGTTCTTGCCGCACCTCCTGTTTGCATACAGGGAGGTACCTCAAGAATCAACGGGCTTCTCCCCCTTTGAACTCCTGTATGGGCGCAGTGCACGTGGACCCCTGGATTTGATTAGACAGGAGTGGGAGGGAAGGTTGATCACCCCGGAAACATCCGTGGTGCACTATGTGGTGCAATTCAGGGAGAAAATGCAGTTCCTAATGGAAATGGCACAGAGCAACCTGAAGGCTGCACAGACCAAGCAAAAACAATGGTGCGACCGACAGGCTAGAGAACGTATCTTTGAGGTGGGGCAAAGGGTATTGGCTCTGGTTCCCATGAGACAGAACAAGCTGCAGGCTGCCTGGGAGGGTCCCTACACTGTAGTACAGCGTATCAAAGATGTTAATTACATTGTGGAAAAGGGGGAGGGACGTAAGAGGCAGAAGATGTATCATGTCAACATGCTCAAACCTTATCACGAAAGGGGGGCTTGTGTGTTTGCTGTGTGTAGTTTGCCTGAGAATGATCAGGAAATTGACCCCCTGATGGATTTAGCAGCTGCTGCTAAGGAGGGGCGATCCCTGTCTGATGCCCACTTCAGTGATAAACTGACAGAGGCACAGCGAGAACAGCTCACTGACACACTGCAGCCCTACAAGTCACATTTCACAGGGAGGCCTGGGAAGACCCACTTGGTAACTCATCATGTAAACACAGGTAGTCAGACCCCCCTCAGGCAGCCAGCATACCGGGCTTCTCCTGAGGTGCTGGAAGCCATGAAGAGGGAAATTGATGAAATGCTGCAGCTTGGGGTGATTCAACGGTCTCACAGTGCTTGGGCTGCCCCAGTTGTACTAGTCCCAAAGAAGTGTGGGGGCACCCGCTTCTGTGTAGACTATAGGAGGTTAAATGATGCCACTGTGTTTGATGCCTATCCCATGCCCAGGATAGATGAACTGTTAGATCAGCTGGCCCAGGCACGTTACATCACTGTCATGGATTTGAGTAGAGGATACTGGCAGATCCCACTGTCACCTGAGGCCCGTGAGCGGTCTGCATTTATCACACCATTCGGCCTGTTTGAGTTTCTGGTCATGCCAT
The DNA here is from genome assembly GCF_055691185.1 of Crinia signifera. Classification (NCBI taxonomy): domain Eukaryota; kingdom Metazoa; phylum Chordata; class Amphibia; order Anura; family Myobatrachidae; genus Crinia; species Crinia signifera. The sequence goes on along the minus strand of NC_139227.1, from coordinate 82,714,550 downwards.
TTGGAATGAAAAATGCATCTGCGTCCTTTCAGCGCCTGGTTAATGACCTGCTGGAAGGCCAGGAGAGACATGCCGTCGCCTACCTGGATGACATTGCGGTGTTCAGTCAGACCTGGGAAGAGCACCTGATCCATCTGAACAGTGTGTTAAGCAAAATCACTGGGGCCGGGTTGACGATCAAACCAGAGAAATGCCAGCTTGGGCTGGGTGAGGTACACTACCTGGGCCACTGTCAAGCAAAGTAGAGGCTATAACGGAGTGGCCCACTCCCACAACCAAAAAACAGGTCATGTCCTTCCTAGGTACTGCTGGGTACTACCGAAAATTTGTACCCCACTACAGCACCCTAGCAAAACCCCTGACAGACTTAACCAAAAAGAAGTTGCCCCAGGTGGTCAATTGGACGGAGGAATGTGAGGGGGCATTCTTGGCACTGAAGTCTGCATTAGCTAAGTCACCTGTGCTGCAGGCCCCAGATTTCCAAAAGAAGTTTGTAGTGCAGACTGACGCTTCCAATTATGGGTTAGGTGCTGTGCTCAGCCAGGTCAATGAGAAAGGAGAGGAGCATCCCATCCTGTTCTTAAGTAAGAAATTGCTCCCCAGAGAAGTGGCCTATGCCACCGTTGAGAAGGAGTGTTTGGCGATTGTGTGGGCCCTCCAAAAACTCCAGCCATATCTGTACGGACGGGACTTTTTAATCATTACAGATCACAACCCACTAGTATTTCTGAATAGAGTTGCCGGAGATAATGGAAAACTGCTAAGATGGAGCCTCATACTGCAGCAGTACACCTTTACCATCCAGCACAAAAAGGGTGCCCACCACAGTAATGCGGATGGACTCTCACGGCGAGGTAGTGATTAGCGCACTGACGAGACGGTGACGTGGGTCACCGCCTCTGTGCGCCATTTTAAAAGGGGGAGGTGTAACGATCAGATCAGGTGATCAATCAAATTAACGTATGCCTCCTGTTATGATTATCTGTTCAATCAATGTATGTCTGGTATGTTTGGTAAAATCATGCCGCCAGTGATTATTATGTGGGAGATCAGAACATGTCATGTATTATGTGTGTGGACTATTGGTGACCCAGGGAGTGTAGCCATCTGTGGACTCCTCTGGAGCTAGGATGTAAGATAAGATCTGAGACCCCTCATAAACCAGATTGGGGGGGAGAGCAATAGTGTCCAGCCAACAGGCCAAAGGTGCTCTGGCCCTGCACTAAATCACCTCTTATCACTTGAGGAATGTATAAAATCTACTTCAAAGCAGGGACAAATTCTTTATGGGAAAGATCCTACAGATGGGTCTTGTCCCATCCTTGCTGGCGGGTCGCCATGGCGTCTGCGCTGGCGACCCGCCAGCAGCCACGCCAGCGAATGCACTGAGACGCGCGTGCGTCTCACGCGCACGCGCGTCTCAGTCTCCATCGCCAGCGCAACGGAAACCCTGTCCGTCTCCGCTTCAGGGAGACGGACAGGGTTAGGGGGGGTTAGGGGGGATGCGGGCAGGCGGCGGGGACCCCGGGTTACCGCCGGCAAGCCGGCGGGGACCCGGGGAAACGGATGGAAGCGCCGTCGGAAGGGGACGCGCGCGTCCCCTTCTCACCATCGCCATGGCGCTGGCGGGGGATGGCGGCTGGCGACGCCAGCGCCATCCCCTGCCAAGATGGGACAAGACCCATCTGTATATCTAGGGACTTTCACTAGGTTCAGCAAGGGAATGGTTAAAAATCCCAAGGGTGGGAGGGATGAGGGAGTCTTCAAGGTATAACGAAGACCCTTCTCCCTATAGTCAGTGTCACTCACTACTTGGGGGTGCAGCAAACAGGCTGTAAGCGACCAGATTTTTTTGTGGAGACCCCCCACGTCCGGATCTGTATTCAAGTGTAAGATACGGTTCTGTCATTTTTCCCTTTTTATTTTATTTCTGAAATTGCCTTTATCGTGTGTGTACTTTTAAAATCATTGTAAAATCTTGTAACTATTTTCTAAAGCTCTGTAGTATTTCTAGGAATAAATAATACATATTCTCAGTCCTGGTTCTGTGTTCTTAAGACTCATTAGCCTCAGAAGAGAACGCTCCAGCGTGTTACCATTTGTATATTGTATTGTGCGGTCAGGTGCGAGCCAAGCCGCCCCTTGCGCAGTTTCAAGCGCTAAAATCAGGTTTTGGCTGGTGGCAGTGTACCTCAAAGAAAGGACCCGAGAGTCCTAAGTGAACCCCAGTCACGGCCGGAGCTGCTCAGATTGACATATCGGAGCAGGCGACCGGTGGGTCCGTGACAGGAGAGAGAAAGAGGAAAGACAGCAGGGGATAGAGAGAGGGCAGCAGAGAGAGCATGGGAGAGCGAAAAAGAGGAGAAAGAAAAGGGGATGGTGAGAGAGTGAAAAAGGAAATATACAGGGTAGGGGGGAGAGGGTGGCAGTTGAAGGTGGTGAGGTGTCACATTGTAAAGTAATGGGAGTGAGGTGATGGAGGCAAGAGGGAGTGAGCTGACAAGGGTGAGAGGGGTCAGGTTATGGAGGATGAGATGATGGGAGGGCGAGAAGGGGTGAGATGATGGGGCAAGACGGTGCGGTGATGGGGGTCATATAGTTGGAAGTTTAGAGGGGGTGAGTTGATGAGGGGGTGAGGTGATGGGGCGAGAGGGGTAGCGGTGAGAGGGGGTGAGGGGAGGTGGTGAGGTGGAGATAAGGCAGGTCTTCTTATCATCACCGGCGTGCTCCCCAACTGCTTGGCTCCGTTGCTCCTCGATTATCCCCCCCCCCCTTCCCCGCCCATGCTGCAGGGTATCCGGACAGATTATAGAATGACTCAAGATAGACAGTCATTTGGTCGACAGTCAAAAGGTCGACAGGGTCAAATGGTTGACAGTCAAAAGTTCGACAGGCAGTAGGTCGACAGAGTGTAGAGATTGACAGTCAAAATGTTGACAGGGTTTAAAGGTCAACAGGGTCAAAAGGTCGACATAGTCAAAAGGTCAACATGCATTTTTTTACCTACATTTTCGTAGACAGTGTCCATGTCGACCTATGTCGACATAGACATACTAAAAACATTAAAACCGCATATTGGCATTTTTCTATGTCGACCTTTTGGATGTCGCCGTTTTGACCATGTTGACATTTTACCAGTCAACCTTTTGACCAGGTCGACCTTTGCACCCTGTCGACCTTTTCAATTTCAACCTTTAGACCCTGTCAACCTTGTGACTGTCGACCACTAGTGGTCAACCATATGATTGTAGACCTAAACATAGATACAGATGTTTTATACCATAACCAATGTGGTTAGGTAAAAGGGAGTTAGGTGCTCTGCGTTTCCATGGCATCTGGGCTCTCTGGCTCCCTGGCCATGTTGCAGCAGAGAGTGTTCCCTGGGAATTCAGGCAATTCAGAGTAAAGCTTGTGCTATAGCATGTCTTTTCAATTACTGGTGATAGTACAGGGCTGCCACTAGGAATTTTGGTTTGGGGTTTGATTTCCGGTCCGGGCACCTCCATGTTCCCCTACCCCCATCTTAATCCCCTCCTCTCCCCCCTCCCTTCACTTACCGCCCGACTCCTGCTCCCTCATCCCCTCCGGCTGAACGCAGCAGGTCCTGAAGCACAGGCTTCATCAATGCAGGACACCTCCTGCCAGTCTAACGGGACACGAGCTCTGAGCATTGACGAAGCCTGTGCTTCTTTCAGTGCACACAGCACAGCGGAGGCAGTCGGGGGGTTGTGGTGGGCAAAATGAGTTGCATGTGATTGGTCCCAGGGCCGCCGAGAGGCAGGGGGGGCGGGTACATTTTACCTGGGCCCGGGCCTGCCAGGGGGGCCCGGGTCCCGACACACAAAAAAAAAAAAAAAAAAAAAAAAAATCGGGTTTTTTTTTAAAAAAAAGGGGGCGTGGCCACGGGTCCGCGATTAGGCCACGCCCCCGAATTTGCCTAAGCCCGGTCAGCGATGGTCAGCGATGGCTGTCCTGCTCCTGCTCCAAGTTCCTGTTCCAAAAGGTAATGCCGCCCGCAATGCATGGCTATGGACAGGGGGAACAGACAAAAAGCGTGTGTGTGTGTGTGTGTGTGTGTGTGTGTGTGTGTGTGTGTATGTATGTAACAGGCTGTGTATGTATTGATATATGTGTGTGTAACAGGCTGTGTGTGTGTGTGTAACAGGCTGTGTGTGTGTGTGTGTGTGTGTGTGTGTGTGTAACAGGCTTTGTATATATGTATAGGTGTGTGTGTGTGTGTGTGTGTGTAACAGGCTGTGTATGTATATATGTGTGTGTGACAGGCTATGTGTGTGTGTATATATTATACAAATAAATATGCTGTAGACAAATAATACAAGAAAATAATGAGGAAATTCGCCAGCTTATTGTGGCGTTAATGCCCACTGCTTTAATCGCTTTTAGCAAACAGTGCAGCTGTTAGTGCATGTGAGCCGTGACAATTCTACTCAGCCGTCTATGAGGAGGAAGTCTCGTCGCGGGTGTCCCGCGATACTCCCCGACGGGCTACTGAAGAGCAGAACAAAACCACCGCTACTTTAGTGCATTCGAGAACGCAGGAACGCGGAGATAAAAGACAACTTCCGCGGCGGCAAGCATTAGTACATCCCGCCCTATGTGTGTGTGTGTGTGTGTGTAACAGGCTATGTATGTATGTATGTCTATATGTGTGTGTGTGTAACAGGCTATGTGTGTGTGTGTGTGTGTGTGTAACAGGCTTTGTGTATATATATATATATATATATATATATATATATATATATGTGTGTGTAACACAGGCTATGTTCTGTATGTGTGAAGGAACAGGCTGTGTATGTATATGTGTGTGTGTGTGTGTGTGTAACAGGCTATGTGTGTGTGTGTGTGTAACAGGCTATGTATGTATATGTGTGTGTGTGTAACAGGCTATGTACTGTATGTGTGAAGGAACAGGCTATGTGTGTGTGTAACAGGCTATGGCCCTCATTCAGGTTGGTTCGCTCCCCCGCACGGTCACACAGGGGAGCGATGTTGTGCATGTGCAGCCACTTTGTGTGAGCGAGCAAACCGATTATTTGCCGCCCAGATCGCATGCAGCAGTGTGGATGGAAGCGTGGGGTGGTGGATATGGTTTGCGCCCATGGGAACTCCCATGACGTGGGTGCCGGGGGAGGGCAGCTGATGTCACCGGATGTCAGCTGCCCACCTCTTCTGGTACAGGAGCGCCACAGATCTAAGACAGCAGAGACTGACAGATCTGCGAGCGCTTGAGAAATTATTTGATGGTCGGCGACCGCACTGCCCTGCACACAAGCTGCAAATCGATGATGATGTAAAACATCCGTTCGCATGCGTGAAATCTGAGGTATTTAGATGACCCGCAAAGCTGCAAATTTTGCAGCTTTGTGGTCAATCAGAATGACCTCCAATGTGTGTGAAGGGAACAGGCTACATGGGGCCCATTTATGACGGATCATATATGGAATGCGATCTGGGTGGGACCATGCTGCCCAGGATCACATGAGATTAAAGAGGTTTAATGGACACAATCCCCCCTCTCCCTCCAGGTGCACATACCGCTGGCCATCACAATGCAGCTGCTCTTGGCGCCGGATCTGTAGCTTTGGGGGACACAGCAGATACCGGCAGCTCAGCTCGGCGATACTGCAAGTAGTGGCATCTGCTGCTTCTTGCCAGAACTGTTGCCGCTTTCCCTGCTGCGTGTTTGAGCTTGGGATCCTTATACTCCAGAGGCGGCGCTTCAAATGGGGATGATCGTGCCAGTCACAGATCTTGGGGAGAGGAGCCGTGGGCTGGCCACCCCTGCTGTATGGCATAGGGGTCTGGGCAGCGCAGGGGGGCAGAGGGTCCCTGCGACGGATGGGCAGACAGCAGTGGGGTCCTTGCGGAGGATGGGAGCTATTACCTAGTTTCCATCCTCCGTAGGGACCCTGCCGCTATCTGCCCATCCATGGCCACGACCCCTTACTCCCATGGGCGCAACCCATATCCACCACCCCACGCTTTTGTCCACACTGCTGCATACGAACGGGGCGGCAAGTAATCGATTTGAATTTTGTGTAGCATAATGTGTAAGGGGCAAGTATAAGGGGTCTACTATTGTGTTGCATAAAGGGTATATGGTGTGGTACACACCCCTATATCCTTTAATGGCCACACCTCTTTTCTGTTGCTCGCCACTCCAGGGGGGCCCCGTGACGCTGTTGTACCGGGGCCCAGGATTTCTCTTGGCAGCCCTGATTGGTCCTCTGGTCTACCTAAATATGTTATTGACCAGTAACTGCTACGTTACTATTCAACCTTTGCAGCCCAGCATGTACCCCACAAAGATAGAATCTTCCAGCATAGTAATGCATTGCATCATCATTCTAAATTGCCTACAATTTGTTCAAGAAGCGTTCTGAAGTGTTTTGACAAATGATATAACCACCATGTTTGCCGGATATGAACCCAAGCAATTCATTATAGGACATGGCGAAGAGGGCCATCTACACCAACAGATGGAGCCACCTTTGTTCATCCCATGGGTGCACCATAGCTTTCTGTCTTGGCATACTATTCACATGCACTCCCATTGCCAAAAATCGGGCATGCAAGCGTCTCGCAGGCACGCGCGTCTCATTCTCTGCGGACGGCGCACTGGATGAACAAAGGTGGCTCCATCTGTACAAGGAGCTGTGGGAAATGATCTAAACAGCATAGTTCAACATCTCTCCAGAGGTCTGTTCACTTGTGGTGTCAATGCCATGTTGAGTTGCTGCACTTTTCCTGGGCTACAAAGGTTACAGCACAACACTAGGCACCTAACATAAGACTTGGTACCTCAGTGTATATGATCAGTATATATAGGGTAATGCTTGTAAAACAATAATTAGATTTTACTGATTGTATGCTAAGTTCTGTGTAGTACTTCTCTAAATGTATATGGATGTACAGTACAGTACTAACAGAAGGAGATTACTATGCTACTAAGACTATGATAGCCTGGGGGGTGGGTGCAAATAACCGGCTAAGGTTTGTTGAGTACTGCAATTAAGTACTGTAGATCAGTCAAACCATTAGGGAGGGGATGATTGGCATAACTGGAAGGTGGCCTGTTCGCACTGGGCCTGTTGACACTACTCGCTTTCATATGTTTGCTGTCCGGGCTGCCACTCTTCTGGGATTTGCACTCCTGAAAGCTATCTAGGAGAAACGCCTAAGCTGGTGCTGTCCACGAGTGTGGTGCTGAAATCCTGGCTCCCAGCTAGATCTACATAAGGTGCATTTTACTCCACAGAGCAGCACCACCTCTCATTTCAGCCTCACCATGAGTATCTGAGCACCTGTCACCCCCATATAAAAAAATACAAAAGCCCAAATGTTGATTACTGACTGGGGAAGGTCCGTGTGCCTCATACCCATCTGTGCAGTCATAGTCGAGGGATTTTTTTAATGAAAAAAAAAACACAGTACTGCAACATGGATCAGTCTGCTTGTTGTATAACTGGTCTGTTATTTGGGATCAGCTGGGAGCCATCATTGTTAAATGCAGTTTGACATAGGGTCGCCTTTGGGGCTCTATAAAATGGTCCCTAGGACATGGACATAACTGCTGCAACAATAACATTTATTGTGTGTAGTCTAAAGAAAAAGCCAAATATAGCAGGGCTATGGGCAGCCATTTATGAAGATAACAGGGTTCAGGCATTGTGCAGGACATTCGACTATGAATGTGTGTGTGATTACCACTGCATTTTCTGTGAGAACTTACTGATTGCTGCAGGTGTACAAAGTATTTTTACCAAAGATTCCTCCTATCTAATAACTCGGGGAAATATCATTACGGTATGTCTTATGCTGGGTGCACTCTACATGATGTGTTTACCCAGCGACATCAAGGCACACAGGACCCATGTGGGGGTTCTGGAATCAGCAAGTGCATGCACACATACTGATGATGCTGGCAGTGACAGGGCAAACGCCATGCTACATGCGGCAGCATTACTATCAAGTTCTGAGAACTTGGGTGTGTGTTAGATTCAGGAGGTAGAAGGGTAAAGCAAGAGAGAAATTCCAAATAATGTCTTAGGAACAGGAGTTAATGGATTGGTCACAAATAACATCTTTCAAACCGTCCCTTTAAAAATTGAATAAAAGGCCCTTTGGAAAAAAAACAAAAACACAGGAGGAAGATAAAGGATTCCTGTTGGTGCTGAAGAAGTACTGGAAGAATGTGAAGATGATGAAGAAGACTATCTGGTTTTCAAGGGATGATCGTGTCGGCGAGTAGGAGGAGCCAAAAAAGATGGTGGACTTATCTTAAGAAGCCCGGGGTAGCTGAGAGGCGGAGTAAACAGGTCAGGGAATGAGCCGGAATAATCAGGAGTCCAACAGGTACCAAGTGTATCGACAGATGACTGGGATTAAACATGAGGACTAATAAACCAGGAGCCTTGTAGTACTGGACCACACTGAAGAATTTTTGCGCTACACCTGAAATGCTCAGACATCCTCTCTATATACCATGAGGGTGCCTGTCATTGATTGTCAGGCTATAGGGCTGGAGGGAGCTCTGGCTGTCCCAATTACAGATCTGCCCATATTCAAGATAGAGGCGCCAGCCTCCCAGCGCCACACCGCCTGAAGACACCTCCATAAAGCCTCTGTCACCCTTTCATCACTTCACACAGCCATTGCCCAGCTGCCTGCGCCCAGCACAGCGAGCCACCACCACACACAGGCGGTTGAGTACCAGTCCCATCATGTACCGTGGCATTGACCCATGCCAATTGCTCTTGCTTGTGCTGTCCTCTGTTGTACCGCATGTGCAAATGACTGAGGATGCCACTGACAACTGTATCATCAGTGACATAGCACACAGTGGACAATATGAACATTTTGTCATTCTGACCCATCAGAAGCCGCAAAATGTTTTATAGTGTCGTCTGGTGTGTACCCAGCATTTAGAGTGCTTGATGGTACATTTAATTATTTTATTTAAGTCTTAGAATAGAGCTGATACGTGTAATTTCCTGCATAAAAGAGAATAAAGGTACAGCACTGAAACGATCCAGTCTACACCAGCAATCTGGATTTGTGCTATCCTGTCCCATCTGCAGGAGGGAACGTGCCCTGCTATATCGTTGCTCCAGGCATAGTCATACAGATATGCTGAGCACTCTCCTATCCCAGAGTAATACAAGCTGCCATTTATCACCACTGTATATTGCTGTAGACCTCAGTTCAAGAGATCACGCGCTATTGCTGATGCCGCAACTGCATTTTACAGAGAACTGTACAGCATTTGGCACAACTGGGTCACCAGCTCCTCTGCCGGACATAAACGCACTCCTGCAGTACATCAGACCTTTTACACCACTTCATGCGATAATTTATACTTCTTCAGCTTGTTGTGAAGTGTGCTATAAACTTTTTAAATTCATTTGTAATAGAAGCGAAAAACAAAATTCCTGTCATCCAAGCCACTTTCTAATTTTACTGTCTTGATAATTTATTCGCGATTTGCTAGAATAGACTCTCAAAAGTAGATTTGGCACAATCCTCGTCCTCTTTAAAGACAGAAAAAAAAGACAGATGCTTGGCTGATTTAAAAAAAAAAAACAGAAATCCCAAGTTACCGTGCCAACTGGGTGTTTGAAGCCAATTCCATAAAAATGGTGTTAAGGTTTGCTTAGTTCAGGGTACATGCAAATTATGACACCATGTCCTGTGACCCTCGTGTATCGTCACATGGACTACAATTATATTGATTTAGGGATAACTGTAATTGTTAATGTCATCGCTTAATGCTGAAAGGGTAAACTACTGGCACAGAAATGACAGTACCTAGTATTCTGTACTATCAGATATGCATGCTAATATTTTACTCCTTGGTGCCTGGAGAATTTGATGGCAGCTCCTATCAGAATTAAAGGTTGCAAGAAAGAGATTGTGCAAATGAAATCTTATTTTCTCTTGGAATTATTCTGTAACAGTAGCTATCACTGAGAGTACCCTGGATCAAGGGCCTAATTCAGACTTAATCGCAAAGCACATTTGTTCTCAAATGGACAAAACCATATGCACTGCAGGTGGGGCAGATGTAACATGTGCAGAGAGAGTTAGATTTGGGGGAGTTATATTGTTTCTGTGCAGGGTAAATACTGGCAGCATTATTTGATATTTTGCTTTATTTATATCTTAAACTGGAAATACACTTATGCGACTTCTCAGAGGGAGCAGTAGCATAAGACTTCCCATGAACCGCCATGTGCTGTCAGAGGTTGTCAGATCCAACATACCCTACGGGCAGCCCTCTATGGTCCAGGGACTTCAATCCAATGCGCATGGGATCGTAGATCGGATCTAAAACACATGCGACTTGCCTGATTTCATTAAATATCTTGGTCCGATGTCAGAATAGTGTGAAATCGGGCAAGGTCACATAAGTGTACATTACACTTACATTTCCCCACCTGCAGTGCAACATGATAAATAGGGATTCCTGCAACGAGTTTCGCTTTGTAGCTTTTTCAAGGTGAATTGAAAAAAGCTACAAAGCGAAACGCGTTGGTGGAATAGAGCCAGGACACCCATCCTTTGGACCCTCAATCTGTCCTTATCCAATGTGACCGGACCAGCTTCCTGAATTACCCCAGTAGCTGTGAATATCGGGACAACATAATACAAGCCCACCAGGTAGAGCCCTACAACAACAGGCGTTCCCTGGGTTGGAGAATGCAATCTCTCCTAACAAGTCTTTTTTGCACCATTGGTTTTTCTAAATTGGGACATTACCAAGGAAGCAATATAGGAACGGACACAGGACACCACTCTATCTGAACTTTGGGTGACTATCCTTGCTCTTTTTCAATTTTTTTTGTACCAGCATTTTTCTATGGAATGATTTAATGAACTATTAGATTATCTTTTAATATAATCATTTTTAATAAAAATGTTAATACTTTTTACACCTGTTGCATGTTCTTAGACCAGCGCGGTTTGCTATTCTTTGTTTCTGCAATGATTATGCCACATATTGTTAGTGTCATCATGCATAACACCACTGTAAAATGCGTATATGTTTAGGGTACAAATGATCCTATAGTCTCTGTAAGGTAATTGCTGAGTACATTTCAGATTCATTTGCACAACCCTAGCTCTCAAGGTAATATAAATTAAAAATTAGTTCCTCCAATGAAACAGTAAAAAAATGATTTGCATAGTATCTGGAAGTGCCCAATTCCTATGTTAAGCACATGAAATGTTTTAGTAGTAACCGCAACATCTTCAGTATACTTTTAAATAACCAATCAGATCAGCACATATCACAAATATAGAATATTTGCATAAATCATAAATAAGTTATCACATCCATGTGCTGAGATCAAAAAGATGTGGTGTAGGTTATGATAATGTAATCTATGGAGATTGATATATGCAATATAAAATGGAAAGATTCAGCATAGAAATGAACACTGGCAGTGTAACCCTGCTTCTGCTGTCTAACCATTTACAAGCGTTGGAGCCATGAGTCTACTGTCCGTGACGGGATATGGCCATAGGTCAACCAGCTTAAGGTCGACACCTCTAGGTCAACATGGGTCTAGGTCACCATGGGACAAGGTCAAGAGGTCATTAGGTCGACATGGGTTTTTTCACTGTTTTTTGACCCGACATCTGCCATCAGGCGGTATTTCATGCTCTTCCATGCACTAGGGTGTGGTGGGAGAATAAAACATTGTGCCAAGCATAGCGAGGGGATGCGGTGCACTTTTATCCTGTTTCCATGTCGATATCCGGGTCAAAAAACAGTAAAAGAAAAACATGTTGACCTTTTTACTGTCGACCTAGCCAATGTTGACCTTATGACCTGTTGACCTTGTCCCATGTCGACCTAGTGGAGTCGACCAACTTATGGTTGACCAAATGATCCACACCCGTCCCTGACTGAGAGTCAAAGGTGCTTTAGTATCCTAGAGCAGTGGTAGCCAAATCCAGTCCTTGAGAGCTACCAACAGGTCACATATTCCAGACAGCCTAGCTGCTGCACAGGTGCACTCATTACTCACTGACCTATTTTAAAATATCCACAGGTGGAGCTAATTACTTCATTTGTGATTCTGTGAGGAGATCTGGAAAACATTAACTGTTTGTAGCTCTCGAGGACTTGAGTTGGTACCCCTGTCCTAGAGTATTGTAGGACATCCAGGCTGTTGGACCAGTGAGGGAAGCCATGTGTAGAGTACCTCATACCTCCCAACATGACCCATGCCAGGAGGGACACAATGCTCTGTTTCTGGACTTCCCTCTTAATGTATGATTGCGATCACCTGTGTGGAAACACATTTCTTACACATAAATCTAAATAAAACAGGTGATGGCAATCACACATTAAGAGGAAGTCCAGATACAGAGCATTCTGTCCCTCCTGGCATGGGTCATGTTGGAAGGTATGGTACCTGCAGGCAGGGCCGGTGCCACCACTAGGCAGCCTTCGGCATTTGCCTAGGGCGCCGGCAACTAGAGGGCGGTACTAGAGAGCCGCACTGCCCGGGATGGGAGAAGCCGGGCAGCATCTGAGCACCAGCACAGACGCTGCCCGACATTAGACTGCGCATGCACAGTCTAATCCCATGATTGGAAACTCCAATCCCGGGATTGAAATCCCGGCGTTTTAGGGGCCAAATCCCGGGATCCCGACGATCCTGGGATTGGCCACCCTAGTGCTGACCACTTCCAGCCGCCTGTTATGCTGTGTACACACGGTACAATCCAGCATGAGATTTTGACTATATAGTCAAAATCATATGCAGATTGCACAGGATTTTTACCTTGCGATCCCGATGAGCGCTCCCGTGACAGCACAAATTGAAACCCAGATAGACAGGGCAGCAATGACTATATAGTGCAGATTGTATGAATTGTATGTAAAAAGTACAGAGATAGCAAAGATTGTATAGCACTCAAATCTTCAGTCGAATAGCAAGGGAATCTCACCGTGTGTACACACCATAACAGTCACAGGTTAGTGGAAGCCTCTGACCTACTCACAATTGGACAGATTGCAAAAACTTGTAGATGGTTCGGAAATCGCATATGGATTTGCGAATAGATTGCAATTAGGAATCCAATCGCAACTCTCACAGTATAGCAGGGGGCGTCTTTTATTTCTGTCTGGGTGGCGGCTTTCTGCTCGCAGACAAGTGAGAATTCTCACATTAGCGATCCTTGCCGAATTAGCACCTTTGTGCGGCAGTCGATCTGCATAAAATATACAGCAAAATTATTGGGAAGGGTGCGGCATGAGCTGTCGACAGATGGGATATTGACGGTCATTAGACCGACATCAGGATCCTGACTGCAGGGACTGTGATAGGTATCAAGCGCTACAAGCTCCTGTGGGATCGCTGCGCTCGCCGCACCGCAGGCCCGCTGCGCTTGCCACAGGTTCTGTTCTCCCTCTATGGGGATCGTGGACGGAAGCGTGACTGCTGGGTCTCTGACAGCAGGACGAGGGCTACAAATCCCCTGCGGCCTCATTGCAAGGTGGGGTTTAGAGGAGAGGATGGAGGGTAGGTGCTTAAAAGTGTGAAGTTAGTCTCCCCCCCCCTCACCGGGCGTCCGCACCGTGTGTCCCGTTTACAGCACCAGCAGTGACACGTCTCATACATCACAAGCATTCTCTGGTTTGCAGGGTCTCCTGCCGGGTCTTTACCGCTAAAGGGGTCAGGGAGCCTCTACCTGAAATGCAGTATTTAAAAAAAAAAATCAAGAGTGCAGGGAATAGCCTGCTGGGCCTTGGGTCCTCTTAGCAGTTGCAACCTGGACCCTCTGTAGTTATGCCACTTCCCCCTGCCCAGAATCTTTGGGTGCAGAGGATCATCAGGACCCCTGTAGTAGCAGATTTGCACCTCGAATGATTCCGAGTGTAGTGGAGTCTCTCCAACGTCTCCCCAATAAAATAAACCGTGTTTATGAATGAACGAACATATGCAGCATCTAAAAATAAAATGTAATGAATAAAACCACTGCATGATACTCTTATTAATCACTAAGACAGTGAATAAATCTAGTTTATTTTATCACTATGTAACCCAATGGGAAACTTGTAATACAATGAGAACTCATAGAAAAATCTAATTCTGATGCAAACTGATTAGACCCAGATGAGTCTTCGCTGCTCAGCAAGTAGTAAGGTGTCTCCGTCCATGCAGCCAGTCATATCAGTGCTGGAGTGTGAAACCACGTACGGTTTGCTAAGCACCGATGGCACATTGCTGTTAACAGCTATTTAGATGAAGGATTCCTAATGAGCATTGTGTGCATCTATTATTTTATTTCTTCCTATTTCCCAGTGGACCCCAACTTCCCCGTTAAACTATCATAGGAGTGAAGAAAAAGGAGAAATCTTATTTTATAGTACTGTAAACTGGGGCATATTAGGAGTGTCCATGCCGGTGGGTCACAATATTGTATACATCAGTCTGGTTTCCACAGCACAGGAGCACCTGGAAGAGTCACAGCTCTGTTAATTGCCGGGGCTGGTCCTTACTATAATGAGAGCACTGTACCGAATGCTACGTTTTCCTTCAGCCCATCATTCCCAGTGCTGATTTTTTACTTTAGAAAGGAAGACTTGAAGCTTTATGTCCCTGTGCATACTTTTGAAAACAAGATTCAGGGAGGCAGTAGAATTTTGCACAGAGCTACATTGAGGGGACGTGTCATGCTCCACCCAAAGGGCATGTCTAGATCCATATATGGAGAGACTGTGAAAAGAGATTGTGAACGTGGCACCTAGAAGCGTGGGTGTGTGCTGCTACATCTGAGAGGAATCTTTCAAAATTACATATAAAAATGTAGATGAGCCCCAAAGCAGTTAGTAAGAGATACTATACTTGGTAAAGTGCTGGGAAATGACGCTGATGATTCAATGTAAATGAATCTATTCCTCATTCCTTTTTTCCACAAAAATGTATCAGTGTAATGTGGGCTAGGTGACATGAGGGAGATTGGTAGGTTAATGAGGGACAGAGGGAGATTGCTGCTATTTCAGGGAGTCTCCTGCAGAATGCAGAAGGGTAGGCAGCTATGGTTTTAGGAGAAATCAGTCCAGACTGTGCACTAACCACTTAAGTCCGCTTGGTGAAAGAACGCAATATAAACAATTTTTTGTTTTTTTTCTTCTAAAGTTATTTTGATGGAAGAGGTTAACATATATATTTTTATTCTCTTTTTATAGAGCTTTGCCATTGAATTGAAGCTTCTTCACTGCACACGCGTGCACCCAAACACTCACACACACACACACACACACACACACACACACACACACACATTGATTGCATCAATGTGTCATTTGCTGGCAGAAAACGGGCAAAGCATGTATATAATGCCTGAGATATTGGTTATGGAAACCTACTTTCCTTAAAGCAGAACTGTACATTATATGGATCATATCATATGATGCCATCCATATAAAAATCCAGTCCTGGTTACATACTTACAGGGCATCCTTTCCAGATCTCCTGATAGCATCACGAGTTAAATAACAACCACAACCTGTGAATCTCCTAAAATGTTATTCAGTAACAAATACACCTGTTAATGCTTCCTACATCATCCTACAATGAGCAAGTTTTATAAAAGAGAATAATTGCTAAAGCTTCACTTGGCCAACAGGGGGCGACAACACCCGTTGAGGCGGCTAACCATTGTCGCTTACCATATATGGCATTGAGATTAATTCCCAAGATCAACCAACCCAATAATACATCCTAGTAATTACAGCTGAAGATCCCATTTCTCGTATGAGAAGCATCCAATCCATTTTGAAATCCATTAATTGAATTGACAATAACCCTCTATAAAGTCACATACCCTGTGCTGCTGGTGAGCACAATCTTTCTTCCAGTGGAATTGGATGTCTGTCACATGCACAGTTCTCCATATGCGCGATATTGGTTATATTTATACATAGTAATTAGGTCACTTTTTAATGGGTCTTTTTCCCATTTGAACAAGTCCACTTTGTCTATTTTTCTAGATAACATAATCCCTCCATTCCCTTAACTATGCATGAACCTTGTTAACCTCTGCTCTGTACTTCTAAATAGTCTCTGATGACTGTACCCCCGACCAGTGATTTGTTCTGCGGTTACATGACACTTGCATTATGTGCCTCTATTCCTTAACTTTTATGTATAAGATGTTATTAGCCTTCATAATACACTAGCTGCCAGTCAATAACTGCTGCCATTCAGTTTGGTGAATATTAGTATTCCTTAATCCTGTTACTTCACATTTCTTGCCAGTTGTACCTTGCCTAAAGTATAATGCTTGAGTAAAATTTATACTGCGTTAATTTTCTGTGATTGTCATTTTCATAAATTGTAATTCTACTTCCACCAAATGCAGCTGCTGTGGATTGTGGGTCATTTTCGGGCGCTATAAATCAGGCTGCTTTTGAGCCTTACTTATGGCAATAATGAGCCAGATGCACTAAGCTTCAAAAGTGATAACATGGAGAGTGATAAACAGCCAGCCAATCAGCTCCTACCTGTCTTGTCACAGACTGTGATTGAAAAATGTCAGGCAGGAGCTGATTGGCTGGTTGTTTATCACTCTCCATGTTATCACTTTTGAAGCTTAGTACATCTGGCCCAATATTTCGAATTTACTGCATCATCCTAGTTATGAAATACCTAACACTGGATAAATCTATGTCCCTAAGGTCTAAACACACCGAGCGTTTTTTAGCCATGCGTGTATGGACAGCCATGATGAGGAAAATTGCTTTGATCGGATTTATCAACACAGAGTACCTGGTATGCTTAAAGCTGCCTAAAACCCCTTTCTGCTTTCTTCAGATTCTCTTCATAACCTCCTGCTGGCCGGTCTTATTGTTATACCACCATGTGTACGCTTTTGTGTATGTCATGTTGTTTTTGATTGCCTCTGCAGTGTGCTATAAATATAAAATAAAAATATACAAACTTGCTCAAACTTTTGAAAAAAACACCCATTATTTTTTTACTTCAATAGCTTCTACTCTTAGGAATCTTTTCAGCTACACCCTGATTTATCTCAAAATGTAATCACAAACTAAATCATTAAACTCAAATTATTCTCAACATAAATGTACGTGGCGTAGTGGTGAGCACTCCTGTTTTACTGTTCACTGTGCTGGGGGGGGGTTACCACCTTTCTGTACTGGGTTATTATGTTATCTTCTCTCTGTGTTAGACTGACCATACACTTAAAGATTTATTCTCCAATTGGATTGGATGTGATGAAAATCTGGTAATATATGTATGCAAATGACAATGGACAGACAAAAATAGTCAATCAGACAATTGATTAAATCCCTTTTATTTTGCTAATTTTTCAGCTTTTCAGGGGAAATGGCCAGTTGTCATTTGTTCCTATACGTTACCAGATTTTTGTTCCAACAAACCAGATTGGACAATAAATGTTTAGATGTACAGTATGGCCAGGGGTTAAAGTGGGGGTGGAACGGAGTTCCACCACCTCGAAGAGTGAGATGAAACTAGTTCAACTTCCACCTTGGCCCTGCGCAGTAATTCTAGCAGAAAGGCATTATCGGATGGAGGGAACCAGGTAATACAGATTGTAAACTCCAGTGGGGCAGGAACTGATGTGAATTAAACATTCTTTTTAAAGTGCTGTATAATATGTAGCACTCAACTGTATATATAACTGTATATAATTGTATATTTAAATTCTGACTTCTTGAAGTAAAGAAAGACAATGTTAGGATTTAATTTGACAAAAAAAGTAACCATTCTTATTGAATAAAAATAGTGATTACACATTTTCATACACCAATCTAAATGCAAAACAGTCTATTAAAATAAAACAGATACAGTATAACACAGAAATGGAACAACTTCACTTACTTTTTTTCCCCATAATCTGCTGCCAGTGGAATGATAATGAGGAGTACACTGTTAGTATGTATTACACTGACTCCCAAGACTCATTTCACAGCTTATACCTTTCTCCCCCTGTGATATAAGGATATGTCGTGATGAGGTGTGCTGGTAAGCTACTGGTTTACATTTTATTGCTCTACTATTCAAAGATATTTCTAACTATGGGTTCTTAAAAATATGTAAATCCGTTCTTGAACATAACCGAGATGGAACATTACCAGCCGGCGTGACCTTCGTCCTGGCTCAGTGTGAAAGGATCAGCTATGGTCATGCATAGTGTGTCGCCACAAGGAGTATTTCTTTGTCCAACCTGGGCAAGCCTGGGAACCTGGGTCAACCTGGGAAAGGCATGACCTGATCATGCCTAAATGAAGTTGTGACTCAGGAGCTCTTTCAGATATGTAATCATCCACTTTAGATGACACACGGACAGACACGGGTCCTGTGTGAAAGGTGACGACACCGGAATAACCCTAGTCCATCCTGCGGTGTGAAAGGGTTACGGAAGTGCATCTGAAATCCAGCTTCAAACCTTGTTCAGTATTCCATGTCGGACCTGGGAATTCTGTGAGAAAGAGGCATACATGTAATGAATATTTCTGAACATTTTGAACCCCATAGATTCATTATGGGGGAAATTTACTAAAGAAAATTTGTAAAAAAAAAGGTGTATTTGTATCCAGAAATACACTTATTTTTGACATTTACTATCCCGAAAATACGGCAATTCGTATTCGTATTGATGTGCTATCAATACGAATAAGAATTGCCGTATTTTCGGGATAGTAAATGTCAAAAATAAGTGTATTTCTGGATACAAATACACCTATTTTTTACAAATTTCCTTTAGTAAATTTCCCCCTATGTGTCATGTTTATGCCATTGACACATTTTCAGGGGTCACAAATGTATTCATAAATCACCGTTATATGCGTTACGGGCACTATTTTCATTTGCTCTGTTTGCTAGAAGTAATATTATGAACTTAGATTGAATGAGATGTTTTAGCCAAGCTGGTAAGGTCATTGAAACAGTAATTAAAAAGGGTTCATTGCTCTTCTTTGATAACATTGCATCAGTCAAGGTGCGGTGACACAAAGCTGTCCTGTGATGTATGTTTCCTTCATCAGCCTACAGTGACCCCTACTTTATCTCCCATACAGGGATTTACTGGAAAACATTTCTTTACTAATGTAAACAGATATACATCACATATAGGAGTGCAAACTATATTACTAAAAAGTGTGCAAACTATATAAGGATATAGCCGTTTATTAAAAAGATACTTTTTAATAAATGGATATATCCTAGAACGTATCTTGCACCTTATTTCAAATATATGCTGACATTGGACACATGAAGAGTGACTTATTTTGTATACATTTTAAAAGATTTTATTGTACTGTTGAGTGGTACTATACAAAAAGACTAGCACACTCCAATAATATCTTTCATATATATAAATATATATATATACCACCCACTACCAGTCAGCTACTCAAGCAAGGAGGAGACTCGCTATTGCACTGTGGTGGTATGCTACGCCAGGAGAGTACCGCACAATTTCCTGTTTGTTCGGGGTTGGTATCTCCACTGTCTGCATAAAAGGTGACGAAGGCTATTCTGGATAAATTATATAAAAAGTTCATCTGTTTGCCACAAGGACAGCACCTAGATGACACCATCCATGGTTTTTTGCGACGTGGGTACCCCCAGTGTGCCGGTGCCATCGATTGCCCCCCGTGACAACCCTGCCGATTATTATAACCGGAAAGGATGGCATTCCATCGTGGTACAGGCTGTGGTTGACCATAAATACTGGTAAGCATATTTTTCATGGTCTATTTTTTAAATGCAGTGTACCCTCCATTGTTCTAAAAATTGTTCTAAACTTTCTTGTAGCTTCACTGATGTTTTTATTGGGTGGCCTGGGCGAGCACATGACGCTCGTGTTCTTGCCAACTCGGACTTATATAAGATTGCGGAGGACAAGCAGGGAGGATGGATTTTTCCCAGAGAGGTAAATAATAATTAAATATATCTATGCCTTTACATCCCATACCTGTTTCAGCATTCTATTAAAATGATACTCATACTCTTGCATTTCTTTGCAGAAATCCAAGACTGTGCATGGTGTGGACATCCCAGTCCACATTATCGGGGATGCAGCCTACCCTTTGCGGCCCTGGCTAATGAAGGGGTACACGCAGCGTGTGCAGCTGTCTTCCATTCAAGTGGCATATACCCACACTCTCAGTTCGGCAAGGATGGTGGTGGAGAATGGCTTTGGCCGCCTAAAAGGACGTTGGCGCTGCCTCATGAAGAGGAACGACGTGGACCTGAAGTTCATGCCACATGTAGTCGGGGCCTGCTGTGTCCTTCACAACTTATGTGAGATGCAGAAGGAACATTTTCTAGAGGAGTGGACTGTGCAGGACCCTAAAGTGCCACACTGTATTGGGGATTTGACGGCTGAGGAGGGGCAACATTCTTCTAGTGCCGAACTTATTAGGGAAACTATTTGTAACCACCTAAATGAGATGCTATTAATAGTTACTGTTAATAACCTAAAAAAACCATTTGTAGTGTTTCAGGCTTCGCTTTACTTTTTGCAAATAACATGAACAGGCATATAAAGTGTAAAACGTTGCCTATTTGTAGGCCCAAAAGTATAACATCTGGGTAACACATTTAACACGTACATCCCCCGCCCTGCCCCATAAACATTAGGACCTTACAAAAGGCCAAACATTTAAAACTGTATAGAAAGCCAAACATTGGCGATTGCAATTGCCTGGACTGTACACAGGCATAAAAAAGATCAAGTGCACATCAAACATAAATATAACACCCTAAAGACACAAAACCCACCCTAACCCCCCCTAAATAGGAAACGTGCACTAAAACAGGCAAACAATGTGAAAATCCCTATTGCAATTGTCTGTATATAGGGTATTCAGGCGAGGATGGTGGCGGGTTAGGAGGATCATAGTATGGACCTCTGGAATACGGCGGGCAGCTATGCTCAGGGGCAGTAGGGCCTTGGTTAGCTGGGAGCATGTTGTTACCCACAAAGCGAGGCAGAATGTGTTCCAGGAACTGGAATTGGCGGTCTTGGTAGCTGTGCAAGATGCGCTCTTGGTGACCCATTATCTGCGTTATGAAGGTCTGCTGCAGCTCTCTTTCCGCCTCGATGAAACGGAGTTGCCGGGCATCCTCCTGTCGCTGCATGTTGTTGTCCATGTTGCGCAGTTCTTCACAGAGCACCCTGGTCATTTCCTGTGCTGCGAGCTCTACTTTGGTGGCTTTGCGCTTCCGCGATGGAACTGTATATACTGCAAGGGGAGTAAAAGAAGGAGAAAAAGGCATAAGAAAAAGCAGTGGTGTGATCATAGGTGTTTGTGGCCTACTTCCACCTACACTTGATACACTCTGCGACACCAAACTTTGCAGTGGACGGTTATGGTGGCGTATAGTGCAGCATTACTGTGTATTGGAATGCAAGTGCTTAGGACATTCAAGCAAGAATAAATACTTACTATTGGTGCGCATCACAGGGAGAGCTTTCTGGGGTGTCGCTTTGGGTGTGGCGGGCACATCACTCTCTTGGATGGTTTCTGCACTGGTGCCGGTTATGCTGTCATCTGCATGGTTAACGGAGGAGTTTATATCGGTGTCATCTGGGACTAGTATCAGTGATGTTGGCACAGGTGATATTGTCCCAGATTCGGTACTGTCCATCGACTGATTGTCTTCATCAACCACCGATGAGAGAGTGACCGAGCTGGAGGATGACAGGCTGACGGGGTCACTCAGCGCAGTGTGGCTAAAACATGCTGTGCACAGCTCGTAAAACATCCAATCTTGCCTTGCAGCCCCGCTCTTATTCCGATTGCGGTCATGTATGCGGTAGAATTGTTTCTTCAGCCCCTTTAACTTGTTCACCACTTGCTGCTGGCTGCGGACGAAGCCCCGCAATGCCAGGACCTTGGCAATGTTGTATATCTGGGCATCCTTCACAGTACCTGAAGTCTGGCGCCGGATCTCCTCTTCCCCTCTGATGGCTAACAGCTCCCTCACCTCTTCATTTGTCCAAGCCATGGCAGCCACACTTGCAGGGGTTAAAACCCTTTTTGCCCGACTTGCAGGGGTTAAACCCACTTTGCCCGAGATGCAGGGGTTAAACAGCACACTTTTCCCGAGTTGCAGGGGTTAAAATGCACTTTGCCCACAGCACGTGCACGCTGTATCTCCCTGCACGCTGTATCTCTCTGCACGCTGATTGCTGCCTTTGGGCGTGTCTGGGAGCGTACTGCACAACAGGAAGTTGCCCTGCTAGCAAATCAGCGTTAGCTGACATCAGCAGAGGCAACACGGGAAGCAGGGACATGTCCCTGCACCTTTCACACCAGCCAGTAGTCCGGGAAGGACCCGGGAGTAACCCTGGTACCTAGCCGCGTTGGATTGCCGGCAAATTAGCCAGGGATTTTGTCCCGGGAACCTTTCACACCAGCGCTAGTACCGGGTTGTTCCCGGACTCAACCCGGGAATTTAGGCTGGTGTGAATGGGGTATTATAGGCCTATACTTAGGACACGCGGGAATGTACTGAGGCTCGAGGAAAAGAAATTCTGTACTGAATTAAGAAGAGGATTCTTCACCATTAGAGCAGTAACATTCTGGGACTCATTGCCGGTGGGGGTGATTACAGCAACTACTGTTAATAAATTTAAATCAAAACTGAATGCATTTTTTGGTCAATAAAGGACTCCTATAGATATGACTTACTCAAGTCAGTAGTTGAAAGTTAGATTGGTTGAACTCGATGGACTAACGTCTTTTTTCAGCCTTAATCACTATGTTACTATGTTACCTTTACATCTATTGTAACCAGGGCAAAGATTTCTAATTGAGATCATATCCCCTAATTTGGTAAAGTTGAGAGGCATTTTAATAGCTGCCCCTCTCGCTGACACCGCATTGTTTTTTTGTGTGACATTTGGTCTGAATCATTGAGTCAGTGAAGCTGATTGGACGAGCCTTATCCTTTAACATAGTAAACCATTAAATAGAAATAGGAATTCTGTGTAATGTGCATCTAGCACAGGGCTGGGCAATAGCGTCCCTCCATATGTTGATGAACTACACATACCAGCATGCCTTGCATCAGTTTCAGCATGGCCACATAGCAAAACTAATGCAAAGCATCCTGGGATGTGTAGTTCATCAACAGCTGGAGGGCCACTTTTGACCAGCCCTAATCTAGCATCACCATAAAGCCCTGCTGCTTTATAATGCTGGGTCAGTCGCATTTATTTTAGCCAATAAATGCTTAAAATAATGTATATTTGTATTATGTATACATCGTATTAACCCTTTGAGTGCCAAGCAAATTTGTCAAAATTGGTGTGAAAATTGCCAAGCAAACATTCTTATTCCTCCTGTAATGGTTACCTTATGTCGAAAATAAAATCTTTTTTTTTTTACACAACATTTTTCATTTGAATTTATATAACAAATATGAGAGACGCTGGCATTTTTAGCGGATATTCTGCGCATCGCTCACAGAGATATTGGCACTCAACGGGTTAAACATCCAAAACATAATGTTGCCTCCTCTAGACAACTTGTACATGAGGTCAGATAACTCCAGTAATTGCATATAGTTTTATTTGTCACTATCCTCTTTGTGTATTGATGACTTCCATGGCTAAAGAGTTGATTTTCATTTTGCATATTGCGTAAAGGGAGAAGACTGCTTTGTGATATTCTCCAGTAAAACAGAGCTTTGTAATGATGAGGGAATAGATCCATTTAAGTATGCATAATCGCCAGTGTTTGGAGGTGGTAAATGCTTGTTCTTGCAAAGGATAATATCTGTGTACACATGAAACACCGCTGTGTGTATAAAGAACAACTCATTAGCAAAATAGGATATGAGCCCGACAGGCAGAAGCCACGGCGTGTTAGACAAATCACCATTCCACTGACAAATGCTTTCTTCACTTCCCAAATGTCAAGCAATTTTTTTTATCTAGTCACTGGTTTCCCAGTGTCTGATAAAAAGATCAGATGAGAGGCCTAACGAGCTAGAAGTAATATTTATAGCTCATCAAATAGAGATTCACTGGGTGTAAAGATCATGCTGCCACATGTTGGTTATCCTGTGGAGTTAATATCTGATCATTTATACAAAAGGGTTCCTCTAATGACTAATGACCTGCCCTTCCATTCAGGGCCGGTGTATGGTTTCCCAGCACCCTTGGCAAAACGTCAACCTACTCCCTACCCACCCCCCATACTGCCAATACCCACTTTCCAACCCCTTAAGACTTTTATTACCAAGGGTTGGGATCATTTGGTCTACAGCATTATGGTCGACATGGAAAAAGTTCGACGTGGGTCTAGGTCGACACGGGAAAAGGTCGACCTTTTTCCATGTCAACCTAGACCAATGTCGACCTTTTCCCATGTTGACCTAATGGTGTTGACCTAATGACTGTCGACCATAATGCTGTAGACCAAATGACCGCATCCCTTTACCAAAAGGGAGAGAAATAATTTGATGGTGTGCGACTATCGAATGATTTATTTCACATTTAGTCACATGCAAGGGGAAGTCTTAGAGAACTATATCCTCACATGCTAGTGATGGGATTCGGGCACGGGGGGGGGGGGGCAGACTTTTGGTCAGGCAGCGGACAGCATTTACCGGTTTGCTAGCCTGGCGAAGAGGTCTGAATCAGGCCCATATTTCTTTGTTATCCTGTGGTGCTCACCATTATGTTACATCAACCATTTTCTCTTTAATGGCAGCCTGGTATGCCTTTGATTTTATAAAAAAAAAAAAAAAAAAACCTGTGATGGCTATACTGGGATGAATGCTGTGAGTGGGAGGATCAAAGGCCCAATTAGGAGCCCGGTGGGCTTTGGTATGAAACCATTGGGCCTGATACAGAGATGGGGAAAAGCTGTGACTAGTGCAATAAGAAGTTTTTGATTGGCTCTCCTGCTCACACCCCTTACCCGCCCCTTATCTAAGGCCAGTTAAATTTACCGAGGTTTACTGATTTGTTGAGGCTGTATTACAGAACTGGAAGAATCCTTTGAGATATGGCTACATGTAGCTGATGGGAGTGGGTATGTTAGTAAAATATTTACCCAGATGATTATGCAGGTGTGTCCAGCTGTGTGATCAGGAATCATTTGGTCCAGGGGTGTTTTAAGAGAAGAGGAGTGCAACCTCCTCAGTCCGGATCCCCTCATGTCTATCAGGCAGTGCTGTAGAGTCTGAGCAATAGGGGCTCACACTGTAATATGCATGTGTAGATCTCCAGAAAAAAATGGAATGCAAATAGGGCAGTGATTGGGTAGTTTTTATTTAGTACTTAATGAAGGACATAATGCCTAATAAGGGCAGAACCGGGGCATAACTGTGTGGCCCGGTCAATATGGCCCAACCCCACGACACAAGACTATTGGCATTGGGAGGCAGGTAGTGGGTTCCTGTTGATGTGATTCGGTGGATAATATGTGTATTTAAAGAAAACAATACACCTATTGATGTGTATAACTTACACCAGTGGTTCCTAAACTGTGGGGTGCCTCGGAGCAGTTGTAGGGGTGCCCTGGGTTGGTGGTCTAAGACCAATTCAAATTATTTATGGTCAAGAGGCAAAACAAGGGATCTTACAATCATAAAATATGTGGGAAAATAGAAGGGAATCCTGTCCCTCGTAGCATAGCTGATCTTAAGGATGACATACAGTATAAACACAATGTACTTAATGTAATAGTTTTTTTCTTAATTACTCAATAAAAAAAAATTGGCCTAGAGATGCCACAAATGTTTTTGGGATACTACAGGGCACCGTGATTCTAAAACGTTTGGGAACCACTGGCCTACGCCGTGCTGCATGGTGTACCCTGGCTTGGTGTACAAGGACAAATCCATACGTTTGTGTTAATTGAGTTGAGTTAATCTGCGTCTCTCATCCACACTCACTTACACTTGCAGGATTTTTGTCAGGCAGCATCCACCCTATGGAATGCCCTTCCACGCACACTAAGACTCTCCTCTAGCCTCCAAATTTTCAAGCGTTCCCTGAAAACTCACCTCTTCAGGCAAGCCTATCATACTCCGGACCTCCAGTAGCATTTATATCTAATTGCATCCCATCAGGACTGTCTTGTAATCTGAAGGGACTGCCATGCTATGGAATTCTATCCTTATGTATCCCTCCTGTTATCCCTATAGATTGTAAGCTTGCGAGCAGGGCCCTCCTACCTCCATGTCGGTTTGTATCTACCCAATTTGTTTAATCACTGTTTTCTTCAATTGTAAAGTGTGACGGAACATGCTGCTCTATATAAGAAACTGTAAATAAATAAATAAAATAAATTGAGTCATGTAAAGGAAAAAAAAATGCAGAGGAATGTAGTTTTATTGTTTAAAAGCAAACGGGTATAAATAAAAGTCCTATGATGTAGGGTTCCCTTTTTTGATATTTTCAAACAGAAATAAAGTTTTGTTACCTGAGCAGTTACAGTATGCCTCGTTTTGTCTTTTACCTTCTGTCTTGGAGACCTTGCATGAGAACTTCTATTCCTGGTCTCCACAGTGTGACTACCCCTCCCTTGCAATGTTCACTGGCGTTATTGAATGTGTCAGGCAGTCGGCTTAATTCACAATCTCTGTGTAAATGCACAGCTTCGGTCATTTTAATTATGTTGGTTGTCAGAGGGGCCTAGCTGAAAGTCTAATTATATGTCCAACATGGGAGACAAATAGCTTAACTCATCTGCTACTGTTACTGTACGCTGCAAAAGCAAACACTAGACTTTTGATACAAGGAGTTTTCTTAGGGCTGATGCAGTGTTGGAATTAATTGCATTGCTTAAAAAGGAGCATGCACAGATGTCTATATTCACTCCTATGCTCTGGAGAAGCAATTGCATTTGTATGTATTCCATACGCCTGGTTTGTTCCTAGTCATTGTATCAGTGTGCCCAATATAAATGCAAAAAGGCATATTTCGATATATGTTTAGATCTATATTGCGCACATTTGCATAAATACATCATCAGTTAATGCTTCTTATGTTAGAATGCCCCTTCATACTCCAGTTCAAAAGACAACAGGATGGACTCAGGAGCCAATTGGCAGCGCTGTCCTTAGCTGCTTATCTTATACCCAACACGTTGGCCGAGGAAGAGTAGGAATCTCATGAGCATGTTCAGGGCAGCTGAGAGGTATGCCGGGCCTGGTAAAATATTGGGGTGTGTGGCCTTATCACGGGGGCGTGGCCACATTCCGTGATTACGCCACACACCCAAAATGTTTGAGGTGGGTGAAAAAAACCCCCTAAAGTTGAGGGGAGGGGGGGGGGGGAGTGTTATTGCCCACACACACACGCTCACACACCTCAGCAACAGCACACACCTACAGCATGTGCTGTGCTGACAGCAGCTCAGCATGAGCTCTCACACTGTCAGTGAGACGCTCATGCTGAGCCTACTGTCAGCACAGCACATGCTGTAGGTGTGTGGTGCTGCTTCTGCCTGGGAGGAACGGAGGGGGAAGGTGTGAAGTGGGGTCACACCAGGGCCCCCGCCGGGCCCCTCCAGTAATCCTGGGCCCGGATAATTAGTAAACGGTCTGACAATCAGAATCAAGATTGAATACCCCCACTAGTCTCACTTTTGACTTGGGCTGTGGTTTTGTAGTAGTCACTTTTGTGTCTTTAAATAATTTTATTACTATGGAACGGATTCATAGATTGTAAACCCCAGTTGTTTACATACATCATACGAAGATTAGAGATCTGCACATGCACAGCTCCTACACTGTGCATGTTTCGGTCTCCTCCTACAAGATTACTTGCAGTTCCCCATAGCTGCTTGTGTCTCCAAAAACTTGGGACATGTTGGCCATGTTTTCTGAGAGTGGTGAGTCCAGCATCTGCATCTTTGACTGCAGATTTACTGGCCTCACAAGCAGTAAGGTAGCAGCCATTATGAAATTGGGTAAAAATGGTGTTTGGAGAATCTATCAGCCCCAATATGATAGGAATTCGCCTGTTCTGAATTAATGGGATATATCCCTTATCCCTATTGAATTCGACAGAAAAATTGTTAATTATAATTCAGAAGTAGGCGCTTTCCTCACGGATTTTCTATACGAATATAGGAATTATGGAAAGGATGAAGTTATACTCTCCTTAAAGATGACCTTCAGATCTCTTCTCCTCCTGATGTTGGATCCCTCGGATCCTCCAACGTGAATATAAAAGGAAGGATACAAGGGAAACCAATGTGTGAATCTGTATCAACAATTAAACATCAATTCTCCATTCACTTTCTGGTCTCTAAATGCTCATAGACCATCTGCGTACCCAGACTCACTCGAGAGGATATGTAATACACTTATAAAGGTTTCTTTTTTGAGGGTAAGAGGGCGTACCCGTACTCACGGTGTGCTGGATGGTTCAAAATATATCAAGGTATCTCTTCCAATGTTTTATGGGAAAAACTCTTTATTCGCAAATACAATAAAATAAATGAAGTAAAAGATCCAGGATACAGGCAGTGTCAATTCTAGAGTCAACACTCAGGTTTCCAAGGGTCCGGACCTGGAGCCTGTGTGGACTTCTAGTCTTACACTTACCTGATTCTCTGGAAATTGAAGCACTAGTTCAGGAACAACATGTTTCGAGACTTTAGGTCTCTTCCTCAGGCTCCTTACTAGGGATGGGATGTTTTTAGATACGATACGGAGATTGACTTCCGGTCACGGAAGTCCGAAACCAGGAGGTTCACCCCTAGATAGGTATAAAAATGGCAAAGGGACAGGACACTAGTCAGGAGCCTGAGGAAGAGACCTAAAGTACGCAGATGGTCTATGAGCATTTAGAGACCAAAAAGTGAATGGAAAATTGATGTTTAATTGTTGATACAGATTCACACATTGGTTTCCCTTGTATCCTTCCTTTTATATTCACGTTGGAGGATCCGAGGGAACCAACATCAGGAGGAGAAGAGATCTGAAGGTCATCTTTAAGGAGAGTATAACTTTATTCTTTCCATAATTCCTATATTCGTATAGAAAATCCGTGAGGAAAGCGCCTACTTCTGAATTATAATTACCAATTTTTCAGCAGCCATTATGAGTTGACTTAGGCTTGATCAGATGGCCGTCCCGTCACTATTGATGGTTGCGATATTAAGCTATACCTCCCAACTGTCCCGCTTTCGTGGGAACGTCCTGTTTTTTTTTGTGGGTTTCCACATCCCGCCCGGAGCCGGCAGTGTCCCGCCTGGAGCCACCAGTGTCCCACAGCAGAAAATGCTGTGCGTATGTGCATAGCATCTATTCCTTCAGCCTGTCAGGCTGGGGACATAGCCAGCAGCTCCCAGAGCCACTAGCCATGCCCCCACAGTGTTGAAAATGGGGGCGTGACCTCGTGGTTATAGGCCACACCCTTTTGCTGCAAGGTCACCCCCCAAAAAATTTCAGTCGCATGCGAAGCATCCCTCTTCCCTCCACTTCAATGTTGAGTGGTATGGGTAAGCCAGTGCTGTGTCACTGGACTCAGCACGTGGAACTGTGCTGCTTATTCTTTATGATGCCTCTAGCAAGCATTAGCACATTTTCACACATTGGCGTCCTGTTGGTGCCTCCTGCTGCATTACCGTATTAGTTGGATGCATAGGAGAGCGCACATAGAGTGTTAGGGGTGCACAGGCACCCCCTAATGCTGTGCCCCCCTTCTTATAAACACCTCTCTGCCGCTAGCAACCAGCAATACCTTTTACCATATTAAAAGAAGCGCCCATCATTCAATTATGTGTGTTTTGCATTGTTAATTGTACTAGACCATTGTCATATCACTACATACCTGCGTCATCCATATATGTTTTTGACTTTATTTGCATGAACTGTTACAGAGATTAATAAAAAGATTAAAAACTGATGGAAATAGGCAGGAGATTATGTTGTGGCTGAGAGACTTTTATATTGTAGTGAGAGCCAATAGATGATGGTAGACACGCCTGATTGGTGGAGTTAGATGCACCCAATGGGTGTTGTTAGAGATGCACAATAGGTGGTGCACCCCCTAATAAAATGTGCTGCGCACGCCTATGGTTGGATGATACTGCACAGATGCTTCCGTGCCTCTGTTTAATACCCCACATATCCGAATCAGGACTATAGATTGTAAGCTCCACTGGGTCAGGGTCTGATGTGACTGTTTTAATATCCTGTGTACCATGTGTGCACGGTATAAATAAATGGCACTCTATAAATAAATTACTTCATTAATAACAAAAAGTTTTATCTGACTGTTTAGTTTATATCGTAAGGAAAATATCCAGCATGCATTTGCATGCTGGGTTCCACTGTTTAATTACAGCTATTCATCGATTTGTGTATTTGCTCCTTTGTCTGAGTGGATTTTCGTCTGTAGTCAAGCAGTGTGACCACGGTGTTCATTAAACCTCTGAGATTTTAATTCGGAGAGAGCGCTTTCTTTATGGAATATTGACTTGGAAGCAGTAATAACGCAACACTCCTCTCTGTTCTCCATAGAGATGCTGGCAGGTTCTTCCTGCCTTGTCAGCTTTGCCGATTTGTGCTGCTTTCAGTATCAAAAAGGACATTACTGACTTAATCAGAGGCAGAGAACTACCCTGAGGTCCCTCGCAGCTTCTCTGAAACTGGAGATAAAAAAGAAAAGTTGGGGGGCGTGGCCTAGCTACCAAGCTGCACGGACGTGGGTCGCCTAGGCTCTCCAGCCTTAGAGAAATAAATTAGTGCCTGGAGCCCCAAATTTGCACCCCAGCGGACCCTACAACCCATAGCTCTCTCCCCCCCTTCTGGGTGACCGAGCTGCAGCGCCGGCGGACCGCTCGGGTGTCCGCGCGAGTTGCGGCCTACACGGCAGGTGAAGCCGGGGCCTGGATTTCCGCGGCGACCCGCGGCGCTGCTCCAGAGGAGGACACCGCCGCCGCGAATCGCCTGAAGGCGGCGGCGACGCTCACAGACGCGGCCAGAACCCCGCTGGGTGCCTGGGGACCTGAGGCTGCCTGGCTGCCACTCCGGGACCCTCCGGGGGAGACATAAAAGAGCCTCCCACGACGGCTGCAAGGAAGCGGCGGCCATCTTTAAAACGGAGCTCCGGAGCTGCAGCTTCTCCACACCTGGCTGCTGTGTCCCCCTGGGTTTGCACACCCAGCATCTAAGAGGGAGAAAGTAAGTGGCACTGTGTGCCTTCCCACAGCTCACCCCAGACTGCAAGTCACACATATGACAGGGGGGCTGATTCATTGCAACTCTTTGACTGGCTGACTTTACTGCATAGCCCTTAAGTGCTCCTGGGACCCCAACTGCTCCCTCCCCCCACTGCTAATAGGGACAGTTAATCTAACCTGCACTGTTCTATTGCACCAGATTACTGAGGCACTGTCCAGGAACTCAGCCTGACTACTGATCCCTGCAGCTCCCCCAAGCGCCCCCTCATGCACACCTAACCAGCCCTAATTTCTCCCCCCACCTGGCATCTTCACTGAGATGAAGTAGCACATTCGGTACAAGAGGAGCCATCCCATACAAGCACTTCCCCGTACTACGGGTTCTCTACAACCTTACAATGGCACCTAAAAGGCCCAAAGCTGATAAATTGACACCCCAAGTGGCCTTCTTTAAGCCTTCACCTCAAGCTTCTAAACCAAAACCAGGCGATCTACTAGCAATGGGCTCCGCCACCCTAGCCCCTTCGCCCACCTCGGGTCCACATAATGTGGCTCGAGGGGCCCCCATACCGGACGCACTGGGCGATTCCGATGCGCTCACAGTGGGGTCAATGAAACTCCTACTACAGCAGTTTAAATCGGAGGTAGCAGCGGAATTTCGCTCCACTCTCCAATCCTTCCAACAGTCGATAGATGATTTAGGGGGACGGACAGACCATCTAGAGAACAAAATGGGTGAAGTGGTGGGCTCTCACAATGACTTGATCTCTAGCCATGATTCTCTGAAAGCTGAGTTGGTGACCCTGAGAGACAAAGTGGCGGACTTGGAAGATAGATCGAGACGACAAAATATTAAACTCCGAGGAGTACCTGAGAATATCTCAAACTCCAGCCTAAACGACTACGCAGTTGATTTATTCAAAAAACTCCTCCCTTCCACAAACGCAGCAGACCTCCTGATCGACCGAATACATAGACTCCCTAAGTCCAAGAATGCACCGGAAGGTGCTTCGAGAGATGTGCTAATGCGCTTACACTATTTCCATATTAAGGAGGCAATTTTGAAAGCTGCCAGACCCTCGGAGACCAACCACACAGTCCTGGGCCCCATACAAGTGTACGGGGACTTGTCCCAATACACTCTTTCCAAGAGACGCTCCTTCTTCCCGATTACGTCTATCTTGCGTAAGGAAGGCATCCAGTACAGATGGGGCTTCCCTACTAAACTACTGATTACCCGGGATGGCTCCACGTTAGCTATTTCCACCTTGGAGGACGGTATGCAACTCCTCTCTAGATGGAACATTGCTGGATCTTCTTCTGCATCAGCCTCTCCTGAGCGCGGCCTTCAGCGGGACTGGGCCGTGGTCGGATCAGAGAGTTAAATATCCTTTCACAGCAATATCCATATATATTACCACAGTACCGTTTTACCATGTCTGCCGTAATCTTCAATGCCTTATTTGTTATTTGTTACAGGTCTGTCTCAATCGAGCGGTTTGTTAAGTGTATACCCCTTTGACGCAGTTCTCCTGCCTTCCTAGGTGTACTCATTCTTTAGTGTCTACTACACGACAGGAAACATTTAGTTTAGTTTAGACTTAAGGTTCCCTATGCGAGTTCCCTCCCCTATAATTCACATAAGGGGCAGGTGTTTCTGTATTAAACGTAAGGAAGCATCGGAAGACTTACAGGCAGGCATCTGTCGAATGCTATGGGTGGGGGGAGGTGGGTCTATATCCCTGACCACACCCCCCGCGAGGTTTGCCATGGTATGGCACCTCATTGTGCCCCCAAGAGGGGGCAATTCAGTTTCCCCATACTTTTTTTCCTTGTTGTTTTTATTTTCCTTGTTCATTACCCCCCCAACTCTACTTTGTCAACATTCTAGAAACCAGGTGTATGTGACCACTCAATATAAATATTGCTCTCTACTCACGCTACCCCCTCAAATGTACATTGAATATGGTTAACATTATTTCTATGAACGTGAAGGGACTAAACTCCCCTCACAAAAGAAAGGTAGCCTTAAAATACTTTTCCAAACTAAAGGCACAAGTGGTGGCAGTGCAGGAAACCCACTTTAAAAAGGCGGCACCACCTCTCTTTACCAATACAAGATTCCCACACTGCTATATGGCGAATGGCCCTGTTAAAAAAGCTGGGGTTGCCATTCTCATTTCACAAAACTGCTCATTCGCCCTGACGAAACAAGTGCCTGACCCAGAGGGTCGCTATTTAATCCTAGTCGGTATGCTAGAGAATGTAGAAGTTACACTGGTCACTTGTTATGCCCCCAACACCAAACAGTTGGCATTCTGCCGTAAATTACTGGAGGTTATTCAGAAGCATGCCAAAGGGGCTCTGCTGATGCTAGGTGATTTCAACATGGTTCTAGACCCTGCGGTAGATAGAACTAGGAAACCAGTTGTAGCGATTAACTCCCCCCCCAGAGAGGAGCCTAAAGGGAACCTTAGATCATTACTAGCAGAATATGATCTCTACGACATTTGGCGGATCAAACACCCATCAGTAAAAGACTATACCTACTACTCGCATGTGCACTGTACATACTCCCGAATAGATCTAGCGATCTCAGACAGATGGTCTTTACCATCATTTAGGAAAGTGGATATCCTCCCTTTAACGTGGTCGGATCATTCTCCCCTTTTCATCTCTTGGGACATCACTAAGAGAAGCACCCAACCCGGGCAGTGGCGACTAGGCAAACAGTCTCTTTATAACCCAATAGCACTCCAATCAATTAGTAGCTCAATCCAGAATTACCTGAGTGTAAATTCCCCATCAGACACATCGATATTTAACCACTGGTGTGCTCTTAAATCAGTAGTAAGAGGAACTGCAATCCAGGTGGCTGCGAAACTAAAAAGGGAATATAGGAAAAAAGCAGAGGAGGCCGAAGCAGATGTAATAAGATTAGAGGCCCTTCATAAATCTAACCCCTCAGACAAGAGTCTGTTTAAAACTCTGAAGAATGCGCGTGAGAAATTAAACCAATTCTCCTTAGCGGAGGTCCAGAACAACATTAAGAGACTAAACCAACAATACTACGTTCTAGGGAACAGAGCGGGCCGACTATTGGCGCGTAAATTGAGGGGTAGAAGAGCGAAAGGAAAAATCCATAATATAATCACAGATAAAGGGCAGAAAGTCACCGACCCGCTAGAGATAGCTAGCGCGTTTGCCTCATACTACTCTAATCTGTACAATCTCGAGAAAGACCCCTCCACGCCCCAACCAAAAGCGGACTCTATTGAAAAATTCCTTAGAGATTTGAAGCTGCCCAGATTGACCCCTGAGACATGTCTATCACTCAATAGGCCCTGGTCACTAGAGGAAGTTTTATCGGCAATTGACTCCATGCCCCGAGATAAAGCCCCAGGCCCAGATGGTTACCCTGCAAATTTCTATAAAGCCTTTAAAGCAGACTTAGCCCCGATCCTCGTAGCAGTCTTTAACGAAGCATCCGATCTAAATTCTTTTCCTAAGGAAATGCTAGCAGCACAGATTATAACTATCCCCAAACCGGGTAAATCCCCCTCCATGGTGCAGAATTATAGACCCATTGCTCTACTAAATACTGACATAAAATTATACGCCAAGATAGTGGCCAATAGAATATGCCCCTTATTGCCAGACCTCATTGGTCCTGACCAGGTGGGATTTGTATATGGTAGACAAGCCCCAGACAACACACGTAGAATGTTTAATGTGATTGAGCACTGCTCCGAGATGAAGAACTCACTACTCCTTATGTCCTTGGACGCTGAAAAGGCCTTTGATAGACTACACTGGGGCTACCTAAGAGCCGTCTTGCTTCACTTCGGATTCACGGGTAGAATTCTGGATTCCATTCTGGCCTTATATTCATCCCCTTCAGCAAATGTATTTACAAACGGTTGTCTCTCATCAAGCTTCCCCATTACTAATGGCACCAGACAGGGGTGCCCCCTTTCCCCTCTCATCTTCGCTTTGGCGATTGAGCCTCTGGCAGCGAGAATTAGAGAATCAGCCTCAATAACCGGACCAGTGATAAATGGTTTGCCCCACAAGATTTGCCTATTCGCAGATGATATTCTGCTATGTATTTCGAATCCAACAACCTCCCTTCCTGCCCTACATGATATCTTGTCACAATTCTCGGCCATCTCCTATTACAAGCTGAACACTAGTAAGACGGAAGTCCTCCCCTTTTTTACGTCTCCCGACATACTGGCCAGACTAAAAGACGAGTACAGGTACGCATGGCAGACGAGATCCCTGAAATACCTCGGGATCCATCTGGCCAGTGAGGTGGACATATTAGACTGCAATTACGGCCCCCTCTTAAAGGCTTTTGAGAGCCTAACTAGAGATTGGATGATGCATGAAGTCTCCTGGATGGGCCGAATTGCCGCAGTAAAAATGGTGCTCCTCCCGAAACTTTTGTACCTATTCAGGGCAATCCCGAGATTACTCCCCAAGCCTATGTATAATAAGATTAATAGGTCCCTTTCTAAATACATATGGAAAGGCCTAAAACCTAAAGTAGCCAAAAACATATTAACACGCTCTAAACTAGCCGGGGGGGTTGCCTTCCCGGATATTGAACATTACCACCAAGCGTGCCTTTTGACTCAGGCAGGTGACGGGTTCACACTGAACTCCTCAAAACCCTGGGTCTGCATGGAAAGGGCGGAAATCACGTCATGTAGCCCAGCTGATCTCCTATGGATGCCACCCAGTTCCTTCCGCTCGCTGGCTATAAAAAACACAGCGGTAAAGGCCACAGTGAAGGCCTGGCACGAGAGTATGTCGAGCAGCACTGACATTACCCTACCTGCCCCCCCTATGTCCTTACGTTCAGTGATGTCCCTAATACCAAACTTGAGGCTGGTAAATTGGATTTCCAGTGGCCTGACTACTGTGGGTGATTTGTATAGAGAGGAACATCTAGTCCCTTTCTCCTACCTACAAGAAACTTACAATATACCTAGGTGTGATTTCTTTAAATACTTACAGCTGAGACATTGGTTGGCTAGTTCCTTCCCCGCCTCACACTTGTCCCCACATATTGCTGCACATATCCACAAGTTACTATGTGGCCCCAACCACAAAGGAGGGATATCTAGGTGGTACGACTACTTGATTACCCAGAAAAACACGCCTAAACTCAAATCGCAGGCTCTATGGGAGAGGGACTTCCAGAGAACTTGGCAAGAGGAGGAATGGGATCTGGTATATAAGTCGTGTTTTAGGATATCCAGGTGCATCAACCACTCTGAGATGTTTTTCAAACTTATACATAGGGCATATTATACCCCCGACCGCCAACATAAAATTTGGCCCAGTGTTTCGAAATTATGTTGGAGGAACTGCGGGGAAACAGGTACTATTTTCCACATATTCTGGGAGTGCCCCATCTTGAGACCTCTCTGGGAGTCAGTGTTCCACATGATCAGTAAAGTAATCGGTGTGCAGATTGAGCCTAACCCAGAAACGGCTCTACTTCATCTCTATGGGGGCTACCTGTCCAAAAGTGAATCCTATGTTCTGGGGCACATTTTAATTGCTACCAAAGCAGCAATCGCCCAACTATGGAGGTCTGCGGGAATCCCCAGTCTTGAAATGATATGTGAAAAAATTCAGAAACACTACACCTTTGAGACTGCGGATGTCCAGTACTCCTCCTCTATTAACTCTATACACATGAAATGGCTGGGGTGGGCTACACATAGAGAGGTTGCAGGTTGTACAACAAAAAATAATACAACGGCAGATATTAATCTTCTAAACTCCCCATGCTCTGAGTGATTGATGCCCGGCCGAGGCCGCTAACGTTAGAATTTAGTTTGACGAAATAAGCAATGTATTATGTCCTTGATATCTCCTAGCTTACTATGTTAGTATGTTATTATGATTAATACTATGATATAGCCTTACTACTATGTCTATCTTGAGCAAAATACTTGAACTCTAAACATACACCCTCCTGGTTTCTATATGTGTTATGTACATTGTATGCCTATTGTATCCCCCCCCCCCCCCCTTTTCTTTTTCTGTATCCCCCCCTGACTTACTTTTTTCTGGAAAATTCAATAAACATATTGTTAAAAAAAAAAAAAAAAAAGAAAAGTTAATTTAGCAATTAAGAGACTTGAAAAAGTTATGTTGTATGAAAAAAGGCGGGCTGCTCTTGTTTAGAGTGATAGTGGACAATACTCTAGACGTAGCGTTCGGGAACCGCTGATTGCATCTTGTCAGTGACGCTGAGAAATTGATAAGGCGGCGGTTATGACAGCATTGCGTTATCTGAATACTACTTTCTCTATGAGAGTGTGTTGCTATTTCCTAAGAGAAAAATTCTGCTTCAGATCAGTTGGCTGTTAGTTATATTCTTTCAAATAAGCTTTACCATCTTCTCGATCAATCTGGCTAACCGTATCTGGTCTCCTATGATGGTCTTCTGTTCAACTGCTTGTCCTCTAACTGTTAATTTGGTAAGACAGCAAATTCCCAAAAAGTTATTTAATGTTCTGGACGGTCTTCCAGGCGCTAGTTGACTGCCGGTATTGCCTCTGCCGTGATATTAACAGCGCCGCACGAATACCACTGCCAGCATGCAACGGGATGTGTACGTAAGCACAAAAAATAATGTGGCTTTTGTTTCACTTGCTTGTCTGTGTGATGAATTTCTCTTTTATGTGAAATGCAAATATGTGCATTTTGTGGCTGTCGGCTTAATGGTAATATTTACCGTGAGTTCTATGCGGTATCCAGCCTTTCTTATTTTATGACGCCGCATTCTCTGCTGGGGAGGCTGATTCCTGTGTTATAATAGTTTATGATATAAGAACTTTGCGTTCCCCAAGGTCTACTGATAGACTACCAACAGCAGAGAGGTCCTCAATCTACAAAATAATACAGCCTACCATAAAACCTAATGCTCACACTAATTATTCTTTATTTGTGTGCCCTTGTGAGTAATTAAAATCAATTTCTACAAAACTGTGTGTTTCCTGAGGCTTGTTCTTTCCCACAGTGCCCTGGCTCACAGATTTCAACTTTAAAGAAGTGCAGACAAAGCCAATTATATCCTGTTTGAGATCAGAGTTTTGGCAACTTAAAACTATTCCTTCAAATTGTTGTAGATTTGCATTATTCAGCGCCCTCCTTTCTTCTGCTTTTTAAATATATAACCCGGTGTCATTTATAGAACTATTAGCAAAACTATAAGGAAATAGTGAATAAATATCCAAATCTAATTCCCAGCTGATTAAATGTCACACACTGTAATTATGTCTATGGTTGTGTTGTTTTGTGTATTCTATTCCTTTGTTTCCCTTTATTTACTCCCTTCAAAATACAGTGTTGCATTACTCACATACACGTTATACAATTTACTGTATAGGCCCATACACACTGTGCGACTTTGAGCTGAAAGTCGCTCAAAACAGCAGGTTTGAGAGGCTTCCAGCTCAAAGCCGCCCAGTGTGTATGGCCCGGTGGTGAGCGCTGCTGCGCGCTCCCGCAACATCGCCGGGAAAGCCGTTCATCTGCTGGTTATACCAGCAGATGAGCGGCTTTCAGGACGGCTTTGCATAGCGCTCCGCTATGCAAACCCCCCCCCCTCCGTCAGCGCCGGGCAGGGGGAAACAAACGTAGTATTAGAAACAAGATTTTTAGAGAGAGTACACTATCGTAATAAACCTATACTTTAAGTGTAAGAACCAGAGATATCTGTTGTCCCTACAATATTGTCATTGAGGTAAGCCCCATACACACTAGTTGGCAGTGGCTGCGGCTGATATAGTTAACAATGATGTTGTCCGTACACACTGAAAGATATCAGCTGCCGATATCATTCAGTGACATCATTTTTTCTCTGTTTTTTCTCCGTTTTTTTTGGGACCCACTCAGTCCCATTGGTAGCTGCTTTACAGAACACCCCTTGTCAGTGCCCATATACACAGTAGCTTCAGTGACATCACCAGGACCTGCTAAGCATGCAGGTTGCTTGACTATATTGTCAAATTCGCCTGCGTGTTTGGAAGACATAAACCATCGTTAACACGTGCTGGAGCTTCACAATATCGAGTGTACACATTAGACAGCGTTGTGAACAATATCGCTAAGAAGCCACTATCTGATCGATATTGGTAACAATATCGCCTAGTGTGTATGAGGCTGCATAGTTATCGATTAGCTATTGCTGTATTTCAAATATTATATAAATATTTTGATGGTAATTTGTCTCTTTTTTATGGTAGATTTTGTAGCATTGGCTGCCTGTTAATCCCCTATAGTTAATGTTACGGATAGCTTGTTACTTGACCTTTGAACTATGTTGCTCTGTCTTTTTCTTCCAGAACTGACCAGTTGGGCATGTTTGGGAAAAAGGAGTTTGACATGTTGGCGCCTTATGTAGACAGCTTTAGTCTCATGACTTACGATTATTCAAATCCGCAAAGGTAAGTTATGAGGCAAAAAGGGAACATTTGAACATTACAGAGTAAGGGTAAACAGAACAAACAGTCGGTCTAGTGATTCTATTGGAACCAGTTACAGAAGCAATTCAGAAATGTGTCATGCCTCTGAGATGTCAGTGGTTCCTAGCAAATTGATTGGCTCCTTGTGAATTATATCAGCCCAAAAATGGCTACTGTATCTCTACATAACACAGGGCCAGCAATGGAAATCTTGGGGCCATGTACACTGTACACCTCATTCCAAACCCACACAACACTCTTCTGCATGTACCAATAAATATTGCCTTTGGAGCTTCTTAAAAACAATTAAGAGCATGATACACTAATTAGTATACTATGACAATAAAGATTACACGGTCACTCAGTGCAAAGCTCAGCTCCCGGACCTCACCTAAAGTTTTGCGGCTCCAGGGCCCTGCTTTCAGTCAGAGACGTCTCCCTTTCGCTGTCCGTCCTGTAGGCTGCTGCCTGACTGTTGG
Organism: Crinia signifera; assembly: GCF_055691185.1. Taxonomy (NCBI): domain Eukaryota; kingdom Metazoa; phylum Chordata; class Amphibia; order Anura; family Myobatrachidae; genus Crinia; species Crinia signifera. The sequence goes on along the minus strand of NC_139227.1, from coordinate 82,674,393 downwards.
GGCACTTGCAGAAATAACCATTGAGCAGGCAGGGCAGGCAGTCACAGAGCGTGGGACAGATGACCTGGGGTGCCGCGCAGGAGCCGGAGAGGCCGCAAGGGCCAGCGGGTATGGCCGGGGCCATGCGCAGGGCAGATAGGAGACAGCCGACTCAGTCTCTGAGCAGTCGCGGGCCTGGCTTACACAGACAGGACACAGTCAGACCACCATGGCGGATGGCACACAGTAGACGGGCCGCTGGGACCACTGACTATCACAGCTAGTACATGCAAGCGGTGGGACCAGGGTTCAGGGGCCCTTCAGATCGCAGAGGCCCATCACACTTGTCCCCCTTGACTCCCTCTATCGCTGGGCCTGATCATACATAGCAGAATACTACTGTACACTAAGCAGGGAGAAGTAGAGAGTGGAGGTAATTTCAGTATCAGAACTCGGGAATGAATTGTAGTGTCTTCATCCTGTCCCAGATTAAAAATCAGCAATATGTTCAAATTCAAAAAAGTAAGTGGCTGAGCAATTCCATTTCAGTTCTATAAAAAAGCTCTGCAGCACCGCATGTATTCATTACTGCAACAAAGAGCGATCTTGTCAAGAAAAGTAGGTGTAGAAGCTGCCTTTACGTGTGCCATGTCTTCTGTGCTAGGGAAAGGAGAGAGCACATTTGCTGTAATGGGTATTTTGTCAGTATCCACCTGTGGCACAGAATGCAATCTGCCTACAGATGGGACAGGCTATTAAGCATGTGCATATTTATTAGCACATTATATTAAATTACAATTGGAAATGGTACTGGTGCTGCTATTGCTGTTTCACCAGAATAATGCAGGGTATTAGAAGTAATAATAAAGTGTATTGCTTTCACGGTATATAAGTTTGGTCCTTGTTATAGTTTACCTCAAGCTCCATACAAACTATAAGATGCTGGCCGCAGATGATATAATTAACAAGATCAGGTGCGTGTTGACGATATTTAGCATACACACTAAACTATATCATTCAGGGCGGGATGTGTTAATATACATCGCCGCCCTTCGCCTGCCAGCCGCCGCGATGCTGCCGCATATGTACCAACATATGCGGCTAGCATTGGGGTGCGGTGACGGAGACCCCCGCGATACCTGGCCTGGTCTGTGGGGATCTCCGTCACATCCCAGCGGCTGGCAGTGTCCCACTGCGTCTCCTCCTCCCTCCTGCAGCCGGATGTCCTGCTGGCTGTGACACCTGCTGGGGGAGGAGGAGATCAAAGGAGGACAGGAAGGGGGGTGTGCGGGCGGCGATAGAAGCCCATAGACCCAGAGGGTGGCGATACCCTGCCATGCGGAAACGGGGCGGATGGGTAATGGTACATAGGAAAATGCGGTAAAACCCCTGTTTTACCGCATTTTCCCTTTAGTACATTCCCTTTAGCCGCTGAACACTAGGCTGTTGGCAATATAGACAAATTGACCTGCATGTTCAGCTGACAGCGAGGCTCATTAACAATGGGGGGGGGGAGCATGCCCTGTTAACGATATTGAGTGTACACACTAGACGATATTGTGAAAGAATAGACAAAAAATATGAAAATAGTGACTGCGCCCAGACTACTGCAGCCTATGGATACACCTTGAGATTCCCAAACCTCAAAAACATATACAATCCACAACAAATGGTATTCCAAAATGGCGCTGTAGTCTCCTCTCAAGAGATATGTGAATCTCAATCACCAAAGGGATGGAATTGAATCTCCCTCCTTCTGTCCAGTCGTTCTTAAAGACAACCACAACTGACCTGGGTAAAATTCCCTATGTGCCCGTAATGGTTTCTTTAAGCTTCCACAACCTCTGCATGCATGAGTGACGATGTCAAATCAGTAGATCATCAGGACCCCATAAAAAATGGACTCACCAGAATCAGGTGCCCTATGTGCACGGAAAGGTTTCTTTAGCCTCCGAACTCCCACAAGTAAACAGCTTACTCCATGGAATTCTTGCAGTATCCAAAAAATTTATTTCCATCAACAGTAAAAAGACCTAAAATGAATAAAAAGTGGGAAGGAAATCCCAAGGTGTGTGGTGGTCTGGGTTACCTCCCAATCCGGATAGAAGGCCGCCCAGTTGCTGAAGATAGTAACCAGCACCTACCACAAACCTCAAAGGTATTTCTCTTCCTCCTCCAACCACCAACGCGTTTCGGGCTGTGTGAATAAGCCCTTTTTCAAGGTGTCTGAAAACACCTTGAAAAAGGGCTTATTCACACAGCCCGAAACGCGTTGGTGGTTGGAGGAGGAAGAGAAATACCTTTGAGGTTTGTGGTAGGTGCTGGTTACTATCTTCAGCAACTGGGCGGCCTTCTATCCGGATTGGGAGGTAACCCAGACCACCACACACCTTGGGATTTCCTTCCCACTTTTTATTCATTTTATGTCTTTTTACTGTTGATGGAAATAAATTTTTTGGATACTGCAAGAATTCCATGGAGTAAGCTGTTTACTTGTGGGAGTTCGGAGGCTAAAGAAACCTTTCCGTGCACATAGGGCACCTGATTCTGGTGAGTCCATTTTTTATGGGGTCCTGATGATCTACTGATTTGACATCGTCACTCATGCATGCAGAGGTTGTGGAAGCTTAAAGAAACCATTACGGGCACATAGGGAATTTTACCCAGGTCAGTTGTGGTTGTCTTTAAGAACGACTGGACAGAAGGAGGGAGATTCAATTCCATCCCTTTGGTGATTGAGATTCACATATCTCTTGAGAGGAGACTACAGCGCCATTTTGGAATACCATTTGTTGTGGATGATATTGTGAAAGACTAGAGAATATCGTTAAAAATATCGCTCAGAAAGGGGATTCTGAGCGATATTTTTAACGATATTCTCTAGTATGTATGGACTTTAGTTATTCTACTATACAATTATTCTTTGTGCTCCATGTGGTGCAAGAAGCACTGTGCGCTCTTTCCCTTAATTTGGATCTTAATTCACAAATCGTGTACTAGGGGCCTAATTCAGATCTGTTCACAAGGCCACGCGAATCCCTGCATTTGTATGCAAGAAGATGCGTACGCTTACACATACCCTCGCAAGCGCCTTCACGAGTGAAAAATCATAGGGTGTTTTTTTTCCTCGTTCGCAAATAAAAGTCAGTGTGGATTGACTTTTATGTCCGGCGGAGATGGCCGAAAAGGGGACGGATGCTGACGTCATGTGATGTTAGTCACATGCCCCAATCAGGCTGCGAATCACCTGCCTTCCCAGCAACAATAAACATCACCTAAACACCCTTCTCCCTCTCGTGCACACACAATTGTCTCGGCGACTGTGATATTTGCCAAAGGCGTTTGCACAGGGGCTCTGCACACGCGCAGACCCGCATACTCTGAAACCAGGCCGAATTCAGCCACGACCGATTGGGCCTGAACCAGGCCCTCGGTACTTCGGTTGAGTGTTTTTGTCTCAAAGGAATGACCGTAATATAAAGTGAAAGATGCAGCAAAACAATGCATGCGTGGGTATGGGCCATAGGGTCAACAGTAATTAGGTAGATTGACCACTATTGGTCGACAGGCAAAAGGTCAACACATGAAAAAAGGTCTACATGGTCAAAACACAGGCAATTTGTTGACATGAAACAGGTCGACATGAGTTTTTTTATGTTTAGTCAACATGGACAACTGTAAAAGTGTACCCAATGCACGTCAACCTTTTTGATGTGTTGACATTTGCCCTGCCAAACAATAGTGGTCGGATTAATGGCTTTCGGCCTTTTTACTGATAAGTCGGCCCATACCCTTTTAAAGAGCTTTTACAGTGTCCCTCCAATCTGCTGGCATACATATAGCCTAACACAAACACCAGTACCTCTAGCGCACTCTAAAGGGTTAACTCTGGCTCGCAGGCAGCTCATTTTATCATTTAACTTCCCTGTGATATTTAATTTAGCCAGACTATCGTTGTGGAAATTGAAGAAGTTTTGCAATTTGCCGAAATAGCAGTGCTGTCTGCCAGAGCTGAGAAACTCACTCAATATTAGAATATCATGTTACAATTTACACTCCACTACAAGGTCTGCTCTCGGAATGTTAGAGCAGGGAAAAAAGTGAAACTAACTTTTTAATAGAGATTGTCCCCTTTATATATACATTTATAACCTCTGTGTGTGCTGGGAGTCTGCCATTAGGTATAGCTGCACGTGTGAGAGACTGAACTCTGATCAAACTATATAATTTGTCAAAACCAGTATTCTGTCCAGGCTGGAACCAGCACTAGCTCCCGCACATTACTGAGTCCTCAGAACACGACATGTTCTTCTCATTATTCCAACACACAGCAGGGTGCGCGGACAATTTCAGCATTCCAGTATGTGATGGGCAGGTTTGATATGCCCTTAAGACTGGACTTGGTAAAAGCACAGATGGTCGTACACTATCTTGTTGATGGTTTCTCCTCTTCACAAGTGACTCTCGGAGGTCCTTGATGTGGTGACCCTTTCCAGAGGCTGCAGCTGCTCCTGCAGACTGTTCCGTTCACAGGTTGTGTGCCGCACTTAAAATGCACCAATGACTTAATGTGGTCACCTGCTCCTACTGTATCGTCAGTGATTCGATTGACAGCTCCCTTACGGCACCTCCTCCACGTCATGGTTGCAGTCCCTTAGATGTGAAGAGGCAATCAATTCTTTGATTGTTTAGATTGAGGTCAGCGCTTGAACAGTATAGAAAAAAATATATATATTTGTTAAACCATGCAAGCTGGGAAAGTCTAAATATCATGCGAAATTTCGAATGTTCCTTTAGAGCAGGCATGTCCAACCTTGGCCCTCCAGCTGTTGTGAAACTACAGGTCCCATCATGCCTTGCCACAGTTTTGCTATTAGAGAATGCTAAAACTATTGCAAAGCATGCTGGGATGTGTAGTTTCAGACCAGCTGGAGGGCCAACGTTGGACATACCTGCTTTAGAGCAAATGAAGTCACCTTTTGCCTTTGCAATGCTAAATATTACACCTGGGTTAGCGTAAGTGTTTTTTTTTTATTAAATCTGTTCTGTATTACATTTATTTTCACATTTTAAGAAAGGATATATTTCAAAAAAAGAAAAATTCTCAGGAGGGAGGTAATTCACTGTATATCTCTAATGGGCCATACACACGGCGAGATTTCTGCTAAATTTCTAACTTCTACTTCGCTATCGCAGTCAGATTGCTTAGCAAGAAACTGCAAATTGCCAGTGTTTTAAGAAACGATCTACGTCCACCCTCCTGTAATACCTATCCATTATTTAAATTCATTTTTATTTTGCTCTGCACAAATCTCCTATACTAAATCTCTCAGCGTGTATGTTAGATCTAGACTTTGGAAACTCTCCCACACTAAATTGCTCAGAACACATCTCTTGCTCAAATCTAAACAAAAATATGGAGCACTGTTTGCACCAAATACAGTAAATGGTTTTATTAACCAACAGTCTCAGGTTTATAGACGTTGCTTTCTTTTTATGGTGGGAACACTTGTATCCATAAAAGTATCAATTTAATAGCATGTGGCACAACACTATAAAATTAGTAACACTGTATCAGCATTGGGGCATCTATGAGACAAAAATGGAACCTACACACATAGCGGTTTTTAGCAATGTTCTAAGTGATCAGACTAGATCCCCATGTGTACACAACTGGCGGTAGGGATGCTTGGCTCAGCAGCGTTGCTATCGCCCGGCCAAATAGACACTGCAGGCCTGAATATTCCTGCTGGGCTCTGTATTTGGCCGCAGCTCCTGGGCTGGCAGGATTTAGTTAGTAGGGAGGCCAGTCCCGGAATCGGGATCGGCAGGATCCCGGGATTTTGGCCTAAAATCACCGGGATTTGAATCCCGGGATTGAAAGCTTTCAATCCCGGGATTCCGGGATTAGTACCCCAGTGCCTAAAGCCGGGCAGCGCTGAGCACCTAATGGCTCAGATGCTGCCCGGCTGACTGCTGCTGACCCCCGGACGGTGGACGGCTGGTTCTGTGTTCAGGGCAGTGTGCTGTGATGACAGGCATGATGGTGCCTATTCTGTGCAGCGTGACCCCTGACATCACGCCACGCTGCGCAGCCTGTCCACCGCCATGCCAGTCAGTGCAGCACACTGTCAGGGACCCGGACGCCCAGCCACATGCCCGCTGTGCTGCTATCGCCCGCCCGCCACCAGAGATGGATGGTCGGTCCTGCTGCTGCCTGTCACCACTACCTCTGTAAGTGACAGTGCAGGGCAGGGGGGATGGGGAAGATTGGCGGGCAGGCAGGCAGGCGGGGTGGCTGTGGCATTTATAGTGAGATTTGGGGGCCGGGGTCATTTTTATTTTTTTATTAGGGAGGCCAATCCCGGGATTGAGCATTTTTCAATCCCGAATCCCGGGATTGAAAAAATGCCCTGGGATTGGCATCCCTAGTAGTTAGCCATTCTGCTAGTCAACTTACACTTAGGTGATTTTGGCCAATTTCACCCAATTCCAATGGATCAGGCAAAGAAACTGGGTGAAATTGACCCAAATCGGATGTGTTTGACATTGCTATCGATCCAATGCGTGGTCCGGTGCGCATCGGAGCGCATTTGGAATTCGGTCCTGTCTGCACATCCGACTTTCAACTCGGCCCCCCCTCACCGCGTTGGGGAGTGGGGTCGCATTCAATACATCCAGCCACCCGGGCGATACAAAGGGGATAGGATGGCCATACTCTGCAGTAGTGTATGGCCACCCACAGTCCAAAGCCCCATACACACCGGGCGATGGGGGATACAGTGCTGAGCAGATAGCTGAGCACACATAGCTGCACACCTGCAATGTGTGCTGAGCTACAATCCCTGCGGGTGATGGCGACGCATGGGACCTGGCTGAAATCACCCCGCATGTATGCCCCCTAAGAAATATTCAGTTGGATGTTAATGTTTGTTAAAATGTATGAATAGGAAATATAAAAATACAGTTCCCATTTAACAAAACTGCAGAGGAAAATAACCAATACTGTACACGAAAATCTACAAATCGCACATCAGAGGTGTAACTCTGGGTGGCAATGGAGTCATCTGCCACAGGGCTCCTGCCAGTTTGATTCAGTAAATTGAAAGCCACCGATATCGCTTCTGTGGCTGACTCCCCCTCCTAATCCATCATTTTTGCAAGTGTCACACCCTCTATTTAGAACTCATGACCTGCCCTACTGGAGACAGACACCTTACTGATTGAGCTATTGCGGGGGCACCAATATCATAAGTATTTGGTACTTAAACAATTGCCAGCAGCTTCCCCTGGCAATCACCTGTTTCCCCCGGCAGTGTCTGCTTTCCATCAGCGACCATCTCTGGTCATTGATGAAAAAGGGACACTGAGCAATAAATTGCTTATCCCCGTCGACATTTACTGATCGGTCCTACAATGAAAATTGTCTGGCGATATTTTAAACTGTTGCAAAGGGTTCTCAATGTATACAATTTTGTGTCCATCCAGGCCTGGTCCCAACTCCCCCATTTCATGGGTGCAAGCTTGTGTTCAGATTCTGGATCCTGAATCCAAATGGAGGAAGAAGATCCTTTTAGGGCTGCATTTTTATGGGATGGATTACTCGGCACTGGGAGCCTCCGGCGAGCCGATTCTGGGGAGCAGGTAAGAGTGACACTGCGGTGACGAGTTACTCTGGTGTCTCAGAAGGTACATTTCCTATAGTCTGTCACTGAGTCAGGCTGTGTGGGTGTTTGTCAGCAGTCTGCTTACTCACTAGCACATTTATTCCAGCGCGCCTTGGCTTTCAGATTCGATGCAGAGGGATAATGACGCTTGGCTGCTTGTTTATGATATTTCAGTAAAGTTAAAGAAAACGATCCGCACAATCTGCTCCTACAGAAAATTTCTATCTGCTTTTAAAGTAATTGTTTTATTTACTTACTTGAATCTCCTGACGAATCAGCAATGCTTCCAGGACAAAACAGAAGATTCCGGCAGATAAGCTGCTTGTGCTTATCTCTCTGAATAATGCTGTAGAATTACTATGCAAACAAGTAGTGGAGCTGCATGTTGTACTGTAAATTTTTGGAGGCTACTTGTCACGATGCTAAGTTATATTGTATGTCAGGGCAGTAATGATAAATGACAGTGTCAGTGGCAAACGCAGGATTTTTTGAGGGGGGGTCCAGATGTAATCCAAAATCTCCCACTCTGCAGCGCATTGGATTAAGTACGAGAGTCTGGGGGAGCGGTAACAGCCCTGAATATTGGTCTTTTTATACACTGGATAGTGTATGGAATACAGTATTAATATTAACAGTACAAATGGTCTATAGCAGGGCTGGGCAACACCGGCCCTCCAGATGTTGATGAACTACACATCCCAGCATGCCTTGCATCAGTTTCAGCATGGCCACATAGCAAAACTAATGCAAAGCATCCTGGGATGTGTAGTTCATTAACATCTGGAGGGCCGGTGTTGCCCAGCCCTGGTCTATAGTATAGGCTGTTTCAAGCATTAAAATATGATAAGTGGTCAGGAAAAGATTAAACATCATAAATAAATACACAAACATAATAGAACTAGTACTGCACTTTCTAAGCTCACAATCTCCATGGTAAGGCTCCTGACTCTTCCTCCTGGTAGCTGCTCTCTGATCCAGTGCAATGTTTGAGGGCTCAGAAAACATACAGGAAATGTGATATAAGATAGTACACTGGGCATGCACAGCAGCTCTGCTCTGTCCCTTACACTGCATGATGCATACCTCCCAACTGTCCCGCTAAACGCGGGAACGTCCCGGTTTTTGGGGACGTTCCCGCGTCCTCCCCGCGGCCGGCAGTGTCCCGCTGTGGGTGGGGGGGCAGTTGGGAGTCCGCCCCCCCCAATCTGACAGAATAGACGCTGTGCACATGCGCACAGCATCTATTCGTGGCCAGAAATGGGGTGCGGTCTAATTAGCATAAGGTGCACCCTCATTTACATACACCACACCCCCTTTTTAGACGCTCGCAAAGCGAGTGTTCCTATTTTGACATTGATGAAGTTGGGAGGTATGATGATGTGGCGGCAGTTCTAATAATCATTTTATATACCAGTGCTATTGTTGTCATAATTTAAGGCACTTGCCAAGAGGAGGGTGGTTTCCGGGCTACCCTCCCCCCCCCCCCCCCCGATATGCATAAGTAACAACCCAAACACATAGATTTTTTTCTCAAAATGGACAAAACCATGCTGCACTGCAGGTGGGGCAGATGTAAAAGAGAGAGTGAGATTTGGGTGATTTATTTTATTTCTGTGCAGGGTAAATACTAGCTGCTTTATGTTTACACTGTTTTTTAGATTTCAGTTTAAACACACCTCATCCAAATCTAGCTCTCTCTGCACTTGTTACATCTGCCCCACCTGCAGTGCAGCATGTTTTTGCCCATTTTGAGAACAAATTCTTCCTGCGATTAAGTCTGAATTAGACCCTCAATCCATCCCTGCTATGTAAGATGAGTCTATAAGTCTGTTGCATTTCCAGCTGTCACTCACATATCGTGACTTATCAGGGACATACTCATTCCAATAGAATTTTAAGATCTGTCAATTTTAAATTAATTGTCATGTAAAAACATGTGGATGACAAAGTCTAATAGAAAGATGAAATGTTATATAGGGCCAAATGTAACAGGGTGTGAGAATCACAAAGAGAGAGATTTTGGGAGAGTTTTCCCATTTTTAAAGCAGCAATAATTTACATAGCAAAAGCCACCTGGTTTTGCAGTGTAATTGGCGTTTTAATAAAATAAGAAAACTCCCCCAAAATCTCTTACTTTCTGATTCCTACACCGTATTACATGTGACCCATAGTGTTCTAATCATACTTGCCTACTTTTGAAAACTAGTTTCAGGGAGATTATAGTTGGCAGTAGAATTTTGCACAGCGCCCAATTGAGGGGGTGTGTCATGCTCCACCCAAAGGGCGTGTCTATTTCCGTGTATGTTGAGACTGTGAAAAGAGATTGTGAACGTGGCACCTAGAAGCGTGGGTGTGTACTGCTACATCTGAGAGGAATCTTTTAAAATGACTTATATCCAAATGTAGCTGAGCCCCCAAAGCATTTAGTGAGAGCTACTATACTTGGTAAAGTGCTGGGAAATGGCGCTGATGATTCAATGTAAACGTATCTGTCTCTCATTCCTTTTTTCCCCAAAAAATGTAACAGTGTAATGTGGGCTGGGTGACATGAGGGAGATTGCTAGACTAATGAGGGAGAGAGGGAGATTGCTGCTATTTCAGGGAGTCTCATGCAGGAGGGTAGGCAACTATGGTTATAATACCTGGAGTGTTAATGTGTTCTTAATCTGCAATTTATCTGAAAGTATGCTTCCATTTTTCTCCTGTCTCTCCATCCTGTCATGTGCAGCAGCCTTGCTGGGAATTTAGTCCAGTATTACTGTTGCTAATTGAGTACTTTGAACAAAGTGGCCAAAAAGTCATGGTGTTTGTCCCATAAGTGCAGCTATTTCTACACAAGCAGAAAGCGACGCACAGCAGTTTCCTGTTGCAGATCGTGTCAGTTGTCCTGAAGCATACAGCAGTCTGGTGTTGCGAGCATATTTTCCCTAAACATCTGTCTTACAGTTTTACTGTTCCTTCCTGAGCACACTACAATATTATTTCAGTACGAAAACTTCGGTTTTGGGGGAAAATGTAAAAACTGTAATTGCAAATCGTATTTCTGCCGCTCCTGGGGTCCATCATCCACCAAAGGGAAGTCGTTACCAATAATACAACTCTGTGCTGTCACCAAATATTCCATTACTCAGGTGTACGTGCCCAGATGCCTAAATATACTGTACGTGCCCAGATGCCTGAATATACTGTAAGAGTTGACTAAACATGGAGGAATACTTTTTTGACATTAGCAAACAGGAGCTTTCTCATGCATGACAATACAGTTAGCATCTGACCCTTGTAATTCCTTAATAAGCATACATTTGTAATTAAGTATTTTTAGTTTGATGCATCTTATCTGATTTGTTGGCATTATATTTGTTTATAGACTGCACTCAACTAATCTAGAGTCTGCATACTACTATATACTGTAGTTGCCTGCCTTTGTGCTCTGGGAATGCTAAAGGGGCAGGTATCTGAGGGGTGTGGTGATGGTATGTGTATGTTGAGGGGGGAGGAGGGGTTGTTTGGTTATATTATCTTATTGTAAAACCATTATCATTGCTTAGAGTCCACTCTCAGGAGTCCTAAAATTTAGGAGGCTTGCCGCTGTTTCTGTATACTTAAGTACAGTGGTTCTTAACCTCGGTCCTTAGGACCCCCCAACAGTGCATGTTTTCCAGGTCTCCACACAGAATCACAGGTGAAATAATTAGCGCCACCTGTGGCAGCCGGTGGTCAATGCAAAAATCATCGTGAAAAATGTCGATACGGCCATTTTCACAGCGATTGGCACAAACGCAACAGATATGTTCCCAGAGACAGTTTCTTATATAGCGCAGCAGATTCTGTTGCGCTTTACAACTTATGACAACACTGAAAGAACAAATTGGATAAAACAGACAGACATAGAGGTTGGAGGGGCCTGCAGAAAGCTTACAATCTATAGGGAAAAAGGAGGGAAACACAAGGACAAGCACCAGTAATAGCATAGCAGTCCCACAAATCGTGAGACTGCTATGCTATTACTGGTGCTTGTCCTTGCAAATCGCAAGTCCAGAAGGGAAGCTATATAATACATGAGTGCCTCAGAGGGTTATGTGGGTGGTACCTAAATATGATAGGCTTTCCTGAAGAGATGAGTTTTCAGGGAATGCTTGAAAGTTTGGAGACTTGCTGAGAGTCTTATTGTCTACGAGAGGGCATAGGGTAGGTGCAGCCCTTTGGGAGCTAGTCCTCCGTACAGAAGACAGACGCTGATCTTGTGCAGAGTGGAGAGAGCGAGTTGGGAGATATTTTGAGATAAGTGAGGAGATATAGGTTGGTGTGGTTTGGTTAATAGCTTTATATGTGAGTAGAAGTATTTTGTATTGAATACGGTAGAATATGGGCAACCAATGGAGGTTCTGGCAGAGTGGATCAGCAGATGACGAACATCTGGCTAGGAAGATCAGTCTCACTGCAGCGTTCAAAATAGATTACAGTGGCAAGAGTCTGTTCTTGGGAAGACCAATGAGGAGACTATTGCAATAATCAATGTGAGAAATATTGAGTGCATGGATTAGAGCTTTAGCAGTGTCGTGTGTAAGATAGGGTCTTGGATATTTTTTTTAGATGCATGTAACATGATTTTGAGACAGACTGAATGTGGGGCACAAAGGACAGTTCAAAGTCAAGGGTGACCCCTAGGCAGCGAGCTTGAGTGGTAGGGTAGATTGTTGCGTTGTTGACAGTTATGGAGATATCAGGATGGTAACTGCTCCTGGCTGGTGGGAATATAATTAATTCAGTTTTGGAAATGTTACGTTTGAGGTAGCGAGAAGACATCCAAGACTAGATGGCAGAGAGGCATTCAGAGACACTGGCCAAAACCACTGGTTACAAATCTGGGGTTGACCGATAAATATGAGTGTCATCTGCATACAAGTGATACTGGAATCCTAAAAGCTGACTAGTTTGCCAAGAGAGGACTGAGATTGAGAAGAGCAGAGGACCTAAAACTGAGCCTTGTGGTACTCCAGTGCGGTACACTATAGAAGTGATTTAAATGTATTAAAAGGTTGCTTGGGGTTGGAGGCATGAAGAGAGATACGAGATTGGAAGTATGTTTGTTTGGCAGTGTCCAAAGCATTGCGGTAGGAGTGGTAGGCAGTCTCATACGTGAGGAAGTCACCCAGACTCAGGGTTTTACGCCACTGACATTCCACTTTATGTGACTGATTACGTAGTTTTCTTGTTAATTTGGAATGCTAAGGCTGGCACTTAAGACTGCGTGGGGTGTAATGGGAAGCTGGAGGCGGTTTCTAGTGTCTGGTACAGGTGGGAAACAGTAGAATCAGGAGAGATAAATGTAGAATTTGATGAGAGCTGTTGTTGCAGACAGGTGGAAAGTAGTGGAAAATGAATAGCATTAGTATTTCTGCGGGTTAGAGTAGGCTTGCATGATTTCTGTGTCAGCGAGCTTGGGGTAATGGAGGAGAGCAAGAGGGTAATGAGAGTGTGATCAGAGAGAGAGAAGGGAGTGTTAGTAAAATTAGCATAGTCATGAGTATAGGAGTCAGATAACTGGGAGAGGCCAAGAGAGGAGGTTAGAGAAGCATGCAGAGATGGTAGACTGTCAATAGAGATATTTAAGTCACCCAGAATGATGGTGGAGATGTCCAAGGATAAGAAGTCTGTGAGCCAGGCTGGGCAATTATCCAGAAATTGAGATTTGGGTAGCCCAAGTGGGTGTTAAATGACAGCAACACACATAGAAAAAGGGCAAATCCTAATAAAGTAAACTAATAAAGTAAACTTCAAATGATGTGAATGTGAGTGATGGAACCTGTGGTAGGACCGTGTATATGAATGATTTGGATAGTAATATTTCAACCCCACCTCCTCTACTGTCACCAGGCCTGGAGGTGTGTGAAGTGAAGACCACCCTGTGACAGTGCTGCAGGTGAGGCTGTGTCTGTTTGTGTGAGCCATGTTTCTGTAATAGCCAGCAGGTTGAGGTTTTGAGAGATGAAGAGGTCGTGGATGGATGTTAATTTGTTGCAAACAGAGCATGCATTCAATAGGGCACATTTTTGTGGCTTAGTGGATGGTGAAAGGCATGTGATATTTGTGAGGTGAGCAGGTTTTCTATATGGCCTTGAACGAGCTGAATGTGAATGGGACAGATGGTTGGGGCCTGGATTCGGTGAGATGTCACAGCTAATAAGATGCTTTGGTCACCTCTTGCACAAAGTGTTCTTTCAGCCTTTTATTGTTTATTGTTCCCATCACTTCGTGCGTTCTTAGCATTTGGGTTCTATACCCACAGAGGATGTACCGCAGAGGCGACAATTGAGTCATCTGCCGCCGGGCTCCTGAACCCAAGGGGGCTCCTCTTTTCCCCTGCAAGTTTGAATCACTTAATTAAAAGCCGTCGATAATGGTTCGGTGGCCGACTCCCCCCTCCTAGCAGGACCATAAACATCACCCTCTCTAATATGCATAACATATATTTATATAAGGTGGTGTGTGTGGGGAGAGGAAGTGTGTAGGTCCACACAAGCTATGTTAGGAGTGTCCTATCAAAAGAGAGCATAGGCAAATATTTCAGGTGGTAGTTCGGACTCGGAAGGGTAAATGCAGACGTGGAGATTAGAAAAAGTGATGAAGGATGGCTTCTTATCCTCTGACATCTCCACCATCATCCTGGGTGACTTCAATATTGCTTATTGACAGTCCACAATCTCTGCAGGCTTCCAAACTCCTCTCTCTAACCTCCTCTCTCGGCCTCTCCCAGTGGTCCGACTCCTCTACTGCCTTGACCTTGTTTTCACCAGGTTGTGTTCAGTCTCTGATCTTACTAACACTCCCTTCCCTCTCTCTGATCACAATCTCATTACCCTCTCACTCTCCTCCATTACCTCAAGCTCACTAAAACACAAATCATGCAAGCCTACTCTAACCCGCAGAAATACTAATGCTATTCATTTTCCTCAACTTTCCACCTCTCTGCAACAACAGCTCTCTCTAATTCCTACACTTACCTTTCCCGACTCTGCTGTTTCCTACCTGTTCCAGACTCTTGAAACAGCCCTTGATGAAGTGAATCCAGCTACCCATTACACCCCCCCGCAGGCTTAGATGCCAGCCGTGGCACACCAAAATGACAAAACAACTATGAACTCGGTCACGTAAAGTAGAACGCCAATGGCGTAAATCTCGTAATCTAACTGATTTCCTCACATATACTGTAAGTGTATCTACCACTCCTACTGCAATGCTTTGGACACTGCCAAACAAACTTACTTCGCATGCCACCAACCCTAAGCGACATTTTAACACATTTAAGTCTCTTCTGTACCCTTCCTCTCCTGCCCCAACCGGCTAACATCAGTGCACAAGAACTGGCATCCTACTTTAAGGACAAGATTGATAACATCCGAGAGGAAATGGTATTCTCTTCCACAATCTGTAACCTTCTTTGTTCCCCACCTGAACCCTGTGGCACTTTCTCTTCATTTGAGCTCACAAATGAAAAGGAAGTTTACACACGCTTCTTATCCTACTACTATACTACCTCTCCTCTTGATCCTATACCTGCACAAGTCATTAAAACTCTGTCTCCTGTTCTTATCCCAACCTTAACTACTATCTACAATCTCTCTCTTGCTACTGGTACTTTTTCCTTCTTTGCTCAAACATGCAGTTATTACTCCCATTCTGAAAAAAAAAACACAATTCTGACCCTAACTCTCTCTCTATCGTCCTATCTCTCAGCTCCCATGCCTCTCCAAGCTACTGGAGAAAATTTTCTACTGTCGCCTTACACACTTTCTTAACTCTCACACCCTGTTAGACCCGCTTCAGTCAGGGTTTTGTTCCTAACACTCCACTGAGACAGCACTGACTAAAGTGGTAAATGATCTGGTAACTGCCAAGTCTAAAGGCCAGTACTCACTACTTATTCTCCTAGATCTCTCTGCTGCATTTGACACTGTTGATCATACTCTTCTCATACAAACACTGCACTCCCTAGGTCTTAATGATACAGCCCTTTCCTGGTTCACATCTTACCTATCTGATCGCTCTTTCAGTGTTCGCTTCTCTGGGCCTTATTCTAGTTCACTCTTTCTGACAAAATCCTTCTTAGATGGACAAAACCATGTACATTGCAGGAGGGCAGATGTAAAATGCGCAGAGAGAATTAGATTTGGGTGAGTTATTTTGTTTCTGTGCAGGGTAAATACTGGCTGCTTTATTTTTCCACTGCAATATAGATCTCACTTTGAAGTAAAACCCCACCCAAATCTAACCCTCTGTGCACATGTTACGGTACTTATGTAATATCTGGACACCCGTTTTTCTTATGAGGCACGCTTCGGGCACGGTGGCTCGCTGCGCTCGCCACACTATATAAAATCAAGTCCATGCGTAGTTGGATAGTAGGGGTATGAAAAAATGGGGTGCATTTAACATGGGAGCCCAGATAATACATAAGTACCCATGTTACATCTGCCCCACCTGCAGTGCACATGGTTTTGTCCATCAAAGAAGGAATTTATCAGAAAGAGTGAACTAGAATAAGGCCCCCTCACTCTACTTCCTCTTCACTACCTCTGTCAGTTGGAGTTCCGCAAGGCTCAGTCTTAGGTCCTCTGCTTTTCTCAATCTATACCTCCTCTCTTGGCAAACTCATCAGGTCTTTCGGATTTCAGCATCATTTATATGCGGATGATACTCAAATCTATCTATAAACCCCAGAGTTGTCACCATTGGTTTTGGGCCGAGTCTCTGAATGCCTCTCTGCCATCTCATTTTGGATGTCTTCTCACCACCTCAAACTCAATATTTCTAAAACAGAATTATTTATATTCCCACCAACTAAGAACAGTTACCATCCTGATATCTCCATCGCTGTTGACAACTCGTCAATCTACCGTACCCCACAAGCTCGTTGCCCAGGGGTCACCCTCGACTCTGATCTGTCCTTTGTTCCCTACATTCAATCTGTCACCAAATCATGTTACATGCATCTAAAAAAAACATATCCAAAATACGACCCTATCTCACTCAAGAAGACACTACTAAATCTCTTATCCATGCACTCATTATATCCCGCATTGATTATTGCAATAGTCTCCTAACTGGTCTTCAGACACTCGCCACTGCAATCCATTCAAAATGCTGCTGCTAGGCTGATCTTCCTAGCTAGACGCTCATAGTCTGCTGATCCGGTCTGCCAGTCCCTCCTTTGGTTACCTGTGTTTTACCGTATTCAATATAAAACCCTTCTGCTAGCATATAAAGCTATTAACCATACTGCACCAGCATATATCTCTTTACTTATCACAAAATATCTCCCATCTCGACCACTCCACTCTACACAAGATCTGCGTCTCTCTTCTGCACAGATCACCAGCTCCCATTCACTATTACAGGACTTTCATCGGGCTGCTCCCATCCTATGGAATGCTCTTCCACGCACAATAAGACTCTCCACTAGCCTCCAAACTTTCAAGCGTTCCCTGAAAACTCACCTCTTTTAGGCAAGCCTATTATTTTTAAGTTCCATACGCATAACCCTCTGAGGCACTTATATATCATACAGCTTCCCTTCTGGACCTACAAGCTATGCTATTACTGGTGCATGTCCTTGTGTTTCCCTCCTATATCCCTATAGATGGCTGCATTGTGTTAGTTATAGTTGCTCAGTTCTAACGTTGTGGGAAGTTATAGTTGCTCAGTTCTAACATTGTGGGAAGTGTAGTACACTGCTGCCGCCAGACTATGAGAAATTAATTTCTTAGAATATCTACCAAAGTCCTGGTGCTTCCATGCATTTTTAATGTGTGCATTTCATATACAGAAATGAGGATTGCCTAGATGTAAAAAGTGTGTTCTGCTCACATTTACAGTAATTAAGGAGGAACAGACCACAAACGAGTCAGCAATTTATGTGCCAACAGTGATCTGAAGGCATGAAACATTTTACTGTGTGGAATAAACAAGACAGGTGATACCCATAACTGTACATTAAATTTATATTATTACACTCAAGACTGTGATCTCTGGTTTATGTTTTACACTGCTGCAGTATAGCTTTTCCCTTGTCCAGTGTCATTCCAAGGAGTCACGAGCACGCTATGCAGTTTTTAGATGAGTGAAAATGGAATTGTTATACATATATGCAATCCCCCGTCGCTATTTCCGTCTGGGAAATAGCGGCGGGTGACTTCTCAGCACTGTCTTTCCGGACATATTTAAAGAGGCATCTTGGTAGAATGAGCCCGACTAAAAGCTGTCAGGCCTGTTCTGCCGAAAACAGCCGCGGATTATCAAGCTCAACGGGTGAACCTCGATGATCCACGGCCATTTTGCACGGCCACGCCCCCTTTTTGAAGATTCACAGGCGGGACATTGAATATCGCCTACCAATTTGCTGTTGAGCACAACGCAAATCGCAAATGGGCCAGGATCACAGCGTGATATGGGAATACATACCCCCAATAGTATTTTATACATGACTTTTCTACTATACATATTCATTAAGATTGGAATTGAAACATGTGGCCCATTCTAAAATTGTGGGTTTATATGTATTGGAATTCAGACTGTACACTCCAATGGGACAGGTCCCCCATACATTACTGTGACTTGTCTGAGGCTCAAGTTGTATCCGATTTCCCTTGAAATTCCCTGGAAGCTCCCCGGGACCTTTCATCCGATTTGGCACTTGATGTGCGATTCTTACATGCAATTTATCACATGCAAAAATAGCACGGAAGGACACCTAGGGTATTGCCGGGGGAGTTTAAGGAAAATTGCAGCTGCAAACAGCAGCCACCATGTGCACAGACACCTGCAATTCCAATTTATCTTACTGTATGTTCAGGAAGTTTAGTCCGCATCAGATCGGATGTCAAACACGTTTATCCACTTTACCACGATTTCATGGCCCGATCAATTGGAATTTGGTGAAATTGGCCAAAAAATGCATTAGTGTATGGCCAGCTTAAGTTTCTGCATATATATGTGCATATGTACAGTATATACAGGGTATATGTATCTCTCTCTTTCTTTCTCTCTCTCTAAACATCGGTACTCCCCTTTCCTAGTTTTGGAGTGCCCTAATGCTTGTGACCACATTGTTTAAAATGAAATTGCCAGAGATCTGCACTCACTAAATTAACTGATATTAATAAATAGTGGAGATTTAGTTCATGTATTGATCACAGGGGCAAACGCAGGATTTTCAGAAGGGGGTTTCCAGAAAGGAACAGTGCAAAGCACAGAGATGGACACTTGGGTGACCCAGTATATGCCGGCCAGTGAAAGTATTATAGATAGACCAAATGTATATAAACTAGGTGATTCATCGCGCCCTACGGGCGCTCTTCACACCGTCGTAAGGGGCTGCGCCCCCTTAGTTTGTGAACATTTGTATATGAGAAAGATGGTTAGAATTGTATGTAAGATGCCTGTATTGCAACTTGAGTTATAGGTGAAATGTGTTAAATAGAGAGCATATGATGTGGAAGGGGGTGTGTATTGTTTTGTTTAATTAAAAAGCGGTATCAGGGATGCTTAGATGAGTAAAGTAATGATTGTGTTTGAGTGTCTGTGTCATGAGTAATTTAGAGTACTCTGTGTATTTGTTGTTTTAATGTATGGTGTGTTGTGTGCGCTATTAAATAAGTGTTTGTAGTGGTGGTGTGCATGTAAAGGGATGTTGTAATGGTGTTGTGTGTATGAGTGTGTTCTGGTTTTTTTAGGTAGTTGGGTGTCTGTGTGTATTTTTGTTTGGAATTAAAGTTGGTGTGTGTTTGAAATGGAGGTGTGGGGGGAGGAAGAAGTGGTATTTAAGCTGCTAGTGTTGTGTAGCTGAGCTGTAACGCTAGTTGGCGTGTGAGGGTGGTGCTAGTGTTTGTTATCGTGTTCAAGTTGGGTGTATTTTTTGTACTATAGAAGGTGGGTTAGAAAGTGATTGTTGTGATGTTGGATATCTTGCATAGGTGTACAGTGTAAGTGTGTGTGCAATTGCGGTGTAAAGAGAGTGTTTGTAGGTTGTTGATGGGGTTGTGTATGATGTTGTTGTGAAGGGTTGAGTTGTCTTGAGATGTTGGGCAGGTGGGTTTGGTTTTGAGACCGATGGTAAAGAGGGCATGCGTTCTTGGTATTATGGTGCAAAGATAGTGAGTGTGTTTTGACCTTGGTGTGGGGGGTGGATAGTGTAGGTGTGATGGGTTGTGTTGGGTAGTTGTTGCAGGTGTTGAGTGCAGGGGGTGTGGATCTAGTGGAGTCAAGATATTGGTTGGGGGGGCAATGTTTTGTGGGTGTGTGCCGGTGTCTGTTGTTTTGTTGTTTGCCGAATGGGGTTGTTTTCGGGTTAGATTATTTGTGTCTCTGTAGAGTGTTGTGGTGTTTTGTTGTCTGGTGGATGCGAATGTTGGCGATGTGTGAATATTGGCCATGCTGTCTTTGCACCCCAGGGCTATTGTTATTCTTGGCCGTGTACATGCTATTGGTGGGTATGGCTTGTCAGGGTAGTGTCCGAGGGGCAGTGCGGGGAGTGGGTTTGAGGGAGGGAGGTGGGTCAGTGCGTAACGGCGCATACACAGAGAGGCATGCTCCGTGCATCGCACGGAGAGGCTCCTTTAGGAGGCCTGTCCCTGCGTCCTGCAGGTTAAATTAAGGGGGTTTAATGGGGGCGTTGTTGGTGTGGTGTTGTGGGTTGGGTTTGGTGAAAGTCTTGCGTTTGCTAAGCAATTTGGGGTGTTAATGGGGGCGTTGGTGCTGTGGTGTTGTGAGGTGGTGTTATGTAGTGTTATGGATGTTATTGTTGTGCTGTAAGTGTAGATAGGTGTAAAGTGCATGGGGTGGTCTAGTTGTGGCAAAAAAATGTGTGTGTGTGTTACAATGGTGTGTGAAAATTACCTTTTATCCGTTGGTGGTAGAGATGAGTGGTCTGTTGGTGTCCAAGGCGGGCAATGGTGGCAGGCTTCGTCCACAGTATTTGTGACGCTGAAGGGGGTGGCAGGCAGCTGGCTCAGGCGTCCGGGGATGGCATGCATCGGCCACAGTCTGTTTTCATCAGGAGGGGGTGCCAGGCAGTGGGTGCAGGCAGCCGGAGTTGCCAGGTGGGTCTGCGCAGGGTTGGCACCAGGAGGCAGCAGGCGCAGTGTGAAGACGTCTTGCGGTGTGCGGGGTGGCTCTGCGCAGGGTTGGCAGCAGGAGGCAGCGAGCGCAGTTTGAAGGCGTCTAGCGGTGCTGCGGGGTGGCTCAGCGCAGGGTTGGCAGCAGGAGGCAGCGGGCGCAGTGTGAAGGCATCTAGCGGTGCTGCGGGGTGGCTCAGCGCAGGGTTGGCAACAGGAGGCAGCGGGCGCAGTGTGAAGGCGTCTTGCGGTGCTGCGGGGTGGCTCCGCGCAGGGTTGGCAGCAGGAGGCTGCGGGCGAAGTGTGTAGGCGTCTTGCGGTGCGCGGGTTGGCTCAGCGCAGGGTTTGTTGCCGGAGGCGGCGTGTTTGTATGCGGAGGCAGCCTGCGCTGTGTGCCGGCGTCTAGGGGTGCGCGGGGTGGGTCAGTGGCGTGTTTGTATGCGGAGGCAGGCTGCGCTGTGTGCCGGCGTCTAGGGGTGCGCGGGGTGGGTCAGCGGTGTGTTTTTAGGCGGAGGCAGCGGGTGCTGTGTGCCGGCGTCTAGCGCTGCTGCCGGGTGGCTGAACGCAGGAGGCAGCGGGCGCACGGCTGTCTCAGCAGCGTGTTCCCGCGACAGTTGTACACGCTCCTGCCCTGAGCGCAGGAGCCGGGGGTAAGGTGTGCGTTATTGCGGGGGTTAGGTGGGGATAGGGCTATGCGGGTGCTGTGTGCCTGTGTGTAGCGCTGCCGCCGGGTGTCTGAGCGCAGGAGGCAGCGGGCGCACGGCTGTCCTGCCCTGAGCGCAGGAGCCGGGGGTAAGGTGTAGGGCTATGCGGGTGCTGTGTGCCTGTGTGTAGCGCTGCTGCCGGGTGTCTGAACGCAGGAGGCAGCGGGCGCACGGCTGTCCTGCCCTGAGCGCAGGAGCCGGGGGTAAGGTGTGGGACGTGCAGGGCTATTTCTCGTATACATTTGGCTACATTTGTTTTTGCAGGCTGGGTGGTGTGTGACCCCGCCCAGCGTTACAGCCGCAGATGATTGACAGATGTAGCCAAATATATGAGATATATATACATATACACACACACTACATGGCTACATAGGGGCAATAATAGCAGTAGTATTAGGGGCAGTGACAGAGGTAGTGATGGTAGCAAGGATAGCAGCAGTGATGGTGGCAGTGATAGCGGAAGTGATTGTGGAAGTGAGGGGGTTGTGACCAGGGGTAGTGAGGGTGGCAGGGATAGTGACAGTAATGGTGGTAGTGATAACAGCAATGATAGGGGCAGTGACAGGGTTAGTGATGGCAGCAGTGATAGTGGCTGTGATAGGGGAAGTGATGGAGGAAGTGATAGTGACTGTGATGGGGGATAGTAATAGGGGCAGTGATGGTTGTAGTAACAGGGGTAGTAATAGGGGCAGTGATGGGGGTAGTAATAGTGGCAGTGATGGTTGTAGTAACAGGGGTAGTAATAGGGGCAGTGATGGGTATATTAATAGGAGAAATGATGGCCGTAGTAATAGTGGCAGTGAGGGGGCTAGTGATAGGGGCAGTGAAAGCGGCAGTGATGGACAATGGCATAATAATAGAGGGTGCGACTTGGGAGGGCTGAGGCCCCAGCAGCCTATCCCCTGCACCCTCTAATAAAATGTTTTACAGAATTTTTATTTGTAATAGTGACCGGATTTATGTCCCACACAGCCGCATTGCACTTACATGGGAGGTAGAC
Organism: Crinia signifera; assembly: GCF_055691185.1. Classification (NCBI taxonomy): domain Eukaryota; kingdom Metazoa; phylum Chordata; class Amphibia; order Anura; family Myobatrachidae; genus Crinia; species Crinia signifera. The sequence goes on along the minus strand of NC_139227.1, from coordinate 82,651,931 downwards.
GAAAGTAGAAGGTGGAGGAAGCCGCATACAGAACTTCTGCTTAGTGTAATGGGGATGCAGACAGTTGTCTGCACTGCTGCACAGGTCTGGCTACACGCGGTGGCCGCATTCCTCCGTCTTCCTTCCCCAGACTCGGCGTAGACCGCAGTACCCCCCCCCAAGTCCCCCCCCCCCCGGATTTGGCGGCGGCGCTAGCCGCTTCAAGCTCCCCCCCACACTCGACAGTGGCCGCTTGACCTCCCAAGCCATCACTCACCCCCCCTGCGCAGGTGAATGGGCGGGCAGGGGGGGCGCGCATCCCCTAACGCCTGGGGCGCTGCTGTGCGTTGCACCGGCCCTGGCTACACGGCAGTGTACAGAGGGGGGGAGGCAGGAGCAGGGAGCCGCGTCTTCTGCAGGTTCTGTCAGTGTAGCTGAGAGCCTGCAGTAGTGGAGCCAGGGCTGCTTGTCTGACGGACACTGACTGATACAGTGGCATCCCCGGCTCCGCTACTGCAGACTCAGCTACACACACTGACAGAATCTGCAGCAGAAGACGGTTCCCTCCTCTCCCTCCGTGTAAGTGCGGCTGTGCGCGACATATATCGGGGTGCTGCCGGGTGGCTGGACGCAGGAGGCAGCGGGCGCACGGCTGTCTCAGCAGTGTATGTGCGGCCGTGTTCCCGCGACAGTTGAACACTGTCTGCCCTGAGCGCAGGAGCCGGAGCACAGGGACCGGGACCGAGAGTAAGGTGTGCGTGATTGCGGGGGTTAGGTGGGGATAGGTGTGGGACGTGCAGGGCTATTTCTCCTATATATTTGGCTACATTTGTTTTTGCAGGCTGGGTGGTGTGTGACCCCGCCCAGCGTTACAGCCGCAGATGATTGACAGATGTAGCCAAATATATAAGAGATAATAATAGTAATATATGTATATATATATATATCGAAAAAATACTGTTATGCTCTTCTGCCCCAAAGTCGTTCTGATTGTCAATCACAGTTCGTTAAGGAATGTTCATCTGTCAGACCAGAAAAAAAGAAGAGTATTAAGCAGCGCCGAATTAATGATGGTGAATCACCTCAGTGAAAAAAGAATACATTTATTGCAATACAAATGAATAAAATAATGATATACATTAAAAACAGTAAAAAATGGTTTATCCAGATCTCACGTGGTAGGGAATGTCCACACTCAAATTGTGTACGACCTGTACTGTCCTTACCGACAATGATCCCTGTGAAGGGCAAGGTCCAGAAAGGGGATGGAGACCCTTATGGGGTGTGTGTGGTGGTTGAGAGAGTGGCTGATGTTTGGAGCCCAACTGCTACCTTACCATCATTTGTATCCAATTGGAGGAAACAATCCAGTTTTTATGGAGGTCCAGGACGGGAGGATCAAGTATTTGGACAGGAACACCGATGAGGTCCACTGAAACAACACGGTTCTGGAACAGGAGTAGCACCACCAACGCGTTTCACTGGGCTGCCGCCAGCTTTATCAAGGTGTACTGCTAGCTGTTCTGGGCTGGTATTTATGCCCAGTGTCATGTGTGATTCATTTGCATAATGCATTGATTCACCATTATTTAACTTTCACAAATTCATTAAAAACTACAAGGAGACAGACCATTTATACTAAAAATGATATTCAATATGTATAAAACTCAGAAAATATGCATAGAAATACCAAAAAACTTGGTTAGTAATATGTTTTTATGTTATTAAAATTTTTCACTTCCGGGTTATGGGGTTAACTTCCCATAACCCAGAAGTGAAACATGTTAATAACATAAACAATCGACATGGACACAGTTGGAGTTGAACCGCAGCCCCTCGCATCGCTCGCGATGCTTCGGGCACTATTTTATTCTCCCACCATGCCCTAGTGGATGATAGGGCATGAAATACCGCCTGTCGGCACATGTCGGCTCAAAAAACAGTGAAAAACTCATGTCGACCTAATGACTGTCGACCTAATGACTGTCGACCTTGGCCCATGTCGACCTTTAACCATGTCGACCTTGGGGCCAGTCGACCTAATGACTGTCGACCTAAGTGTGGTCTGACAGATGACCGTTTCCCAGCCTAAAACACCATCCTGGGTGACAAGTGGCCGCTACTTGTTCTCCTGGTGGGACGCTGTTGTATCGTCTCAAGGCGAAAAGTACTGGAAAATAATGAGAAACAGCGCTCTCTGGTGTAGTAGGTATGTGATATCACCGCAAAATAGTGCTTAATATGCGTACCATGTGTGAAATAATATTGTGCTCATCAAAATATATGGTGACCCTTTTTAGGACTCGATTTACCAGGATCTCCCCGGATTTTGTCAAATTAACCTTCACAATTGGTCCTCAACACGTGTTCCCACGGTGTCGCTCCAATATTATTACAGTGGTGTATAACATTAATCAACAGTGCGTGAAAAAGTGATGGGGTAGAGGCCCCTCTATGCGTTTCGGCGCTGATGCCCCTTTATTCCGGGATGGACTTCATCAGGAGAGTGATCTACTGTATATATACACATAAATAACAGCAGTATGGCATAGCAATAGCCCCTGGGCATAGCAATGTACCTACCGATCCTCCAGCGGTAGGGGTGGGGGAAGCTTTGATGTCCCGCAGGTGGTAGGGGGTATTATATCAACCGCTCTGCATGTAGGGCCTGGATAAGTAATTTCCACTAATTACCCCTTTACTGCACAGATGGTGGGAGATGGGGTGGGAGAAGGGGGTATTGGGCTGAATGAAGGGGTCCTGATACATAACTTCCAGGGTGGTAGAGGATGTTTAATATGCAGAGGAGGGGTGTATAGTGGAGTGGGCTTATAATTCATAATTTTCTGGTGGGAGGACAGCTTGCTTGACTGCAGATATACAGATAGTGGTAGATGCTCTGCTTGACTGCAGATATCTCCTGGAAATAGATTTCTTAGATTTTAATGGAATTAAAACCTACAGAATCTCACCTACCAAATGGTATTGGGGACTAGGGGATCAGAGTTCAGGAGGCAGAGCAATCTGCCAACGAGCATAAAAAACTACATACCAGGTGTGTGGAGCTGGGGCAGTAACCAGCTGCTGGAAGGCTGATATCTCTGGTTCTGGAAACAGTAGAGACAAGCCAAAAGTGTCTATCAAAGGGGGAGAGTTTTTGGAATATACACTCAGAAAAACTCTGTCAGACAGAACCTGTAATAAGAGCAATTAACAGTCTTAGATGGTGACCACTGCTTTGAAGTCATATGTCTCCGGGTTCCCAGGGCTGATTTTTTCAAATTCTTGTACCCATGGAAAGAGGGGACCCTCAGCTTTCAGTCTAGGGCCCTTAGACTCCTAGTACTCAGAAACCCCCCCCCCCCCCCCCCTGCGTGCGCCACTGGATCAATGCCTGTAAGCCTGCAGTCTTGCTTACATGCATTGATCAATAAAACTAAGGGTGAGATTTAATAGGATGAGAGATTCAGAAAGTGAGAGATTTGGTAAGAAATCTCCAGTTTTTTTAAAGCGGCAATCATTTACACTGCAAAACCAGTTTGATTTTGAAGTGTAAATGATTGCCGCTTTATAAAAACTGGAGATTTCTCACCAAATCTCTCACTTTCTGAATCTCTCATCCTATTAAATCTCACCCTTTATCTCTATATTTTTCTTTTGGGCCTACGCATATGATATATATTTTAATTTATTATGTGCGGTAACATACCATATTGTCTGGAGAGAAAGGACCTCAAATTAAATAGACTCTTTATTTTTTTATATTTTTTTATCTCACCTAGGAGGGTGTTTATCACCGCTCTAAGAGAGAGAAAATTTGTGAGAGATAAAATACCAGCCAATCCGGCAACTAGAATAATGCCGGGGCGCTCTCTCCTTGAAGGTGCATAAACACACGTAGTTATCATAGAGCAGTAATGCCAAATGAATCCAGCAGGCGGCACTCCAGCGTAGGAGGGATAGGTGATACAAGTGATGCAATCAGAGCCATAGCTTCAACGTTTCGTGGCCGAAGCCTCTTCAGCAGGCGGCTGACAGATATAACGTGCATATACATAACTTGGTGTTTATATGTATTCATGTATTCTGGATGCTTGTGCTCCGCTTTGTTGGCCCATTAAGTATTAAAGCAAAAACAAACTAGGGAACATAAGTTACAAAGTAATTGGCAATCTCTTTGCTTCATGAGGAATGACCTTATGTTTTATGAGCATTGTAGCATAATATAAACCCATACTGTAATTCTAAATAAATGCGGGTTTGGCTGTCATTGCTGAGCTTCTGCCTTGTGTAAAGTGCGGTGAGCTTGCAGGAGTCTAAAAATAGCTACATTTTATGCATTTTCCCTACTTCCAAGTGAAAGAACATATCCTAACCAATGCAGGGCTGAAGTAATTAGGTTACCTTATGTTCAGGGCATGAGTTCTCATTTAATGTTAGTTGCTCCACAGGACGTTTCCAGTTCGGCGGTGTTTGTGGTTTGGGTATTCATAGTGAGATGATATGTTCTGGCATCAGAGAAGCGTACCTTCGCGTTGCCTGCAAGGTGACACAGTATTAGACAGAAGGAGACTATATGCTCATTAATTCTGTCACTCCCATTCTAGTAACCTGATTATGCCGTGGGAGACACAGGAGGGGCTGACTACTTGTACCTATGTGATGTGTGGAACAGTGCCATTGCATTGTGACATTGTGACCCATGAGCTGGTTCCTTCCTTTCATTAGTTATAAGATGTGTAGAGATGGCTGCAGAAGCTTTTCTTAAGGTAACTCGAGACTGTTCTTTCTTAATTGTCAAATACCTAGTTCTAAGGGTTGCAAGCCATTGGAAAAGCACTGTATTACAGAGCATTATATTGGGGTATACTCAATGCTTGCACAGTATTCAAGTCACTTCCCTTCCCTCGCCCATTTCCACCTCGCCTGTTCCTTTTGGGGAGGTGGAAACGGAGAGTAAGGCCATTAAAACGGGGGGGGGGGGGGGGGCTTGCCACAAAATGCCATGGACTCATTGCATTTGCGGCGAACCTCACCATTTAAGGGGATCTTCGCCGTCCTCATCTTAAAAACCCCTTCGATGGCCGCATTGAATAAACCCTTTTTCTTCATTGTAATAGGAGTGTTTGCATGTACTGTAAGTAAAATTGTTCATACTACTCAGTAGCGCAAGTTAATCCCAGCTGCCTGGAGGCAAGATAATATTTGTGTCCCCCCTCTTCCTCACAAAAACACACATGCATACAGTATACCACCTTATATGAATATATGCACACATGTGTGGAAAGTATGTATGTTATATATTTTATGTTTAAAATAAGGAGTGTGACATCTATATATATCCTGCTAGGAGGGGCTCAGCCACAGAAGCAATTCAAATGGTTTTCATTTAACTGATTTAAACTTGCAGGGGAGGAGATGTGCCCCATTGGGAGCAGGAGCCTGGCGGCAGATGACTCCGGTGCCTGCAAGAGTTACGCATTTGATACAACTAATACACCATTCTCACTGCCACTAAAAACCCGGGTTTTTGCAAGGACAAGCAGTAATTTCCCACGTTGTGTCTCAGTGTGAATGAAATTCTCTGGTGTAGTTCGCCAGTAATTGCACACAGGATATTTGCAGGGTTATTCCTGGGAATTACACAGGTGTCCACCAGTATGAACAGCTGCGACCTGGGTTTTTCACACAGGACGTGAAAAAGCAAGCTGATTGGGGAATGAGATCAGTTGACATGTGGAGGGATGAGGAGGTGCTGGAGCTGCTGGCTGTGAGAGGGGAGTAGAAAATAAAGATGCAAGTAACTGGCACTGTCACAGATTCTGCAGTGTACTGCAACATATCAAAAATACTGTCTGCCCGTGGCATCCATAAAACCCAGCAACAGGTTGTGAACAAACTTAAAGCACTTTGTAAGAAAGACTCCAAGGTGCATGATCTCCGGATCATGGAGGAAGAGTGGTGGTGCCCTATGGACAATCAAAGATGCTCTTTAAACAGCCAATATTAGTTGCTCTTAGATTCCTCATACTTGTTGGCAGGGCAGACCAGGGAAGCAGTGTGAACGGGCCAGAAATGGGAATTTCCCGGGTCTAAAGTGCAGTATGAATGGGGTCTGTGAGCTGAGATGATCTGTGCCCTGTCAAAAAAACGGGTTTCTGCAGTGTCTGCAATGAGAACATGGAAAGTATCTATGCCTCTATTTTAAGCGTTTTGAGAGCTACAGGGAGTGTAATGTGTGCAGCTAGCTGTAGTGACATAATGATGACTGATACAGAGCAGGTTCACAATAAGTGATCCTATCAATGAAAGTAAAAAAAAATGCCTTTTTTCATTTGCTTTCTGACCTTGACGGCAGCACTTTCACTGACTGCGCTATTTCTAAACATCCACGACAACAGGAAAAGCATAGATATAGCCAATTAGTTCAATAGCTTAAATGTAAAAGAGCCATTCTGTAGGCGAGTCCTCTGCCCTGTTTTATCATTTGAATGAATATAAGTTATTGAATTAAGAATACAAATTGGGTTTTTTAACTAGTTGTTGTCTTTCCAAAACTAAGGAGCTAAAATGAATCCTTGTGCCACCAAGAACCCCACTCTGTGCTTCTAGTTACTCTAGACCAGGCATGTCCTAAGTCAGGCCCGGGGGCCTATTGCGGCCCGTGCTCTCATTTCAAGCGGCCCACAGCCTCCAGCTGCAAGCGGGCTGAGCATCAGATGTGGGAAGCACAGCACAGGACACTAAAGATGGGGCCCCGGCAAGTGCTCCTTTACCTTGCTGGCCGCTGCAGTGAGGAGGTACCGGCCACCACAGTCAGATGTGTTTGGCGTCCTACCCCTGCTGCTGCAATCGTATATCACCCTCCTCCACAATCACAGTGACAGCAGTGTTAGGGAAGGGGGGCAGCAAGGGCCTGTAACATGCAGAGCAGAGGAGGGCAGCAGCGGGAGCCCAAGCATCTCCTGTCCTTGCAGTGCCTGCTTTGCCTCTCCTTCCTCTGGCTCACACAAGGGGCTGGGAAACATACAGAGAAGGGAGGGGACAGAGTGGGGGACATACAGTGAAGAAGGGTCAGGCTGGGGGACATACAGTGAAGGGAGGCAGTGATGGCCATTCAGAGAAGGGGGAGCAGGGGCAGGCTGGGGGACTTACAGTGAATGGGGGCAGAGTGGGGTACATAGTGAATGGGAGTCATACAGTGAAGGAGGGTCAGGCTTGGGGACATACAATGAATGGATGCACTGATGGACATTAAGAGAAGGGGGGCAGGCTGGGGGACAGAGTGAATGGGTGCAGAGTGTGGGGTTCACTCCATGTCCCCCAGCCTGCCCCCTTCACTGTATGTCCCCATTCACTGTATGTTTTATACAGTGAATGGGGACATACAGTGAAGGGGGCAGGCTGGGGGACATAGAGTGAATGGGGTCAGAGTGGGGGACCATTCTGATGTGATTAATGATTCAAAGAATGTCAGGCTGAATGTTCGGCCCCCACACATTTACACTTCACCAAATCTGGCCCTCGTCGCATAAAGTTTGGACACCCCTTCTCTAGACCACTGAAGGTCAACATGGACTTAGGTGAACACATGAAAGAGGTTGACAGGATTAGAAGGTCGACAATGGCAAGGTCGACAGGAGTTTTTCACGGTTTATTTTTATTATTTCCAACTTGCCTCTGGGCGAATTAGACAAACTCACAGATGGAGCGCCTGTCTGCCAGCCGGAACTATCGCCAGATCTTCTGAGCTGGCGGATAGGAGGTCCAGCTGATGGGGAAGCGCGAGCACATCGGAGGGGAGCAGATTCCCTGCCCGTCTCCGATCATGGAGACGGGTAGGGTGAGTGGGCAGCTACGGGGGAGCTGGGGGCAGCAGGCTCAGTCAGAATGGGGTTTTGCAAGCATCTTGTGCACACGCGCCCCCTTCTGGCAGCGGGTAGCGGTGGCTGGCGAATGGTCGACCTAATTACTGTCTAGCCAATGATCCCATTCCCTATCAACAGGCTGTTGTTAGATTTTAAGAAGAGCTGGCATGCAGTAGGACCTGCCGCAGCTCTAAAGAAAGGCGTCTGTCTGGTGCACCTGTGTGCACTGTACCACGCACACACATTTAGGAAGCCGGGACAACTGCTGCCCAGCCCAGCAGCTGCTTCCAGACCACCAGCCCCCTCACAGTATTCCTTTTGAAGGTACTGTAACCCAGGGAGGGTGATATCAGAATCATCTTAATTGGCCAGGTATACTTGCGTATGCTGGGAATTTTTTGTGGTAACAGTGCAGCATCAATCAGGGAACACAAAGGGGGGGTATCAGCCACAAGGACAGCCCTCCAGGGCATCTGGGAAGGGGCGGGGGGCGCACTGTCCCCCCACCACATTTTGTCCTTAGGCAGCCCCTTTCCCTCTCTGCAGCCTAACCCTATATTCCCCTTAATGCTGCCTAAACCTAACCCCCTATCTCCAGACCCTAATCTGCCACACATACTCACCTATCAGGATGCCAGTTGTTGGTATTCTGGCATCGGCATCCTGATGCTTTTTTTGGTTCATGTGCAAGTCTTCCCAAATGAGTCAGCACTGGTCACAGGAATCCTGGTTGGTCGCCTGTCAGTGTGTTGTGTATAGGCCTTTAGTGCCGGTCCCAAGACATTGTTCAAGACCTTGCAGCCTCTGCATCTTTTGGTGCGCAGATCAACTACAGAGGAGGAAAGGGATCGACTGTAGGACTCACTATTGTAGGTTACTTGAAGGTGAGTGCACAATGTAAAAAAGCAATGAGAAAGATGTTTGGTTGCACCTATCATGGTGCCCCCCCAGGGCCGTACTGGCCATCTTGCACTTCTGGCAAATGCCAGAAGGGCCGATTTTGTGCAGCCCACAATGTGTTAGTGCTTCGGCGGCCGGGCAATTCTTCTAAAACTACAGGGCAGACAGCGTAATTACAGACCCTTTATAGAATCAGGCTGAGCGGGAGCCCCCAGCTAGCGGTATCTAGTAAATCATTCTGACAATGTTATGCCGCCAGCTACGAGCTCCCGCTCGTCCTAATTTTCTACAGGGTGTGCAATTATGCTGGCGGCATAGCAGTGTCAGGACTCACTGGATGCCTCGGGCCGAATCTCCAGCTCTGTGGCCACCTAAGTTCAGCAATCAGCTGCTTACAGAGTTTCCGTGCAGCAACTGGACTGAAGCGAGCGGCCGGAGGGGGAGGAGAAGCCACAATCCCTTCTCCTGATTGCTCCGGACAGGGGGAGGCGCTCCCCTCTGACGGTTATCCCCTGCTGGATCCCCACGCCTGCGGGTAATGCCTGCTGGAACCTGCTCTGCCTCATGCAAGGATGCCTGGCCGTGGCTACTCCCCCTCACTTGCCTCTGATCTTAATAATAGGTAATCCGTGGGTCATTACATGTAGCAATGTGGCATAATATGTAATAACAGTGTGCAGCATATTGTGTAATGGGCATAACAGTGTGCAGCATATTGTGTAATGGGCATAACAGTGTGCAGCATATTGTGTAATGGGCATAACTGTATGCAGCATATTGTGTAATGGGCATCATGGTGTGCAGCATTTTGTGTAATGGGCATCACGGTGTGCAGCATTTTGTGTAATGGGCATCATGGTGTGCAGCATTTTGCTTAATGGGCATTATGGTGTGCAGCATTTTGTGTAATGGGCATTACGGTGAGCGGCATAATGTGCAATGGGCATTACGGTGAGCGGCATATGTGGAATGGGCATTACGGTGTGTGGCATAATGTGGAATGGGCATAACGGTGTGTTCCATAATGTGTAATGGGCATAACGGTGTGTTCCATAATGTGTAATGGGCATAACGGTTTGTTCCATAATGTGTAATGGGCATAACGGTGTGTTCCATAATGTGTAATGAGGGTACTTGTGAGTTATCTGGGCGTCCGATTTTGGATCCGATATCGTATGCGATATCGTATGCGATATCGCATGCAAATCGCATGCAAATCGTAAATACAAAATCGGGAGCCTCACAAGTACCGATTTGCTATTCATTTCATTACCCCACTATCCCCAAAGTGTGTCTATCAACGTGAACCCGAAGCGTGGCGAGCGCAGCGAGCCCGCGAGGGGCGGCGGTACGCGTCCTCTGACCTTTTCATGCCCTACTATCCACTAGGGCGTGGAGTGAGAATAGAATAGTGTGGCGAGCGCAGCGAGCCACCGAGCCCGAAGCGTGGCGAGCGCAGCGAGCCCCGCGAGGGGACGCGGACACCTTCACAGGTATCCGCGTGCCCTTGCGGGCTTCACAGGTGTCCGCGTCCCCTCGCGGGGCTCGCTGCGCTCGCCACGCTTCGGGCTCGGTGGCTCGCTGCGCTCGCCACACTATTCTATTCTCACTCCACGCCCTAGTGGATAGTAGGGCATGAAAAGGTCGGAGGACGCGTACCGCCGCCCCTCGCGGGCTCGCTGCGCTCGCCACGCTTCGGGTTCACGTTGATAGACACACTTTGGGGATAGTGGGGTAATGAAATGAATAGCAAATCTGATGCAAATCGCATGCTAAATCGCATGTAAATCGCATGTAAATCGCAAATCGGATCCGATATCGTATGCGATATCGTATGCGATATCGCATGCAAATCGCATGCAAATCGTAAGTACAAAATCGGACGCCCGGATAACTCACAAGTACCGTAATGAGTAGTGTAATGCCTCCTTTTTGTGATGCTACG